>NC_090936.1:1027624408-1028249408 GCF_040938575.1 Ambystoma mexicanum
TGGCAGCCCCGGTCCAAGCCCGTAAATATGGTGAAGGTAACAAAGCGGGAAGGAAACTGTCT
Source organism: Ambystoma mexicanum (assembly GCF_040938575.1). NCBI lineage: Eukaryota > Metazoa > Chordata > Amphibia > Caudata > Ambystomatidae > Ambystoma > Ambystoma mexicanum. The sequence goes on from NC_090936.1 coordinate 1,027,624,471, forward strand.
AAATTACTGAAACAGGACATGCACCCTATTCGAATTACTAGTATACAAACGTCTGGCGGAGAGGTTGTGCTGAATGAGAGTGGGATCTATGCTGAGTTTGCTAAATTTTATCAACAGCTGTATAGCAATAGAGACACTAAGACGATCACGGAAATCAGGGCATACTTGGAGACGCTGACAATACCGAAACTCCCTGAAGAGACCCGCCTGGCAATGGACCAACCACTCACTACTGACGAGCTTGCTGAGGTGATTAAGGACTTGGCATCCAATAAAGCCCCAGGGCTAGACGGCTTGGGAGCTGAGTTTTACAAGGAGTTTAGTGCGGAACTCGTTCCATTGTTATTGCGGGTTTGGGAGGAATCCCTCCAATGTAAAATACTGCCCCCGTCCATGAGAGAGGCCCTAATAACTGTTCTCCCCAAACCGCGCTGCCCGCCCCAGGACATGTCGTCATATAGGCCACTATCTCTTATCAACACAGATGCTAAGATATTTGCCAAAGTACTGGCCAGTAGGCTTCTGCCGGCAGTTCCTACACTTGTACACCCTGACCAGTATGGGTTCATCCCCACTAGATCTACGGCTCTTAACCTTCGTAGGCTCTTTGGTATTATGGCCCAAATAGACCCGGGCAGAAACGCTGTAGCTGTATCATTAGACGCGGAAAAGGCCTTCGATTCTGTGTCGTGGGCCTACTTGCTGGCAGTGCTGGAGGCATTTGGTGTTGGCCCTAACTTCATTAGATACATGGAATTACTCTACACGGAACCTGGATTTGTTTTTATTGGGAAGGGGCACCAGGCAAGGCTGCCCATTCTCGCCCATACTATTTGCCTTGACAATAGAGCCAATGGCTATAACAGTCCGACTGCAACACTCTAACAGGGGCATCGACCTTAAGGGGGCTACTCAGCTTATCTCGCTATACGCGGACGATATGCTTTTATACATTTGTGAACCAGAAAACAACTTAGCACCTATTATGGCTGAGATTCAAGAGTTCACCGTACACTTGGGGTACTCCATAAACAGAGACAAGTCGGAGGTTTTCCCCCTCACACCGTCAGCCGGCCGTCCCGGCTCCATGTGTGGTTTGAAGTGGTCTGGGAGTCCATCCGATATCTGGGGATACTTGTCTCACGTGGGAAACACACGCTGTGAACAGACAACTACGATGCCACACTACAGGCCTTGAAGACTAAATTGCTGTTATGGGACCGCCTGCCAATGTCCTTGCATGGTAGCGTGGCAGTCCTAAAAATGATAGCCTGCCCAAATTATTATACCTATTCGTGAACATCCCGATATGGCCGGGAAGACCCTTCTTTAATAAACTCAGATCCATGGCGACGACCTTTCTTTGGAATGGGAAGACTCCAAGAATGGGGTGGGAAAAACTAACTGAACCGTACTCCGCAGGCGGCTTAGCAGCACCTAACTTTGAACTTTACTATCATGTTTCCCAGGCCCAGTTCTCAAAATATTGGTATGCCAAGGACGAGGGCCCCCACATGTGGAGGTAGAGGAGCTCACCACTTCCCCCACGAACATACAGTCCGTAATCTTTGATGCACACTACAGGGACTCATGCGACTTCAACCCGGTGAGCTGTACAATTGGCACACGGAAGGCTATATTTAAAAGACTGGGAGTAGAGGCCCCGTATAACCCTGAGGTTTCCCTCTGGAACTACCCTAACATGATACCAACACACGACGCCAGCCTACGAGAGGCCTGGGATCCAAGTGGAGAGATGAGACTGGGAGATATGTTTATAGATGGGAAGTTTGCGACCCTTCAGCTGATCATGGGGGCTCTTGGCGGGGGCCCACTTAGGACACTGCAGTACTATCGTATGAGATCGGCCTTCTAGAAGTGCTGGGCGTCTTTCCCTGATGAACCCCCCTACGCACCCATGCGTGCAGATGATAACAGCGGGCGACCGACTGGGGGTGTCCAGTCTGTACACTGTAATACAGGCACACACACCCTCGACCAACCTGATCAAAGGTAAATGGGAGAGTGATCTCCAAATCCCTATAGACGATAAAACCTGGGAAAGGTACTGTTCCCTTACCAAGAGGGTTTCCCTGAATGCTGGGCTACGCCTTATACAATTTAAAATTATAAACAGATTACACTACACACCGGCCAAGATAGCAAAGTTTGTTCCAGATAGTCCAGGCAAATGTCCCAAAAGCAAGGCGGATCAGGCTGGTTCATTTCACATGGACTGGGGCTGTCCGGTGGTGGCTGGCTTCTGGAGGGAGGTGGCGGAGTTACTTGAGGAGGTTACACAAATCCCCCCTGCATTGACCCCACAGAAATATTTATTCGGAGATATAGGCAAGTGCTCCGAAAAAACCAGAAGACTATTTAATGTTTTGTGCGCAGTTGCCAAAAAATGTATACTACAGCAATGGAAAAATGCTGCGCCACCCACTGTAAAGCAGTTCCTCCGGGAATTGACATATGTAAACGAGGCTGAAGAACAATTTGTCCTCACCCGCCCATCGGCTAGTATACCTAAAGATATTTGGGGGCCCTTCAGAATGTTTTTGTGTGATATGATCTCCGATGAAGATGAAGCTATGTAAATGTACCACCAAATGTACCACCTTGATGAGATGTATGATATCTGTACCGATTTTCTGTTTTGTCATGTTTATTTCTAGCTTTAAGGTAAAGCTTTAACTGTGTTATGTATCTTCTGGACCACTAATAAAAAAAAGTGTTAATAAAAAAAAAACTGAGCTTCAACTGGGATACTACACAATATTGTTGCAGGATTAGGAACTAATGGAAACTTGGCTGATTAAGAGGCCTGAGGTCCTGGATAAATCTCCACAATCCCACTTTAGATTTTTTAATTGGATGAACCGCAGTATTGCACAATGACTCTGATGGCACTAGGATACCGTGATTCATCAGTGCGGAAATAGGGCCTCATTACGACCCAGGCGGTAAGGGGTTAACGGTGCCGTAAAAGGTGGCGGCGCCGCTAACCCCTTACCGCCTAATTACGAGGACTCTTTGCGGGTCCCGACCTTAACGGCTGTTTTTTACCAGCCGTTAAGGATTGGATCCGCAAAGGGACCTTGGAGGTATTTACGGTACCGCAATTTGCAGTACTGTAACTACCGCCTTCCCCATTTCCATTGAGCCCTATGGGGGCAAAAATGGGAATGGGAAAGGGCCAATTGTGAATTTGGAATTACCGCCCCGCCAACCTTGGAATGGGGCAGTAATTCCGCCATTCACCATGGCGCAATCGGTAAAATACCGGCGGCAACCATGGTGCTGCTAGCGCCATGGTTAACGCCTGGGTCGTAATGAGGCACATAGTCTGGAATATGCCCTCATCAGCTTTTCGGGACATGAGGTACTGTTTCGCTCAGGGTAAAATTGCTCCTGGTATAAGCTTTTTTTTACCCTCCCCTATTCCCTTCAATAGACTCACATTATGGAGGCCAGTGGTCCACAGTACACTTGGCACCTTTTCTAGATCTTCCTGGAAAAATGCTGGTCATTGCCACATTATCACCATTCACTGTGGGATTTCTCTTTTCTCAATCCTTATCCAATATGTAATGCTCATAAAAAACATCACTTCATCATCGATACGTTCTTCTCTGAACATTTCTTCATCTATTATGTCAGTCAATATGTACCACTCTTCAAGAGCTATCACCATTCTCCATGACCTACCTTCATCATCCACCCCTTCAAGCATTGCTATTACCCCTCGTACTATAGCTGCTTCCAGTTCTATAGGAATAGTCTGCCCTTTTTTTGAATGCATAGGTATTTGTGGTCTAAATAGAAATTCATCAGGTATCCTCACAATCTTCCCTACTAACCAAGGGAGCCAAGTCAACAAAATGCTCCCTCCATACAGGAAGACTTCCGGATCTACCAGGACTCCTCAAAGAGCCACTTACCCTGTGATTGCCAGTATAACATTTTCTACGTTTAAATAGTGTATTCCTGGAGTCAAGCACACTATTCCCTGATCAGTGAATGAAATCATCATGTTGCGTTTTGTCATCAAATCTGTTCCCAAAATGTTATCTGGTGTCTGTTTTGAATATAACAAGGGAATGGACATGTCACAATCCCCTATAGAATCCGTTAACTTATCAGTAAAATGAACTAAACTTGTAGTTGCAGAGAACCCTTGAGCATTCATGGCAATACTTAACATTAGATATTTTCCCTCTTGTATGCACGAGCGAGTCACCCAAGTGTCTAGTTCCTCTTGGGGGTCTGGTGTCACAGATAGTACTGAACACAGGGATTCACCCTGTGAACTGTCCAATTGAGGTTATAATCTCATCCCTGTCCCTGTGAAAGTGTTTCCTCCTACCACAGTAACACCCCATATCCTAGGTGTAAGTATGTGCCCTGTATTCCCGTTTTGCTGTGTTTGCATAGGTGCTTATTGTGACTGTCTTTGCGGAGGGGACATTTGTACTTGTACCTGCTGTTGTACTTGCTGTACTTGTGGCACCTGTGCCTGATAGGATGTGTGGTGGGTAAGCTGTCCCCCCTCTTGAAAACTGCCCATTCTGTACACTCCCTCGGCTCCTGCATGTGTGTGCAATATGCCCTGTTATTCCACAATTCCAACACACTGGGAGTGGCTCTCTGGCAAACCCTCCTTGATTATATCCTCTCTATGCATACAGCTCTCATTCTGAGTGTTCTGAAATCCACCTGGTTATTCTGAAATCCACCTCCTTTTCCCCTAAAACCTATACCTCTGCCTTGTGGTGCAAACCCATACACCCTTGATCCATTGAATTATTCACCTGTGATGCACCCGTTGACTCTTGCATTTGCACTCCTTCTCTACTTGTCAATACCACTCCATCTTCAGCAAATTTTGAATAAAACCTCTGAACTAATTTGGCTCCCTCAATGTTTCTATTCACCTCCTTCTTTTTGTTCTTCTCTTGAAATAACTGACAATGATGCACAATTGTTAACTGTATCTCAGCTCATGGACTCATTTCCACCCCCACTTGTTTTTTCAACTGTCTTTGTACTGTTTCTGGCAAACACTGACACAAAATATGATAAACTAGTGCCACTGTCTTTTCCCACGGTTCACAGGTTTCAAGATGCCATTTCTCCTACATATCTTGAATATAAGCAATAGGGTCTTCATCCTTTTTCATTTTTCATGTCATAATTGCACCCATATGTGAAGTGGCAAGATATTGTACCCTGGGAGCCCTCCAAACATCTGCCCTTCAATTATTAAGTGGCGCTCCGTCATGCGCTGTGTATTGTGCTGTCACACTTGTGTACCTCGCTCGCCTCTATATGTCATGAGCCCTTTCCCCAAGAATAGCTGCCAGTAGACCTTTTATGTCTCCTGTGGCCAGCATGTTTCCTCATGTAATTTTTCTAATTCATGTATCCATTTCCCTGCCCCCAAAGTCAAACTAGGGAGCTTGCATTTTAAGCTGTCCTTATCCATCTGCGGCCATGGAATGTAATGCGGTCTTGCTCCCCCCTCTCTAATAAGGGGAACTGCAAGAACCCCATCCCATAGTCGGATCCCACTATTTGTCTATCTATGGCATGGGTAATCGTCCCTATCCGCCTTTTTGCTGGGAGTGACCTTAACCTGCTTACATTTGGTGGAGACTGTCCCTTCTCACTGCATGATCGTCTTTGGGGGAGCTCAGGATATGATATGGGATCTGGTGTTTGTTCTTTAGGACATTCCAGCTCTTACCATCTAACATCCTTATCCATCTGTTGACTTCCAAGAGGAGGCACACACACCTTCTCCCTCTGCCTCATAACTGACTCTCGTTCCTCGTCTGACATTTCTAAACCCCAACTAGTGTGACTATCATCCCCCTTGCCTCTAACTAGATGTTATCTACTCAAAGACAGTGCTCAGCGTTCCTCAGTAAACATGTTTTCCTCTTCAGTTCATAGTTGAGATACTGGGATCGATTACCGCTCCCTCGAGTTCCATACTCGCTATGCTGTGCTGATCTATTTTATCGATTCTTTCTCCCGTGCCTTCCGCATCATATCTTTTTTCCTCTAGTGCTATTCTATGTGTTTCTGGCAGTATCTCCTTTATCGGGAGACTCTCCCTTACCCTATCCCATTGTATTTTTTCACTCAGCCTCATTTGTTACTTCAGGATGTGACTGGCATCCAGACCTCGCTGCCTCCTATTCTGTTTTATTTCTTTCTCCAATTACCTTTGCTTTCTCACATCCCTTCTAGCCTTTTCTTCCTCCTGCCTTCGTTCAACCCTTCTTACTTCCTGTCTTTGTTCTTCTTCTCTCCTTCTCTGTAACCTTCTGTGTTTCACTCTTTGTGCATCTTCCTCCTGTTTCCTTTTTTCCTTCCTAGCCCTTTCTTCTATCGCTCTTTGTCTACTGTCATACTTTCTTTGTTCCAGTGCCCACTTTTCATCTTGTTCTAGTTCCTCTATGTATATCTGTTCCTGTCGATCCCTGATTTCCTTTCCTTTCTGATTCTCCCTCAATCTGCTTTCTTGTTCCCGGTCCTTCTCTTATTGCTCGTCCTTATCTTCTCCCTGCCCAACCTCCTCAATGCTTTTCCCATCTAACTTGAGTAATATCTGTCTTCCAATCCATTTGTTCTGTAGAAGTGTTACCTCATCAGCCCTATCCTTTTCTCCCTGCCTTGCTTAATTTCTCAGTCTATATCTGTTGATATATTCAACCTCTCGCCTTTTTCTTCCTTATCTCGTACAAACTTCCTTTCTTTTACTCTCCTCTGGACTGTTGTCACTAATGTAAGTGAAGGGTTCACATGTCGGGTTACTATACCCGCCGCCGCTTTCAGTTCCTTTAAAGGGTAAACTCCTATTTCTTCTATAGAAACACTCTTAATCTCGGACAAGGTTAGAGGAGCTGAGGGCTCAATGCCCTCTCCCTTAAGCTGATTAAGCAGCCACTCCTTCGGTGGCGGGTCCTTCCTTTCCTCCTGGTACATCTTCTAAAGTTCTAAAATTGCCAACTTTTTCTATAATTTCATTCCTGTGTAGGCAGCCTGCACGTATGTGGTCATATGATGCAATACCGTGTTTGACAATGAAAGCCCTTGTGGCCATGGCATGAACATTTTATCCGCTATGCCCTTTAACCATTCTGCACTGTAAAGATTGAGCTGGGGCGCATGTATTGGCAGGGTCTTACAAAGGTGCATGAGAGGAGTGTCCTCCATAATAACAGGTCTCAATTTACTGTCGATACTTACCAGATTGTTAAATAAACCTTTTATTTTATCTTAAATCACCACCTTTCATTTTTAAAACACCAAATATGAGCAAGCACCATTAATCACTGCTCAATCCTCTTTTGTTTCAATGACCTATCTGTATTTTGAATGGCGCCAATCGTTTACTACACCTTAACTTCAAACACAGTTACTTCCAACTTTTTATAGGTCTATTACTTCTTAATACTTCACAAAGCAAATAACACTTAAAATAAACACATACTACACATTAATAACCCCTGTGATCACCTTCCCTTCATTATTAACCATTTATTATAAGGGTTATACGTCTCTTGCCTCTACTTATTTTGCCCTATACAGGGCTTAAGATGTCACCTTTCACAGTCCTGACCGTGCGTATCCCCCTATCATTTATACTCCCATTGGAGTTTGAGTTGTGTTCCCTTGAACTAGGAATACTTAGGCATATCTTTATCTACACAAGATTTCCTGTTACTCAAAATATCACAATCCTGCCCCTTTATTTTGCCATTTCCCTTATTCTACTTACATTTGTTAATCAACTTGAGGCCTTCGGTATAGACTCCTCTTCAATCCGACCACTTTGCCTTCTGTCAGCAGAGCACCTGTGCAAACCGAGCAGGGACTTCTTCAAATAGGGACCTTCCCACCATCCAAATTCTTCTTGCAAGCTTATTTCTATCGGCCGCTATCCACAGGAAACTCTGTGATCTTCCAGCTATTGGTGGAAGATGTCAGATTGTCAGAAACACTGGAGCCAAACTGGTATGGATCTTGAAATCATCTGCACTACCACCACGTGAGCTTATGGCCCTTAGGAACGTGCATATGGAATTATGGAATTACACCAGAGTAATTCTGAGTCCAAATAATGGAACCAACTCATGAAGATTACAAAGTACTGTTTTATTAACAATGATCAAAAACAGGGAGGTTACATCAATATCAACGGACGTACGCTCAGTTTCTCAATGATCTATACACAAAATATGGACCTTATACTAAATAATGTGTCAGAGTAACATCATACTACATGGCAATAGTGAAAAACCTATCAAGGGTCGAGATTGGTTAAGGGAGATATCTAAGTATACATTTCTATAGTAGCTAGGACCGTTATTGGTTGTCCATTATCAGGTGGACAATTTATACCTACCTCTAAAAACATGTAATTTCAGAAACATTTAGATACAGAGATTCTCATTGGTCTTAAAACTATAAGGTCCTTTGTTATATGAACTGATATAATTGATGAAAATTCAGTTAATTTAGCAGCACGTAAGCCCAAACCCAGTTGCAAGGAGATAGGACATGAAACTATCTCACCACACAATTAGCCCAACATCTCTCATTGCCCCTGCCTTCTGCCGTGAAATTGTCTTTGTATTTGGCCTTCCAGATTATCCTTGCCTTGAGAATGCCCAGGAGTGAGGGCACTCGCTATCATGTCTGGAACTCAAATGTCAAGCTCTATTTCCATCCTTGGGTCACGTGACAGGAGACCACAATTCGGTCCATTTTTCAGTTTTTAATTGCTCTAAATGAATTACAGCTTGGCATCCTTTGTATTCTTTCTTCCACTTTAACGCAAGAAAATTGCGCATTCTCCACATACTCGTTCTTCTTCAGAATAGATAGCTGACCTTGCATTTTGAATCTTGACTCCAGGCCAGGCATCCTCGCCATGTAGCCATGAGCCTATTCTTCTTGGTGCAACACAGTTTTCCATTCCCGCTTCATGGGTTTTGACTTACTTAATTCAAGATACCAATGTCCAATTGCTGTACAATGGCAGCTTCACCTGCATTCTACTCACTACTGATAGCTGGCGACTTAATCTACCTTGCCTTTCAGCAACTGTACATTTATTGAACAGTTGTTCTCTACAGCACTTTGTGCACGTGTAATCTTCTTCTTTCATACGCAAGAGTTCAATTGATCCTTACTTCATCATCAGCCCTCTAGGATCCATCCACACATTATCTCCAGACCCCATCTCGAGACATCATGCACACTTTTGTTATGATGTTACTAGCTCTTCTTTGATCCTTTTCATATTCTTTCAGGGAGTTCCTCCTGCAGGTTATCATCACTTCGGTGCTACATTCGGTAGGGCTGTCACAATGTGTATCTTCTTTCAAACACTCGCTGCGGTTTTGGTATTATGGCTGGTGCCAGGCACGGCATGATCTCATGTCTCCAATACAGGGGAGTCAAGGGGGCGGGATCACCTGCAGATGTACACAGCTGCTCCTCTACAAAATTAAAGTGAGAGAGTTTGTAATCCATTCCGAGATGGCTGGGGTGAAGCAGGGGAATTCAAACAAATATTCGAGTGTCATTAGCCAACAATTTATAGTGAAAAGAAAAGGATGAGATAAGTCGATAGGTTTTCCAATGATAAATGTATAGAGGTTGAAGAGCAGAGGTCCAAGGAGGGATGCCGATGGGGAGAGGGGTGGGGTCAGAGGTTTCTGAGTTTCTAGTTACTTAAAAGGATCATCCTTCCAGGTAGGAAGGGTTGTAGATAAGATCAGATTTGTTAAACTCAAAGTCCTGTAGAGTGAGAATGAGAGAAGAGTGGTTGATAGTGTTGGGAGCAGAAGAAATATTCAAATGGATGAGTATAGAAGAGGGTTTGGAGTGGTGAGCATTAGAGAGAAAGTTGGAGACATGTATGAGTGGAGTCTAAGTGGAGTATTTACTCCAGTTTGAATTGGTTCTCCAAGGCCATTATCCTCAAGGTAGTTAATGATCCAGTCGAAGACAACACGCTCAAGGACATTCGAATAATGGGGAAGAGAGACACTTGGCGATAGTTTGCTGGAATGTTTGGGCGAGCATAGGGTTTCTTCAATAGTGGTAAGACAGTGGAAGATTTATAGGAAACATGGAAAAGTACAGCAGAGAGATAGGCTAAACAGGTCGCCCAGGAATCTTGACGAGATCAACAGTCAAGAAGAGATTAGCGCAACAACAGCATCAGACCTAGTAGTCAACTTATCAGATCATAATTTGACTAGAGAAGAGATTTCTGTACTGAATAAGGGCCTTTCCTTTGCACCTGCAATTCACACTAACTATGTAGAGTTTCAAGTTGATTTGTTCAAATTTGTGCGAAAATTGAAATAAATAAAAATACTTTGCAACACAAGTACGTTTGTTCATACCATTTGAAACACAAGAACCACTGAGTAACCTGACTTTGTCAGACCTCAAGAAGATTGAGGTTCTAACGTCACTCAATACCGAAGGGAATTCATACCTGGATTCGATCTGTGCAGACTTAGGAGTGCATTCTAGGAATTTGTAAATTCGGGAACTAAAAGATTCATCTAAATTTACACCGCATTTTGCTACTGAAAATGTGATTGATATCTTTCACAAATCCATGATTAGAGACATTTATAGTACAATGGATGAATACAAGTTCTCAAAGGGTATCTCAAGAAATTCAACAAAGTGACATACAATCTTACCAAAGACGAATTCAAAGCTCTTGATTCCTTGACGAAGAGTCAATTGATTACCATTAATGAAGCTGATAAAGGGGGGAATGTGTTAGTACTTAATACAAAGGACTATATCCAAATGGGTATGACACATCTTAACACACCACAATGTTACAAAATCCTAAAAACTAATCCTACCAAAAATATAGTCACGGAGTTGGGTAATCTAATTTCAAAATGGCATTCTATGGAACTCTTAATGGATGAGGAGAAAAAGTTTCTTACTATTACCAATCTAACAATGCCGACTAGACACACAATGTGGACTATAATTATGTGTGCTGACTTTGATTTGTACAGTGTGAACAAGTAGCTTGTGAATATTAGTATCAAGCGCGGAGATAGCGTTGCAATATCTGATTTATTTTCACTACAGTGTGAACCCGTGTGGAGAGTTCTCAGATCGCGAGACTCCCGCTGCTGATGTTGAACTTGTGCTAATTATGCTAAATAACCTAATAGGTTGGTGAATAGTGCGCAGATTCGAGTATCAATCCACAGAATTTTCTAGGATAGGCTAAACAGCTCTTTGTCAATTTAGTGAGTAAAAGGGTCTATAGGAGTGCAAGATGGGTTGGCACGTGGAGGATGGCTGATAATTCAATAGTAGAGGTAGAGAAGATGTAGATGAAAGTAGAGGAAATGGGGACAGAGAGTTGACATAAGAAGGGTTGGGGAAGGAGAGAGAGGAGGGCTGTGAGAGTGTTACACATTTCAGAAGTTTTAGAGGAAAAGTAGTGAGCAAAGTCATTAATTGAAAGGTAGGAGGCAATGGATATTGGCTTTGGAGTTGTGAGCAAAGTGTGGAGGGTAGATGAAGTTTGTAGGGGTGATTTCAAAAGGAGATTAGGTTTGTGAAATAGGGGGATTGTGTCGAGTTCAGTGCAGAGGTTAGGGCAGTAAGGTAATTTATGAAGTTTTAGTTTAGTTTGAGTGTCCATACTTTGCTCCAGCATTGTAGGTCACAGCACATGTTTGTTTTGAGGGTATGTATTACAGAGGTGATCCAAGACTGAGGACGAAGACAGAAGGTGTGAATGTATGAGCAGGATAGTATTGGTCAAATGGATTCATAAGTGCATAGTGAAAGTCAGATAATGCACGGTCAATGGATGAGGCATGAATAGAGGAAAGGGACAGAAGAGAGGTCCTTACATCATTAAGGTAAGAGGAAAGAAAGTCCTGCCTGACATTCCTCTTATTCGTTGAAGAAGGTAGATGTGAAGTAGAAAGTGGAGGGACTGAGATGTTAAAATGAACAATGGAATGTTCAGAGGGAAAAATGTCAATGGAGAGGTTAGAGGAGGAGAATTAATTAGAGGGAACAACAAGTTCATGAGAGTTCCCAACAGAGTGTGGAGGTTGGTGGTAGAGGGAGTGGTCAGATAGGAGGGAGTTAATTTCAAGGCAGGTGGCTGCATTGGGCTTGGGGAGGTTAGGATCTCCCAGCATGTCAACAGGAATGCCAGTAAGAAGTGACTCATGGAGAAGGGTCAGATCAGCCAAGAATGAGTTGAGAAGACCATTGGGTAGATTGAGAGCCAGAACACTGAGAGGGATATGTGCGAGGACTTGAACAGTCTCATGTTAAAAAGGTGATGAATTGATGTGAGACAAGGGTATGGTTCAGTTTTCAGCGACTTTTCAATAAGGATCCCCATGCACCTGCCCTTCCCAACATGTCGGGAAGAATGGGATAAAAAGGAGTAGAGTCAGTGTGGAGAGCTGCTAGTGTAGCAGAGTCATGTGGGGAGAACCATGCTTCTGTGAAAGCAAGAAGTGAACGTTAAGGGTGATAAGAGTTGAAGTGGTCAGTTATGAAGGCAGACTTGTTGCAGAGAGATTCTTCATTCCATAGTGATAGGAGACGAGAGTGAGGAGCAGGTGTTGTGTGGTAGACAAGGGGCAATGATGTGGTTGGAGATCCTGGGATCACGGGCGAGTCTTATTTGATGGGTGTTGGTGCAGAGGGGAGGAGGACGATGGGGAGCCAGAGTGTGCTGAACAAGCTACATCAAGTTGAGACTGAAGGCTATGAGGAAACAAAAGCAAAACAGTAGTAGAATGAAGAATAGAGCAAAATCGAGATGCATGATGAAGAATAGAAGAAATAGGCGTGTGAAGCAATGAAGAAAGGATGCAGCCGAAGAGAGAGCATACATGGTTGAGCAGAAAGGGATGGATGGTTGATTGAGTGAAAGCATGTATACATTCTGAGTTGGACTAGAATGTGTCTACAGGCAACCACAAAATAGTTAACAGGCCCAAACCAGCAATGTTAATTGTTAGGAGAAGTTGCAATGATAGGATAGTCAATGTGTGGAAGGATCCCTATGCATGGAAGCCAGATAAAGAGTGAGCTTGGCAAAGTCCTAGCCTGAGCAAGAATACATTTTCATTTGTATGTTTGGACTATATAAATACCCTGCTTGGATTAAAAATTCAAAGTGATCGAATGTATCTTTCTGAGTCACTGAACACCATTGTGGAATTGTTTTAGCCCAAGGTAGCTGAGAATGTCTCAAGACGTGCGTGATTTCCAGGCACTGATGGACGATTGGATTTAGAAGATGTTGGACACAACTGTTTGTTACTATGTATCAATAGAGGAACAGGGAAATACTGTTAAGCCCTAAATCTTCAAATAAAAGCTCATCGTTATCAGGAGAAGCCAGTGATTGCCATGAATGTTATGAGGAATCAGGAATGAGACGCAGACACAGATGACTCATGAAATGATATGCTATGATATGATATAAGTCATTCATAACGTGTCTGTACACAAGTGTTTCCAGCCATGAAAAGACAATGGAGGGAAGACAAGACAAACGATCTTACTAGGTCTTGTGTTATTCAGATCTTGCAAGTGTGAGAACGAGAAGTGCAAGGGGAAAGGGAGGGGGGGAAGTGCACTGGAGAGTGGAGGGCAAAATAGAGATTCTCTGAGTAGGTGCCACCGGGCAGTGCGGCTCTGGGTAGTGCAGGGAGAACAAGGAACTGCAGGGTTACAGGTACAGCCCCTAAGTGCGTAGTAGGCCTGGAGGTAGTGAAAGGGTGACTGATCAATAAAGAGCCTGGTACCCAGTGAGACGCTAAGGGTTGCCAAGCAACCAGTAGATACAGCAGACAGGTAGGTCAGCAGGGGAGGGAGAGAGAAAGCAGAGGAGAAGAGGAACATTTTGAGATGCTTCTGGAACTTCAGCGGGTCCGGCTCAAGTGTGAGAGGGGCAGGGAGGCCATTCCAGAGGGAGTTACCTGCAAAGGAGAGAGATCTACCCCCCACTCTCTGCCTGGAGAGCTGGAGGTAGCTGAGCAAAGGGATTGAGAAGGAAGGTATTTTGGAAGAGAGCAACGGATGTAGTGCAGGCCCCTGCCCCAGAAAGCCTTGTGGACAATGCAAAGGGTCTTTAACTTGATCCTTGAAGCCACTGGGAGACAGTGGAAATATTTCAGGTCTGAAGAGATGCGGTCCTTGAGCTTGATGCCAGGGATAAATCTCACCGTCCTTTTCTGGATTAGGTACAGAGGGCAGAATGTAGAAGAAGGCAGATTGCGAAAGAGGTTGTTGCAGTAGTCCAGCCTAGAGAGAACCAAGGGTCTGGAGACAGTGAGCTTCTGGGGGAAAGTGAGAAAGGGAAGAGTCCCTTTGAGGAGGTGCAGCGGGTAGTGGGACTTCTTGGCAATGTCAGAGATGTAAGGCGAGAAAGAGAGAGTGGAGTCGAAGATGTGATATCAAAGTTTTTTACCTCGCAGGAAGGCAAAGGAAGAGGAGCCATGGGGGCAGCCAGAGTGAGAGAGGGAAAACAGGGCCAGGGGTCCCAATGAGAAGAGTCTCCATCTTACTGGCATTAAGGCAGATTTCGTTGGAGGTGCACCAATCATGAATCACAGATAGACAGTCAGAAATGAGAAAGAGAGAAGAGGAGGCTGAGGGGAACCTGAAGGAAAGATGACTGTCATCCGTGTAACACTGAGAGATGGAGTAGAAGGTAGACATCAGGTGGGCCAAAGGGGCCAAGTAGAGGTTGAACAACCAGGGTGAGAGGATAGAGCCCTGGGGAACACTGCAGGTAGAGAGAGAGGTAGCAGAGAGAAAGGGACCAAGTTGGACCTGGGTGGGGTGCCCAAGAGGAAGAAGGTCAGCCACTCCAGGGCCTGATCCATAATGCCCAGGTTCTGACAGAGTCGATTGATCAGGATGCCATGGTTGACCTTGTTGAAAGCAGAGGAAAGATCAAGCAGGATGAGTACAGAAGGAATGCTGGAATCAAGGTTAGAGAGCAGATCTTTATGGGTGTTCAGGGGAGCAGTTTCCATGTTTCTGGCAGCTCTGATGGCAGACTGATGGCCATGGAGACAGCCAACAGATTCAGTGTGGAGGGTAAGCTGGGAGATGGCCAACTTTTCCAAGAGTTTGCTCAGGAAAGGCGTGATGGAGATTGGGAGATAGTTTGCCGGGCAGGTAGGATCAGCCAACGGCTTCTTGAGGAGGGATTGCACAAGGGAGCGCTTAAGGGGAAAGTGGAAAGTTCCAGTCGCAAAAGAGTAATTAAAGAAATTGGCAAAGGCTCGAGCAAGGGTGTCAATATGGTCCTTGATGTTTGATATATACTTTTATTTAAATAACTAGCTGATATACCCCCCATTGCCCGGGCTTCAATTCCCTCATGGGTACAGGTCACTGTGCAAAATATGGTGCATATTGGTAAAACAGTGTGGAATTATAAGGAACAACACTTCGCCAAGCCACAAACCCACAAACAAAAGCTGACTTTTGTCAAAATCCGGGGAAATGGGTGGGGTGTCCAAATGTCATGTAGCCAGTAAAGTCCGGAGGGTCCTAACGGGTGACTGTGCAAAATGTGGTGCATATTGGTAAAACGGTTTGGAAATGTATAAGGAACATACGCGAAGCCACAAGCCAACCAACGCATTTTCACTTTTGCTGAAATCCAGGGAAAGGAGTGGGATGTCATAATGCCATATCACCAGTAATATCCAGAGAATCCTAACAGGTGACTGTGCAACATTTTGTGCAAATTGTTGAAACAGTGTGGAATTGTATAGGGAACTTACGCAAAGCCACAAACCCACACCCAAAAGTTCACTTTTGATGAAATCCAGGGAAAGGGGAGGGCTTTCCAGATGTCTTACAATCAGACCAGGGGACTCATTCCGAGATTGGACTGCCTCCAATAACGGTACCGGCACCGGTCTCGTTCAATGGGGACTTACCGGTGTAGTCCGACCTTTGTGGGACCGGTAAATCCCCATTGAAAAAAACATTCCCCATTCCCATTGAGCCCCTATAGGGCTCAATGGGAATGGGGAAGTAGCTAATAATGGTACCGCAATTTGCGGTACCATTATTAGCTCTGAATTCCCTTAGCGGGTCCCGTCCATAACGTCCGTAAAACCAGGCATTGAAGGAGGGACCCGCTAAGGGAACTCATAGTAGGGCGGTAAGGGATTACTGGCACCGGTCTCCTTAACGGTGCCCGGTATCCCTTACCACCCTACTCGTAATGAGGCCCTTTGTGTCGATGGTCATAATCTGGCAGATACACCAGCAGGTCTACAAAAGGCCCTCTCAACAGTTGAGCGCAAATGAAAAAATCTAAAACTGAAGCTAAATGTTGAGTAATCTAAGATCATGGTCTATCGGCCTTGTTCGTCCAAATGAGGGCCAGCTTCTTAGAGAATAGATAATGCCCTGCTTGAACGGCTTAATCATTTTCATTACCTGAGGAAATCGGTAGTTGGGTGCCTTAAATAGTAAAATAGAGCACGAGCATGGAAACATCTAATGGGGCTATTAATTATTTTGTTGTGTACCATGGTAGCGGAGCGGTTTTTCTCCAGCTCTTAATTTATTTAAGAAACAATCATCTCAAGCTGCTTCCTATGGTGCAGAGGTATGGGGTTTTTATGGCTTCTAACAATTTACAATATTGTGAGAGAATTTTTTTTAAAAAAAACTGTTACTCTTACCCTCAAGTACACTGTCCTTGTTATTAGACCTTGAGTTAGGTATTTTACTTGTGGTGATCAAGGTGAAGATTGATCCAGCTAGATACTGTCTAAGATTGTGGAGCCAGGAAGGCTTAGCTTCTTATTGTGAGGCATTGATACATTTCTTATGCCTGGAGGGAGACAGAGTTCAAAAGGGAGACAGAGTTCAAAATGGCCTATCCATATAAAACAGTGGGCCTCATTATAAGTTTGCTGGTCTGGGAACTACTGTACCAGTAAGCTTGCCGGTAACGTAGTTCTCGGACCGGCAAACTACGAGTTGTGCTTGCAGCTGCTTTTCTGCACACCATGTCAGATGCACCGGCAGCGTTATAAACAGGGCTGGTGCATCCGATCTCCCCATTCCCATTCAGCCCTATGGGGCCGAATGGGAACGGGGAGCATATTTTTTTCAGCACCTGCGAATGGGCAAATATTGGGTCTGGCGGGGCCAGAATGCCCCGGTAATTGCCCATTCATGGGCACCATTCATTTTTGGAAGTTTGGCGGCAGTCTGCCGGTTATACCGGGAAGGCTACCGCCAAACTTATAATGAGGTGTCTTTTTAATCTTAACTTTAGTAATCTCTGAATGAACCAACTTCCTGATGGGCAGTGGGAAGAAAGATTGTAAATCTGGCTATTAACAGCCAGTTAATACATTATTTAATTTGTGATGCTTTGAATTTGACTGTTGGACCAGATAACATTAGTGGCAGACTGTCTAAAGCTGGTATAATGTTTACTGATCTAATTAGCCCGGTTTATGAAAAATCCCTATACTTTCACTTTAGATTATGGACGCTTGCGGTTGTAAGCGTTACTAACCGCTGGAGACCTCAGGAGTCTGCTATGTGTCTGTTGTGTAAGATCCCCATAGAACATGTAATGCATTTTATGCTGCTCTGGCAAAACACTTTGATGTTGAGACACAAATATTTGAGACCAATCTTAACTTCAGCTGGGATTCATAACACAAGTGAGGTGCTGTTATAGCTAAGTAACCCCCAAAGTGCTTGTGTTGTATTTGACACAGCTCGTTATATTCATAAAGCATGGTTAGTGACGACAAGAATTGTCTACTAATGCATGGGGTGATAACAGCCTGAGTTGAAATAGTCCCTCTCTTTTGAAGGCAAGTGAAATTGTTGTTGGGATGTATCGAGGATACAAGTAGGGCTATCCTTATGACTCGTCTCTTAGCATATATGAATAGTTATGTTTTTACAATAATTTTATAATATATTGACAGTTATATTCTGTTTTAACAATGTTTAATGAATAACTATTTAATATTGTATATTGTGTTGAGATGCTTTTATGGTTTTATGACCAAAATAATTATTACTAATCCCAAAAGGGGTCCTTTTGACTCTAAAAATGAGGATTCAAACTGACATATACCATTCGTAATCTTGTTTCCACTCGTACTCATGCAGTAAATCCTCCAGATAGAGTTGTGATAACTGTAACCGATTTTGACAATATGTTTTTAGAAATACTGCAAGAATACTGCCAAAATCTTTCTAAGGAATCATAATTCTAAGAATTACAAGCACTGATGGTTTGGTACTCGGCACCTAACATTCAATAATCCACTCCATTGTTGGAACAAGTCAGAAGAACATAATGTTACAGATACTATATTTGTCATTGACATTTGCAATATTGGCCCACATGCAATTATCTTAGATGTATTAACTTGTTTCTCATCCAGTCACACCCATGTAGTTCATGTTCCTCATCACAAATCATAGGTGAGAGGGCAACCAAAAGCATACCATCCATGTACCGTAAATCAGAACTGCACATCGGCACGGAGCAATACGTTCATTTTTCACACTTAATGTTACAGCCCACTGACCTGCTCCATCCAGCGCTTAGACATCTGTAATTAAAGGTAGCACGATACATGGCATCATTTGATGTGATCCAATGCACTGTTTCTTTCTGCGCTAGCTCTCATACAGTACATTTAATAATGTATTTGTTCTCTCTATTATATAAACTGACATAAAGGCATAAAGAAAAAAACCTACTGTACACCATCGTTATTGGGCTGCAAACCCCACATTGACTGATTTACGTTGTAGTGTGCATAAAAAACACAATAGACTATTTAATGTGTGTCGTCAAGTCATTGCAGTGAGGACAGCTGATATTTCAGCTGCAACACAGATCTAGCATCACCTTTAAAAAGTGGCTCATTGGACTTACATGGGTATCTGAAAGTACAATAAAACAAGATGAAAGGGATTGTTGGTGTTCAGAACCACACACAGCAATTTGATTTCTCGTGTACAGTGCAGCCTCCACCATTTCCGACACTACATCACTTACTTTGTCTTGATATATTAATATCCTTTTCTGTTGACAGTGTGATAAGAGAAAAAGAATTGTGTGAGCGGATATCCAATTATTAAGACCTATAGCTGAATTGTTATCAATGGTTGAGACACTGGCAAAAACCTCCCTTCAGCTTGGCCCTCATCCCTGACCCAATCATTTGTGTCATTTCACAGTAGCAGTAAAATGGAGAGTACATCAGGATTACGTTCCTCACGAGTTGCAATGGACAAAGAAATAATGTGGTTTTGTGAAAGGTCTTTTTGAAGCCTGTTGGGGAAGGGAACGTTAGGATCATAAAGTATGGAGTTCAATTGCTTCACTGAACACAGGGTGTACCACAGCAATTAAGGATAGGCACCTCAATAATCAAAGCCATTTAGCTTTTACATCTCAGGTAGAGACAAAGGCCTTCATTACGAGTTTGGCGGTAACCATGCCGCTATTGGCGGCATGGCTGCCGCCGAAATCGCGTCGGGTCCGGGTCCTCGGAATGAGGACTTACCGGGCCATTCTGAGTTCGGAAGGCCCGGTAATTCCTCCCTCCGAGGACCCAGACACAGTCCTTCCCCATTTCCATTTCAGCCCCCATATGGCTGAATGGGAATGGGAGAGGGAGCAAACAACGGGCCATTACGAGATGTCCCGTTGTTTGCTCCCTCTTCCCCTCGCGGGACCCGGTGAGCACGCCTGGTTTTCCCAGGCGTGCTTACCGTGTCCTGCGAGGGGAACTCGTAATGCGGCGGTACGGAGTGAACGGCGCCGGCACCTTTTACGGCGCTGTTCACTCCGTACCGCCAGGGTCGCAATGAGGCCCAAACTGTCTTCTAAAAGATTAAAATCCAAACTCGGCAAGAAGACAGAGGCCACACGACCTCTATTCCAGTACCATGCACCTTTCAGGAGGTTGAATCATCATACCATTTCAGTGGAGCACCCTGTCAACACTCAGTCAACATTACATTAGATTTCCAATAGACCACACTCACTTTCACTTTCTTTCTCTGAGCTCTTTTTCTCTCTGTCTCTCTATTTTCATCCCTCTCTGCCTCTCTCTCTGCCTCTCACTGTCTCTTTCGCTCTCTTGTTATGCCTCTGTCTCATTCTAACGTTCTTTCTGTGGGTGAAAATCGTGTTGTCTAGGCGCAAGTTGCTAGAACAATCCCAGCTGTGCTAACAGCAGTGTGACCAGAGAAGCAAAGACACAGACATTCTCATAGAGGGAGGTGGGCAATGTGTTTTCCTGGTCAATGGTAGAATGAAAGTAGCAACAACAGCGGTCTCCACTCACATTGGGACTCAGAGCTGGTATTTTAAGTTATACTTTGTCATTGTGTGCATACTGCAGGAATGACACATACTACTGAGAGTATACTGTCTGTACTTGGGTAAAGTGAAAGTGGATAGGCTCTGGAAGGTTTGTCAACTTTCTGACAAACTGTCATGTGCGCGGGCACCTGGAAACAGTGACATCGTTTCCATTGGAGCGGCCATAGACTGTTCCAACATGTCGTTTTTTATGGTAAGGTGGCGGTCTAGTCTTTCCACGTTTCAGTTGCGGCGCACGACTAGCTGGGAGGTACTTATTCCCTGTCCTCCCAGCTACCCGTGAATTGCAACATCTGGGATACGCTTTGCTTTCTCCAGCGTGTGTTTCAGCTCTCTCTTTCCTACGTTTCGCACTCTGGTGTAAATTTCCTTCTCCGCTTCCTATTTGCTTACCTTGTCAGTGTGGGCGCTCTGTCCCCACACTGCCTCTTTGCCTATTTCTACGCTCTTCTGTTCCTCGCCCCTGTGAGCTTCTCTCCTCCTCCTTGCTTCTGTACTTTCGGTTTCCCTTGTTTACTTCTGGATACTTTCCTTCCATTTTAGCTTCCCAATATTTGTAGTGGCGGCAGCCCTCTTTCTCTGCTACCGCTGCATGGTCTGTTTGCCTGCCACTCATACCTACTTTTGGATTGTGCTCCTGGTGACCGGAAGTTGCTACTACCTGACCTGGAATTCCTTCTGGACTTGTTCATCTTAATCTTCCATCAAGTTTAACATCCAGTACGGCATCGAACTGGCTGATGTTTTTTTTCTAGCCTGTGCCTTTTTCCCCTCTCTTATTTACCTGCCTCGGTAGAGGGGCAACAGCTCACAGGTGGCCACTGTGGCTTCCTGTCGAGGTAGGTTCTCTGCCTCATCTACATGCCAGTACCGTGAGTCAGTACATTACAAGACGGATTCCAGTTCTACAGGTGAGGAGTCGGAGGAGAGTAGTGGGTCTGAAGACTCTGAACCATATTGTGACACAAACATTGTAAGAGACCACATGATCTACAACTGTGTTTTATGTTACTTATATGTGTTTGTGCATACTGTAACTAATGTGATTTTTCAGCAGCACTACCAAACAATAAATGTCCAGCCCACAAAACTAAACATTGGCTTGGCACTTACAGAAGACACAGAATAACAGATTTAATCTGAGCACGACCCTTTCCAAGAAGCAAGGGCATTTTGAGTTTCAAAATGATGTGTATTCTCAACAAACTGAGCTAGTAAAAAGGAACATAATTGTACTAATAATGTAGACATGTTCATTAAAATTGCATAGTGTTTATTTCTATTGATGAGTTCCAGTTTATAGTGCATTCCAAATCCAAATATTACACTTTTCTTACTGAGGAAAGCACAACCAGGAATGTGCATGTAAAATATTTTCTGATAGAAGGTTATCATTCCAATACCGATAGTCTTGTGAAGTCCTGTTATAAAACGTGTGCATCCACACAAAATGATAAGTAATTGTGTGCTAATGTTATTTTTTCATATAAATAAATGTATAAAGATTGGATTATTTACTATATATTTTATTTACTATCAAGAGGCCACACCTACCCCACCCAAACATACCTTCTGTGCGGTCATAGACTATGTAATATCCACAATTAAATGTGACCAAAGGTGTGCTGCGTTGTGTCATATAAATGTATTAAGTAATAAAGGGGGCACAAATACAACTAGATTTCTCTTTTACCACAGATTATTCTGAGTTATGCGTGTATTCCAATGGAAACATGTGTTTCCAATGGGCTCAACATTAACATAGTATGTTTGATTCTCCCGGTAAAACCCACAACACAAACTGAGTAAATTGCGTTACTTGGACGAGATAGAATCTAATTTTACAACGTCAACTAGAAATATCAGATGTATTTGTTTAAATTAAACATAAGGACCAGTCAACATGTTTCCCACTGTTTGTGCTACACTTAATTTTTACAAACTAAGTGCCTCGGCAGGCCCTGTGTTTTCTTGTTTTTTAATCTCACTTGTCGTAATTACTTCTATTGTTTGAGGCCAATTATTATCCAGTTACTTCCGTATGTAGATACTCAAATATGAAGTGATTTTTTATTAATTATGTGTTCTTCCTCTTTGCGTTGCTACAGCTATTGCACGTGCTCTACACATATTGCTCCAAATTAGCCCACAGGCTTCAATGTAAATACATGTGGCAGTGCAGGTTTTGATAGTCCTCGACAAATGTAACAGCTCTGACAATGTAAAGAGGAGTAACAATTAATTAATAACTAAATTCATCATCCAAAACAATGTGTATAGCAAAAGTCATGTAATAATTGACTTGTGTTTAAATTTCTGACCAAACTGACTCACACTGTTCTCTCTCCCATCTGAGTAGTTTTCTCAATCTGCCATTCAAAGCACATTTCCCCAAAACCTGCAACTAATCTCTAGCTGCATCGCATTGAAGATGGACATGCTTTACCTTCATACATGCAACACATGAATCCCCTTTGCACAACATGATGGACCAGTCATAATATCATCAGGGCACTGGTGCCTAAAGCATTCTAGGTAAAAGCCCTGTTCCCTTCAGCAACTGACATTCTTTGCTCCCAGCCCAAGGTTTACACAAGAGGCAGTCATCTTGGAACTGTGGTGCTGTTAATTAAATACTGTGGAAACTGCAGCGATAATTGGGATCAAATGATTAAAAAATATTTGTGTTGGTTGTGTTGTTTTTTCCCATTATGATATTGAACCTTTGTTAAAATGTGCCAAAAAATAATACATGCAGCACCCCGGGCCAGCTACCGTGCATTAGAACTTTAACCTCCTGAGGAGGACATGGACACCTCCAGGGTGCGGGGTGACCTCGGCCATGACCGGGTGGATGGTTAATATTTGGGCTTGGTTATTGTGAGGTGCGGACCCAGAACACCCCAGATGGCCTCGGGGAGCCCTAGCTGGGACTCACCCTGACTGCCTTCCTATATGGGTGTTCAGCTGCTGTGCTTGGTGGTACTGTCATTCTTCTCTGGGCCTCAGTGGCCAATCGGTTCAGGCCCTGTGCTCTGGTCTGCCAAAGCCAGGTCCTGCATGAGCATCAGCTGCTGGCCTTGGCCTGCATTTGGGCCCCTTGGGCACCACCTGTACTGGGCCCCCTGGCCACATCAAGGGGGAGGGGTTTGCTTGCCTCCTTCCTGGGGCATGAGTCCGGGTGCTGAGGAGGCATCTGCCATCTGTGCCACACAGAGACCCCCTAGGATGACACTTCACATCAACTATTAAGACACCAAAAAATGGGGGCTTATGGAGCCCGGCCAGGGCCAAATGTAGGAGTCAGTCGGGCGAGCCGTGACTTAGGCAATCTGGTCCTACCGCCCAGACAGATGGCTGAGTAAAACTAACCTGTCTGACAAAGGTCTGAACATAGCTAAACCTAGCTCCCCTTCCGTATTATTGGGTTAAAAATCCAAGTCTCTTTGAATTCTGCCTCTGCTTCACAATGATAGGAAGAGAGGACATTGAAGGATCAGTAAGCAATGTTGCTATGAATGCTTGGCCGCCACAAGGCAGTTATCCCTGAAGTAATTTTTTGGACACCTCCTCCTTGAAACCCCAAAAGACAGAAGGATTTAGTGGCCCCGCTTTTATGCAAATCAAGATCAAGTCAGATTTGCCCTTCTGCCCTGCAGAAGGTTTCTGACCTCCCTGAGCTCGCCTTACGACGCCTGAATTATCGTTTGACCGGTGTACCACCCCTGTCAAACTCCCAATCTGACACTGTCTCCAAAGCAGATCGTGACAGACAGGCACCAGCTGCTTGAAGCCAGAAGTGAGAGCCCCAAGGGGATTGCCCCCCGCCTCACCAGGAATAAGAGTAGTGGTATTTCACATGGGAGGCAAGAATTGGGAGGTCTACACAAAAGTGTCAGGCCTCCCTATAGAATCAACTGGAGACACATTTCAAATTGGCACCTTTCCAGATGCCCAAAGCAGGCCGGCCATGTGGTCCTATCATTCATTCCTATGGCCAACTACTAGATGGCTGGGCTCAGAGCATGGCCATCTGGTAGTGCAATGCATTCCAATGATCCTGGCCTGGAAGAGCCCCTGGCACCCTGGCAAAGGAATGGCAGGCCGCCAGGATGTGCGAGTACCTCTGCTGGGCAGGGAGATGTTGGACCCATGTACAAGACAAGGGCAGGAGGCAGCAACCCTGGTCATCCAGGAGCTCTGGCCGAGGAACGATAGTGCTTCTCCCTCCCGGGAGGGACATGGACCCGGTCAGGGTGCGCCAGGACTGCTGCTGTGCATGGGGATGGTTGACCCAAATGCAAGACAGACGTCCAAGGGAGGGTGATGACTCTGACTGTCCTGGAGCTGTGGCCAAGGCATGTTAGAGCTTTTCACTCCATGGATAGACATGAAATCTGTCTGGGCACCGCTGGACTGCTGCTGGACAGGTGGATGGTCAACACACATGCAAGGAAAGCACAGAAGGAAGGAGGCAGAACACCCAGACATTCTGGAGCTCTGGCTGCTACGCGTTTGGGTTTTTCCCACCAGGGAGGGATCGGACCCTGCCAGGGCACCCCAGGACTGCCGCTGGGCAAGGGGACGGTCAATCCAAGGGAGGAGGCAGCACCCACAACTGTCCTGGAGCTCTGGCCACTGTGCACTAGATCTATCGACAGAGGGAAGGGGACCCTGCTGCGGCATGTTGGTTCCTCCACTGGGCATTTCCATACATAGCTACTATGTTTTCCTGTTCCATGCAGAATATTTGAGACAGTTCTGTTTTTTCCTGCACTGCATGCTGGGACTTGTAGACCCACCCTTGCAATGGGAAAAACAAAACTACAAATCCCAGCATGTAATTGGAAGCAAAAACCCAGGTCTGGCTCGAGGAGTCACGCATGGAACTGGAAAACCTGGCAGAGAGGGAAGGTACATTTGTCGGATAGTGTGTGAAACTTTGTGCACAGCATGTATCTGAATGGATGAGAGAGGTTATATGCCTGGGTAGACGTACACTATATACAGCTTCATGGCCCTCCTGTGCTTTAATTATCCTAAAACATACTAGGTTTGGGATCAATTTATGGATATGTTTAAATCAATATCATTTGAGAATGTCTTCATCATTTAATAAAAAATGTTTTCTAAATGTACAACTATACTCAGTGTGCTACTGAACATGTTGACATACAGAGGGACAAGTGAGAAATGTGGGGCAGTTGTTTTTTTTGTGTGTCAAGTTAGATGCAGACCATACACTAGATTTTTTAAGGTTGTGTGAAGTTCATTATCATAACCTAAAAAAGATAGTTTGGTCATGGGTCTTAAAAATGTGAGCACCAGCCTGAACAACAAAAATAAAACAGACTATTGCCAAATCTTTTGCAGACAGAGGATCCCCAAAATTGCTAAAGGAAAAACGTGTATAACGTGTATAAGGGCATCTCTTATATTGAAATAAAAGGATGTGATTACATTTAATGGAGCATGCAGCCATAATACAGTAAAGATATCCTTCAACATTTCCATACCTGCCAAAACAACGGAAGGAGGCCACATGCGTGAACTAATAGACTATCCTCTTGACTATCCTCTTGCAACCAAATACCACACCAAAGCTCCAAAGACCCATAATGCATCTTCTCATTTGGCGGTGAAAGCTCTTAACGTTGACAAAGGTCTTCGGTCCATTTTACAATTACACAATTTTTTCATATTCCTGGTGTTTCGAAGACCTGAATGTGAAATTGCAGCTATGTTAACATTTTGGTGTAAGTTTATGATGTTAATCTTTCAATCAAAGTGACCGTGCTAAGCATTTATTTATAAATATGGATGCAAAATGGTGCAGCACCTGCAACGTTGCGCTAGAATCCGCAAGGAATGTGAGATACCATTTTAATAATGAATGTAGATCTAGTTGCAGATATTGAACTAGTTTTAGTCTCAGGTTGCCAGGTTATGTTTAAGGCACCAGTGAGGTTTTATGGGATATTTTTGCACATCTTTTTGAGTTCAGAATAACTGCCTGCTTTGTTTACAAATGATGCCAAATTCCTTTGTGGTGGCTGCTGAAACACACAACACACAGATGTTGCTTAACATAGCTGTTAAAAGAGAAGGGGACTGTATGTATCAATATACCTCTTCTAATGACAACTTTTCACTTGTATCGCAGTTTTTTTACCTTGCTTAAGTATCCCTCCCTTTTAGGCTGTTTTGCATTAAGACTATTGGCGCTATTGGATAGTTTGCCACTGATGGCCATGTCCTTAATACACGTTATGGAAACTGTATCCAATGCAGGAGGCTTGCACTCAGCTGCCAGTGCACATTGCACTGAAATTATCACCCTGTGAAAGGGCTTGATGGGTATGATACATCCCGCGGGCCACACGTTTGACACCCCTGTTGTAGAGAGGGATGTCTCTGACAGAGCATCAGCGGTAGCTTTGCAGGAGGTACAGCATGCGCATTGGCTGTAACATTCAATTGTTTCTTTCCCATACATTGCCTTGTTGTAGGAAGAATGATGAATGTGATATTCATATAATGACAGAGTTAATAGGCAGTGGCGGGAGACTGAACAGAATGGAGGCATGTGTTGCTGGAATATCGCTTCCTGCGTGTGATCCATACTGATCATAACAATGTATTCGTGTTATGATGGGCTCATTGGGCAAATCATTACCAAGACATGTTCGCATATTTTTTCACTAAATATGATGTCTGCCATCAAGTATTTACCAGGGGCAAGCAAAACGAAGGCTGGTTTCCTGTCCAAATACATCATTGGAATAAGTTGACTTTTTCTTTCATTGCTCTTGAGTTGATTATGGGCACTGTATTTTCTTTTTTATAGGAGGTAACACTGCATTCTAATGGCAGAGAGATAGATGTATTATCCTCCAAAACATTGTATCTGAAGTTGACGAATAGCAATTTTATATCTGGTTATAAACTCCAAAGACAGATTTTGAAAAGGTGCTATAATAAAGCACAAGCCGGTGGTATAGGTGATAAAGCTGCTATGGAGACATACCACATTTTCTGGTGGTCTAGATTGGCTGCTTACATCAATCAGAATAAATCATCTCAGATGTGGGGAGGGATGTCATGGCCTCAGGAGGTTGCTAGAGCCGCAAAATACTATTTCCCCTGATTGTATTGTCATCTACAGCTACCTAAAGTTTGTATGGTACAAATGGTTTTATTGGATGCCTTCTCAAAAATGTTGCATTTTCTGATAAATGTTACTCGCTTAAGGGGTTTACTTTACTGAGCACTCATTTATACCATTGATACTTTGATATATATGTTTATTGCAGTACAATTCTGTGAGTATATATACATATTCAGTGAAAACCTTTGTTTAAGGGACGCTATGGTTAAGTTGCACTAATAAAAACATAAATTCAGTAATAAAACGTCAACGGGATGTTATGGTTAAGTTCCACTAGTGAAAATCTAACACAATCAGTGGAAAAAACTTTCTTAAAGAGTTAATATGGTTCCAAGTAAAATAATTAATAAAAGAATGTTGCCAGTTATGGTAGGTAAGTAACCAGTGTACACCACTAAGAGTAACACCCACATCATTGTTGTAGCATGGAGTAAAGACACTGAACATGTTGAAAGAGCAACACATAGGTGAATTAGAAGGAAAAATGAAGAAGGTCTGTAAACTCTGTATTTATGAAAGCAACAGTGCGATTGCATAGAGTATGTAACATAATGGAATGCACCAAGAAGAAACATAAGCTGTGCTTCCAACAGTATTACTTCAGTCCTGCTTTACATACAAACTGAGAAGCAACTGTCAGCGGGACAACTGCAAAGTACTGACAGCACAAATGTACTACAAAGTGGTAGGTACACTACATTTGTCCTATAATTGTGCAGTTTGTTCAGTGTGCAATACTAGGAAAAATGATTTCTCTTTTTTTACATAGAAATGGCAAGCACCCTGGAGTGGTTTGAAGAAAATGTCCCCCGGGATGAAATGAGTGAAGGCAGTAACTCCATTGGTACACAATACAGTTTGAAATGTAAGACAATTAGTACACATTGCTTCACATGTACCTGGCACATATTATTTTCTTTAACAGTACATACAGGAAATTAAGGGAATGCCCCAGAAGCAGCAGCTCCTCCACAAGTCTATGACCACATAGAACACCAAAGTAACAGTGTACAAAATCAGCTAGTGAGCCTGGAGGCAAAAAATGACCAATTAAGGAACACTTTTTCTGACTTGAAAGATTTTGTTCAGAGACATATAATGGACAATATTAAATACCACTGCCCAACCTGCACCTGTACCCCTTCCCCCTGTCCCAGCCAACCATCCCCAGAAATTCCCAGTAAGCAAATATGTTGTGATGAGACCTCAATTCCTTCCTCCCCTGATGCCCAACCTGTGGAAAACCCCAATTCCCCTGTATAAGTCTCAATTTTTGCTACTCCTTCCCTTTCCTAATTGTGTATATTTATGCGTGTAAATAAAGTTCTATGTGTATACTGTTGCTCTGTGTGTGTTTTTTTTTTTTTAAAAGCCCCGTTATGAGTCTGCGGAGTGCGTGACTGTCCAGATTGTCGGCAATTCAACAAAATGGCGGTGTCCTATAGACACTGCGCCAGTCGGGAAAGTCTGCATTCAAAATGGAGTTGTCCGTAGGGCTCCGCTCCTGTCCGGATGTCCGCAAAGCTGTGATGTACCTTTAATTAGTTCGGAGACCCCATCCCTGTCCGGCGGATGCTCATCTCATTCCCTGTGTCCTATGGACAACGTGCCTGACTGGCATGTCTGCAAAGTTGTGGTGTACTTTTGATTAGTTCAGGGACACCAACCCTGTGTGGCGGACACTTGGGCGCATGCGCATCTCATCCCCTGGGTCCTACAAACACTGCGCCTGTTTGGAACTGTCCGCCGCATGTGTGTCACACTTTTAGTCAATTTGGGGACCTAAACACTGTCCGTATGTCACCTATGCGCATGCACACAACGGATCCTGTGCTCTGGATGTCCTACAGACAGCTGTCCCATTCGCGAACATCTGTGATGTCATCTGACCGCACCCATGCTGAGCGTCGGTTCTTATTCGCGGACAGGATCTGGGCACCCAAACAGCAAAAAAGGGCTTTTTTGAGCAATCCAATGTGGTTTACTGTGAGACTTCACTCTTGCAGAGGTCGCAAACCAGGCCCCTGGCAATCGGGACACTTTTTGAGCACAACTTGGATTTTGAAGTGTCCGTGGAGCGTGCAACTTTTTCGCAAAGCACTCCCCAGCATCCCCATAACAAGCCACACCCCAGTGCTGCTCCTCATTCTGTCTTGGATTTCCAGAACAGAACAACTGCTGTCATTGGCTTTTTATTGTTGCATTACTTGGCATTGATGTTGTTTGTGGCTGACCATAACTATCTGGCAAATTGCTGTGTTACTACTGTTCCTGGTTCCAGACAACATTTCCTAGAAAATGGCATCCATGGCTACCTCTCATGCTACAGCACCCCCACCCCTACCAACACCACCACCACCTCCCCAAGGGTCTGGTGAGGGGAACAGGTATGGCAGTGCAGAGGAGGAAGAAGAGGAAGAAGAGAATGAGATCATAGAAGTACCCACTACCTGCTGCCCATGCAAGTCTTGGGTGTGGAGGCTTTTTACCACCGTTGGTGGTAATTCCAAGGCTAGTGCAGCCATGTTTTGCTGCAATTAGTGCGGTATGGTACTCAGTCTCTGCAAACCTGGGCTGTACAGTTATGGGGCTACCTTCACGCGCAACACCTAAAATCCAGCCACTAAGCAGCAGTATGGAGGGTCATCCCTTTCGAACAGGGTTGTAGGTTGAGTTCCAGTGCAGCATCCTCAACATCTGCTCCTGTCACCACAAGGGAAACTCTTGTGTGAGAGAGGATTTCTCAAGCAGTCTTGCAGGCCATACGCATGGCAGTAGATCCTTACTTCAAAGGTCACTGTTTAGTGTGTATATTGTGGGGCAGTACTCTGCGGGGTGAGCAGTTCCGTAGTGGTTTTGAGGCTGCAGACCATGAAGGAACATGCCTCCTACCTCAATGATGCACACCCAACATCTTCCTCTCTCATCTGCCCTTTGTTATCCCTGTGAATTGTGCCCCTTCCATACCGTCCCTACCATTCCTTCCCTTGTGTGTCATGTTTAAGAAATAAAAAATAAATACAAAAAACTGAAAAATAAAAAATAAAAAAGGATCTTTTCAGAGCCACGTTCTGCAGTTTAAAAATAGAAGTGCCAATGAAATTGTGCAGTGCCCTGGCGATTCCGAGAAGTCCGGAGACAGCACGGTAGTCCGCAGGCTTCTAAAGGCATGCAGGGGGGGCAGCATGCAAACCATTGCATTCTTTTCTAGGAGAAAGTGGTGGCAGTGAAAAGAGCCTTTTTGGGGTTCCTTAGTTGTTTATGAAAGGTCTAAAGTGGACAACACCAACTCAAAAATGCTTGCTATAGTTGCAAAAAGAGCTGCAAAGCATTTTGTACATTTCACAAAAAACACTGATTACCCGCATCAGTAAGATGGACTCCATCTCTTTGAAAAATGTTGGTGTTACCAAATGTAATATTTTTATTGTGGAAAGAGGCTCAAACAGCCTTGTTGACATTGCGCCTCGCATTCTCCATTTGCGGACCAAAGGAAGAGGAGCACAGCCACATCTGTCTCTGGGCAATGCAAGAAATAATTACTTGGGAGTTTGGGAACATGTCCATGGCTTTCTCAAGTTCCTCCTTCATCGCAAACTGCAATGAGATTCCAGTAACATGTCCTAAACTGTTCCCTCCAGAATGAACAATAATAATATCTGGATGATTCTGCATCACCAAAGTGGCACAAACAGGAAGCAAATCCAGCCACCTCATGCCACACACTCCATTCCAGTGCACATCCACATGAGAGAATCCAAGATGTGCAGCCGCTCCACAATGCTCTGCATACTCCTGTAACCAACGTGTCCATGAGTCCCCCAAAATCCATAAACGCTGCCTCCTGAAAGACACAGCCACAGCCATAGCCATCTGCACTCCTCTCAAAAAACAGACCTTCTGGCATAATCTCTCCTTGCACACCACACCCAGGAAACCTTATTGACCAATCCCCTGGCCTTCACAGTCCCATTTCCATGCTTGCCATCCTGAAAAGCCTTGGATGTGCACGTGCATCCATGAACTATTGCGGTGTCCGTGGACATTTTGTGCAATGCACGGGGTGGGTAAAGAAATTTCAACTAGGGTAGGAGATTTCCTCTCTAGTGGTGGCTCTGAAAAGAACATTTTTTAAAGGTGCTTGAAAACAAATACCTTTTATTCTGTATTTTTCTTGGGGGGGGGGGTTGTCTTCTTATCCTCCGTACTGCCTTACAGCAACCTCTGCAAAGCATCTCTTAGATTCTCAAAGAAAGAAGCGTTGACAAGAATGGACAATTAAACACCATCTGCAGTAAAATAGTGCACACTAACGGAGTTAATGTTGTCGTTGGAGAAAACAAACATCTCAGCACGCCGCAGAACTTTACCCATGCCTCTATTCACAAGGTACCTTCCAACATTTTGCTGGGTATTGAAGACATTGGGGTTGTTCCATTTTGCTCTTGGTAGCATTTCAAAAAAGAAAAAAAAAACGCCTTTGCACTTGGGAAAAGCAGCATAAGTTCCTCCACCAAAAACTTCAATACAGGAATCAAACTTGGGCACTGATGTACCCCAAATGCTCTCCTCCACAGTGCACCACCAAAACATCAGGACTACCAAAGTAGCCATGTTTCTACAAAGAGGAAGCAATGTCTGCAAATTGCATCCATGCACACTCCGCCATAAAGCCTCCAGGCCTGGAAAATCAAGTTCTGTAGAAACACCTCTTGCTTTTGCATACCTCTCCATCCAGATCAGAAACAAAGCAATCACCCACTATCCATACAATAACTCCAACCATCTTCACCACACAACCAACAAAGCAATGAAAACAGATTTACCCTCCCTTCCTGTAAAGCACACCCTTAACCCCTGATTGGCTAATCCCCACAGTACACTCCCATTTCCATGCCAGGCATGCTAAAAAGCCCTGGATGTTGCATGTGTGATCCACAAACTACTGTGGTGTCTGCGGATCCCATAAAACAAGGCAGCCGTTCTTCCCTTTCCACTTTACACTTTACAATACTCTCTGATTGACTACTGGTAAGTAGTTCCACGACCGTCCACCAATCATATCCAAGATCTCTACATCTAACTCCAGCTACTCAGTACAGCACTGCAGATGTACTGTTGAACATTCATAGCACAAGTCTCATATGATTCCCAAACACCTGCATTCAGAAGTACTGTAAAACTCTCAAAGATGTCTACTTCCAGATTCATCTACATCTACATCCAGCAACACAAACTACAGGTATGCATATGTTTTGTAATGCACATAGAAAATGAAAACTGCATGTATGTTACCAAAGCATAGCAAGTACATATATTGCATGCTTATGAACAGGGTGCCTCCCATGTGCCCTGCATAGCCTACCAAATAATCATACTGCCATTTGTACAATCTCTTCACATCAACTGACAGTTACTTACAATGCTGTTTACTTTCACATTTTCCTTTTACTGCCCACTAGCATAACAGATGCAAACCACATATTTCAATTTCAGCACCACTGCCTGTGATTTACTTGTACACAAAACCACATTGGGAACATTTCCACAGCACATGCAAGTGCCAGATGCTATGTGAAATGCCCAGAATGCACACAAATAAGGGAAACTGCATGCATATTATGAACGCATGCCAGGCACATGGATTGCACAATTGACAAAATACACCATTGGAGGAAAGCACAGAAATGTACGTGTACATTTGAATATCTGTAAATTTGAATACACAACTTCAACAACAGAAAAAAAAATGTCTGCATTCATGTAGTGAGCATCTATATGTGAGAAGGTTGTGAGAAAGTTAACAAAATGTCAGACACGGTAGCATTCTCCTTTCCAATCTCTACATCTTTCTGGCCTTTTTCTCACTCTACTATGACTTCCACTAATTCATTTCCGAAACAAATCGTGCAAAAACATCTAACACATTTCAAAACTGCACACCATAGGCCACAGTTATCACTGCTGCACTGGCTCCCATACCAACAATGCTAATACTTCCTAGTCCTCATTCGTATGCAGTGGTCTACAATTGCACACACACGATAACATTTCCTGCCAACAAATCCTCCTACAATCTAGAACAATACTCTTACTGCTATTGTTGTACCATTAACCCACATACCCACTAACCTCTTTCTTTTGCAATTACAGTGAAAAACCGCCTCCTAAAAGCCAGTGACGTCTCTGCTGGAAGATAAAACCCAGAAGAAATGTACTCTTCGCATACAAAAAAGTATGTGCAGTAATGTTGTAGTGTTCTGCCTGTTACTCAGACAGTGTGTGTTATTGTGCTGTAGCCTA
Organism: Ambystoma mexicanum; assembly: GCF_040938575.1. Classification (NCBI taxonomy): domain Eukaryota; kingdom Metazoa; phylum Chordata; class Amphibia; order Caudata; family Ambystomatidae; genus Ambystoma; species Ambystoma mexicanum. The sequence goes on from NC_090936.1 coordinate 1,027,658,403, forward strand.
GAAAATGTTATTCAAGCCCAAAGCACTCACTTCACCCTTACTCATTGCACCTTGCCAGTTCCACTGTTTCTGTTGTCATCAGAACACCAGTATTTAAACACCCACTAGTTTTATGAAAATATTGCAATGTCCTTGCTCCTTCAAGCACATTGCACTCTTATGCACACTGAAGAAAACCTTTCCCACAGGAACAGACAAACATAGCAGTACAGCCTTCCCAACCAAACTAACAGCCCTTTGCACAACCACACTCCTCTATGTATTCCTACCCTCATATTCAGACATTCATGCACAGTACACACAAATACATTGAACAACTTCCAAACCCACACTTTCTGTTTTTCTCCAACAGACACAAGACAATACCTACAAAAAAGCAACTCCATAGAAAACAATGAAGAAATAGAGCAGATCAAGCTCAAGCCATGCAAAATGCCCATCCACCTCTAGGAGACTTTCTACAAGAAGTTCAAGCAAAACAGCTAATACATTCACTAAGCAAAACAGAACCAGGTAGAAGGGAGCAAGGTGTGACTTCTCTTTCAAAATGTAAAACTAAAAGTAAATGTATAAAGAAGAATGCAACTACCAGTAGTGTAAACACGACATCTACTGATGGAACATAGCTACAAGTAAGCATTCCAGAAAATGTATTTTACAAATAAAAAACCACCATAGAATACTTCAAAACCTTATAAAAACAGGGGAGAAATTACACCCCACCCTTCAAACATACTGCAGAAAACTGATCCTGGAAGCTCTCATAGACAGTGCAATGCTCCTCAAAGGGAGATTATTTATATTAGTTTTAAACAGAATGAAACAACTAACAAAATTAATTAGTAAACTACTAAATGTACTTTACATCAGATGCAATATCATCATAGATACCTTTGCAAATGTCTGTGCAGGTGAGTGGAATCACGCTACCAACACAGAGCCATATTTCAATGATGAGGCATATAATCAAGAGCAGACCAACCCAATCACTATACATAGCAGTGGGCGAGGGTATGAAAAGTTAGACAATACCATTATCGAAGAAGAAATGCTGATTGCAAGAATATCCCCAGCAAATTTACAATCAACTCTCCATTCCACCGAACCAATAGTTCCCGTCTACAAATGGCCATGCACATCAATGTGTAACACGGGAAAACATTCTTTCAAATTTTTGCAGCAGTTTCTTAATCAGTATGTGAAAGCCAAAGACAAATTCAAAATTAAAATTTTAAAAACTATGGACTCCTGTCCAGTGAGGAAATACACAGGACTACGAGGACATTCATTAGCCTTCATTTCTGGACCTGCTTGCAAAAGCCCCTTCCACCACACCAAAAGGTTAGCAACACACCATTCTAATGTATGAAATCTCGTTCAGAGACTGTACTATGCAAAAAGTCCTGCTTTAGCACTGGACCATTTAAATGACATTCTCCTACATGGTACATCCAAAGAACTGCTTGAAGAAATAGACCACATCCATAGCAAATATTTTGGAACTGAAGATCACTTATAAAATCCAGTAACTTTAGAAAAGAGTAGCGACAACCTTACAGATGTCAACCTTCTATTACACGCGTACAAAAAAGAAATAGCAAGGTTTAAAAGCATATGTGCTGAAGTACCAAACCAAGTATGTGTGTGTGTTGCAGAAGAACATTTTATACAAAGAGCACCAGAATTGTAGATATAATGTATAAAAATAGAAGACAATGAGCACCCCAATGGTCACAATTAGCTCTCTATTTTATAGCAGTAAAATGACTAACCCTTCAATACTTTGCACAAACTGCACTGCAAAACTTGACAATAACCAAATGCCTTTGCGGGCTATCACTAAAAACTTGGAAATATTACCATTGCCAAAAGCACTTCAACAGCTCAATTTATATGAGAGCATTATAATCCAAACAGTGCACCCATTTCAAGCGATAATACACCTTCAGTCAAAAACAGCGAAGTTGCCTTCCTCTGACTTTCTGAAAGGCATTTGTGGCAAAGGAGTTTATTTGCCATTAGATCTCAAAGAAAAAGTAGACACTCTAGGAGTGCAATGGCCAATAGATCAATATTTAATTATCCTAGTAAATGGTCTACCTACAAAAGACAAACAAAACTGGCAGCATCTAGTAGACTTAAACAAAGTTAGAGAAACCCTGCTCTTAAAGACAACAATGAATACTACAAAGAAATCAACATTGAAGAAATCCTGAGAGAAACCACCAAAATAATTTGGGATTCCTCATCAACTGGTCAATTTGAACTTCTAGATCCTACGACAGCCTCCAGTATTTTAGACCAGTATACAATTCACGAAAGGCATTGAAAACAAGCTTGTTCAGATGAACTGTTTATCTAGGACATTAATTTTTGGGTAGACAGCTGTATCATCTTAATTGTAAACATCTATGTCTTCCTGTGAGCGCCCAATGCCTGCAGGCTTTCGGAGCTATACAAATTCATAAATAAACTGCACTCCAAAAACACCATAGATGATGCACTAGCAACATATCAAATGCGGCAAACCAAAGGATCTCCAATCAGCATACGGGAAAAAAGTGTGAAAGCACGAGCCTATCCTCTGGAAAAGGTGGAAAGTAGGATGAAAGATGCACATAAATAACAGGATCAGTATACCGCTCTTTACGAATGTATTCTGAAGACCCCAGTTTCAGACAAAACGTTGATTACATATTTCACCTCCTCTTTGAAAGTTTATTAGCAACTCTATATTACAGAGTTGCACACACACTAAATACAGGTTCCAATTTTCTAAACATGTCTGCTACGCAGCTACTTCAAAGGTGCAAGAGAAAGATGAAGTTTTACAGTCAAGTATTACAAAAATCTTGGCAAACTTGTGTGGTATGAAAGAATACCTTTTCAGATTCATGCAGATGAATGGTGTATGCTTCGCATCCTTGCCCCACCCACATGGTGTGTCACTTTAAGTTGTGCAGAGTATGCATGGGAAGACTTGCACAATTTCCTATGCATTACAAACAAAAACAAAGCAGGTATAGACATGAAAACACCAGGAGAATTCTGCTTTCTTGACCCTGTAAATGCATCCAGGTACTTCCATCATCGCTTCATTGCCATGCTGCACTTCATTTGTAATAACACGATTCCTCCCCTGTGAGAAGTGGAACATTTCATTTTTTTTGGAGAAAGGAATATCAAGCCAGAGGAGCACCACACATCTACATGCTTTTGTGGATTAAACATGCTTCTATATTTGGTCAGGGCAGTGATGCACTGTTTTGCAGTTCATTCACAAACATGTAACTTGCGAAATACCTTCAGAAAGTACACATAATGACATACATGCACACATTTTGCAGTTTCAAAGACACAAGTGAGACAAGTATTGTTGGCATAAATATAAAAACAAAGGCAAATACTACACCAAAGGCCACTTTGGTTTCCCTAGACCCGTTGCAGCAAAATGACAAGTAAACAGCTTCAAGTCTTCTGTTAGAAACAGTGTGAAAGGCAAATAGCCTAAGAACAAATACTTTATAAAAAGAACAGAAGCATCAAAGCACATCAATGATTACAATGCAATCATTGTCCTCCTATGTAATGCAAACATAGATGTGCAGTACATTGCAGACAATGTCAATGCAGTTGCACGGTGTGTCACACCCTACTTAGCCAAAGCAGAGAAAACAGTGCTGAAAGACCTCTGGGATGACATATCATCTGACAGAACACTGTCACAGATATTTTACAGCTTCTGCATAAAAATGCTCTAGCATTGAGAATGTGGCTGCTACGAAGCTGCAGGCTGTTTAATTGGCAACGCCTTGTATGGCACATCTGGAAACATAGTCTGGCTAAGCCTTGGTCCTGCTGCATCCAGAAAAAGAGTTCTCAAATCATTCCAAGACATAGAAACAATAGCCAAAAACAATCCCAAAAGCCATGACATTTTGAAAAATAACTTTTTGGAACATACTACCCAAACAGGAGTACTGCTTTGGAAACCATGTGCCTATACCACATAGCCCAAAACTCCTCATACAAAAATAGTATTAAACCAGATGAGAAAACAGGTAAATACAAAGTCAAACGTTGTGAGGGTAGCCCTGTTAAACTTGCCAAATGCAGCCTGATTAATCATATGAAGCTATCATTAAAAACTCCTCAACATAGAGAACTATACTACATGTCCCTGTTGCAACTTTTTAAACCATGGAGAAAAGAAGATTTATTGGATACCCATGCCTCCTAGGAAGATGCTTTCAATGCAAGTGAAAGAACTATAACAGATATAAACTTGTCATGATGCCTACCCCCGGGGAACCAGATCAAGTCCAGCAACCCCAGAAGCAGGCATCAAGTTATTCCAAGCAAGCCCAACAACCCCTGCTAGGGGCTATTTTGGTGCAGTCCTGGCGTCTATGGCGCCAGGCTCATATGGAGAGTCAGTCCTGGCTCCATAGCCACCAGGCTGATAGATTAAAACTTACCTGATGCAGACCATGCAGCAAATTTACCTGATGCAGACCATGCTGCAAGAACTCCAAGCCAAAAGAGGCTTGGAAGGGATTACTTTAACTAGGGATTATTTTTTACTCGGGTGGGGTCGGGGAGGAATACTTACCTGGGACTACTTTGGAGGCTATTTAAACCACACCCAAAGAGCAGAACACGCTTCGCGTTATTCTGCATCCAGCAGCGTAACGCTTACTGTGCCTGCAAGTCTGCATCCAGTCTTCTGCCACGCCCGCCTCGGGTCTGGAGCTCCTAGAAAAAGGGAGTTAGAAGGAGAAAAGGTTAGAACAAGAGCAATACCTTTGATCCTTACCTGAATTCCTGATCCACCGCGCCTTCTAGCTGGAAGAAAGAAGTTATTTTATGCGTGTCGCCTCGCCTGTTGCAGCACCGCGCTGAACTCACCGGCCTTCGCAGCATCTTCACTATCCACCGCATCCTTCTGCATGTTCCCGCCGCACTCCGGCACCTAAGGGGAACACAAGAACAGCAAGGTGAGCCAAGGGAATAAACAGAAGCCAATATTAGTTACCCCCCCATAGACTTACCTGATTTGACCGCCGGGGGTACTATTCCTCTTCACGGGTCGGCGTAGCCTCCACCGCATCTTCGCCGTACCCCAGCCCCTAAGGGGAACAAAAGGACAGCAAGATGAAACAAAGGGACAAACAAGGGGAATCCTTCTCACCACAATAGACTTACCTAATTTTACCGCCGGAGGCATTATTCCCCGAGACTTCATAATTTCTCTCAGCACCTAAATGAGGGAGAAAGCAACAGGTTACATACTGAGATTATTTTATCGAACTGTGTTGGATAATACAAATCCTTACCTGAATGCTACCGTTTGCCACTAGGAACTCTTCGCTAGGGTCAAGTAGCAACCTGCAAGGAATAGGACAAGAGTGAAAGTCAGACATTTGAACTCTTACGAACTATATACTTACAGCGTCTTGCTGGAAATCTCAGAGTCAATGTTGTTCTGGAACTCACCAATCCCTTCGAACCAGTGAAGCAACTGGTTATCTACGCGCCCGTGTGCTCAATGCAGGATGAAGAGCTCATCTTTCCAAACCATCAGGTGAGACTATAAGAGGGGACATTAAAGGTGATCAGTGGGGAGAACAGCGGGGGTGGGGGTTAACACTCAACTCCATGGGTGGTTAATTCCCTTTTTCCATTTGCAGAAGAATACTCCTACGGGTCAAGCAAACGAAGCTAGGTGGGCCAGTCCAGTCTGTCATCTCGGCACTACGCGTCACATTGGTGGAGACCGCAGCTGTCCAGTTCAGATCGACGCCCCTTTGGGAGCCAGGTGAGCGTAACAAAACTTTACACAGTACAAAAACATGTTAGACAATTAACACCAACAAAAAGACAAACCTCAAGCACAACTATATTTGGCCACTCCTGAGAGCAGTCAACCTTCTCTTACAGGAAGCCAAGAACCAATTGGACAGCCACCATTGGCAAATGAGGCAGAATTAGCCATGACTGAAGTAGAAAACACCATGTGTCAGTATGAGTAATCTGCAGAAAATGTTGCTCTACTGAAATCACAACTAAACAAAGAGCAGCGTAGCATTTTCCTAAAAGCAACTATAGAAATTGAACATGGTGCACAGCACAAAACTAAAACTTGTACCTTGCAAAACTATAAACCTGTATTCCCGTATGTAAGTGGTCAAGCTGGTTCAGGCAAAACATTCTTAAACAAAATCATCAGCAAGTTTCTCCAACACTTGACAAACAACAATCTTTCAGCTATTGCAACTGCCCCCGCAGGTTTATCTGCCTCATCATTGGTGGTGCTACTTCACACCAATTGCTACTCCTTCCAGTAGAACACCAAAACAAATTAGACTACTACAAACTTTCAGCAGAAGCTACTATGGAGCTACGCAGAGTTTTGAAACAAATGAAAATGCTCCTAATAGATAATGTGAGCATGGTGTCCAAACTAATGTTGGCTTTGATTCACCTCAGATTGCAAGAGTTCCTTAAAACAGACTACGAAGAACTCTTTGGTGGAAAACACATTATTGTTTGCAGAGATCTTCAATTAACACCAGTGAATGGGAACCTATTTTTAAAACCTTAGGACACAAACTGTGCCATAAGACACTTGGCAGCATAGGAAATGTACATCTCTGGCAACATTTCCAATACAGAGAACTAACTGAAAACATGCATCAGTTAGGAGACCTCACCTATGCCAACATTTTGAAAAGCATTTGGATTGGTTCTCTTTCTAAGGAAGCACAGTCAATCTTAAATAGTAGACTGATGTCTTGGAACAATTAGCATACAAAAATGTAAACTATATGTCCTTAATGCCAGCCCTAGCAGCTGTGCACAATTCAATGAAACAATGTTGAAAAAAGAAATGCAACCACTGGTGCAAATTTACTCCACAGACAAACCAGACGTGCATGGTATGACAGTACCTATATGTAAACAAGCCACTGCACGACTAAATACCTTAGAAAACTCTATCTCTAACACAGCTGGTTTGTTGAAAATGTTAACATTGTGTTTAAACTGTAGAGTAATGTTAAAGCATGGAGCACATTTTGGTTAATGGAGCACTTGGTACAGTTGTTGGCTTCCAGACATACCCACATGACAACAGCATTCAGTTTGTCAATATTCACTCTGACAAACTTTCAGAAGTTAAAAGGATAGGACGCTCAACAGCCCAATTTCTTCTTTTCAAAGACATGTATGTACGCAGAGAACAGTTTTCTCTGTCTCGAGCATACACAGTCACTATTCATAAATCACAAGGTCTAACCCTAGATCAAGCATTGATTGACATTGGCAGCACAGTCTTTAAAGAAGGCATGAGTTACGTAGCACTGTCACGCCTTTGTACACTTGAAGGACTATTTCTAGTCAATTTTGAGGCAAGTAAGGTAAAGGCTGACATTCCTTACATCTAGAGTACAACCGACTACATGAACTCTACACACCCCATCTCAAAAGTACCCTGTTCCTCAAAAAGGCAAACATTGTAAAAGAAAACTATTGGAAACACAAGTTATACATGATCTCCCAACAGTACAACCAAACAAATTGAAAGCAGCTGGTACTCCATCAATTACCACAATCACAGAAGGATGTACTAAAAAGGCAAATGCATACCCAACTGCACAAAAAAGAGAACTACCTCTTCAAAGAAACCATGTGGACTTCCATCAAATGACTCAGACACAAAACTGCCTGGTCCACTAAAATTTTCCAATACAACTGGTGTAAATTGCTATGCAAATGTAGCAATCAATGTTCTATTCCAATTGCCATCAATTGTTTAAAACATTTACTTAAACGGTGCAGACCAGTTGTGTTTGCAAATGCTACTCCTTCACAGAAATGCAACAAACAAGCCTGAGAACACGTACAGTGTCTCAGGAATAAGGCAGGAATTGGATTACTGTGCGGGAATGGTGAGATTCACTATACACACACACAAGAAGATCCACAAGAATTTCTAATGTACTTACCGCAAGTACTGGAATGCAAAAACATACCTATAAATGACATTTTCCAGATTTCATACATGTGGAAACATACATGCACTCTCTGCAGTCATGTGGTGCAGGAAAAAGTCCATAATGAGCGCTTTGTGTATGTATCTATACCTAACTGTGAATCCATTCCATTTCAGCATCTCATACAAAATGCAAACCATGGCATATTATGTATTACTTGCAATTCAGACAATTGTTCCACCTGACAGATACAATCACATAGCCAATACGTAATGGTAATTCTTTTGCAATACAATGCAGATGGTATCAAAAATAACTGCAAGCTTCCTAGCTTCACACATTGGCAGGTATCACCGGGCAAGTAAACCTTCACAACAGTAGGCATAATCTACTGCACGGGCGCCATACCAATGCAGGCCACTATACTGCATACATTAAAAAGAAATATAGATGGTTTGAATGCAATGATACTTACATTCCTCTGAAGCCGAGATTACTAGCAAATCTTGCAAATACCTATTTAATATTCTGGAAACCAAAATGTGCTCACTGATCTGAGTATGATGGTCTACAAACTGTCCTCAATAACCTTTGAAACCACCAACTGGTAGATTAAGGCAACAGCAGTTTAACAATGCCCATACCAATGCAAGAAATGTGCAACTACATGTAACCACACCCATAGTGCTGCAAAGGCACTTCACAATCATGCAAAATGTAAATCCACCAACAGAATTAATTTGCTTGAAGACATACCCTGCAAAACTGAGAAACTGTAAACAGAATATGCCAACTGGTATCTAACTGCAGCCATAATACTACAATATTATTTCCCATTACTAGACAATTTGAAATCCACCAGCAAAAATTAAAATTCTTCTGAGGAATCCCTTAAGCACTTATTAAGTATAAAGAACCAGCATAAACCAACTAGCATCTTACTGCAGCCCAGTACTACAATATTACTTCCAGCGGTCAAACTGACATAATCAACCTTCAGCAATCACAGTGCTACAAACATACCCTCAAGAACTTTCAAACTACCAACAGTTAGAATATGCCAAAAGGTATCTAACTGCCCCCACAATCCTGCAATATTACTTTGGAATACCACAGTACTTAGAAAACATCAACAGCAAGCAAACACACAAACAAATACTGCTAAAAAGTGTAAACAGATAAACAGTTAGAATACGCCAACTGGTATCTAACTGCAACCATAGTATCACCACTTCCAACGGGAAAATCATACACATTTCAATTCCTCCTACTGCAACAGTGCTTATAACCAGAATACCTCATACATATGCACCTTAAACATTGCTCTGAGTAGTGCACACACCACTGAAACAGAGTGTGCCACATAACAACAAATTAACTTAGACCTTTTTTCCCAAAGTCCCAATGATTATGCGAACAGACACAGGAATTGATTATGAAGAGGGTTCAGTCTGTTCAACTGTGGCGAGCTACCTTAGTTTTAGGATATTATTTTGTGTGTTTGAAGAAGAGGATGTAGAGGATCTCAAAGATTGGGAAGAATTACTTAAAACAACATCAAAAGAAATGATTCATAGATTATATACACCAAAAGAATCCATGCAAAACTGTTAGATGAGATAGAAATGATCAAAACAACAATAGAGGATCTTAACCTTCCTGAATCCACCTTCAAAAACTATCAAATAATGGATGAGTATTTGAGTAATTATGAGAAAGAAATCAAAATGAAAAAACAGGCATTCCTACGTGATGAACGGGACTTAAAATTTAAACGGGTCTACACATTTCAAAACAAATTTAGAACACAACCTTCCAATAGACAACAGCCTAGAAAAACAACAACCCAAACTAAACAGCATGAGGAAACCACCTCCGAATCATCGGAGCTGGATAGTGAAAGTGAAAAACCAACAGCACCCACAGCAGGGGAATGCACATCAGAAGATAATACTCCATACTCTTTTTTAGAGGAATACCAAAAACACAGGCAAGCAAGGGCCTATCCCCTTTACCAGAGCACACAGCAACTCAGAAACCAACAAAAACAATTTGGAGACACAAATGGTGGCCAACAAAATGGGGCAGGAGGGGCAAGAACAGAACAAATAAAAGACAACAAATAAAAGACAACCCAAAAGGAATGTGTACACGATCCAAAAACTCAAACCAAAAGAAAACTTAGTTCTCAATCTTTCAGACATGAGAATCTCAGAGGAACTGAACTCAGCACTTAATAAAGGGTTGTCCTTCAGTCCTACTAACAGACTGGACTTCTTTCATACAAATGTGGATCTTCAAAAATTCAGCAGATTACTTAAATTAAAAAAATACTTTGCAACTCAAAAAGGCAAAAAAGAACAAACACCGAAAGCCCCAATATCGGAACTCACGATACAAGATACAGAAAACAAAGTAAGTTTACTCAACATTGGGGACACTGAAGAAACTCACACTATGGAATCATTTCTCACAGACCTTGATATTGACACAGGACAAACAGCATCATCACAACTCAAACCAAGATATTCCTTCACTCCACATAACACTATAGAGAATGTAGTAGATATATTTACACTTGCAGTGGAAAAAGACCTAAGGAAAGTCTACATTCAGAACCAACAAGACAGAAGGAAATACTATAACCTCACCAAAAAAGAAAGAACTGCAATTTTGGATCTCAGCAAAAATTACAACATAACGATAAAGGAGGCAAAATCGTTCTTTTGAATATGCAAGACTACATAAAATGGCAGAAAAACATCTGAATGACTCAACGTGTTATACAAAACTTAAAGATGACCCTTTACTAGCAATAAAGGCAGAATGGAATCAGATGAGTACTGACTGGTATGGGAAAGGCCTTCTCTCAGAAGAAGAACTAGACTTTTTGAAGTGTAAACACCCAGTACTTGCCACAATCTACTTCCTACCTAAAATACATAAAAGCTACGCTACAATACCTTCCAGCAGACCGATAATTAATGCATTGGAGCAGTTACGGAACCCATCTCAGCATACATTGACCGCTTTCTACAACTTCTGGCAGCAAATCTAGCATCATATGTACAAGACACAAAACACATTATACAACAGTTGGAACACATCAATTGGGAAGACAACTACAGACTAGTAACTTTTGATTTAACGGCTTTATACACCAGTATATTACACATGAAAGGCCTGGAGACAACTACATACTTTCTAAAAGCAATATTTATCTCGTATCTGGAACAGAACAACATGATACTTGAAATGCTGAACTTTGTTCTACACAACAATATATTCATGTTCAATAACATCATTTATAAGCAATGCCAGGGCACTGCCATGGGAGCAAAATTCGCACCCGCCTATGTGAACCTGTACATGGGCAGCTTCGAACTCAAGCATGCTTGGCTGCACAAGGCATTTACTGAAGACAACAACATTGTATTTTGGGGCAGGTACATTGACGATATTCTGGTAATATGGAATGGAAATCAAGCAACCTTGCTAGACTATCACACATATCTTAACAATAATAATTATAATTTAAAACTCACAATGGAAGAAAGCACCAACCAGATCCATTTCCTTGATCTGGAACACTACATCGAAAACAACAAAATCCAAACAAAACTCTACATAAAACCTACTACAGGAAACAGTATTCTTCATGCCCTCAGTAATCATCTACCACACACAATTAAGAATATACCATATGGAGAATTCATCAGAATAAAACACAACTGTATCCAAGAAAAAGAAATGCACAAGCATATGGAGACAGCAACTCTTAAATTTCTAAAAAGAGGATACAACAAAAATCAATTGAAACAAGCCCAAGCCAACGTCAAACAACGTACCCGAAAAGACCTCTTGCAGAACAAATAAAAAAATTGACAAACAGAGAAACAAGAAAGCAAAATAAGATTTGTAACTATATATAGCAAGATCTTGAGGAAGATATTATATAAACACTGGAATATATTTACATTGGACACAGACCTCGAGAAATATGTTGAAGCTTACCCCCTCATCACCTATCGGAAAGCCAGAAATTTAAAACAAATCTTATGCCCTTCACACTTCATACAAGGTGCATCGTCCAAAGGCAAAACCCAACTATGGCTACAAGATAAACTCAAAGGATTTTTCAAGTGTGGACAATGCAATTACTGTAAATTTGCAGAAAACAGCAAAAAAGAAATCTGTTTACCCAATGGTAAAATACACACAATTATGGACTTTATGAATTGCAATACGAATACGAACTATAAAATTTATGCTGTCAAATGCATATGCTCAAAGATCTACATTGGCAGCACAGTAAGGCCTCTAAAGATTCGAATCTCAGAACATTTCCGTACCATCAGAAATAGAGACATAAGGTATCCACTTGGAAAACACTTGAACACCCAGCAGAAGACATAAACGGGATAAGATTTTTTGGCATAGAACAGGTAAACATTGGCCAAAGAGGAGGCAACAGGGAGAGAAAACTCCGGCAACATGAAGCCAAATGGATTTGTATCCTAGACTGCTGCAATCACGTACTAAATTTCGATACAGAAATGGACCATTTTATTTAGACCAAATGTGTAATATAGAGCTCTCTTTGAATTTATGAAACTGAATGTGTAATTGCCTATTGACACACAAAACAATGATCTGGTATGCAAACTGTAAATTAGCATGCATCATCACTCAGTATAAGTATGGTTAATCACTCAGCATCATGATCTCTTGTAATGCTCACCTGGCTCCCACGGAGGCGCTGGTCTAGTCTGGGTTGCTGTGACCTCTTCTAAGGTGATGCGCAGGGTTCGGAAGACGGTCTGGACCGGGCCCCCAAATCTGGCTTGTCTGGCTCGCAGAAGTATCCTTCTGTAGGCGAAAATAGGGGATTAACTGTCTGCGGGGTAATGCAATCGGCCTCCCTCTTTCCCCTCTCACCCTCCTCGAAACCCTTCTGTGATTCCCCGTAGCATCTCACCTTAGGGTCTGGAAGGACGAGCTCTCCATCCTGCTTCTGATGCAGGGGCGCGTTGGTATCCAGTTACTTCACTGGATTTTTGGATTGGTGAGAACCAAACTTGCTTGGCTTCCAGGTAAGTTTTTTGATAAGAGGTTCCCCTTGTGTCCATGCATTAATGTACTAATGCTAGTGTCTTTTTCCCCATAGGGGCCGGGGTACGGAATGGCGGGGAACAGGCACCGACCCGAGATGAGAGGTGAAATCCTTGTAGAAATCAGGTAAGTCTTTAATGAGCGTTTTTTGGTAATGTCTTTTTATTCGTTCATTAACGCTGATTTCCTTTTTCCCCTTAGGGGCCGGGATCCGGAAATGCCAGGATGTGGCGCGGACCCGAAATGAAGAGGGAATGAATCAACAGGTAAGTCTTAACATGGAGATTTAGCTTTCCTTATTCCCTTCTCTCTCACACCTTTTGTTCTTGCCTTTTTCTCCCTAGGTGCTGGGGCGTGACTGCGAATCCGGATGGTCGCTGCTGAAAATGGAGGTGCCCTGTAAAGGTGAGTGGAAAGCGGCGCTGCAGCGATCGTCGCGATGAGCTTTTAAATAAATGTCTTCCTTTTCAGAATTGTCGGCGAGATGTCTCCGGGATGCGGATTTAGCAGGTAAGGACTTTTCCTTCTTCTGTTCTCTTCTTCTCTTCCTTTGCAGGTGATCCAGGATGCTGGCAGGCGTGGCAGAAGTCAGGATGCAGGAGCAGACACAGTGAGTGTCCAGCTGCTAGATGCAGAACAATGCGAAGCACTTGTGGCTGTTCGGGTGGGGTTTAAATAGCCTTGGAAGAAGTTCCAGGTATGTATCCTTACTCCAATTAGGTATGTATCCTTCCCCGACCACGCCCGGATGGAAAATTAGTCCCACAGGCAAAGTAGTTCCCTTCGGCCTCAAGGAGACGGGGATCCTCCAGCATGGTCTGCATCAGGTACGTGCACCCAAGCACTCCCATTATGACCCTGGCGCCTATGGCGCCAGGACTGATGTCTTTTATGAGCCTGGCGCCATAAGCACCAGGATACTGTCCAAAGGGCCCTACATGGGGTTGCTGGGTCTTTCCTTGGGGACTGGATGTCCGCTTTCGGGGACGCAGGGCTTGAACCGGCTCCCCGGGAGCGGGCATCATGACATCTCTATAATTTTCTAAATTAAAAAATGTCAAAAAGTGAGGAGACAGTTCGGGTGAAATATAGCCCAATGTTTAAAAAAAACTTGCAAACAATTCACACTTAGAGAATTCTCTGATATGGGATGGATTAACACTTTTCCCGATCCAAAATGGCGACCGGGACACTTGCGTTGCGTCTGGAGCATCGTGACGTCATCACGTTGCGTCGCGCCGCTCCAGACACACCATTTAGAGCGGCCATTTTGGGAGATGCATCGGACAATCGAATCCGATGCATCTCTCTAAAATCGAGCCAAAACCGAGGACTAAACAAGCACAATTCAGGTAAGCCTCACAATGCCAATGCTTTGATTACTTTAGTTTAACAACAGGAAGATGAAATATCTACAATGACTGTAATTCTTGAAAATGGTCCAGTTACATTACAGAGACCCTGTGGTACACTCTTAGTCCAGTAACACTTTACCATGCAGATATTTAAGCATGGATTATTTTAGCTAAACAATAGAAAGATGTAATTTTGAAAGGGTCTGTCATCTATTGAAAATGGTCTTGTTACTTTATAGAGATCCTATGGTACACTGTCAAACCAGTGAAACCTGGCTATGCAGACATCAAAGAAAGGAACTGAAGGAGCACAAACACATAAGGAAGCATAGCACAAGTAAGTGATATTAAACATGTACTTAACGGCATTTGGCATAAGGTGTAATAAGGGCAAACTAATATTAGGGTCATTTCTCTTGTTCCCTTTTTCTTATTTTTATTGCAGAATTGGCATTACAAACAATGTTTTTTTATACACATAAGCAATTCCCTCCTGAAGAACCATGCAAAAGAAAGTATGGGGAAACACGTGTAGAGGGTGCTAGTTCAAATAACAGCAACAAAAGTGTATGCAAACAAAGCCTATGTATCTTTTCCTGTTTTTGAGCAACAAATGAGAAAGAAAATGAATTTATGATTTTCAAGAATTTGCAAACAAAAAAGAAAACAATTGCATTAATAAAAAGGAATGAAGTAATTCTGAAAAGTTTTCTCTTGAACACAATCTATATTTGGAGCGCAAAAGTGGAGTGTCTGTGATTTTTTCTTCTACAAAACACAGGAACTGAGCACCTTGCACAGTACAGTTGCTTAAAGCATAGTACTTGTGAAGTACTATTTATGAGGGTGCACAAAGTACAGAAAGGTCTGCAATGCAATACTACATTACGAGGTACCTATGTAACATGTTATGTTTTCTTGTATCACAGAGAATGAAACAACAATTTCTACTGCATTTCCACATACCACAATATTCAAATCTGCTATTGCCGCTTAAACAGTATTCTGCAGTGCATGCAAAAAAGGTGCACAGGTCCTCAACAATACATACAGTGATTATACAATTATTGGTGTCATACTTCTTTGTAATCTGCAAACTGCATTCTACACACATATTTGTGCAATCCATATGCCAGTGTCACAATTTTGAATGCATGACTGTATTATGCTGCGGTGGATCTGGCCAGGCCCTAGACTCTTGGGTGTATGGCCTGACCTCCGGCCATGCACCCAAGAGTCTAGGGCCTTGCCACAACCACCACAGCATAATGCAGTCATGCATGCAAACATCTGCCCACTGACCACAACCCACAAACATATCACAACCGCCTGTAGCCCTATCCTCTTCAGTTGACATACTGTTACAGTACTTCCAGCCAGAGTACAAACTCTTGGGTGCATGGCCTTGCACCCAAGACCCTACTGACTGCCCACAACCAATACTGAATAATACAGTGCAGTACCCAAGAATCTGCCCAGTGGCCACAACCCAGAGACATGAGGAATGCACCTAAATCCCTGACCACTTCACATACAATTGCATTACTCCCATCCACTGCACAGACTATTATACACCCAAGAATTGCAGGGCAGTCCAACAAGCCACCTGCCACACACCCTGTCCACTTTTGCACACATACTATTACTCTACTTGCAGCCAGTATCCACACTCTTGGGTGCACCCTGGACTCCAGTAGCTGCCACAGTTACTACAACATAATACAACCACACACCCAAGAATCTGCCCAGAGTCCACAACCCTCAACCAGTCCAATAAACCAGCTGGCACACACTCTGTCCACTTCTATACACATACTATTACACTACTTGCAGCCAGTGGACAGATTCTTGGGTACAGGTAGTAGCTTGTCGCAATCACCACAGCATAATACACCCATGCACCCAACAGTCTGTACACTGGCCACAAACCACACATGTAAGCCAGCCGCCTGATGCCCTGTTCACTTCTGTACAGATAGTATTCCAGTACATAGAACCAGTCATCACACTCTTGGGTCCAATAAGCCAGCCACCTGAGGCCCTGTGCACTTTTCTAGACATACTATTACTGTACATCAAACGGTAGGCAGACTTTTGGACTCTTGGGTGCATGGCCTCCAACCATTCACCCAAGACTGTAGTAGTGGCCATAATTACCTCCTACTGCATAGACTATTATAAACTCAAAAATCACAGGACAGCCAAACAAGCCACCCTCCCCACACCCTGTCCACTTTTGTACACATACTATTACACTACTTGCAGCCAGTCGGCTAACTCTTGGATGCAAGGTCTGCCGCCATGCACCCAAGAGTCTAGTAGCTAGTCACAATCACCACAGCATAATGCAGCCATCACCCAACAATCCATACACTGGCCACAACCCACACACATAGGCCAGCCACCTGAGCCCTGTCCACTTCTGTACACATCGTGTTGCAGTACATGTGACCAGTCACCACACTCTTGGGTGCAGTAACTCAGCTGCCCGAGGCCCTGTTCACTTCTCTACACATTCTATTACAGTACTTCAACCAGTGGACAGACTCTTGGACTCTTGGGTGCTGCACCCAAGCTTGTAGTAGCTGGCCACAATTACCTCCCACTACCACAGACTATCATACACCCAAGAAACTCAGAACACCCAACAAGGCACCTTCCACAAACCTTGTCCACTTGTGTACACATACTATTACACTACTTGCAGCCAGTGGGCAGACTCTTGGGTGCTTGGGGTCTAGTAGCTGGTCACAATAACCACAACATAATACAGCCATGCACCCAGCAATCTGTGCACTAGTCACAACCCACACACATAAGCCAGACGCCTGAGGCCCTGTCCACTTATGTACACATATTATTCCAGTAGAGTCAACCAGTCAGCACACTCTTGGGTGCAGTAAGCCAGCCACCTGAGGCCCTGTTCACTTCTCTACACATACTTTTACAGTACTTCAACCAGTTGGACGACTATTGGACTCTTGGGTGCATTGCTTATGGCCATGCACCCAAGACTGTAGTAGCTGGACACAATTACCTCCCACTCCACACACTATCATAAGCCCCAGAATCTCAGGACAGCCCAACTAGCCAACTGCCACACACCCTGTCCACTTGTGTACACATACTATTACACTACTTGCAGCCAGTGGGCAGACTTTTGGGTGCCTGGCCTCCAGCCATGCACACAAGAGTCTAGTAGCTGGTCACAATCGCCACAGCATAATACAGCCATCACCCAACTATCTGTACACTGACCACAACCCACACACATAAGCCAGCCAACTGAAGGCCTGTACACTTCTGTACACATAATATTCCAGTACATGCATGCAGTCGGCACACTCTTGGTGCAATCCATATGCCAGTGTCACATTCTTCAGAGCATGGCCGTATTATGCTTTGGTGGTTGTGGCCATGCACCCAAGAGTCTAGGGCCTGGCCACAACCACTGCAGCATAATAAGGCCATGCACCCTAAAATCTCCCCAGTGGCACCAACCCACACACATAAGGCAGCTGCCTGAGGCCATGTCCACTTCTGTTCACATACTATTACACTACTTGCACCCACTGCACAGACTCTCATACACCCAAGAATTTCAGGGCAGTCCAATAAGCCAGCTGCCACATGCCCTATGCACTTGCCCACACATACTATTACAGTACTCTGCACCCAAGAGTCCAGTAGCTGGCCACAAACAGCATAGCATAATTCATCCTATACAAACATCCTCATATTATCTACATTCCACTCCTCTACCCTAATAAAGCCTGCCTGCAGTCACCACATTAGCCGGAAAAGAAGTCGGTTGGTCCAAACCCTTTAGACAAGTATGAAAGTGTGCAGAACACAAAGTCATCTTCTTCTTCTGCGTTATATGCCCTACTGTTAATCAATTGTCCACAACTGTTTGTGATAGTTATCAAGAACAATTTCTGAAGATATACTGTGTGAACCATAGGTTTACTTTATGATAATACTAGATCAACATCACATAGATTGAAGACATGAAGTAACAGTCTAATTTACAAAGTGATGACTTTAAGACACATACATGTCATACCATACATACATCGAAAAATCATATTGTACAAATCTTGAAAATACATGCACAAGTCATGAACATGTATGTACAAGACAGTCCTAATTATACAGTTCCCAATATATACTGGAAAGCAGATGACATATGTATCATTCTAAGTCACCCATATTGATATAGCCATCATGAATCACGTATACATTGGGCCTCATTACGACCCAGGCGTTAAGGGTTAACTGAGGTTTTTTTTTTGAGGCCATTGTATTCTACTCTGTGTTCTTTTGTACACTACAGGGTCACCCCTTTGTTATTTGTAGAAAGGAAACCTACTACAAAAGCCGGGTATTATATAGTGTACAAAAGAACACAGAGTAGAATACAATGGCCTCAAAAAAAAAACCTCAGTCTGTATAATTACCTTATAATGGATAATAAATCCAGTGGCTCACTGTTTAAAAAGAACAACATACAAAATAGCATTGCTTCTTGGCATTCCCCAGCAAATAGATCCTAAATGGCTCTTTTCTATTCTCAGAAAAAGTGTACATTTGCTGGAAAATTTAGCATTCAAATCGGCTGCTCTCCTTTTTCTGGGCAAGACATTAGACATTTACAATTTAGCCTGCCTATTTGCCTGAGCATTTTGACTGACCTGCTCCATAGCTACAAGACACACAGGTGGGATTTTCTGGCATTTGCCATTAGGTTTGATCAGCACGAGAAGTACCACACTCTGCACTTCCCCATATTATTATTATTATTATTATTATTTTTATTCATTCCCTTCAACCTTCCTCCCTTACCAACACCCACTCCTCCTCCCATTCTCCCTTAGGCATGTTAGACGCTGCTGCATATTGCTATGCTTTGTCCATTTATTTTTTTACACTTATAACTGCTTTTCCCTGCTCTCTGATGACTAACATAGTTGTATGTTACATCTTGAGATAGCAACTGTGTTCACTTATACCCTGCTTTGGTCTATTTGTTTTTGTCTCCTCTACAGGAGACAGAGCAGCCTATCCACACAGTGCCCCTATTCTTGGGCATGTTTTGGAAGACAGACTCACTGCATGATTGATTAGATGGTCCTGAAGAAGATGGTTTGATTTCCCCTACTCCATCGAAACCGGTCCATCCTATTGGTCATGGGCGGTTCCATGGCCATTCCTAGATATCCCCAACAATAAGGGGTGATATCCTATAAGTAATGCAACACCAGTTCATCACTCACAAGTTGTGAGCTTTATATAGTGTTTTACACCTATGGGCATTAATGTACTAAACCATTTGCCCCTTTTAGATGTTAACCACATCCACCACTCCATCTAAATTTCCTTAAGGTGAATAAAATACAGACCGAAAATCCCATGGATATTTAAATGCTCATGTAAGCTATCATAGCTGTGTTGGACAGTGATCTTATAACTAGTCTTGCCACATCAGGAAACATTGGAGTTGGATGTGTTCTTTTGTTGGTTGCTCTCCTTTTCAGTATTTTCTGTCCAGAAGCACTAATGCAGGTCGGGGCATCAATACTTTTGGTAGATTGAGGGACAGCTTCTCTTTACCCTATCCCTATTAGATAGGCATTGCACCATACGCTGCCTAGGGATAGGCACCTCTGTGTAGGGAAAGGGTGTTCTTCCAACAAGGGGTAGACGTGCAGCAATGTTTTCTCCTAAGAATCGCTTGTATTGTAATACAGCATTAAAATAGGCCCTGACTCAATAGTAGAGTAATTATAAGTAATTATTCTGTTTATGAAAAACATGCACGATTATTGAGATGTTGCTAATAATTAAATGTGACAGACTTAACAAACAAAGAACAGACTAAGGTTACAAAGTTAAGTCAGAACTTGAATTGGGGATTTTATGCTTGGCCCTTGTCTCCTTGGTCGAGCCATCACTGGGTTGCATCTAGTCTCCGAGGCTCTGGCTTAAACGTTTAGTGTTTGGGATTTCTGTACCCAGAATGAAAATGATTTCTCAAAGGACTCTTACTCCATCACTTGAGGAGCTCAAGACTCATCTCTCCAGCATGTGGCAAGTTCTCCAATCAGGATTTTAAGGCGTTTAAGACTCCTTCATCCTGAATGTGCTAGATTTGACAAAGATGTATCTGTATAAGAGGGTATCCAAACCTGCAAATCTCAACACAGTATTTGCATTTTAGTTTGCTATAGTAATCAGGACTACAGATCATATTATGCATTATTTAACTGGGGGATAACTCCTCGGTTCGCTTTGGGAATTCGGATTTGGTTTCCTAGTATGCAGCTATTCACTCAGTGATGCCTTCCTCAATTGACTCAAGGAATTAATCAGTGTTTTACATAGTGCCGTCTACTCTAGCACTGTTGTCACATAACTTAACTCCTCCTGAGAATCCTGCAGTGAGAGGTAGCACTTGACGTCTCTGTATGCTGCATTTCAGATAGGATTGTCTTTCCCAGCTTGTTCTGGGAATTCAGACTTCATTTGTCAGTTTATAGTGTTTAACGTAGTGTTTTCTATCTCAATGAACTCTACGAATTAGGAGTGGTTGCACAAGTACGTAGCATTTCCCACAGTGTTGTCTTTCAAAATTGGTTCTGTGAGTTACAACTCAGTGCCCCACATTTCACATGGTGTTTTCTTTCTTAGTTTGTTTTGGAAATTGGCACTGTGTATGTAACCCAGCAAAAGGCAGGGGTTGCTAAAGTACCTTTCAATTGTAAGTGCATGTGAAGAATGAAGTAATAATTAACCCATGATTTATTTCTGGAGGTTTATGCCCTTGCGCAAATAAATAAATAAACAAATAAACAAAACAAAACCAAACTAAATAAATAAATGAAAAGAATAATAAATACATGCTTAATGACTCAAATAACATAAATAAATACAAATTAAAGGCATGTGTAGTTGGTAAAATAAGCGGGTTGGTGTCATATGTTGTAACTGTGTCCTGTGTTCTATGCGTGCAAGATGTGAACCAGCAGGTGTCATCCCATTTCACGTTCATTTTTTATTGCCCATTCCGGTCATCCATCTTGTGTAATTTTTGGGTTTGGATTCTTAGAGACTGACGCAATGGATGGGGTTAGAGTCGGCCACTGTGTTGTATATTGCCCTCCTTAAGTGAAGACAGGAGCCGTAATAGAATTGCACCAGTGGTTTATTTATGCTGGAGTGCAATAACGAATTTAAGCTGCAACAACAATGGCCAACGGGCCTAACCTTGCTGAGGTTAAGGATTCCTCAGGATACATGAATCAGAGGCTTTAAAGTCCCGTGCTCGGAGGAGCCGGGGAGACGCCTCTGCTTGCGTCTTGAGCTCGTCCCGTAATCCGCGCGTAATGCGCGGGGGCAGAGCCGTGTTTGCTCACGAGGTCTCGCGAGAGCGGGGCTCTCGCGATCGCTCTACACACCTCCCTTCTTCAATGCAGAACGAGTTCATTGTAATACATAGTCATTGTATCTCACCGGTCTTCTGTGTTCCCTTCGGGGTCTCTCACCAGTTCCAGGGCAAGGTCCCTGCTGCTCAGGTTCTGGGTTTAGATATGGTTCTTCTGGTTCTGTCTCGGTTTCTTCTCTTTCTCCGTCGTTTCCTTCGGGTTTTCGTTCGTCGTTTCCCCCATAGTCCTTTTCGGCTTCTACATGTGGTGTCTCTGGGGTTCTCGCCTTTTCTTGCCTCCGCTGGTATAATGCTACTCTTTCAAAGTTCCATGCGCGCCCGTCTTCTGTGCGGACATGATTGGTCCCTTTGTGAGTTACTTTTATGGGCTGACTATACCGGGATCCTGTGGTTTGATCTTTTCTTGGTAGTTTTATTTTCACCCAGTCCCCTTTTCCTATGTCGGGCGCTTGCTTTGTCCGCCTTCTTTCGTCGCTCCACGATTTCATGCGTGACTTGTTTTTCTCAATGCGCCATACTACTTCCGCCATGTTCACTGCTTCATCTTCCCTTACTTTCGACAGCCATGGTGGGATGAGCGTAGATGCAGCACTCCTCCCTCTCAACATTTTGAACGGGGATATTTGTGTAATTCCGTTTGGCGTGAGCCTGTGGGCCGCTATGGCTTCTTTGGTGGTTTTGAGTGGGTCCATGCCGGAAGCCGTGGCCAGTGGGATGGCACCCTTTATGAATCTATTTGCCCTCTCGACGAGTCCATTGGCTTGGGGGTGATACAGGGCCGCTTTCTTTTGTTTAATGTGATTCCTTTTTAAAAATTCTTCCATGTCTTTAGAAACTAGTTGTACCCCATTGTCTGTGACGACATCTTTGGGGAGGCTTTCCCTTTGAAAAATTTCTGTGAGTACTTCTATGACTGTCTCAGTAGTTATGTTTGGTACAAACTCTGCTTCCACCCACTTGGATAGATAGTCGACAAGTACTATGCCATATCTGTGTTCTGTCGCCATCGCCTCCAGGGGCCCTATAAAGTCGATGCCCACTTTGGACCATACTGCTTCTGGTATCTCGGTGGGTATGAGGGGTGCCTGGCGAACCTTGGGTCTTTTGTCGCTATTCAGGCATTCGTGGCAGCGTTCTATCATAGCACGAATTTCTTGATCCATGGACGGCCACCAGTAGGCTTCTCTCACCCTGCGACGTGTCATCGTGTTCCCCAAATGTCCCGCATGGGCCCTACAGAGTATAGTGCATCTCATTCCTGTTGGGGGGATGATTTGGTCTGTCTTTAAGATTATCCCCCCTGTTTCCGACAACTCATCTTGCACTTTCCAATATGGTCTCATTCGTTCGGGCAGCGTTTTTTCATATGGCCACCCTTCCCTGATACATCCGCGAATCTTTGCCATGGTGGGGTCTTTCCCATCTTCTTCTTCCCAATGTCTTTCGCTGAGTTCCAGGTACTCTGGTGCCGTTAGGTCTGTGATAGATGCAACTATGCATTCCCCATATAGGAACGGGGTAGTCTCCTCTTTGCCCACCGGCAGCCTCGACATGCAGTCGGCTTGGGAGTTTTTCCAGCCTGAGATGTGCTGGATTTCAAATGTGTACTCCTGTAGTTTAGCTGCAATGCGGGCTAGTCTGGGCGTGGATGCCTTGGTGCCTCCTGGACTGAGCATGTGGATGAGCGGCTTGTGATCTGTCACCAGCTTAAACTTTGTGCCCCACACGTATGTTCGGAAATGTTCGACTGCCCATGCGCATGCGAGCATTTCTTTTTCAATGGTGGAATAGTTCTGTTCTGCCTCTGACAGTGCCTTTGAGGCAAAGGCCACTACATGTTCGGTATCACCTCTCTTCTGCGTTAGCACTGCCCCCAGTCCGTACGCACTGGCGTCTGTTGTGATTACTGTTTCCCACTCTGGGTTAAAAGGTTGAAGACATGGGGCTTTCACTATGTGCTGTTTTATGGTTTCCGTCGCCCTCTTCTGGGGCTCTCGCCACGTGAATTCCGACCCTTTCTTGAGCAGATCTCGGAGAGGTGTGGTGATTTCTGAAAACCTGGGTATGAATTTTGCATAGTATTCGGCCAATCCTAAAAATGACCTCACCTCTTCTTTAGTGGTGGGTTCCGGAGCTTTGGTGATGGCCTGCAGGAGGTTCTGTTTGGGACTGATCCCTTTTTCCGATATCTTGTACCCTAAGTATTCGACTTCTTTCACCCCGAATGAACATTTTTCGTGGCGTAGGCGCACTCCTGCTTCTTGTAACTTGTTGAGAACTAATTTGAGCGTGGCATCGTGCGTCTGTTCATCTCTGGCATATACCAGGATGTCATCCTGGAAATATACCACGTTTTTAACTTTCCGTAGCAGGACATCCATCATGCGTTGGAAGGCAGATGCAGCTGACGACAGCCCGAAAGGCATTTTGGTGAATTGGTATGTACCAAAAGGAGTGATGAATGCCGTAAGGGGTTTTGATTCTTCGTGCAGCTGTATTTGGTGGTATGCATTTCTCATGTCCAGTTTAGAGAATATTTTGGCTTCTTTCATTAGTAAAATGAGTTCATGAATGCTCGGGAGCGGGTAGTTGTCCGTAATGACTTCTAGGTTTAAACTGCGCAGGTCTATGCACACCCTTAATTCTTGTGATTGGGGTTTCTTTATGAGGACGACTGGGCTCAGCCATTCGGATGCTTCAATTTCTTCTATTACCCCTTCTGTTTTCATTTTGTACAGCTGTTGCTTTAGGGTGTCTCTTGCTGTGGCTGGTACTGGTCTCACCCGGTGTTTGACTGGGACCGCATTCCTTTTGAGCACAATTTTGTGAAGAAAATTTTTGATGTGCCCCGGCTCCTCCGAGAAAAGTGTTGGGTAATCGCTCTTGACAATTGACCCGTTCCTTGCACTGACAGACAGGACCTGATCTTCTGTACTGGGGTCTAGTTTGATTTTTAACTTGTCTTGGTGTCCCAACCCAAAACCGCTGGACCTTCGTGACTGAAATAGACTCGGGTGGTGGTTTCTCTCCCTTTGAATTCGACTTTTCCATTAATGTAACCTAACAGTTCAACTGACGCCCCTCCAAACACAGTGGGCTTGTGTCGCGTGGTGAGAACTTGCACTTTCTCCTTTCCCACCATTTCTTTGTATGTACGCAGGGGTAAAATGGTGAGATCTGACCCGGAGTCTGCCATGACTCTTGTCTCTTTTCCGTCGATTTTGATTAGGCAATGGGGCTTCTCTCTCCTGGCCCGTGTGCTGTTCACCATAATGACTGTGGGTCTTCCTTCATCTTCTGAGGAGGATTCTCTTGCCACCGTTCGATCTGTGGTGAGGCTGGTGACTTTCTTGTTTCTCCATCGACACACTATGGAGAAGTGCCCGATGCGTTTGCAGATGGAGCACTCCTTGTCTCTGGCTGGGCACTCCCGGTCAAACGCCAAGTGCTTCGTGCTGGTGCACCTGTGGCACTTGAGTGGTTCTTTCTTGTTTCCTCTCACCTCTCTCGTGTCAGCTGTCGACTTTTCTTTTCTTATGTGGAAGCCCACCGCTTGAATTTCGGCGGGACCCTGGGCCCCTGCATATTCCTTTCTTCTTCCCGCCGTTTCTTCTACCGCTCTGGCGATCTCGACGGCTTTCTCTAACTGTAGCTCCTTTTCGAGGATAAATTTATCTTGGACCTTTCGACTGTTAGTGTGTAGGACCAACATATCGCATATGCGGTTCTCTGCATCGGTGCCCAATTTACACAAGGCTGCTAATTCCCTCAATTTGGTGACATAGTCATCGACGGGTTCAGACTGGTCCTGTTTCCGAGTGTAAAACCGTATTCTGTGGAGCACTGTTTTCTCCTTACTGGCGAATCTCTTAATGATTCTCCTGACCGCCTCTTTGAACACATCATCATTGTCATCATTTACAGGAATCGGGGTAAGGCCCTTGAATATTCTTTGCCCTTCCACTCCTAGGGCATTGAGTAACATGGCCCTGCGTCTTGCCGCCGAAAACCCTGCTCCGCCCATAGCCTCCACGTATGTCATAAACAGGGGCTGCCATTGCGGCCATGGAATAGCAGGCCTACCTGGCGTTTGCAGAAAGGGTGGCGGTGGCGTGGCTCCTTGCATGCTTCCGTGCGGGTTGTGGTGGTGATCCTCGTCGCCAATTTATGTTGTATATTGCCCTCCTTAAGTGAAGACAGGAGCCGTAATAGAATTGCACCAGTGGTTTATTTATGCTGGAGTGCAATAACGAATTTAAGCTGCAACAACAATGGCCAACGGGCCTAACCTTGCTGAGGTTAAGGATTCCTCAGGATACATGAATCAGAGGCTTTAAAGTCCCGTGCTCGGAGGAGCCGGGGAGATGCCTCTGCTTGCGTCTTGAGCTCGTCCCGTAATCCGCGCGTTACGCGCGGGGGCGGAGCCGTGTTTGCTCACGAGGTCTCGCGAGAGCGGGGCTCTCGCGATCGCTCTACACACTGGTTTGGGGAGCGGAAGTGTCCCTGAGGTGATTTTACCTCATATGCCCTGCTAGCACCCCAAGGGTTTGTGTGGGTGAAAGATCCCATGAGAGACTTGGGCCAGAGAATGGCACTGGGTCGGTGACAGGAGATGTAGAAAATGCTGAGGGGATATTTACCCTCTGGCCGGTCTCTGTCTGGGCTGTACAGGCCAGCCCGGACTCTTTCAGCTTTTCTTTCCCTCTTGGGGGGGAAGGAGCGGCGGCGAGCCCTGCTCTGAAGGGCGGGGCTCGGGGCTCATGAGCTGGGATCACTCGAGTGCAATGGGTACCGGCTGAGTCGGAGCGTCATCGCTTCCCTTGGTGTCCTGTGTTTCAGTGAGAAGGCGTGGTGCGACATCTGAGGGTAGTCGAGGTCGAGTGGTTTACTTGCTCGCAGCTACCTCTTTCCTAGATTTTGGTGGTCTGGTACATATTGTGTATCAGGGAGGTAGGAGGTGAGAGTTTTGTGTGGGAGGAGGAACTTATATCTCTGTCAGTGTTTATTTATCCGCTGCGTGGGCACTGTGCAATTTGGGTGGCCGATTTTATAAGCAAGTTTAAAGCTTTTCTGTGTTATATTTGCCAACCCAGCTCTTTTGAAATTTTGAAAATAATATATTAATATACATTTATATATGTAGTGTATTTTATTCATTCTAAGCAATGTGTTGGGTTCGTTCTCGGAGAACCCCTAAACCTTGAGAGAGGTTGTTGCAGGTGGATAGGGAAGAAGCTCTCATGCTTTGCAGCTTTCTGGTGCGTTTATGTCTCCATGTTGCCGGACCAAGAGGACAAGTAAATTGCAAGGAGTTTAGACGTATGGTTGTTAGTTACCACTCTCTTTAGCAAGAGGTGGTAGGATAAAGCCACGCTGTCTGAGTTCCCTCACTCAGTTTCACATATCAAGCAAGCACAACATCTCAAAAGAGTGGAAAAATAATGCTGCCAAACACGGGTGGTTATTGCTCCCCTCTCTGTCTATGTGTACTGTCTATCAGTGTGGTGTGGTAGACTGCAACTGCTACTAGTCGAGCCATATACTCTTAAAGTGTGTCAGTATATAAAGTGTACCGCAAAATTAATGGGAGGTTTTAACCAGGCAGGGGTTGTATAATAACGACAAGTTATATATGTGAGAACCAATGACTTTGAAATCCCCAGTTCATAGGAATTATTTACCTGCTCTAATTTACCATTAATTTACCATTCGGTTGTATGGGTTTGTTTTCTTTATTTTCCAACCTACCAGTGACCTCCGAGTATTTATAAGTATGGTGGGTGGCAAATCCGTTTTCTTTCAAGACATCTGTTGAGAGGGTCTTTCTGATGAAATAAGTAGACACTATTCATTTTATTTTTATTTCTGCTCAGTATAGAAGTGCCACCCATCCATTGGCAATGAAATTATGCTATTTATTTATGCTCAATATATAAGTGCCCCCCGTCCATTGTTAATTAAATTATGCTGTTCATTTATTTATGTTTAATATATAAGCGCCAACCATCCATTGTCAATGAAAGGATGCTATTTATTCATTAACCTTCAATATATATCTGACACAAATCAATTGTCAATGTATTTATGCTATTTGTTGATATATTCATTTATGTCAACGATATAAAAGCCTTTCATCAGATGGAACAAATTCACACTTAGTAGCATTCAAGAATGATCAGATTCATATAGAGAGCAGTGATAGTGGTGCACACAGAGTACAAAGGATTTCTAGAAGGTAGCCCAACAACACTCTCATGAAGGTTGCCCACCTACACAGTCACAGATTATGCCTCCTAAGTCTCATATTGGCACATAGGTGCAGTAGGGTGTGGGTCCATTTTTAATGGATCTCCTAAGGTTGCTAACTTAGAGTTGTACTCAAAACTCCACCGTAGTGTATCTATTACACTCAATGGCACACACACCTTACACTTTGGAGGCACTGCTGAGATACAGGGGGCATTCACATCACTTAGAAGGACCTCCTGACAGGTGCCTCACAAGCTATATTGGTGGTATATTATACTTAGATAACCTGGAGCAGGACTATGTGTTACATTGGGTGCACGCTGAAGGGCTCAATCCTGAAGTTTGTTTCGTAGTGGGCGGGGTACCCTTACATACCACTTCTAATGAAATCCTGGCTATGACTGGCCCCTTTGAACTCCTCACGGGAAAGGTGAAAAGTGTGGTGTGCATTCCTGGGCAGGACACTAAATGTTATATGCTGTGTTGTGGCTGTAATTCTATTTCAGGTAAAGGCCTGCCCACTGAGATTTGAGTTGGGGGACCGCTGATTATTTGCCCTGTCTAGACTTTGGACGCTTGGCACGGAATACCTCAGCACCCTGAAACTACTACCATGACCAAGGATGCCGTAGTCATTGCTGCTGCTGTAGCAGAGGTGGTTAGAGCAGCAATGGAGCAACAACCCACACCCTCTTTCATGGCGGAACATGGAACCTACACTAGACTTTGGCCATTTTCAGGAGAAAAGCCTTTTCAAAAGGGAGAGGAGGCCTATGAACTGTGATCAGACCTCACCAACTTAAAGTTACAAGACTGGAAAGTGTCAGATCAGGAAAGGAGGCGACGAGTAGTCGACACTCTAAGGGGGCCGCAATTCCAGACTGTACAGTCACTTCAAGCTTAGACCCTACTTCCCAGCAAGTAATGAAAGCTTTGGAGGGGGCTTTTGGAACTATTGAGCCACAATAGGATCTAATGATGAGGTTCCATGCCACCACCTTGAAACCTGAGGAAAAGCTGTCTGACTACTTGGTAAGGATGGAACACATTTTACGGCTGGCCTACCAGAGAGGACTGGTGGAGATGTCCAGATTGAACCGATGTCAAATGAAAGAACTACTCAGAGGTTTTAAGGAAGCTGCCATACCGGTACTACAGTTCAGATTATGGGAGAAACTGGAGAGCCTACCCTCTCACAAAGAACTGTTGAGGTCTACCAGGGCTCTAGAAGAGCAAACGGGTGACCACCTTGTGCAGAGTCATCCTGTACAAGGGAGGATACCTCCACATGATCCTCAAACGTATCAGCAGAAGCATGTAGAAGAGTTACAGTAGTTGGTCAGGAAACTTCAAGAACAACTAGCAGCCCACAAGAGCCTGCTGCCTAACCAGGACAGGGGGGAGAGGTGCCTATCCACTATCCGGAGAATGGAAGAGTCATGCTTATCGGCAGGCACACGAGCCCATAGAATTCTCCTCACAGCCTACCAAGCCTTCAACACTATGGAAATGTTGTCATAGATGTGAAGCTGATGATCATTCTACTCACTTATGTGACGGAGATCCACACTATGCCAGAGTAGCTGCTTGATTTGAGTCACTAAAACCCACTCCTGCAAGGGCATTGTTGGGAAACGATCAGGAGGCTCTAGAGGAGAAGCAATTAGAACCTTGTCATCAAGAGTGAGTTCCAATAGAATCTACACAGACAACTCGACATGGAAGTCAAACTCTGTATTTAAGTTCATCGATAAACCAAATAAGGCTCAGTTAGGTCCTACCGCTGACCATCTCTGTCAGTCTCAAGAGCTCCGTACCCTAAGGCTGAACTGCCAGCAAACTGTTTCAGGCTGAGTACCAAAGCACCTACGCACAGTGACATTGCTACAGGCCTCATTGGGCCCACCATGACCTTTACAGTCGACCTTGAGGGGTGAAGAACCATAGCATTATTCGACAGTGGCTCACAGGTCACCATTGTGTACAAGCTGTACTATCACCAGCATATGCCACACCTACCGTTGGAACCACTAGAAGGGCTGAATCTGATGGGCGGTGGAGATGCTGCCTGTAGATACCTGAGATGCATCCATATAAAGATCCATTTTACACAAGAAGTGGCTAGAATAAACACTACTTTGAACACCCTGACATTGGTGTGCACCACAAATAACCATAATCCTGAAGTGCCATTGGTTATGGGCACCAACTCTGCACTGTTTGGTATGTTAGCCAAGCTGTTTAGAGAGATGGCCGGCTCAGAGTTTGCCAGAAGACTGAAGATGCATCCCGCCTGCAAATAGGCCTACGCCAAGAGTGGCATAGAGAAGCATGATCAACCTGAAGGACCTGTGGGAGACGTGACCACCGCCAATCATGGTCAAGCTGACATATCACCTGGAAAGACTGTGATGGACAAACAAGGGGGGTTCTGGGAGTGTCTTTTTACCGGCCTATATCCCGGGTTAGAGTCTCAACCAACCAAAGTCTTTAGCTCACCATCCTTTCACAGAAGAGAAATGTCCACAACATATCAGGCTTTGCTCTGCCAGACAATTCTCTTCTGAACAAGAGTACCAACAGCAACCCCAGACACATGTTTCGGTCTGGTTGGGCCTCGTCAGTGAGGTGGAGCTGTGCCTCTCTAAGATCAGTGAGCAAGGGTTCCTCTTCTGGATTACCCTAGTGATTTAGGGTGAAAACCCAAAGCTA
The DNA here is from genome assembly GCF_040938575.1 of Ambystoma mexicanum. Classification (NCBI taxonomy): domain Eukaryota; kingdom Metazoa; phylum Chordata; class Amphibia; order Caudata; family Ambystomatidae; genus Ambystoma; species Ambystoma mexicanum. Next base: position 1,027,689,269 of record NC_090936.1, read on the forward strand.
CTTAATATGCACAAACAAGGGGGGACCTGGGAGTATCTCTTTACCGGCCTATATCCTGGGTTAGAGTCTCAACCAGTGTCTTTTGCTCACCATCCTTTCACAGCTGTGCCTGTGGTTATGAGTAATTCAAAACCTTCCAGCCATCATCTTTTTGTTTTGTTAAAGTCACCCTGTGTGGGACTGGTATGCCCATATGTGGGTTCTGAGTCTGCCGTGCCTAGAGACCCAAGCTACTCCTCACTACCGATAACACCTAACAAGGCTGTAACATGGCTGGGGATGCTTGTGGTCTCGTACAGAAGGGATGTGATCTACCAGTTTGGGCTAGACTACACCTTTTGGAGTAGGAACAAGCAAGATTTGCATATGGTTTTTCCCCTTCTGTAATGGCTTGGCAGGCTGAAAAACGATGGTCTAGAGGGTTGCCCAGAGCTGTGCCCCTGGTTAAAATTAATTCAATATCTTCCGTCCATCAGCTTTTTGTTTTTCTAAAGACTGTGTTGGAGACTGGCTGAGTATGCCTCTGAGAGCATGATTGTACAGAAGGTTGGTGATGGAGGCTCCTGAGGACGAAGACATACCTTGAGGTCTGTTGGTGAAACACACTTTAGTAACTGACATAGACCAAAGGCTGAAGTACATCCGAATTCCTATTACCAACATGCACAGTTCCATTTTACAGACTCGGTGGCCCGGGCTACGGTAACACAGAGTGATTATCTTCATTTTGGTGTCCAGAAAATCAACTTCAGAGACTAACCCTTGTCAGAATGAGAAAAAGAACATCTCCAAAAACCGTTGTTGCTTTGTGCCGAAGAGTTCTCCACTAATGACTGGGATATCAGTGAAACACGAGGAGTGGTGCACCACATTCGGTTGAATGATGACACCCGATTCCGAGAGAGGTCACGAAGATTAGCACCTGCCGATGTGAAGGACGTTCACCACCATCTTGAGGAGCTATTAAATGCCAGATTAATTAAAGAGTCCATATGCCCTTTTTCCTCGCCTATAGTGGTAGCTCGGAAGAAAACAATGATGTGTGGCTGTGCTACTGGCGCCTGAACAGCAGAACAGTCCCTGACTAATACACCACGCCTCAAGTAGATGGAAGCCTTAGATTGTCTGACGGGAAGCAAGTGGTTCTCGTCCTGGACCTAAGGAGTGGGTACTACCAAATTCTGATGCTGCCAGAAGACAAAGAAAAGACTGCTTTCATTTGCCTGTTGAGGTTATACCAGTTCACCTGTATGCCCCAAGGGATTTTGGGAGCTCCAGCTACTTTTCAACGACTGATGAAAAGAACCATGGGTGATAGGAATGTACTAGAGGTCCTGGTCTACATTGATGATGTGGTTGTTTTTGGGAAGACCCTGGAGAACATCACCAAAGACTACTAAAGTTCTTGGATCGACTCCAGCAGCAAGGTCTGAAGATGTCCTTAGTGTCAATTTTGCTGGACCAGCGTGAAGTACATCGACCATGTGGTGTCAGTAGACAGAGTTAGTGTGGACCCCGCCAAAATGAAAGCTCTCCTTAACTGGCAAAACCCCAGAAACTGCGAGAGATACAGAATTTCCTGCCAGGTTTCGCTAACATAGCCCGGCCACTCATTGAACTAACCAAGGGCTATCCTGCTCCACAGAAAGCCACAAAATAATGGCAAGGCACTATACCATCCAAAAGAAAGTTTTGGGCTACGGTGGAGTGACAAATTCAAATGAGCCTTAGCTCAGGTGAAGAAGAGCTTTTCTGAAGAGCCCGTTCTGGCCTATGCAGATCCTCAACTACCGTATATTCTGCATGTAGAGGTCAGTTATGATAGTCTGGGTGCCGTGCTATACCAGGAACAGCAGGGCTTGATCAGACCTGTGGCATTTGCCAGACGCCCACTAAGCCCATCTGAAATACACTACCCAAATCACAAGCTAGAATTTCTGGCCCTCTAGTGGGCAGTGATCGAAAAGCTGCATGATTACCTTTACAGAGCATCATCCACCGTAAGAACTGATAATAATCAGCTGAGCTACATCCTCACATCTGCCAAGTTGGATGCCTTGGGTCATCGCTGGCTGGCAGTGTTATTAGCTTACACCTTCCAGTTAGAGTACCACCCTGGAGTTAACATATCGATGCTGATGCTCTAGCCAGAAGGCCGCCTTCCAGAGAGAGACAGGAATTTTCACACACAGAGATGGCGACTGTGGCCGCTGTGAGGGGTATTTGTTTAAATGAATTTTTCCGACCTGCTGAACCGACTCATTTTGTCGACTGCATCGGAGGGACAGCTAATCGGGTTCCTGTGAGTTATTGCGATGCCACCAGTATGATGGCTCCAAAACTAACCCATATGCCCAAGTCTGAGTTAAGACAATTGCAACTGAAGGACACTGAGATATGTGAGGTACTTAAAGCCAAAGAAAATACTGCTGAGGTACCACCAGGCAATTTCAACCTGGCAATTTGACAAAGTTACAGCCTAGAGTGGAAGCCACCAGTGTTAAAATGTGGGTTGCTGTTCAAGGAATGCCAAGTTGAAGGGTGGCTGATTCACAGGTTTCAGATTCCTCGACCGTTCCATCCAATGGTTCTGAGGGCTCTACATGATCGGCATGGCCATCTGGGAAGCAAACACACACTGGATTTAATCAGAAGCTGTTTCTATTGGCCCCGATTGGTCCCTGAGGTATAAGAATAATGCTGAACATGTGCGAAGTGAATCGCCAGGGAAACGCTCATCCATCCATCCAGCGGCAGCACTCCAACACCTACAGAGATCTGGACTGATGGATTTAGTCTGTGTTGACTTCCTGAGCCTTGAAATAGACACCAGCGGTACTCAGAAGGTTCTGGTGGTGACCAGCCATTTTACACAGTATGCCCAAGCATAGCCAACGAGAGACCAAAAGGCCACCACGATAGGCAAAGTGCAGTGGAACACATTATTTGTACATTGCGGTTGACCAGCACACTTTCATTCCCATCAGGGGCCAGACTTTGAATCTTAACATAATTAAAGAACATATGCACTTGACTGGTGTAAGGAATACCATAACCTCCCCATATCTCCCCCAAGGTGATGCGCAAGATGAACGTTTCAATTGTACATTACTGAGTATGCTGTGCACCCTGACTGCCAAAGAGAAATCCCAGTGGCGTCAACATATGTCAACATTGGTTCACACCTACATTTGTATGAAAATTAACAGTGCTGGCTTCACCCCCTATCAGCTGATCTTTGGGAGAGGTGCCCCAGTTGCCCATAAACTTGAGTTTTGCAGTCTCTGCCGATGGTACTGGTGAGGAAAACTAATGGAAGTATGTCAAAGACCTTCAAGATCAACTGAATCAAGCTTTCCAGCTGGCCCAAGCCACTGCTTAACAAAATGCTAGGGAAAACGAGGAGGTATGATGGCAATGTCAGGTTCCAAAACCTACAGACTGGTGAATGGGTGCTCATAAGAAGCTTAGGAAAAAGAAAACGTAATTATTGGGGATCATTGGGAGTCACAGCCCTATATTGTTGAGTGCCAGTCACCAGGACTGCCCATGTTCAGGCTGAGAGAAGTAGGGAAACCTAGATATGCAAAAACTCTCTATCGAAATCACCTCATGCCCATAGGGGATAATGTGGAGATGGATCCGGCCTCTGCCAAAGATCCTCTTTCCCCCAGTAAGAGGATCACCAGAAGTAGGCAGCCAGAGTCACTGTCAGAGGAACTCTCCAGCACCACAGAACCAACTACTGTACAATCAGTGGTTTCCAGCTCCCTTTCACGAGCAGTCAATTATGCTCCCATAAAGGCATGTGACAGAAAAGAAATATCCTATCGCCATGGAAGACTGAATTAGTGAAAAATCCTGCAAACAAGAAACAGAAAAGGCAACTATCCATGATTGTGCAAGTACTACTTGCTACAATGCTGCACAGACACTATGGGCCTAAATCATGGAACGTTTTAGGGTGATGCATAGTGACTTTGCACTGCAAAAATACACTTTGCACCAAACTGTGAATCAGGATGTTCGTTGGAAATTCCATGAATTGGATCCTAGAGCTCTAAAGAGCCAAAGATTACCTGATATTAGGTGCAGTGCTCAAGGCTGGATGCCACACCAACAATCTGACCCCAATGCCTTGGGCTACAGTGGCAACCCTTGATGCCACAGACCATAACCATTGATTGTACTCTCACTCGTGTTAGACTGCACCTTTTCCTGCAGGCCTCGGTGCTAGTTGTGGTGCATAACAAAGCCTGCCCAAGCCAAGGGTAGAAATAGAAATCATACTATTCCAAGTTTGGGCCACACGTGCTGCACAGTTTCTTTCATGTGAATCTATTGTGGGGGTGGAGGAGAGGGCATACTAAAAACACAACATTTATTGTATTTCGATTAAAATTCCTCTCTACGTTGGAACAGAAGAAAGACATTTCTATTGTGTGTGTCTCATGCCAGAAACACAAACGTAAAAATACAATTTCAAGTAAGATACCTCTCCACGTTGGAACAGAAGAAAGACATTTCTATTTTGTGTGTCTCATGCCTTAAACACACAAAGAAAAAATACAATTTCGAGTAAAATATCTCACCACGTTGGAAAAGAAGAAAGACATTTCTATTATGTGTGTCTCATTCTAGAAACACAAACAAAACAATTAAAATTCGAGTCCTGCCTGTGCTGGAAATAGAAACAAGAATGTTAAAATGCAGGTGCGTCTCACAAGGTCCATTTGTGATAGGAATATTTATTTTCTGTTTCTGGCGTGGGTATTCCACATGCTGGAAATAGCAAGCGGTCCAAAACAATGGAAATAAGGTTTATTTTGTTGCTGACGGTTCTCAGGCTAGTAGTAGAATAAATGCCTTTTCTCTCCAGAGCCAGGGGCTTCCTGGCGATAGAACAAACTATGCAAATAGAAGGGGTGTTTTGCAGCCAGCAAAGCTCTCATTTGGTGACTGCTCAATTAGTTATATGAAAAGTTATTTATTCTACTCGTTTCAAAAGACAAGAGAATGTTGTCAGCATGAGTAGTTCCCATAGGGTTGTGTGGCTACTACACACACAAATTGCAGAAGTATAAAGATATGAGAAGAAGTTACTCAAATGCGCCAACTTCAATGATGTTTTTGAAGATATATGTTGGTGAGTCAAATAACCATCAACTGAATAGTTTTTAGTTTGAGTCCATATTTAAAATGTGAAGGAAAAGAAAAACCATTCCAAAATTGTTGATGCGCTCAAAAAATTATTTAATTGAAAAAGTGGTGTTATTATCACAGCTTATAGTATCCAATTTAAGTTTCTCTCTCAAATTATGAAAATAAACACAATTTTGTGTTCTTACAGAACATAGTCAGATACTGTATTCTGTGTTACATTTAGTTATACTCCCCATAGTTGTGTTCTCGACATGTGTTCCCCATTGTAAATGTAAATTGTTCATCAGGAGAAAGGGGTAGTTTCTGTTAGAGATGGATAGAAAAAGAAAAAAGAAAATGATATAAAATTATTCTAAAAAAGTGAAGAATGGTTAAAAAGTTGTATTGATTAAGTTTGTTACTATTCAAATAATAATAGTACAAGAGAAGTGACAATTTTTATGACTCACCCTGATTTAATTGCATTTCTCGTTAGAATCCTTAGATAATATCCAAATAATAATGTGTTTAGCAAGGCAATAACTCTGTTAAATTAGCCTCTTTGACTTCAGCAGAAATGTGTTTGATTTATGTCCAAAATAAAGCAACTGCAGGGAAAAGAGAGAGAATATATACCCTCCATTTGGGTATGGAAACAATTTTAGTGTTGAAACAATTACAAAGGTTTGTAATGAAATGTAAGCTTACCTAGTAAGTCCATAGTTTCCTGGAAAGGGGTAATAAAGGGTACATCTCGCTGTGATAACCAGTGTAATAGCTTCCTGGTCTGATTGCACGGCATCTATGGCTTTATGCACGCTTTTTATAGTGTCTGCGGTGCGCGGTGACATCATCGCGTCACGCACAATATCTAATGTGGTGTGATGATATCACAGCGTTATTTACGTTCCCGGCGGCCATTTTTAGAGCAAAAATGCTTGTATGTAGTAAAAGGTATTAGGCTTGGTGATATCTGGACATAAGTTCAATTAATCAAAGTATCTTGAATTGGAAGCTAGATGGGTATAAATTAAAGGTGAATTATTAAGTAATATTTATGTTTACTCTTTATGCATTTTTATTCTGGATTTGAAGAAAACATTGCTTACTTGCTTAGAGAGGTTCCTAAAGGCTAGGACAGATTGAGTAAAGAGCAGAAAAGAAGGACATGAAGCAAAGAGGCCAATTTCTACGAGGTTAGGAAGAAGTCAACTAGTTATCATCAAAATAACAAACATTGCAGATGTAGTTCAACAAGGTAGGTAATGAATAAGAAGACATCAATTCAAACAAAGGAAATTCCACCTATGAAATCAGATAATTGGCATCCAAACCAATATTGTATTTTTTGCTTCAAATAGTTGCATTTGAGGACATAGTTTCAAATTGTTGACTTATTAAGTTCCCCCATGTTACAAAAAACATGGATAGTTTATAACCAATTATACATTTCTGTGTCACAATTCAGACCTGATACACACGTGTCCATGATGCAAATCCATTTACATTCTTGTTTGCGTAACAGTTCTTCCTTATTGCCCCCTCTCGGGGGTGAAAGTATTTTCTCCAAGCCAAAAATCTTAAGGTTTCAGATTTTGAAGGATGGGTGATATGTGGTGATATGAACCGATATGGGGATCTAAGGTCTTCATTTCGGATAGCCCTGATGTGTTCAAACATTCTCGCCTTCAGTTTCCTATGGTGCTGCCAATGTAAAGTCTTCTACAAATCCATTCAATCCCATATATGATAAATGTTGAGTTACAGTTCATCAGATGATTGATTTGTTTTGTTTTTCCATTTGGAAGATGAATCTCCTTTTTTCCTTGATCAATGAATGGGCATAACTTACAATGTCCACATTTAAAAGTGCCCTTAATAGAGTTCTGAAAAATATCTTTCTTTCACTAGGAAGCAGGCTAAGAAAGCTTGGGCTGATCAAGTTTTTAATAGTGGGTGCTCTCGGAAAACAAATATTTGGAGAGTTGGCAAGATGTTTCTGTAGACTGGAATCTGTGAGGAGAATATTCCAATATTCAGAGAGTATCCATTTGATAATGTTAGCTTCAGTGCTGTAGGTGGTAATGAACTGGGTTTTCTGTCTGGGAGTACCAGTTTTTTGTTTGTCTGTAAGTAGAGATTCTCTCGGGACTTGCTCTGCTTTGTTTATTGCTGTTTTTATATTTCTTGATCCATAGCCTCTCTGTTTAAATTTTAGAATTGTCCTTTGCAAATTGTCTTGGAAGATGAGAGGTGTGCTGCAATTTCTCTTTATCCTAAGGATCTCCCCATATGGAATGTTAGTGATGGTGTGTCTATGATGGTGTGATGTGGCGAAGAGGAGACTATTGCCGGCCAACGGTTTTGTAAAAAAATTAGTTTGGATCTGTGCATTTTACACAAATAGTTCGAGGTCCAAAACCTTCATAGAACAAACTATATCTACATGGGGCCTCATTACGACCCAGGCGGTAAGGGAATACCAGTACCAGTAAGGGCACTGGTGCTGGTAATCCCTTGCCGCCCTATTCTGAGGTCCCTTTGCGGGTCCTCCCTTAACGCCTGGTTTTACCAGGCGTTAAGGACAGGACCCGCAAAGGGACTTTGGAGCTAATAACGGTACCACAATTAGCGGTACCGTTATTAGCGCCTTCCCCATTCCCATTGAGCCTTATGGGTGCTCAAATGGGAATGGGGAAGGGCCATGGTGAATGGGGAATTATCGCCCCCGCCAACCTTGGAATGGGGCTGTAATTGCTCCATTCACCATGGCGGAATTGGTAAGGTTTTGGAGGCAACCATGGCGCAAATAGCGCCATGGTTACCGCCTGGGTCGTAAAGAGGCCCATGGTCTGCCCGAGATAGAGCGATGTGTTTGTAAAATCATGACTCACTCTGATGCGGCCTACCATGGACAGGTGCATTTAAGTGGAGCATGATTTGGGTTCTTAGTGGATCGCATCCCGCCCTTCTCATCATGTACCGCTTGCTCGAACATTTTCATCTGAATCCTTCAACTGTTTGTTGGTTACGCAAGCTATAACACACCTGATGCAAAATAGGCACAAATTAGATACTGCAGAATTACAATCACATATATGCACACAAATATGCACGCACAACTATTTTGTTTTGTCTGAAACACTATGGGGGTCATTTTGGATTGGCCTTTCAATAGCACAGAAGGGACTACTTGCTGTTGCATGTATGCATACGCAGGTCCCTTCCATCTCTTTTGATTTCTTTTTTCAATGGATGTAAGTATAACAAGGAAGTAAGAGTGGATCTGGGTTTCAATGTTTTATTAACGCCAACCAGTTGAATCGGAAATGTCTCCTGCCATATATCTTCATGATGTGAGGAATTTACCTGGATTCCTGTGGAATCCACCTGCCCTTTACATATGCAAAATGCATGCAGATTCCATAGGAATCCAGAGCTTCTCCAACCACACCAAAATCTAGTGCAGATGGAAATGCTGTTGTATTTGTGTTGCAGAGAAGATCAGGGTGGCAGATACATTAATTACCCCCTTGTTCTATTAGCTTGCCCCAGTACTTACTAAATGAGGGCCTGTGACACGTGCACCACATGTGATGCGCTTTTTTTTTTACATCCCTTCTTCAAGGAAACACTCACATACACCTATCACCCTAGAGAGTTGAATACTAGATTCGGGCAGCGTCCCCGCTCCCCTTCAAACACGTGTGCCTGGATAAATGCTGCAAGTTGAACGCAGGGCCTCTTTTTCTGATACAGACGATTTTCATTCTACAGCTCAGCTGTGTTGCTAGTGTGCCCCAAAACTGGACCCCAGGGAAGCGGCATATGACTCCCATCTTCCTTTAATTTTTCTGTGCATAACACATTAAGGTTATAATTCAGAGGTTGTCCTAAAAGAAGTGTGGAAAGTCGACGTCCTCCCCTAAAGTTTAAAGCACATGCATTCTGAGGTGGGTAGAAGTATTGGAGGGGAGACATTGTGATTTCCTGCAGCACAAGCTGATCAAGTCTCTCCTTGTGGGAGAAAAATATGCATCTGTGGCAGTGTGAGCATTTCTTTAGAGACTGCCACTTTTCTAATTTTCTAAAGTGTCCTTAATCTTTCAGCAATTTAGAAAAGTGGTTCTACAGTCTAGGAAATGCTATTTTGAAACAGGGGAAAAAGGTGCAATAGAAGACAACAACAATTCAGAGGTGTCATAGTTTATTTCTGTTTATATGTGCAACACCGTGATTTTGAAAGGAGAATCTCATAGCTGGGCCTGCCCTGCACTTCTCATGGTTGCTAAGGCTGTTGTCAAGCAGTAAATCAGGAAAATGCAAAAGTTGTGGCTTTGATGCCAGGCCACCACATGATGCTTTTAAGGAAAGTCTTCGTCCTGTATGGAAGAGGACTTTCCTATGATTTGCCTGCACCTAACAATCAAGTCCTAAGAGGTGGACAGATCATGGAGCCACAGTGTCGTCTGTGGCATGACCCTGAATGTTGTCAGAATCTCTGTTACCAAAGTCTCTAGCAGAGGTACAGGAGTTTGACTGCTTTGATGGTGTTGGCATCTTCCAGGCACGGCTGTTTGAATAAGCTAGGTACCTAATATGTGTCATCCATGCATGCAGAACAGACACATGTGGCTGTTGCGAGCTCTGATAATCCAGACACAGAGGAGAAAAGCGCAACTAGATTTCCATGGGTGAATATTTGAAAATGTATGTGTTTTGCTGTCTCCAAGGACACACTTGCTCACAAGTTACACAGCTGTCATGGCTCCCATGCTGCTTACGGTGCGGACAGAGTTTGGGGTGCGGAAGGGGGTGGGGCAATTGTGCTTTCAGAAGGAAAGACACCTCTTTCTCTTAAATTTCTGTCCCAGAGACTGCAGATGTTACACATTGCTCAGGCAAAGATCTGCTTAATTTAAGTGCACTAAAGATTAGCAGTTATGCAAGATGTAATTATGAATATTGTGGCAATGAAGGCTTAGTTGTTGATGTACGCATGTATTCAAATGCGATGCCTCTTTGTACTCATGTCTGCACTCTGAAAACCTCCCAACTGTTAAAGTACTGTTATGGAAAAGTTATATATTGAAAAAAGAAAAACACAATCTAAGTAACATCAGTATCCTTCTGTTGAACCGAAGGCACCACATTTACTGTGGTGACATTTGTTTAGGGTATAGGCAAGTAACTTCATTGACATTCTAAACACCACAGTAAATGAAACTGAAGGTAAAGCAGGATTTTGGCGATTCACTCGTGTTGTAAAAGCTTAATAAACATCCAGCTATCACACACTGCCAATTATTACAATCGAATAATGGAAAGGCAAGAAGGTAGAGTCTATACACATGTATACCAGGATGATCAGGGATATGTTAGAATGTACTCTGCATAAAACATATTTCTCTTTGATGGGGTTATTTACAGGCAATGCATCAATGTAAGGAAACTTGATGATGGGAAAATACAAGACAACCCACTAACAGTCACATGGCTCCTTAACATTGGAATAACATGCGCTAATGTGGAAACGTTAAATGGATGACATATGTCTAATATGGCCAGGTGGTAGAGCACAATTGGGTAAATAATAAGATATGATATAATCACTGCATTTTGAGACTTAATTATCTATATTAAAAATGGAAAGATGGAAACAAAAACTTATAGAAAGGAGATGGAATTCAATTCTGTCCCACATGCTTCCAACAGTCTTCAAGCTTCGAGAAAAACGGAACAGCAGTAAAAATAGTGAAAGAGACGAAAAAACAATAGGCAACAGGTTTCTTAAATGTGGCTATGGCATCAGCCTGCCTGAATGAAAGAGGACTACACACAGATTCATAAATAATGTTCTCGTGCCTATATCACTTAATGCCAGAGACCAGCTTCTAAGAGCAAGAGCAGGATTTTAACCTGTGTTGTTCTGCATTGTCTTGGTTCCAAAACACACATGTTGCCCCTGAGCTACCCAATCAACCCAAATACACATGATAAGATATTATGCAATGGTCTGGGGAAAGACTCAGGATGAATACATCTTCTGTAACCATTGGGTAATGTTGATGATCTTATCTTAGATGATAGACCGAGCAACACATACTGCAGAGCCCTCACTATAATGAATGGTGTCAGCCCTGGCTACATGGTTCCCATTGAACTAACTTTGCAAAGTACTTTGATATCAAGAAGAAATGCAGGCTTGTATAAATGTGCCACCAGCTCCACGTGCAATTATGCTTTGGATAAAAGTGATAAGTGTGTAACTTAAACCCAAAAGAAAATTGTAATAAAAAATGATTAAATGCAAAAGTACATTTTATTTTTACATAGATAACACAACATTGGAAACTGAAGAAAACACATCCATTCCATATAATCATTATAAATAATGGGCACTAACCTTTATCTGGAACAAAAAGGAGTATTGACAATATTCCAATGTTTTGGATTTAAACAGGGAGATTTGTCCAACAGAGGTGGTGATCAGGAGAAACATGAGACAATTGGAAGCAACTCTTTTCATTTTTTTATTTTTACAGGTTCATAACTTAGTCAGGCACATCACGCACAATATAATATACATGTAACCATGAGGGAGTCCATTTGCATCACACCTACACAAAAAAAAAATCTGAATATAGTATAAATCAAACATTAGGACTAATAAAGCATAGAAAACGGAACCAAAAAGTGCACATATATACATACCACAGTGCCTCATATTATAACAATGCCCCCATCAGCAAACTTGTATCCGTATTCCCCACACATTCAACTGCTACTTTTCAGTCTCTGAAGACCCCGCCGCATTGGACTGAGTAAGGACAAAAGAATGGAAGGGGTCCCAGATATCTCGAGGCCTTGTGAGAGCGGTTACCATAGCGCAGTAGTCCCGCACCAGGTCATTGGCACTTTTTTGGCATTACATGTGGGTGGAGCGGGGCTAGTCCATTTTAAAAGGATACATCTCTTTGCTAAAATCATGCCGAGCGAGAGCAGCCTTCTGTAACCCCTGGAAAGTCCTGGTAGCCAACCAAACATGCAGCACAATAGATCTCGCGGCACAGTGTGCCCCACTATAGCAAATAAAACATTGCTACCACACCATCGAAGAAAAAACACTCAACTCTGGACAGGACCAAATCATATGGCTAACGTTTGCAGCCTCCAAAGGGCACCTAGGAAATTTTCCATCTTTGGTTAAATCAAAAAGCATATGTCGGGAGTGAGTGAGATATGCCTGGTGTAGTGTTTTAAATTAGATCATTCTAAACCTAGTATTGACAGACCAAGTGTGTAAAATCTGACAAAGCTGATCCCAATGTTTATCAGTAAAATCAAAACCTGCCTGCTCTACCCACCTTGGCCTTCATGGCAGAATCGTCCTAAGTGACTCTTGTTGAACAATTCAGTAAATTGCATAAAGAATGTTACGACTGCCTGCCGCGCTGATGAGGACTGTAACAATGGGTGGAAGGGCGCTCAAACGTTAAAAGTCGGTGACCATGCCTGGAAAGAGTACAAACTCGATAGTATTGGAGTATAGGCCCAAAACCTGACCCTGACTTTGTATCAAACAGTTCATGAGTAACAAAGCATCTGTCGGGATATAAATCATACATGAAGTGGACCCAGTCATTGTATTGCAATGGATTAATCGTAAGATGGCGTCAATACCGGAGTAGGACAGCAGAATTACCCAGGTCTTGAATCGTGCTGTAAAACCATGCCCTCAAAGGTCAGAGAATGCACCTTTTTGAAGTTCATTATTAATGTAAGTGGTTAATTGTATCATACTGACTCTTCTGTATCATTCTCATTGAGGTTTGCTATGTTTGGGGCTCTATTTTTGGGACAGGGATACTATGCTAAAGTCCCTGTCCAAAGCTGCACAGCTGTATGGAAATAATTCTTGTCTCCACCTTTGTGGCCAGATGTTGCTTACTAAATTACGTGGTGATTAATTTGGGTTTTGATGTAAATATGAGACAGTGAGGCTCATTACAAGTCCGGCGGTAACCTGCCTGGTTGCCACTGGACTAGTAACACTGTTTCCGCCACCTGAGATCCCGGTGCCACTGGTACATTACAAGTCCCGGGGCACCGCAATATCAAAGTGTAAGTCCCCATTCCCATAGAGTGCCATAGGACTCCATAAGAATGGGGACTTGGAAGCACAAGCACCGTTGTTAACAGTGCCCGTGCTTCCATAAAAACTTTGCGGGCGGATGCCGTTACACCCAGCAGGTCAGACCTGTCAAGCGCAATGGACCTTGCACGCAGTCTTGTAGTGTGGTGATCTGAAAAGGCTGCCAGTACAGTGTGACACTTATTCCAGACTGGCAACCTTGTAATGAGGCACATTGACTTTTCTAGGCTGGTTCCTTTGACCTATAAAATGCACTAGTGCTCACTCTTTTGGATAGAAAATCTCTCCCCCTGCCCCTAGGTTCAATCTGGTGAAAAAGGGGCTTTTGGGTACCAGTTTGGGAAGGAGATTTGTGAAATAATATTGCAATGATTGGGTTGTGGTTTGTTTTCAGCCCCTGCCTTGGTATTTTTTTAATGTTCTTGTCCAAGGAGCATGAGTAGTGCCACTCAGTCCCTGCTTGTTTTACAGGGTATTGTTCTTAGAGAAACAATTCTGTCAATGTTACAGTCTACCCCTGGCTGTTTCATTTAGCATGTGATGGTTGCCTGTGTGGAATATATTTACCCACTCAGCAGTACTTCCCCACATCACCAAGTTGCACATCTGCACTCACCAGGAAAATGGCTGTGCTGGCTCCTGTGAGCACCATAGCCTCAAAACTGCGTTTGGCAGCTGCAACAATATGGCTGCACCATCTAGCCAAGCACATATTGGGCAGGATGGAACAGGGGGGGACACTGAGGGAGCTTGCCAGTGTGTTCTTACATATACAAAAGAAATAGAGTGAAAAAAAGCAGTGCTGCTTTGCTGCCAGCCCCAAAGTCCCCATAAAATGATGCTGCTCTAACGCTATTTTCATCTGTCCTTCCTGAAAGTACTGTTATTAATAAGGCCCTGCCATGCCCATTCATATCCCCATTTTACTTCAGCAAAACCAAGTATGACCCCGGAATGACAGGCTCTGCCAAACCAAATCTGAGAAAAACCTAGAGAACTCAAAGATTAAACTATCTAAAAGAGAATTTAAAGTAAAAATGAATGACCCCAGTGATCAACCCACCACTCTCCTTGTAGAGCACTCTGGTTAGAGCGAAGATAAAGGGGGTCATTCTTGGAATTCAGCAGACAAATGAGGCATGCGGTTGGCGCACAGAGTGTGCGTGTGGCAGTCTGCGCCAGCCGCGTGTGCCAAAACCCATTTTAGCACACAGCGTATTCATGGATACTTACATCCATAACCAGCCGTGGCGCAGAGTGGCGCAGCGACCCTGCAGCGCCAGTTACGCCCCCAAACCCGCCCCATGCGCCAAAAATATTGCCAAAATCCAGTACATGGTGCAAAGGCCAATGGACCAGCATACAGCCCCCAATCACGAAAACGCATGGAAAACTCCCCACGCACCCCTCTAAATAAGCGTTCCCCGCTCGCGCCAGTGAAATCGCATGAAAAACTCCCTTTGAACCCCTCTGAATATGTGTACCCCACTCGTACTAGCAAAATTGTGTGGAAAACTCCCTGCACACCCCTCTGAATACGCATACCCCACTCGTCCCAGCGCAATCGTGTGTAAAACTCCCCGCGCACCTCTCGGAATACGCATACCCCACTCATGCCAGAGAAATTGCATGTAAACCTCACTGCGCACCCCTCCGAATACGCGTACCCCGCTAGAGCTAGCAATATAATGTGTAAAACTCCCAGCGCACCCCTCGGAATACTCGTACCCCGCTCGCGCCATCAAAATCATATGTAAAACTCCCCGTGCACCCCTCCGAATATGTGTACCCCGCTGCATCAGGTAAAATGCGTGGAAAAAGTCCCCTCTGTGGTATGGGCTGCCTGCGTGGCATGGGCTGGGGTGATGGGCTGCCTGCGGACCATAGACTGGGGTGATGGGCTGCCTGCGGGGCATGCACAGGGGTGATGGACTGCCTGCGGGGCATGGACTGGGGTGATGGGCTGCCTGTGCGTATTCCAGAGGTGCGGGGGGAGTTTTACATTTGATAGTCCTTGTGCGAGTGGGGTAAGTGTATTCCGGGGGTGCGCAGGGAGTTTCACACGCGATTTGGCAGTGTGTGCCCTCCCGGGTGTGCCCCCCTCCCCATGCCCCGCAGGCAGCCCACACCACAGGGGACCACCCCACACCCCTGGCCATGCCTTGCAGGCAGCCCATCACCCCAGTCCATGGCCCGCAGGTAGCCCATCACCCCTGGCCATGCTCCGCAGGCAGCCCATCACCCCAGGCCATGGTCCGCAGGCAGCCCATCACCCCAGTCCATGCCCCGCCGGCAGCCCATCACCCCAGTCCATGCACCACAGACAGCCCATCACCCCTGGCCATGCCCCCCAGGCAGACCATCACCCCTGGCCATGCCCCGCAGGCAATACATCACCCCATACCATGCCCCACAGGCAGGCTACATGGCACAATGCACTTGGTAGCCCCGACACATGTCCCCACCCCACCCCCAGTGATGGGCACCTGCCAGCAGGCCCCGACTCAGGCGCCACCATCCCCCCACCCACCCCCATTGACGGGCACCTGCCAGCAGGCCCGACTCATGTGCCCCCTATCCCCCCACCCACCCCCATTGAGGGGCACCTGCCAGCAGGCACCGACTCATGTCCCCACATGCCCCCACACACCCCCATTGAGGGGCCCCTGCCAGCAGGCCCCGACACATGGCCCACCAAACAACATGTCCTAACAAAACAGACCCATGGTCCTAATGCCAACCCAAATCCCCCCTACCCCCCAGTACAAGCACGCAAGCATCCACTGCACCAACTCCCAAATTACCCATGCCATGAGAGTCTTAAAAGAACCACTATGGCCATGCATAAATGCACAACAGAGCCACGCAGTGGCAACACATGACTGAGGAAATGTTCTTTGAGACATGCACAAAACCAATGATAGTACACAACACCAATCATGAAGTTAAAATAAATGTATTAAAAACAGAATGAAATAACATAATGAAAATTAAACTTGCAAATTGATAAATAATGAAAGCAAATCCAAAAAAAAGGAAAATCCAATGAAAAACAAAAATTCACGACATGAAAAAATAAAAGTGGTCCATCGCCAATGTCAATATGAATTAAATAATCAAAAAAAAGAAAACCATTGATCCATGGGATTTGTAAAAAAAGAAAGTATGTACAAGTCCTGAACTATATACAATTCAAGTCCAAAGGGTCCATGATCCCCAAACAAAAAGAAACCTACAAAAAGTCCTATGAATAAAAAACTATATACATAAAGTGGAGCAAAGTCCATGAACTCCAAAAAAAAGATAAAACAAAGGAAACCTAACCCTAGAGAACTATGTACAAAGGTGGTGGGCAAGTCCTACAGCTCAGTTGTTGATGTTTCGGGCCAGGGCATCATCGAATTCCACGTCAATGTTCCATTGGCGGGCCTCTTCCCTGGCCTCGAGGTCTCGCAGGGATGCAGCCATGGCCTCCTCCAACTCCCTGCGAGTTGCCTCGAGGCACTCAGCCCGCCTCAATGCCCTGCGCATGGAGTTCTCCGCCCTGACCATAGTGAGCCGTGCTTCCTCCATCCGCCGCTGTTCCGCATCTATCTGCTGGCCCAACCGCTGCCACATGGAAGACACTCCCAATCCAGGGTCCTCCTGCCCTCCGTCGATGCCTGCCCCTGTGATGTTGATGGCCCCGAGCCATCATCGCTCCCACCCTGAGCCTGCTGCTGTCTCCAATGCAAATGCCTCTGTCACCACAATGGCCTCCAGGCTGATGGAATCCTCTAGGGCTGCTGTGCACGTGCCCTGCTTGATGATGCATGTACGTCCTCCATCTGCTGGGGTCCAGTTGGTGGGTTGGCCACCCCTGCTGGACCTCCGACTCTCGACTGTAGCCGGAATGTGTCCTCCACCAGCCTGGCCGCTGGCTCAGGGGCATCTCCACAGGGTGACCAGGTGATATTTGAGCAGGAAGATGGCACGGAGGACGACTGGCGCATAGGGGGTTCAGTTGAGGAGGAGGTCACTAGAAGATCCAGCACACGGAGGAACCCAGCACCAGTGACCTGCCCTAGTAGGCTGATGCGGTCAATGAGGTATTCAAAATGACGTGCATTTTCCTCACGAGAGCTCTGCACGTCATCCCGAATACCACGTTAGCGCAACACCACCCCAGCTAGGACAGGCTCAATCCGGTCACGGATTTCCACGTCCGCAGGGATAGGAAGGCCAGTTGTCGCTCGCGCATCCCCTCCCGGAAAACGGGTCTGGACGAAGGCATCCCTGCTGGTGCAGGATGATGCAGTCACAGGATCGGGGACAGGATTACACACAGGCACCTCTGTGGCGGCCTGTGCTGCCTCCTGTCCCTGCCCCTGGACTGCACCACTATAGCAGCAGTGGAATCCCCCCTCCAGGCCCCATGCGTGGGCCTTCCACAGCCTCCTCTTCCACCAAACCCCCACCAACCTGGATGATTCCATGCCATCTTCCTCCATAGGCCCCTTTGGGGACTCAGCTGCCCCTACTGCTGCCAAGGAGTCCACCTCCAACCTCCACCTCTTGGACCTACCCTCGGCAGCTGCGGCACCCGACTCCACACTCCCGGAAGAGATGACTATGTAGGAGGAGAGCTGGGCCTTGCATCTCCAGCTGGCGGTGGGATCCCTGCCACTGTGCTCCACAGCACCGTCTCCGCCCTCTTCATCAGTCGATGCTACAGACAGGGAGAGACAGAACACAGGCATCAGGGCACTGTACTATGGTCGGATACACAGTGACTGTTGAACATGAGTGGCAGTGTCAAACTTCACAGATGGCATCACACTCCCCAACACTCATATCATTTGAACCCACACACATGCACAAATTGACAGGAATCATGCAGCAGGCAGCAGCATTCATACACACACACCAGCAGGAACATCCAAAGGTTGGCATGATGTCAGAAGCAACATGGGGAGTGCCGAACACATGCACACACACCAACAGATAGGCATGCATCTGTACATCTCCACCTCCTGTCACACTGCAATCATCGGCAAATATGTCACATCTGCCAATCAGGTTCCTACATTTCTGTGTCACATGCATCCATGGCATACCACTGCTGCACACATGTGAAACACTCACATGCACATGTATGCCGTGCACGCACATGAAGGTGGAACCAGCATCCATGTGTCACACCCCAACCATGCCATAGTGCATACACAGTAATACAAACATGTGTGCAACTCAACATGCAGTTGTGCATCATGCTTTGGAACACATACACCATTGAAGTGCATCACACATGACAGGACTCACATGCAGCACGGTCATGTCCCTGCACATACACATCCATACATGGCCCTTTTCAGACATATGTCCAAGCTGCACACTCCTGGCACACCTCATCATGCACTGCGTCCAATAAGTATGCATGGACACTTACCGTTTGACTCCGGACCGGTCTCCCTCTCGATGACCTGGCGGCAAAGGGCTGGGTTAATGCGTTCCAGGACCCTCATGTCATCGGTGGACCCGGCGCCTCACTGCATCCGCTGCTTCCAAGAGGCACCGGGCCTTCCTGAGGGTCCTGGACCTGAAGTCCTCCAAGCACTTACGGACATGTTGTAGGTCGAGGGTTGCCACCCCCTCCACGTGGATGGCAACCATGATGTCCAGCCAGATCCTCTCCTGTCCATCCTTATCGGCGCGCCTTCTTCCGTAGAGGGCATCATAATGTCCCACGACTTGCTCCACTAGGATTTCAACCTCTCCTGCTGTGAAGCTGGCAGACCTCTGCCTCGCTGGCTGGGGGTGGCCAGTGGTCTCTGATGGTGTTTCCCCTGACATGGGAAACCCTGAGGCAGATGTGGGTGGGCAACTGGGTCCTGCTGCTGGGCTGTGGAGCGATGGTACTTCAGTCGGGAGTCTTCTGTTCCATCAGGAGTGGTCACAGCAACTGGACCCCTGCAGATGGTTGACGTGCAGGCACCAAATAGCAGGGCACGTGGCCAACAGGCAGGCAGGCAGGCAGCAGCAGAAGGCTGGTGGGAGATGGCTCAGGGCTCTGGGGGGCAGGAAAATGGCCTTCTGGGCAGGAGCATGGTCTTCCGTGTGTTGTCGCGTGGCCAGCTTGAAACGGAGTGATTTGGCACGTGAAAAAACAGCACATCAGCGTGTTATTCGAGAAAAGGCCTTGAGTGCGTAAGCGCATATGTGACGTAACGCGCGCAGGCATTACCTTCCGCACGTGTAAATGGTCCGCGCGGGTCTACAGCACGCTGTACGTGCTTTCAGAGTGTGTTTTTCCTACTTTGGGGTTCACACGCACGCGATTACTTCACAGCGGTTACATTGCCTACGCATATTTATTTTCAACACAGCCGGTGAGTCCCGCACGCTATTGCATGCTATTTTTCCCACTGCAGGAACCCCTGTTTGGCGTACCCCATTTATTGACTTCATAGTAGCCTGTGTGTTAATCGCGTATGTTTTTTTGTGTTCCTGGGTGCCACAGCATACTGCGTGGGGGTTGTTTTTACATTCACGTGGGCTACAGGGGTTGCGTATACATTTTTCTTGTATTTTTGGGGTGGCTGAGCATTGCGTGAGGGTCATTTATCCACAGGGTCCACAGGCAGCCTTGCAGGTGCTTCTACCATCACGTACCCTGCCCCCTTCACCCCAATTGACCAGGACAATTGTTCAGTGCACCTCCCATTGGCAGTAGTACATCCGTGCAATGGTTGTGAGGCCACCAAAGGTTATGGGGGGCTCAGCTGGGTGTCCCGCCAGTGTTGGGAGTGGTTGGGCACGTGGCCGGGGTGACCAGGGAGTACGTGGAGTCCAGGATGGCCGTAGGGCCACATGGGTGCAATCTAAGGCACCGAGCACTTTGGGGAAGTGTGCCACCCTGTAAAAGTCCTGACCCACGGCCTGCCTTTCTGAGGGTGTTCTGGGCTTGTATATGTGCCTGCGGACTGAGGGTCATGCAGTCATGATTGCCAACACCTGGTGTAGGCAGCATGACTGCGTGGGCTGTGAGACCCCCCCACTGTGGAAGTGGTCCACTGAAATGACCCAGTGGCCAAGAAATGCAGTACATTAAGCACCCTTTCCAAGGGGCTCAGTGCTTGGGAGCAGAAGGTGGGTGATGTGAGGTCATCCTCCCACTCAGTGACCAGGTCTAGGATGATTCGAGGTGAAAAATGAATTAAGATGAAATAAGAAATAAATAAAAAAATATAAAATGAAATCTGGTCATCAGGCATCCTGGAAAGGCTGGTCCTGGGCAAATAAATGTGGGGCCTGGCTATTCTCCTCCTGCTGCGGTGTCCCATGATCAGTGCTGAGGGAAATAGGACATTCATCGTAGCTCTATATACGTGTTTGTAGTTTGTGCACACTTTTGTACTGCGCGGGGACTCTTCCCCCTGCCTTCGTGTGGCGGACGTGTTTCCACCTGTGCGTGTCTTTTCCCAATTTGATTCCATGAATACGTGTTGTTCGAGTGCGTGTGGGCGTTCCGTGTATTTCCCAGCAGTTCCTCCCCAGTTACGCCCTCATTTTCATGCGTTGTTCCCCATTCTGCGTGTTCCACCCCCTTTTTGGTGGGTGCGCTACACGTTGTGCGCTTTCCCTGTGCGCGTCTTGCACAGCATTCGGGATGTTGCAGTGACGTGTGCACCAGTGTGCGCCACCCGCGGATTTGGCACACATCCCGTGGAAAACATGCGCAGGGCCTTCCATGAATCGCACACGTGTGCGTGCGCTGGATTTTTCACGGTTTCGCCAGCTTGCGCCACAAATTTCGGTGCACATTTGTTCCATGAATCGGCCCCAAAATCTTTAAAGTAAATCCTACATTGGGTGAAAAAATGTACACAGGAATTAAAATGATACACCACCAGCTTGTCAAAGCAAACCCCAAACCCCAAAAGGATCAGCAGAATATAATTTTATCAAACCCCACAAATTAAACATTTACCATGAACACCTACAAGAATATGTTCAATCCCCTAAGCACTCTTAATTTTACCTCTACACTCAACAAGTCTGAATTGATCCTTCGCAACATATCTAGCTGGTTGAAAAAATTAAGGATTGAAGAAGGGCCATCTCCAAAACCTTTCATCAATGCCTCACCATATTCAGGAGAAAACCTTGTGAAAAAAACATGCATCCATTACTTTAAAGCAGTGTTCAGTCGTGTCACAGTAAGTTTCAATTATGAAAGAACTAACATCAAAAGATCCCTAAAAATCAATCCTGTAACATTCATCAAAATAAGTGTGCCTAGCAAAATTCACATTGAATATATGTACAATAGGGTTTCAATTGCACGAAATATAGGTAAACCGTTAAATGTAAATAAGCCAGCAAGTCCCAATCCCAAAAACATGTAAATAAACCTCAATCAAAATAAATGTTCAGGAATTTCAACCAAGATGACTTAAACCATAAATGGTATTACAGCAAATCTGTGTCGCTGGCATGTTCAATAAGTCTAAAAAAAAAGTCATTCTGTAAATCCTTAAAGGTTTAACCGTGCACATGTTTCAGTCATAACCAGAGTGTAATGCATAAGGGTTCAAGAAAATAGTCAAATCAAAATAAATACATCCATATGGAAGGATAAAATGTAATAGAAACACCATGCAGAACTGTGGGGCAAGCAGAAAGTCCGACCCCTGTGATGCCGTGGTACGCAGCCTTATCCCTGGAGACATGCAAGTCATTCACTCACCAGTTCAATTCCAATCCCCAAATATAGTGTGGCTGAAAACTGGTCATCTGTCTGGAGGCATCCAACTCCCAGAGTAAAGCAGACCGACACAACACATACGTTTTCTCTTCAAGCCGCGATCTGTACAAAGCGGACTTCCTGGGTCAGCTGACCGCCATGACGCTAGGTCCTTTACTCCAAACGCGTTCAGCTGAGAAGCCGAGGAAGCGAAGAATTACATCACATGTGACAATGAAGCTTTAAACGTAACTGAACACTGATCCTTTTTAAACCACGCTGCCCAGCACCCTTACGCTGCAGGTAATCATCTTGAAATAATACGAACTAATTAGGCAGAGCTGCGTAATGGTTCCACACATCAGTATGCAGCATGCATTCAGCGCACAGAAAAAGCACGGTTCGAAAGTATGTATTTGAAGCGGAGAAACGTTAAACTGGCCTATTCTCACAGCGCCATTTGTAAAAAGCAAAACACGGTCTTTAAACAAGAAAATTAGAAATAAATATGTTAACCATAACACATCAGGGCGATCACAAGGGGTCCAAAAACAAATCTAATTAAGGGGAATAGAGGCAGCCATCCCTCCTTTGGGTTGTTCTAGCCAGTGCAGGGCTTGAGCAGGGTCAGAAGTGCTCTTCTCACCTTCAGGCAGTACAACCGTCAGCGAGTTACATTTGGTCATGAATGCTTTCAAATTTAGCTGTTTGGCCAGATCCTTTGCCCTTTTAAAATACTTCCTTAGAAGTACAATTTCTTTAGGAAAATCTGGGTATATAAAAACAGGTTTTCCTTTAAAAACAGCTTTTCCTGTCGATCTAGCAGAGCCCAACAGACTTTCTTTTGATTTTTAATTCAAAAAGGTCACAAGGATGTGTCTTGCCTTTGACCCCAGATGTTTATAAATCTTGAAAGCATTGTCAATATCACCCGGAGAAATGGAAACACAGTTGAAACTTTACTTTAAAATGTGGATGACCAAAGGGATCAAATCTTCCTTATCAGCCAAGTCCTCCACACCAACCAGTCTGATGTTTTTTGCCGGTACTTTCATTTCCAGTTCCAAACGCAAATCTTTTTCTTTCTGTAAATCAGACTTCAGATTGTTGTAAGCCTGAAAGCTGCCCGTAATTTCAGTGCTCATAGAAAGTGATGATTTTTCCAAATCCGACACTCTGCCATCCAGTTGACATGTTTTCAAGTTGAGATCAGCTGGAGACTGTTTAAACTCACTGATATCCAGGGCCACCTGGAGAAGAATTTTGTAGACATCCTGAATGTTAGGAGTATCATCCATTTCCAAAAGCGTTTTTTTTTTTTTTTGAAGCAGGATTCTCAACCTCTTCTATCTTCTTCTTTGAGTACATAATATCTTGAAAATATCTTCAGGGAGAGGTCCAGGAGCTGCTGGACTAGGCTACTACTCAACCACTCGCCATTCCAGAATCCTCATCTTGCTGATTCTAACTACAAGGCCTAAGCATTGCTGATCCTATTCCAGCAAGGCCTCAATTCTGAAATCCCACTAAAATCCCAAATAACTTAAAGGAAAAAGCTGTGGTATTCTTGTGGGAAGAGTCCTACGATCAGCCTGGCTTGCTGCCCACTAACTGCTTGCCCACTGACTGCATCCAGTGGTACCTGTGCCATCCAGTGACCTGAATTGCCCAGCTGTTCGCTACCCGGTGACCAGACCTTGCCCAGCTGACTTTTGCCAGGGGCGCCATGATGTGGTGACCAGACCCTGTTGACTGTCCAAAAATCCCAAAACCAAAAAGTGGACTGTGAGTATAATCCCCCCCCATAGAAACACATAGCCTATCTTGTCTTGCCTATGTCCTTATCCCACTCTCTAAGTAGTCATATTTAACCTTGGTAATTTGTTGAAACTGTTAGAACTAGCCTCATATCCTGTCCTTAATGTTTAAGTGCTAGCGCCATCTCTTTTCAATTTTGTCTGGTGTAAATTATAAGCCCTTAGTTATATTTGGAGTAATCAAACTAATTTCCATATATTTTATTGTTGGGGTTGAGTACTGGGGTGGGTGACAAGGTTGACCTCGCAAATCAACCTTGGAGCTTACTGTGTTCCTCTTTAACAATATAGTCTCGATAATTCCGTTTTAAGTAATATTTTCCTTTCTTTCAAAACAAAGTTTCATTTTAACTGCTCTATTTTCATAAAACTGAACCCCATTCCACCCCGAAAATCTCATCCAAATATTAAGCTACTACCATCCATTCACTTCTGTAATATCCCTGTGATATACATCTATCCCGCAGCCCACAAACCACACTCCAAATCAGAGTATTTCACCCGTTTTTCAAAGAAACCGTTTTTGACATTTTAAACGGGAATTGGGTAAATTGCAAAGTTTCCAACGTGTCATTTGTCTGCAGCATGTTTTAATTTCCACTCATTTTCGAGTTCTATGCTTCTTGTTAATCCATTGCTTGTGATTGCTATTGTTTGTGTATTGTTGCCTTAGTGAGAAATTATATTTACTTCAAAGTTTTTACCGCATATTAATAATTTATTTGCCATTTTCGAGTGCCATTTCATGCTATTGCAAGGGGTTTAAAATGTGCCTCTTAGTTTGTGAGGGAAGGTCGGATTTTGATTCCTTTTGCTCCCCCTTATTCCTGACTACCTGCTGCTTCTTTCTATCCACACACAATTGTGGGTTGAGGGAATATTGCAGGGGTAAACCTTAACTTGGGTGCTATCTCTCCTAATTCAAAAAGTGCTCCTATTCATTTGTGCTTTGTATTTGTTGTGCTAGAAGGTTAACCAAGTGCATTGCTAACATTTCTATTGTAATTATCACCCCATTGGTGATTGCTGCCCCATATTAAACATTGTATGATTTCATTTGATTTTAAACATAAATAAGTATTTTATTTTCACCAACCAGCCTGGTTCATGGACCATTGTTACCTGGGGTATTTGAAAAAGGGGGTGTGATACAAGTTGTGTACCATCTCAATTTGCATAAAATAAGGAGGCAGGCATCTCAGTTGTGCGCTACATACTAGGCGTGCGTTGCTCGATTGAAATCCTTAACACCTGTCTTGACGTGCTTTCATTTAGAGCCCAGGAATGTACCTGTGCAGCTTTGCCATGCAACGTTGTTACCACTCCATAAATGATGGCACAGACATATAGGTCAGAAAGGGGGGAGCGAAGGGGGCTGAAAATGGCTGAGCATGGGCCTGGGAGAGAGTGGAGAAAGGGAGGCAGTAGCACGGAGGAAAACCTCAAGGAGCAGAAGGGGGCACAGGAGCAGCAGAACCTTGAATAAGGGGAGTGAGGCTGAAGGGGATGGGTGGTGAAGGGACCCATCGTAGGTGCCCTCGGCAAACCTTCAAAGGGGATTCCTGGAGGCAAGTCAGGTATGAATGGGGAGCCCCCCTTTGACTTACAGGAAAGAGTAGGAGGCACAGCTTCACAAATGCAAGTCCGGTTAACTCCATGCAAGTATCTTAGCGTGCAGTGGCCAACAAATATGGAACCCTTATGAATACAGAATGAGAATGTGTGCTTAGGTAATATTCACCCCTGCAAACTACCTCTGGTTTAGGGTTTTTATTATTTCCTATTAATTGGCAGAATGACCTCTGTATTATTCAATATCTTGTATTCCCCCATCCTGATTGCCTCAATATTAACTGGCATTTCTTACGACTCAGGTGTTAAATTTCCTGTTTTCATTGTTCCCCAATGTTTCTTTCGGAGAGATAACCTTTGACCAATGGGTACAACAAATCATTCCCATTTTGGATGGCTGTCTCACATGGTTCCAAAATCAGATTTACAGTTTAGAATATGGGCTTCAACTTTGCTGGATGGATTTTGGCTTGTATATAATTTCTTCATCTTCCCAGTCAATGACTTACATTTCTGTGTTAGGATGGGTTCCTTGAGGCCAGCATGTAACTTCCTCTGCTTTCTCTTTGGCTATGAATCAAGCAGGGTGTTTATTTTGGGAAAGGAGTTCCTCTTCATGTTTTTCTCAGGAAGGACTTATATAGCTCTTATGGCACTGCCTTGATCTGTGTCCTGGGGCGGATGGCAGATTGCAGGATTTGTTTGTCTTTGAACAATATATTCATCCTTACCAGACTACATAGGTGCCTATGTTCGGGGATTTCATTGGTTAGGCTGCACCCAACTACTGTGACTTGCTTTTCTTCTGCTTCACAGCTTGATGTACCAATGGCTTTGGTGTTCCTTTGCTGTTTAGTAAGAAATGTGACAAGGAAGAGGGACCAGGATACCTTGATAATATGGGTAATCTCCATTAATCCAAACCCTACTCTTCTTTTCCCCATTATTTACATCCCTCTCATCATCCCATTGTTGGGGTCATCAAACTATTCAAACACAGCTTGGATATGGAGAGGAAGGTCTCTGGGGCAGGGGGGCCCATTATAAGTGTTAGATGATTAGGAACATGATTTAAATAAAAACAAGAAAATGAGCAGCATGTGCTGTTCCTGTCATAAAATGCAGGCATAGAAGGAACTGATATCAGGAGGAGTAAGTCTTGGAGTAATGAACATTATCCTATGTAAAAAGTGCATCAGTGCACCAGCCGCATGTCGTAAATCCATCACGATTATATGCTTTTTAGACACTGTGCATAAGTCCCTCTTCCACTAAATTAAACCCTTTGTCCATGTGTGTCTCTTTCAGTGCTACAACCTCCAGGTTTCTTCTACTGCAGCTCTCTCGCCACATCTCTGGCAATCTCACTCCAACTCTCTCCCTTCTTTCCAACTCTCTCTTTCCGTACTTCCTCTCTCCTGATATTGTCACAAATTTGATTCTGCTCTGCAGGTGTCCCGGGATGAGTACGAGTAAAATGGCCCACTCGGCCCTCACACTTCTACAAACTAAAACACAATGCAATCATAAAGGTAAAACAGGGATAGTTTAGAAATATAACTTGTTCGCCTTTTAGAGTAATGTGGGCCGAGGAAAGGCTATGCTCTTAAGTGGGGTGTGATGGTGAACCACTAGTGACCCAAACAACACATTGGCCCTCATTACGACCCTGGCGGAAAGTGACTGACCGGACCGCCACAGCGTAAATAGCGTTTCCGCCATTGCACGAAGGAGCAAAGTGCGGCCCATTCCGACCCATCGGGCACGAGCACCACGGCATGGCGGAAGTGCAAAGTCCGCGATGGCGGAAATGACCCCAAAACGGCCCACACCGCCGCCGTACGGCGCCCTAGGTGCAATACCGCCACCCATCACAGCGGACACCGCAGTGTGCGCCTACCGGAAAGTACGGTGACCGGAAATATACGGAAACGGAAGTTAAAACATGGGCCCGGAACGGGAAACATCCCGCCGTACACCTATAAAACCACTAAAACCACACAACCACTAAAATCACTACCCTGAAACACACCCCAACCCGTCATCCACCCTAGCGAAACCAAGAAAAATGGGAAAAGTAGCGAAGAAAGCGTGCGACCGCAAGCGGCAGGTCCACTTCTCCCGTGAGGAACTCACCGTGCTAACAGAGACCCTCCAGGAGAATGCTGCCGTCGTCTTCTGCACGCAAATGACCAGGACGGCACTTGCAAACAAGAAGGCCATATGGGCTCTGGTGGCACAGCGGGTAAGTGCGGTGGGGACCGCACCCCGCACCCCACAGCAATGCCGCAAGCGATGGGACGACCTGCGGATACGCGTCCGCAGCATACTCTCTGCCAACCGCAACATTGCCACAGCCACCGGGGGAGGTCCTGAATCACCCATCAAGTTGACCCCCTGGGAAGAAATCTGTGCCTCCACCATCGGAATGGAGAGCATAGAGGGAGTCGGAGGGATGGAGAAAGGAGTGCAGACATCCGAAGATTCAGGTAGGTGGGCCAAATAAAACAATGCCAAATCCACAAAGTCCATCCATGTGAAGTACCATGCGTCCACATAGTGCAACAGAAACACATGTCCAGGAGAACGTCCACACACATCGGCCTGATAGCGCACGTTAAAACCCACAATAAATACATAAATAATTAAAAACCCCTAAAACACGCACTACACGTGCAGCAGGCACACCCTAACTGCAGGCTGCCAAACAACTGCACCCTCACTCCACACACAAATGAAAGCACCTCCAAGGCCCCGACCCAAATCACCCTCAGGTACCACCCCAATGCATGTGATACAATGCCATTCCAATTCCCACAGACCCATCAATAACCCTCGCCCTCCTTTACTCCACCACAGGGTCCGATCCAAACGACGAGCTTCAGGACACCCCTACCAGCACACCTGCAAAGAGGGCCAAGACCAACGGCCAAAGACCCTCCACCTCAGCTGCACGCATCAAGACATGGCAGCAGCACAAATCAGGTGGCAGCACAGAGGAGGGAACATCAACAGGCACCCCAGCAGCCAGCATGCCCACAACACCACCACCACAGGTCCCCCCAACGGATGCCACAGAAGGCACTGCCTCTGGTGGCAGCAGCACCATAGGTGACACCCCATTGATGGCAGCATGCTCCGACACAGAAGACGGGGATGTCGAAGTCAGATCCATCCATGAACTGTCCCAATCCCCCTGTCTGTCCCATCCCGTACAACATGAGGATACCACGCAGGGGCACCCACAAGACGACGACTGGCCATCCCCCACAAGCCCTGTGGCAAGGCAACATGAGGACAACAGCCCCTCTGTGACACCCCCGCAAATGGCCATGGCCCAGCAGAGGCAACAGTCCCTCGACCAGTTAATCGTGCAACAGCAGCAACTGGCCACGCTCCTCAAGGACCATGCCGATGAATGTGGGGGCACTAAGGCAGACATAGAAACATCAACTGAGACACTTAGGGCAGAAATGGAGAGAGGTACAGAGACACTAAGGGCACAAATGGAGAGTAGCACCGAGAGCCTGGGAGTCCAAATGGAGAGATGCACCGAGAGCCTGAGGGGGGAACTTCATGCGACGTCCAAGGACGTATGTGCCGAACTTGCCGCAGCGCGCCGTGTGCTCACTGAGCTCTCGCAAACCCTTAGGGACATGCATGGACGTGAGCAGGCAGAGACATCATCCGTTGCAAGTTCCGTCCAGGGCAGCCCCCAACGTAGATCTGGGAGGAACCTGCGCTCCACAGGCAGGGGTGCCCCTGATACCCGCAGAGGGGGCTTGCAATAGCGACTGCCCACTGACAATGAGCATCTTTGGACACTGGTGTTCGGGGGGGAGGTAGGAGGGTGGAGGGGGTGTGTTGGGCTCACTTGGGTGGCGGGTCGATAGGGTGTACAACATGATATCACATATGCCATAAACAGTGCACGATCAACCAATGAGATGTGTGGACATTGATCTTTGTGTACTAGGCCATCATAGGCGTACAGTCCATATTGTGCATGTCCCAGACACACACAGTACCACGAGTCCCGTGTCCATGTATCAGCCACCAGGCGTGAGTGCTAGAAGCATACATCAATGAGATGCTGACGAATGTCACGGCCCTCCGGTGCCTCGCCGACTCCTTGAGGTGCTGCCACATCCCCACCCTCATCATGACCATCATCAGGTGCTTGCAGTTCTGCGTCAGGGGGCATGGGCACATTTCTACGTACGCACATGTTGTGGAGCATGACACATGCCATGATCATCTTTGCAACCTTCTCATGGCGGTACAGGAGTGCCCCGCCAGACCTGCTGAGGCAGCGGAAACGACCCTTCAGTAGGCCGAATGCCTGTTCAATGACTACACGGGTACGTGAGTGGGCATGGTTGTAGTCCTCCTCATGCTGGTCCCGTGGGTTCCGGACTGGTGTGAGGAGCCATCTCTTCAGTGGATATCCAGCATCACCTGTATGTGGACGAGAAACGTATGTTGTGGAATGCCATTGCTACGTACGCACACCCCCCTCCCCCTTCCTGCCAGGTCATTGCCGAATCACATACCCCACATTATCATGCATGTAATGAGACTCACCGAGTAGCCAGGATCTGTTCCCTGCGTGTCGCTCCATGTAGCGTGGTATTGTAGAGTTCCTCAAGACCATAGAATCATGGGTTGATCCAGGGAATCGGGCACAACAATGTGTAATGATCCTGTTGGAGTCACACACCATTTGTACATTCAGAGAATGAAATTGTTTTCGGTTGCGGTACTGGGCCTCCATGGCATGTGGGACGACCAATTCCACATGGGTGCAGTCGATGGCACCAATGCAACCCGGTATGCCGGCAAGTGCATGGAATCCCACTTTTGTGTTGGTAATTTCCTGCTCCGAGCGTGGTAGAGAGATGTAGTCGTCTGCGTGCTGCAGGAGGGCATCGAGCACTTGCAATAGTGTCTGTGAGAACAGTGGCTGAGAAATGCCATGCAACTGTCCGACTGTGTGCTGGTAGGTGCCTGTGGCCAGGAAGTGGAGTACAGACACCACCTTCAGTAGGGGTGGGATGGCGGTTGGGCTATCTATCATGCTGACAAGGTCAGCCTGTGTCATGTCCACAATGGCGGCTATGGTGTCCCGGTCCAGGCGGTAGAGGGTGTGGATCTGCTCATCAGTGAGGTTGAACGGATGTGCTCGGAGGCGTGGGATTGCGGGCTGCCTGCGTGGTGGTAGTGGCTGTGCTGGCGGCCCTTGCTGGCCCTGCCTTGCCCTCCTCCTCCTCCTGCGTCTCCTCCGTGCGGCCGGTTGTAGTTGGTGTTCGTCTTCTTCTTGGAGTTGGAGTACTTGCAGTGCTATCAGGTCCCCCAGGGCCAACATCGCGAGTCCTGCCGGTAGCATTTCGGTGTGGTTGTGGGAGGAGACTGGCTGTGCAATTTATGTGTTTTCAGGCTGTATGGCCTCCACCTGTGGTGATTAATTCCACCTGTGCAAACTGCTCTCCCCTTTGGCCGAGCACGTCCCGCGCACAACGCTGCAATTCGGGGAATGGCATCTTGCTATTGCAATCATGTATTTGTACCCGATGGCCGTGTAAGATTGGTTGATATGTTCATTCTGCTGTGGTCCCATTGTTTCACATACTATCTGTGCAGTCGCGAACAGACTTGTGAAGGGTCAGTGGAACGTAGTACTCGAGTAACGGTGGGCCCTCATGCATCAATGTACCGAGTTGCAACGACGGGCGGGGCGTCCCATTTGTGGGTGAAGGCAGTTGCCATTTTCACACACAGCCGCACTCGATGGAATGATTAGTGATTTCAAACGGCCACAGATGCCTCTTCGACGTGATGTTGCAAATGAGGAATTCGAAGGGCGGCGCTTTCGGTTTTCAGCTAGCGGCGAGGAAATGCCCACAGGTCTGACTGCAAATATAACGTACTATTGTTCAATGTCCTTGAGACAGGGGCCATGGCGAGGATGCAATGATTGATATGAATAGTTTGGGATGCGCAATAGCGACGTGGGCGATGAGGCCGGACGTTCCCAAATACATGTTACTTCACTACACTGGAATTACGGGCTGGGGCACTGTGGATTTTGCAGGCTGCATAACGCACAGACTCAATGGATATTTCTAATGTTATGTGAGTAAATATTCAGGCGTTTTAATCCCGGGATGAGGGAATGATGAATGGATGCATGGGCAGGTGATTTGAGACAGAGTTTGCCATGTACAGGGCTTCTTGGGATCTATCCGCCTCCCCTACGCTATGTGATGCAGGGCTGCCATAGTGGGACCATCGTCTATCTGGCCTTGTTGAGCCCTCCCTGTCTCGACGCGCCCTCAGACACTTGTGTCCATGCACGTTAACATTCCCATCTGATGGATTCTGTTTTGACAGACGCATGCACAGGTACACTCGTTTGTGATGGTGTTTGCACCTCGATATAGATGGTTATGAGTCGCAAGTGGTTTTGGGGTGGTGATGATCCTTTGGAGTGGGCTAGCATGCATATGGCTGTGGATTTAGTGTGATCATTGAAGTGAGTTGTTCGAATGTTTTCTGATGGCCATTCTGTTCTCTTTCTTTTCTTTTGGTTGACAGGTATCTCCTCCCCTTTTGCCACTGCCATCTGTATGCCACTCCTGCAGATGGGTTTTACTCCCGACACCTGCTGCTTCGTGTTAATCAGTGGAGCAGCATTACGATCTTATGGGACGATCGCCAATGGGCCACATGCCCTTACGCAGTACTGGTGGCTCGGAGCAACATTTCGGCCTTTCAGCTGGACTAGTGCCTCCCCATTGGGACGGCCCTGCGGTTCTGTGCGCTTCCATGTTGCCTTTTCGTACGTGAATGTGGCTCTGTGTACCATGAGGGAACAGGGCGTCACACAAGTAGTGGCTGGTCATTTCTTGCGGATGCAGCCCACAATGGTGCAAAGTGTTTTGGAGTTCATGGCCTGATGGCTGTATGGGCTTGGTGATTTTGATGTGCATTAAATTTCTATTCTGATTTGGCCCGTGTAGCGTTCTTCTTTGCAAGTGATGTGGCATATGCCTATTTGGGGGGCGATGTATTGTGAGGAGATCTGCATTGGGTTCCAGCTTCGGAGTTTAGTTACGTGGTACTGTACTGGGCGCGTTTGCCTACGAAGCCCGTGAGGTCAGGGATGGGGGCTGCCAATATGACTGTTTGAATGTTGTCATGCTCAGGGGCGGGGGATTGGGTTTTGTGTAACAGATGCCGGTCAGCCAGGTGGACTGGTGGAATGATGTGATTCTCGGAATATTGCTGGTCACAGGTGCCTGTGTTTGCGTGCGTTTCTTGGTGGGGGACTGTGGTCATGTCCATTGGGATGGCTTCTGTATTCGTGCCATCTGTGCCCTGCTGCTCCCATTGGCCCCTGTTGTGTTTCTTTTGTTCGTTGGCATGCATGGGTGACTTGTACATTTCACTGGTTGCATTGTGACTTCATTGCACCTACGGGGAGTTGTACTTTGTGGGCAGGGAGCGGTGTACAGGCACTCAGTGGGGCCGTTTACGGTTGATTCGCGATGCCGTACTTCTCACCATGGCGGAATGGTACATTCCGCCATGCTTGATGGCGTTAGGTACATGTCCGCTAGGGTCGGAATTAGCGTACCCTTGCGCCATGGTGGTATTTACGGTTTGGCATGGCGCGCGCGCGTGCTTGGTGCAGTTAGCGTTGGCGTTCACTACGGTGTCGCTAATGGCTTCGTACTTTGCGGTGACGGGTCATAGTCGCACCGAGCGCTATTCGATGGCGGTATTGCATTTCCGCCATCGTTTTCCGAATTCCGCAAGGGTCGTAATGAGGGCCATTGTCACAGTCCATAATAAAAGGAATGTTCAATCAAGTGTCTATAAAAATATATATACTTTAGTAAAACACACCATCTGCACATAGAATGAATAGAAACTACTGTACAAACCCCACACCAAAGGAAGAACTTAGAAGATGCAACAGATGAAAGAAAGTAGCTTAATTCCAGGGGTGGTAGGTAAATCAATAGCCACAAAAAGGATATATCTTGAATGAAAACTGTAGCAATCATGACCTAACCAGTCTCTAGGGCCAAAGGGGACCAAGGAGGCCATTCAGAGTCAACAGTAGCTGGATTCAGTTCTTTGTGGGTTGACAGAGTGAGACCCGGTGTCGAACTTAGATGCGAGTGGATCAAGCTAATTTCAGGCACGGTGGATCATGTAGGCCCAAGCAGCAAATGGGCGTCGAGTAGGGTTGAAGTTAGTTGCTCTGTGTGGTAGAAAGGTGACTTTCAAGATGCAGGGCAGGGCAGTCCCAGAAATGCTTTACATTTGGCCAGGCCGAGTCAGGCTTTAGCCACTGGGAGTGATGCTCCATCAGTTTGCGTTGGCAGATGACGGTTATCGAATTAGTGATCTTGGGTGCATACAGGTGCGGTCAATGAGGCAGCAAAGCTGGGTTGAGCCCTGGTTATAACCCCTCTTTAGAGTCGGTGTGTGATTCTCCAGTGATTTGGTTTGGGTCCTGGCGTCAAGCAGTTGCTTCAGGCCTAAAGGTGATTAGCTTTAGCTATGACATGACTCAGTGTCAAGCTAATTTAAAGTGCAAGTAAGTTCGAAGACGCTGAGGAGCGCAACAACTAGCTCTGATGACTTCCCTCTTGTTCCAGGTGCAGCAAACACAGAGAGACCAGTTCAGTGGGGTAGAACAAGGAGCTTTGGCATGTCTAGCACTTTCGTTGTTGTGAGGCCGACTCAGGTAGACACAAGGATGGGATGATTCTGTTCAGACGACTCAGGTGGACACAAGGATGGGATGATTCTGTTCAGCCGACTAAGGTGGACACAAGGATGGGATGATTCTGTTCAGGGTCTGCTCTTCCAGCTCCAGATATTCCATTGCAGAGTAGTAAGTCCTTGTCCACAGCAGAGGTCACCCCTGTGGTGCCCTGGGAGTGAGTAGGGAACAGACCTTCATCCTGTCTTGGATGATTCCTTCTTAACTTCAGGCTGAGGGCTTTAGAAAGTGCATCTTTCCCATAGGAAGTCCAGTGAGTTATTCACAGCGAATCTTTGCCTTTAAAGGATCCAAGAGAATCT
The DNA here is from genome assembly GCF_040938575.1 of Ambystoma mexicanum. Lineage (NCBI taxonomy): Eukaryota > Metazoa > Chordata > Amphibia > Caudata > Ambystomatidae > Ambystoma > Ambystoma mexicanum. The sequence goes on from NC_090936.1 coordinate 1,027,723,779, forward strand.
GAGAGAATCGGAAGAAGGGGTGGGAGACCCCTACTTTTATAGGCAAAACTCCTCAGGTGATTGCACTAAATCTTGCCTGCGTTAGTGGTCCAATCACTGCTCTTGAATGGAGGGGACTTTGCTCTTTTGATATAACACAGAACATGCTTTGCTCCAGCAAAAGTTGATGGGACAGGAAAGAGAGAAACTAAATGGTGGAAGTCTCCTTCCAGTGACCAGACCCCTCCTGCATATTATAATCCCACCCCTTCCATTCTCACTAGGAAAAAAGGCATTTAGAGATGCAGCACCGTGGTGTGAGGCTTCTCCTTTTGAATGGGTTGCTCCTTTGATACCCAGCCCCAGGACAGCTGCCCGCTGTGCAGCTGTCTCATATGGAGGGTGTTACCTTCCCTCACAAAGAGATCAAAGAGGAGGCCTGTCCCTCCAGGTTCCTGTCCTGCCATGTGGCAGACTACACCCTGGATGACCAGAATACACATCACCTTCCACAGCAGCGCTGATTCACAGGAGCTGACACATGTGCAATATCAATTGGGATGTGGCAACCATGACCATAAGTAGTACCATGAACTACGTCTAAACTAAGGCATTGCTTGGGTGATCCATCAGGTATGGAAAATAGCTTTTGTGAAATTACATATAGGCAAGAATTACAGTTTGGACATGCCCCAGCGGGCAGACGCTCAGATTGTAGCAATAATTGGGGAAATCTGTGATGCCAGATGTACTGCTGCAGGACAGATACAGTATCGATCAAGTCATCCTAAACCCAAAGGCCCCTTATTGAGACAATGGCTGCAGGACTTGCAGAGGTGGGTGTTGGTGGAGAAACTGATTGCACACAAACGAGGGAGGAGTGAGGAAGAGAACTATCTGGAACTGGAATGGGCACACTTCTTAATGCTTTACAAACGTCCCCCAATGATTTGCCACCCTGAGATTATGTGAAGACATTGACATCGGAGGGACACTCAAAGGTCATTCAGGATGGAATTACAGCAGACTGGACTTGTAAAAGATATCCAAAGGGCTTGTTCTCATTTGTGTTGAATAGATGAAGATATGTTTTATGATTCATGCATGGCTTAGAGAGGGAAGGGGAGAGGAGAGAAGGTTGTTGGAATTTGTTCCGATTGTTTTTCTTTTTCTTTGTTCCCTTGTTGTTATAAATGCCAATAAACAGATTAAAAATAAGAAATAAGGCATTTCTGCATGTTAGAGATTATCCTGCCTCTATCATGAGTTACGTATGAGCATTGTAGTTTTGGTACAGGGGTGCACATCTTAAATGACGCCTCTGCACGGCAGAGACTTGTATATCGCTGCCACTGTCAAATGGGCATGTTTGACCTCTGAACCTGCTCGGTGCCACGGCTAGAGCAGGCTCTGTGAATCAGGATCTGATGTAGCAGGAAACAGATATATACTGTGCTTTCTGGCAGGGAGTTTATGAAAGGGAAATCTGATCAGCAGATTACCCTTTCAGGGATGGAATTACCTGCATCATTGTATTATTTAATACACATCAAAAAAGCCGGGCCTTTGCACCCTTGCCAGATGGCAATTCCTCACAGACATGCCCACCAATCCTATCTCCCATCACTTAATCTTCCTTTGCCTCTCTCGCTTTACACATCTCCCACTTGCTCTGCTCCTCTCCACTCCATTTCCTCTCTTTCTCCATCGTCCTCTTTGTTAATACTTCTTTCCATCTCTATCGTCCTACCCGCAGCCCCCATATCTCTCTTCCTCTCACCACCTCTTTTGCGTGTGCTGCCAGACGCATACATATGTCGATTAATGCTTTAAAAATAACCCTTTTCTCGCTGATGCTGGGTTGAGCTCACAATTAAGTGCTGCTTAAGTGCAGTAATTTGCTGCTTTTGCATATGATTAGATGAAGGCTGGTTACATGAAAAATGCCTCTGTCGTTCTTTGCGAGAACCCTCAAATGGATGCTTGCTCTGCACTGCACAGTCCCAGAGGCTCTCGCTGGCCATTGTTGTCAGGAACTCATTGGTGACCTCCTTAGAGGTGAATTGTTCTCTGTCTCTGCTCCCATCCCCTGAGCTCGGCAATCCCCTGTTAGGGTTGATCTCTGATTTGTTTGGCTTGCTGCTAACCAGCGTGACACGCTATACAAGGCATCTCACTAAGCAGGTGCGCTGTGACAGGCAGCCCATCTTCAGCTGTTCCACCGCTTGCTCCTGCTTCATGCTCACTGACTGCCTCGTCTCCAGGGGCGGCAGGGACATGCACACCTCTGCCATTAGATTCATGCTCTGCCCTTCCATACAGATGTGCTGCTGCTTGACAAACCAAACACACGCTCTCGTTCTGTCAAAGAGAGATTGCCTGGGATTTTGTAACAGAACTCTGCACACGCAGTTTCCCCATCCTTAATTATAAGCCGTTACAACGCTCACATAAAAAGTTATTTTACAAAATAATGCTAACTAATCCGCACAGTATTTAAGTACTGATTTAAAGAGCTGCTTCAAAGTGACTTCAGTATGTAATAGGGTGCAACAAGAAACCAAATAAATAAGTCAAGGTTTAAACCTGCCTTTCCTGGTTGCTGAAACATTTTCGAAAAGGTTATGTGTTTGTTGCCTCTATCAAGCTGTTTTTTTTGTAATAAAAACTCCTTAACCCACTGTGCCTTCAGCCACTTGATTTCTTTGAAATACAACATCTCAGCACAACCTCGAATTAGTGCATAGCTTATCTCTCTTTTTTAAATTGTATACAGGCACACTAATGACAAGCAGAAACATCCTACTATCATTTTGAAAAGAAAAGCTATGGACCAGAAGTGAAATGTTGTTTATTGTATCGGGGACATTTGTAGAAAAGTTTAAGGTAAATACCTGAATAGTGAGAATGTATCTGCCAAAGAAATCTGGGAAAAAAACTGCTTGGCTTTGCCAATGCTTGTTGACTTGGCTATTGCAGGGTCACATACACAGAGTCTGACGGAGCCCTACTCCGTGGTCTATGCTACTTAGTCCCATCATATGTCTTCCCCTTCATGTGTCACACAACTCTAGTCACTTTACTGTCAATCATTCCCACTTCCATAGTAGTTACTCTCCCCAACTCTCTTCAATGTTAGCAACAATTTGTTTTTATATACTGCTTGTGTCTGCAGTTTCACTGTTTTAAAAATCTGCAAATATATAATCTGCTGTTAATGTTTCCGAACTTAAAAGTACTCAATTCAGAGCCGTGGCCTGCAACCAAGCAAGATGGTCGTGGCCATCGTAATATTAACTTTCAGGATGTTTATATCATAGCTGATTAATAATAGACTGTGCTTCTTTCTGGAGTGATTTTACAAAGCACTGCTTTCTATTATGATAGCTTCACTGCATGTGACTCCGTGACGGTTGCGGCGGCGGAGGAGACCGGAATCCCCAACAACGTTGTTTGCGGCTTGTGCCTCGCTGGACAGCGTGTCTCCCCTAACTTAGCTGGGGGTTTTGAAGCTAGGACACGCCATGGCAGAGAAATGGCTTTCGGAAACGGGGAAATTCTGTGCCATCATCCGAGCAGCTGACCTGAGCTCAGCCATGTCAGCTGAGAAGAACATACAGCTTCACACTGAGCACAAGAGTGTGGTTGCAGTCTAACAGAGAGGCCTTCTCATGACTGATGCCTAAACTCGCTTGCTGGTACTGTCTACTTTTTCTTCATGCAGTCTGCCTCATCATGAGTTTGGCGGTAACCCTTAAATGTGGAGGTAACGCTATTACAGCCGCATTTATGCGTCTGCCAAATTACGGTTTTGGCAGGATTTTCCCCCAGCTCTGACCTGTGGGTAAATCTGCTGTGAATTTGCCAATCTTCGGCGCTAGTGCTGCGTGCTAATACTGCCGACGGTAGTAGTGCTAAAAATTCCCCTTTGGGCTCAATGGGAAATTCCCAAATGGGCCCAATGGGGAATTACTGCCAAAACCGTGATCCGGTGCCAATAGCGCCGGGGGATTTGGTGATAATGCTAATAGCCGCAGTGGTACCCCGGCGGTATTACCACCAGGATACCACCCAACTCGTGATGAGGCCCTGTGTCTGTTTACAACTTGAGTTTCTCACTCAAAAACACATTTCTGCTTTATTATTTTATAATGAGTGAAAGAAATTCTCTTGCCTCCCCGTGGAATGAACTTCTCTTAATATGGGGATGGAAAACATCTTAAATGAGCTAGTTACCATACAATCCTCAATCTCAATGTTAGACTCCAGATCTCTGGCGTTACAAGATGATGTTGGGGTTTTCAAAATGTGAAATTAAATTATGAATGGAAGATTGAATGAGGTAAAATAATGCATATCCACTACTGAGGACAGATTAGCGGTATTGGAGCATATGCAGCATAAACTATCTCATATGGAGACAGAAATATTGAATTTAGAGGGCGGGAACCGAAGAGACAACATAAGAATCTATGTGATCCCAGAAACATCTGAGCACATTGACCCTATCAATTCTTATGTGAGTGCATCCTAAAGTGCTAAATATCTCTTTCACTGTAGAATTTCAAATAGCGCACAAAATTAGACCTTAGCTCACTAATAATTCCTCTCCCAGGCTTTTCATTGCTTGTCTGCTTTGCCATAACCAAGCATGTCCAATTCTTCAAGCAGCAAAGAAGCAATCCCCTCTAACCTTCCAAGGTAAAAAAATATATTTTTCTCCAGATGTTTTAAAATCTTCTCAGGACAACAGGAAAACCTTTTGCAGTTGAGACCAGCATTGAAAAAACTGGACATTAAGTATGCTTTATTGGAGCCAGCAAGAATGATCCTCACTCCTCATGGCATGATCAAGGAATATTTTTGGACATACAAGAATTCTTGGACGGAATCATGGATGGTCCAACCATTTGACCGTGTCTCATCACCTTTTATGTTTGAATTCATGAAATGGCATGGATTTAGCCCTACATTGCTAAATATATCAAACTTCTTTTACTCATCTCCCTCTACTAGACTTTTCATTAATTATACTTTCGCTCAACCATTTCCTATTAAGCATAGTACTAGACAAGGTTGCCCACTTGCCCCATTATTATTTATTTTGGCCTTGGAATCTTTGTTGAAAAACATTAATTCTAACGATGATATTAAAGATAATACTATAAATAATGGGGGAAAATGTGGGCTCTAGAATGGAACACTCCTGTGCTGAGCTCTATTCATTTGCTGGTTATCTGGTTATCTCTAATTATTCCATTCAAGGTCACAGGTGTGGAAAGGTGAGCCCAAGCCCGTTCATAATGAAAAATTGGAAATTCCTGGTTACCTTGCTGCGATTAGTTTTCATAGAGTTTTGTAATTACAAGAAATTACATGCTAGATACAGTGTCTGAGATAGTGTTTTTTTTAATATACATAGGGTAGACAGGTAGCCTACAGCTATCCCATTCCCTCAATTATGCCTTTGGTTTAATCTTAATAAGACTGACTACAAAAGATATATTACTCTTATAAACTTAATCATTAAAACTTTACCTTCTTACAATCAGAAAGAACCACATAAATTCATACACCTATTAATTCAATATGCATCCACTAAAGCATCTAAACTATACTTTGTTCTCATGTATCCCAAAGAAGAAGATCGTTTCAATTTGGAAATGTACAAACCATGGAAATAAGACTGGAATAGACATCCTTCATCTGACATTTGGGTTATGACTCAGTCTTTTAACACGTAAATAGCTGCTAATCTCACACATTCTCACTAGTTTATTGTTCAGAGAGCTTATTTAACTTCTGTTAGATTATGAAAAATATCTAACACTACTTCTAATTTGTGTTGGTTGTGTCAATCCCCACTTGCTGATTTCATTCATTCCATATTTAAATGTAAAAATGTTTACACTTTTTGGGAACAAATTCGGTAATGTATGCAACAACTGTTTTCATTTCAAGATCTTTAAATTTGGGCAATGTTATGGTTGGTGTTTTGTTAACACTTTTATGATGTCCATTCAATCTCCAGATTTGTTCTGCTTTTTCATCTATGTTGCTTTCCACCTTATTGCAACAAACTAGAAAACTTCTCAGAAACTATTTTACAATCTTTGGTGTAACTCTATCTGATCTTTTCACAGAATTGAGAGAATGGCTGCAACTATCCTGCAGGAATTTACCAAACTTTAACAGCAAATGGAAAGTTTTTGCAGAATATTTAACATAGATTTTCGCTTACAGGTTATACCTGTAAACCTTTCTTTCTTACCTATTTTTCCCTTGTATTTCTCTCCTGTCATTCCTATCTGTTAAATTTAAAGTCAATTTAAATTACTTAGTATTTCCAATATAATATTCTATTTTTTTTTTAATTAATTTATTGTGATATAACCACATTTGGGTTTTCTACACATATAAAAAAGAAAGCAGTAACAGTAACTCAGAAATTCTGTACACACTATTTAGGGGAGTGATAGATAACAGAGTAATTCCCCCTTTTTGGAGGTCGGCAATCATCATCCCCATCTTCAAGAAGGGAGATCGAAGAAATCCAACAAGCTACAGACCAATCACGTTGCTGGACGTGGAGAGCAAGCTGTTCACCAGTCTAGTACTAAGAGAATTGGAAATCTGGGCAAGAGAAAATAATATAATCCCAAACAACAAACAGGGTTCAGAAGAGGCCACTCAACATCTTTGAATGGTATTATACTTGCCTCACTGATAAACTATAAAGATAAAAAAAAATGTAGGAAGACTCTATGGGGCGTTTGTTGACCTGTCAAGCGCCTTTGATATGGTGAACCGGGACAAGCTCTGGCTCAAGATGGAAAGGAAAGGGGCCTGAAAATTCTGAGAAATATTCTAGTAAACCTTCATGAGGGAAACACAGCCAGAGTAAGACTTAGCACAGCTGGATATTTGTCAGAGTATATAAGTATAAATAGAAGAGTCAGACAAGGATGTATGGTGGCACCATTAATCTTTACGCTTTACTTGGGAGATTTCGGACCGGTCATAGAGTCCTCAGCATTGGCAAGTTCTAAAGTGGGTTCACTAGCCATAAAATGGCTTATGTACGCAGATGACATAGTCCTGCTAGACAGGACTCCTGTCGGTCTGCAAAGACTGTTAAAGGCACTCGATCTGTACATGAAAGCAAACGATCTGGTGATAAACCTGGAGAAATCAAGGGTGGTAGTCTTTGGACAAAAGGGCATTAAAGAATTCAAATATTCTTGGCCAATAGGAGGTTGTGTGATCCCTGTGGTAAAATAATTTATATACCTTGGCTTCACTTTGTATGCAGCCCCCATAGCTGAAACACAATACAGGGAATTATTGGCTGAATGCACACAATTGATAGCCCAAATGAAGAAGATCTCTAGTCTGTATGGTAAATTCTCTATCATGCCAATGAAAACGTTTTATGTGGCAAAAGTCATTCCCGTACTGTTATATGGAATTGAGGCAAAACCGCTCTTATGGTCAAAGGACTGGCAAAAACTGGATAGTTCTATCTGGAAGCAGGTATTAGGTCTGCCCAAAGGCCTCCACACGCCTACACTTAGATATGAACTAGGTTTAAAATCCCTTAAGAGCGCAGCAGAGTGGAAATTACTTTCCTTATATAGATCTATTTTGGTGCCAATAACTAATACATTGTTTAAAGACTTTTTAGACAGCTTGAACTCAGACACCTCAATAACCTTGAGAGAACTTAAGCAGATGGCAGAAGACCTGCTGTTTTATTGTGAATTAGATCAATCTACACTAATTACAAACCCATTGAAAGTTAAGAAAGCCCTGACAATGAGAGATTGGATCACCACAGTGGACACAGTGAGGTCATCTTCCATTCCCACATCCTTCTTTAAGTATGGGAAAAAGCAGGGTTTTGTTCCGAGGTATCTGACAAAGTTCCCAGATGTAAAAGGAAGGCTGAATTTCATGAGAGTACGCCTGAACTTGATTAAAACGGGTGCAGTATTGATCAAATGGGGTCTCACAGAAGGGACTCGGAGTCTATGCATGGAATGCTCTGACCCAAGCAAACAAACACTTGAACATTTATTGAGATTCTGCAAAGGCACCTGGGACATTAGGGTTGAAGATCTGGGTACCTCAGTTCGATCACTTGATCGGTTCTCATCAAGTGCATTTTGGGAAAGAATGATTGCTGGTCACAAAATCAAATTGACTCTAAATGTAATAAGAGTATTGCAACATTCAGGTTGTATGCCACAAAAATATTGGTAAATTAGTTATCTTACTGGAGAGGAGAAACGTTTGAATTATTATTTTACTCCTGATTGTTATTGTTCAATTTTAACTCAACATTTATTTTTAATTATGTGAGAATTGTATGAATGTGATGAATAGGGTGTAATGGAAACTGAGTTACTGTTACTGCTTTCTTTTTTATATGTGTAAAAAACCCAAATGTGGTTATATCACAATAAATTAATTTAAAAAATAATATTCTACTTTACACTATGCACTGTTATCGTATTTATTCATTAGTTCTATACTGCATTCAATAATCTTCACCATTATTGTTTGCTAAAAATGTATGTTTTCATCATCATTTTGATGTATTCTTCAAATTGCTAATACAAATCATTTAACATAAAAATAGTACTAATTTCATTAACATCAGAAAGGATGAAAGGCAGAGCTGGCACTGCTAACATTTAAACATGCATATTTAGTTTGAACTTGGATGCCAACAGACATACAGGTATGATAATTTGCAACGGTACCATTTGCATTGGTGAAATTGTGATCCATGGCGATCATCAGCAGAGGTCTCAAAAGGATCAGATTGTGAACAGGAATCACGCACCAGCAATCAGAACGTGTGGGTGACACAGGAGGAAATGTACATTGAGTGCCAGGAAGAGTGGTCTGGAATGCAATGTGATTTACCATGTATTATGAAAGAACATTGTCCTATGACAGATATGATGATTTGTCATGTTAATTTTGTTGGATGAGTCAAGGAACAATTAGACTTGAGTGCGTAGTCTGCAGGCGCTCACTCTTTCCTAATTCTTCTCTCCAGATGGCCACCTTCTATCAGCCACCAGGACAGACCACTCTCTTCCTCTCAGAATGGGTGACCTGGCCTCCTCTCTACTCTCTCCCTCCTCTCAACTCCTCCTGCTGGGTGACCTCAATATCCATCTGGACTCTCCTGACTCCTCAGGACCTTTTTGAAACCTATGCAATTCTCTCTCCCTCTCTATTCTGGCTCCAAGGACACTGCGGCCCATACTTTGGATGTTTTCATCTCTACCGGCATCCCTCTCTCTAGCCATCTCACTTCCTCTCTCTCTTGGACAGACCACTCTTTTCTCTCTTCATACTTGAAGCTCTCCTCTCCTCTTGCATCAGCACACCTGGCATGGCCCCTCGGTTTCAAAGTCACCAGATCCATGACAAGAGTTATACCGGCTGCCTTTGCGTCCACCTACTCTCTACCTCTTCAATCTCTCTATCTCTATCGCCCTTGATACTCTTGCCCCTGTCATGAGGGTCAGACTGAAGCTTTCCAAAAAGTCCAACTCTTGGTACAACTCTGATCTGGCTGCCCTTAAACAGAAGTAGAGGGCAGCTGAGCGGAAATGGAATTCATCAGGCGGACCCTCTAACAAACTGGCCTGCCACCTCCTTCAAAAGCAAAATCGAACCTGCATCCACACCAAGAAAAGAGCCTTTATTCAAGCCTGCATCTCCGTGGCATCAAACAACAAGCCCAAACTTTCCCAGTATGTCTCCCCTGTCAGTCCTATCTATAATATTTAATTTTGTCAATTTAAATTATTTACAGGCCGATTCATGGAATAATTAGCGCGGCGCAAGTGGCCAAAAACGTGCGATTCGCAGTGGAATAGCGAAAATCGCAGTGGAATAGCGAAAATCGCACGAAAAGCAGCGCACATCGATTCATGTAAGGCCGTGCGCGAGAAAACCATCGGACGTGCGATAAGAAAGTGCGCGGCGCACGTTGGCGCACAGGCCATCTAACGGCATGCGCCAGGTCACAGCGAAAATCGCACAGTCCACAGCTAAAATCGCACATAGCGCGTCGCACGCAACAAAAGTAGGCGGAACACGGGGCGTAACACTCGGAATGGGGAACAACTTGCCAAAATGTGGGCGTCACGGGGGAAGCACAGGGTAAAAGTGCGCAGAACGCCCACACGCTCGCCTACAACACGTATTCATGGAATAGAATAGGTCAAAAAAGCGCACGCTCAAACCAGCGCACAGGCACAAACACGACCGCCACAAGAAAGCAGGCGGTAGCGTCTCAGCGGCTGTAAGAAATGTGCGCCAAAAGGAGCGCCAACAAATAGCACCCATATACTGACATGATGAATGTCCTATACTGTGGCCCTCCAGGACGAATGAGGTGCAAAGGGGTACCCACAAACACGGACACGCTGACAAAAAATACGTGTGCGCGGGAAGTCTCACACGCGATTTGGCCGGGTACGTGGATTTCAGGGGTGCGCGGGAAGGTCCACACGCGATTACAGCAGGGTTCGTGCATTTCAGGGGTGCGCGGGAATTTCCACACGCGAATAGCCTGGCCGCGTGTATTTCAGGGGTGCGCGGGAAGTTCCACAAGCGATTACAGCAGGGTACGTGTATTTCAGGGGTGCGCGGGAATTTCCACACGCGAATAGCCTGGCCAAGTGTATTTCAGGGGTGCGCGGGAAGTCCCACACGCGATTAGAGCAGGGTACGTGTATTTCAGGGGTGCGCGGGAAGTTCCACACGCGAATAGCCTGGCCGCGTGTATTTCAGGGGTGCGCGGGAAGTCCCACACGCGATTACAGCAGGGTACGTGTATTTCAGGGGTGCGCGGGAAGTTCCACACGCGAATAGCCTGGCTGCGTGTATTTCAGGGATGCGCGGGAAGTTCCACACGCGAATAGCCTGGGCGCGTGTATTTCAGGGGTGCGCGGGAATTTCCACACGCGAATAGGCTGGGCGCGTGTATTACAGGGGTGCGCGGGAAGTCCCACACGCGATTACAGCAGGGTACGTGTATTTCAGGGGTGCGCGGGAAGTTCCACACACGAATAGCCTGGCCGCGTGTATTTCAGGGGTGCGCGGGAAGTCCCACACGCGATTACAGCAGGGTACGTGTATTTCAGGGTTGCGCGGGAAGTTCCACACGCGAATAGCCTGGCCGCGTGTATTTCAGGGGTGCGCAGGAAGTTCCACACGCGAATAGCCTGGGCGCGTGTATTTCAGGGAGGCGCGGGAATTTCCACACGCGAATAGGCTGGGCGCGTGTATTACAGGGGTGCGCGGGAAGTCCCACACACGATTACAGCAGGGTACGTGTATTTCAGGGGTGCGCGGGAAGTTCCACACGCGAATAGCCTGGCCGCGTGTATTTCAGGGGTGCGCGGGAATTATCACATGCAATTTGGCTTGGTACGTGTATTACAGGGGTGCGTGCGAAGTTACACACGCGATTAGGCTGGGTGGGTCCTGTCACCCTCGACGGCCCCTGCAGGCAGCCCACAAAACAGGGGACTACCCTGCACACCTGCTCATGTCTCCCACCACCCCCACCCCCCACCATCCAGGGGCAGCCTCCACCAGGCCCCCACCCATGTCCCCTATCACCCCCACCCCCCAGCAGTGCAGGGGCAGCCTCCACCAGGCCCCCACTCATGTCTCCCACCACCCCCCGCCCCCACCATCCAGGGGCACCCTCCACCAGGCCCCTACTCATGTCACCCACCATCCCCACCCCCCCAGTCACCAGGGGCACCCTCCACCAGGCCCCCACTCATGTCTCCCACCACCCCCACCCCCCTGCCACCAGGGGCACCCTCCACCAGGCCCCCACTCATGTCTCCCACCACCCCCACCCCCCCGCCACCAGGGGCAGCCTCCACCAGGCCCCCACCCATGTCTCCCACCACCCCCACCCCCCAGCAGTGCAGGGGCACCCTCCACCAGGCCCCCACTCATGTCTCCCACCACCCCCACCCCCCAGCAGTGCAGGGGCAGCCTCCACCAGGCCCCCACTCATGTCTCCCACCACCCCCACCCCCCAACATCCAGGGGCACCCTCCACCAGGCCCCCACTCATGTCACCCACCACCCCCACCCCCCCGCCACCAGGGGCAGCCTCCACCAGGCCCCCACCCATGTCTCCAACCACCCCCACCCCCCACCATCCAGGGGCACCCTCCACCAGGCCCCCACTCATGTCACCCACCACCCCCACCCCCCAGTCACCAGGGGCACCCTCCACCAGGCCCCCACTCATGTCCCCTATCACCCCCACCCCCCAGCAGTGCAGGGGCAGCCTCCACCAGGCCCCCACCCATGTCTCCCACCACCCCCACCCTCCCGCCACCAGGGGCAGCCTCCACCAGGCCCCCACTCATGTCACCCACCACCCCCACCCCCCCAGTCACCAGGGGCACCCTCCACCAGGCCCCCACTCATGTCTCCCACCACCCCCACCCCCCCGCCACCAGGGGCACCCTCCACCAGGCCCCCACTCATGTCTCCCACCACCCCCACCCCCCGCCACCAGGGGCAGCCTCCACCAGGCCCCCACCCATGTCTCCCACCACCCCCACCCCCCAGCAGTGCAGGGGCACCCTCCACCAGGCCCCCACTCATGTCTCCCACCACCCCCACCCCCCAGCAGTGCAGGGGCAGCCTCCACCAGGCCCCCACCCATGTCCCCTATCACCCCCACCCCCCAGCAGTGCAGGGGCAGCCTCCACCAGGCCCCCACTCATGTCTCCCACCACCCCTACCCCCCACCATCCAGGGGCACCCTCCACCAGGCCCCCACTCATGTCACCCACCACCCCCACCCCCCCGCCACCAGGGGCAGCCTCCACCAGGCCCCCACCCATGTCTCCCACCACCCCCACCCCCCACCATCCAGGGGCACCCTCCACCAGGCCCCCACTCATGTCACCCACCACCCCCACCCCCCCAGTCACCAGGGGCACCCTCCACCAGGCCCCCACTCATGTCCCCTATCACCCCCACCCCCCAGCAGTGCAGGGGCAGCCTCCACCAGGCCCCCACCCATGTCTCCAACCACCCCCACCCTCCCGCCACCAGGGGCAGCCTCCACCAGGCCCCCACCCATGCCTCCCACCACCCCCACCCCCCCGCCACCAGGGGCACCCTCCACCAGGCCCCCACTCATGTCACCCACCACCCCCACCCCCCCGCCACCAGGGGCACCCTCCACCAGGCCCCCACTCATGTCACCCACCACCCCCACCCCCCCAGTCACCAGGGGCAGCCTCCACCAGGCCCCCACCCATGTCTCCCACCACCCCCACCCCCCAGCAGTGCAGGGGCACCCTCCACCAGGCCCCCACTCATGTCTCCCACCACCCCCACCCCCCAGCAGTGCAGGGGCAGCCTCCACCAGGCCCCCACCCATGTCTCCCACCACCCCCACCCCACAGCAGTGCAGGGGCAGCCTCCACCAGGCCCCCACTCATGTCACCCACCACCCCCACCCCCCCAGTCACCAGGGGCACCCTCCACCAGGCCCCCACTCATGTCCCCTATCACCCCCACCCCCCAGCAGTGCAGGGGCAGCCTCCACCAGGCCCCCACTCATGTCACCCACCACCCCCACAGTCACCAGGGGCACCCTCCACCAGGCCCCCACTCATGTCTCCCACCACCCCCACCCCCCCGCCACCAGGGGCACCCTCCACCAGGCCCCCACTCATGTCTCCCACCACCCCCACCCCCCCGCCACCAGGAGCACCCTCCACCAGGCCCCCACTCATGTCTCCCACCACCCCCACCCCCCCGCCACCAGGGGCAGCCTCCACCAGGCCCCCACTCATGTCTCCCACCACCCCCACCCCCCACCATCCAGGGGCACCCTCCACCAGGCCCCCACTCATGTCACCCACCACCCCCACCCCCCGCCACCAGGGGCAGCCTCCACCAGGCCCCCACCCATGTCTCCCACCACCCCCACCCCCCACCATCCAGGGGCACCCTCCACCAGGCCCCCACTCATGTCACCCACCACCCCCACCCCCCCAGTCACCAGGGGCACCCTCCACCAGGCCCCCACTCATGTCCCCTATCACCCCCACCCCCCAGCAGTGCAGGGGCAGCCTCCACCAGGCCCCCACCCATGTCTCCCACCACCCCCACCCTCCCGCCACCAGGGGCAGCCTCCACCAGGCCCCCACTCATGTCACCCACCACCCCCACCCCCCCAGTCACCAGGGGCACCCTACACCAGGCCCCCACTCATGTCTCCCACCACCCCCACCCCCCCGCCACCAGGGGCACCCTCCACCAGGCCCCCACTCATGTCTCCCACCACCCCCACCACCAGGGGCAGCCTCCACCAGGCCCCCACCCATGTCTCCCACCACCCCCAACCCCCAGCAGTGCAGGGGCACCCTCCACCAGGCCCCCACTCATGTCTCCCACCACCCCCAACCCCCAGCAGTGCAGGGGCAGCCTCCACCAGGCCCCCACCCATGTCCCCTATCACCCCCACCCCCCAGCAGTGCAGGGGCAGCCTCCACCAGGCCCCCACTCATGTCTCCCACCACCCCCACCCCCCACCATCCAGGGGCACCCTCCACCAGGCCCCCACTCATGTCACCCACCACTCCAACCCCCCCGCCACCAGGGGCAGCCTCCACCAGGCCCCCATCCATGTCTCCCACCACCCCCACCCCCCACCATCCAGGGGCACCCTCCACCAGGCCCCCACTCATGTCCCCTATCAACCCCACCCCCCAGCAGTGCAGGGGCAGCCTCCACCAGGCCCCCACCCATGTCTCCCACCACCCCCACCCTCCCGCCACCAGGGGCAGCCTCCACCAGGCCCCCACCCATGCCTCCCACCACCCCCACCCCCCCGCCACCAGGGGCACCCTCCACCAGGCCCCCACTCATGTCACCCACCACCCCCACCCCCCCGCCACCAGGGGCACCCTCCACCAGGCCCCCACTCATGTCACCCACCACCCCCACCCCCCCAGTCACCAGGGGCAGCCTCCACCAGGCCCCCACCCATGTCTCCCACCACCCCCACCCCCCAGCAGTGCAGGGGCACCCTCCACCAGGCCCCCACTCATGTCTCCCACCACCCCCACCCCCCAGCAGTGCAGGGGCAGCCTCCACCAGGCCCCCACCCATGTCTCCCACCACCCCCACCCCCCAGCAGTGCAGGGGCAGCCTCCACCAGGCCCCCACTCATGTCACCCACCACCCCCACCCCCCCAGTCACCAGGGGCACCCTCCACCAGGCCCCCACTCATGTCCCCTATCACCCCCACCCCCCAGCAGTGCAGGGGCAGCCTCCACCAGGCCCCCACCCATGTCTCCCACCACCCCCACCCCCCAGCAGTGCAGGGGCAGCCTCCACCAGGCCCCCACTCATGTCACCCACCACCCCCACAGTCACCAGGGGCACCCTCCACCAGGCCCCCACTCATGTCTCCCACCACCCCCACCCCCCGCCACCAGGGGCACCCTCCACCAGGCCCCCACTCATGTCTCCCACCACCCCCACCCCCCCGCCACCAGGGGCACCCTCCACCAGGCCCCCACTCATGTCTCCCACCACCCCCACCCCCCCGCCACCAGGGGCAGCCTCCACCAGGCCCCCACTCATGTCTCCCACCACCCCCACCCCCCCGCCACCAGGGGCAGCCTCCACCAGGCCCCCACCCATGTCTCCCACCACCCCCACCCCCCAGCAGTGCAGGGGCACCCTCCACCAGGCCCCCACTCATGTCTCCCACCACCCCCACCCCCCAGCAGTGCAGGGGCAGCCTCCACCAGGCCCCCACCCATGTCCCCTATCACCCCCACCCCCCAGCAGTGCAGGGGCAGCCTCCACCAGGCCCCCACTCATGTCTCCCACCACCCCCACCCCCACCATCCAGGGGCACCCTCCACCAGGCCCCCACTCATGTCACCCACCACCCCCACCCCCCAGTCACCAGGGGCACCCTCCACCAGGCCCCCACTCATGTCTCCCACCACCCCCACCCCTCAGCACTGTGGGGAACCTGCCAGCAGGCCCCCACACATGTCCCCCTGGCCCCAGGTCCTGACGATACACAATCATGGCAGTAATGGCCAGCATACCCAGCACAAACACCCAGGCAAGTATTGCATCCACCCACATAGTGAATGCAATCACATGACACAACCCCAATGCCAAGTATGCAAAAGAACACATGTCCGTCACACACACATACACAATGGGTGCAAGTGAATGTAAAAACCCATATCATGACATGTAACAAACCAATGAGAAAATAACACAAGTGTAAGAAAATATAAAAAATGTATTAAATACCAAAAATAAGAGAACTTTTCAAACATACAACGATGTGGCTAAGTAAATAAATGGTCCATGTCCGAGAACAAAAGTGATAAACAAAAAAACAAAGGAATAAAAAATTAAAATGAATTTGTCCAAAGCAATATCATGTCATAGGAAATTAATGAAAAACCATTACGTCAATTTGAAAACAATAAGAAATCAAAAAAATGTATCTCCCAAAAAAACAAACTATATACAGGAATGTTCCAGGGTCCATGAGCCCAACACCAAAAATGAAACCTACCACTAACTAATGAAAAATATATGTACAAAAAAGTGGCCATTGTCCGAGCGGTCCAAAATAATAAAAATAAATAAAGGAAACCTAGCACTAACTAACTAAATAACTATATACAAAGGCAGCGGGCAAATCCTGCGGCTCACTTGGTGATGTTGCTGGCCAGGGCATCATCGAACTCCATGTCGATGTCCTGGACGCGGGACTCTGTCCTGGCCCCGAGGTCTCGCAGGGACAACCCCATGTCCACCTCAAACTCCCTGCGAGCTTCCTCGAGGCACTCAGCCCGCCTCAATGCCCGACGCATGGAGAACTCCGCCCTGACCATGGCGAGCCGCTCCTCTTCCGCCCGCTGCCGCTCCGCACCTATCCGCTGGCCAAACTCCTCCCACACGGAACACACCACCATCCCAGGGTTGCCCTGCCCTCCGGCCGATGCCTGCCCCTCTGATCTTGATGGCCCCGAGCCATGATGCCTCCCACGTCGAGCCCGCTGCTGCCTCCGACGCCACTGCCTCTGCCAGCACGACGGCATCCAGGCTGATGGAAACCACCGACGCCGTCGTGCACGTGCCCTGCCCGATGATGCCGTCACATCTTCCATCTGCTGGGGTCCACTTGCTGTGTTGTCCACCCCTGCTGGACCTCCGACTCCCAACTGTGGCAGGGATGGGATCCCCACCGAGCTGGCTGCATTGGTTGGGGCAGGTCCACAGGAGGCCCTGGTGGCATCTGGGCCGGAAGACGGCAAGGAGAACGACCGGTGGATAGCCTGCACAGAGGAGGAGAGGGCCGTCAGATTGGCCAACACATGCAGGAAACCCCCGAACATGGCCGATCCCAATTGGGCCACGTCGGCACGGTGCACTTCGTGATGACGTGCGTGCTCCTCCCGGGAAGCACGCACGTCATCACGAATCACAGCCGTGCGCATCGCGACCCCAATCAGGACCTTCTCCACGCGGTCAGGGGTTACCACGTCCGCAGGTGGAGGGGAGTCAGGTGACATGGACATCCCCTCTACCTGCGGACGGGCCTGGGACGGGGCATCCCTGCTGGTGCATGGTGGTGCACTCACAGGGTCAGGGACAGTGACATGCACAGGCCCCTCCACGGTGACCTGTGCTGCCTCCTGGCCCTGGCCCTGGACTGCACCACTTGCACCAGCAGGGATGCTCCCACCAGGCCCCATGTGTGCACCAGTGTCGGCCTCCTCCTCCTCTGTGCAAACCACCAACCTGGATGGCTCCTCACCGTCTCCCGCCGTAGCAGGCCCCTGTGGGGGCTCACCCACCCCTTCCGCTGCAGCCGTGGGGGCATCCCCGCCGCCTTGCTCCACAGCGCCGTCTCCGCCCTCTTCTTCACTAGCCGCTGCGTAGAGGGAGACAAAGGACACAAGCATCAGGCTACTGTACAATGGTCCCCTAGACAGGAAGCAATAGCAGATGAGCACCACTGTCAAAGTACACTTCCATCATGTCCCTCCACAACACATGGGTCAGTCCAGGCAAAACACACACAGTAACAGGCATGGTGCATGCCATGGACATTTCCATGCATGTCCAATGGACTCTAGAAACATTCAATGATATGTAACTCACATGCATCATGGCTCATGCATATCACATGCACACACTTCACCTCAGTCACATCCATCTGGCCCCAAACACACCGAACACAGGCGAAACAAGGGTAAGTTGGGTGTGTCACTGAATCTGTGCATTGTCACACACATGTGTCATGCATCCATGGCATGCACAAGTCACAGACACGCAGGTCAGGCACACAGACATGGCTACCATATATGTACCTGGCATCAGCACCCATCCTTCACCCCCATCCATGTCCAGGTACAGAGACTGGCATGCTCTCATGTCCACAATCTGCATAGGGCTCCCCATGCCGCATTTCAACACATGCAACAACCATGTGGGTCACACATCACTGGTCGCACATGCATTACCATGATGTCCCTGCACACATACATGCATACATGGCCCATGGCACACATACAGGCAAGTATCATAGAACCAGCACACCGCAACATGCCCTGTCTCACACAGTAATGCTTGGACACATACCGCTCAACTCCAGACGGGCCTCCCTCTCAAGGACCTGGGCGTGGAGCGCTGGGCGTACGCGTTCCAGGACCCTCTTCTGGATGGAACTCATGCGGCCCCGGCCCCCCTCCACGAGGCGCCGGGCCTTCACAAGGGTCCTGGACCTCAAGTCCTCCCAGCGCTTCTTGATCTTCTGGACGTTGCGGGTTGCCACCCCCTCCGCGTTGATGGCAACCACACAGTCGGCCCAGATCCTCTCCCGTCCTTCCTTGCTGGCGCGGGACGATCCAAAGAGGGCATCATACTGCCCCAGGACATGCTCCACCAGGACACCAACTTCGGTGGCAGTGAAGCTGGTGCCCCTCTGCCCCTCTGGCCTGGGGTTGCCACTGGTGCCAGATGTCGAAGTGCCCGACATGGCAACCCCAGAGGCAGGTGTGGGTGGGCAACTGGGTCCTGGGGCTGGGCTGTGGAGCGATGTAATCCCAGTTGGGAGTCTTCAGTTCCAGCAGGGGTGGACACAGCAACTGGACCCCTTCAGATGGCTGATGTGCAGGCACCAAATGGCAGGGCACGGTGGCAGCAGGCAGGCAGGCAGGCAGCAGCAGATAGCACGTGGGAGGCTGCTCGGGGCACTGGGGGGCAGTAACTCGGCCTTCTGGGCAGGAGCGTGGTGTTCCGTGTGTTTTCGGGTGGCCAGCTTGATACGGAGTGATTTGGCACGTGAAAATCCTGCACGTCAGCGTGAAATCCGAGGAAAGGCCCTTAGCGCGTAAGCGCGTCAGCACGCATACGCGATTCTATTGGACCAGAGTCCCTCAGCGCGTAAGCGCGTCTGACGTGACCCGCACGGGCGTTCCCCACTCAGCACGTGATGACGGAACACACGTGGAAATACTGCACGTCAGAGTGTCATCGCGTGATTGGCCTATGTACGTGTATTTCATTGCGTGTAATTGGACAAAAGTGCGCGTACATGCGATTGGCCTATGCACGTGTATTTCAGGGGTGCGCGGGCACTTACACACGCAAGTACGTCAGCGCACCTGTATGGCTGCTGCGTGGGAATTTCCACACGCTATTGGAGTGGGAACTAGATTCCAGGGGTGCGCGGGTCACACGCTGTATCCCGTGGTGCGTGTGAATTTCCACACGCTATTGGACTGGGAACTGGATTCCAGGGGTGCGCGGGTCACACGCTGTATCCCGTGGTGCGTGTGAATTTCCACACGCTATTGGACTGGGAACTGGATTCCAGGGGTGCGCGGATCACACGCTCGCCTAGAACACGCGCAAAGCATAAAATTGCGGACTTTAACAATAACAAGCTCAGACGCCAGGATGAACATACCGTTCCTAGCAGCAGTGGCAGTGGGCTACCAAAGGAGGAGGAGGAGGATAGTCAGGGCCAGAATATTCACACCCAGAACCAGCCTTTTCGGGATGCCTGATGACCAGGTGTATGGGAGGTACAGGTTTCCACCACACATCATACTGGACCTGGTGACTGAGTGGGAGGATGACCTCACATCACCCACCCTGTGCTCCCAAGCACTCAGCCCCCTGGAGAAGGTCCTCAATGTACTGCACTTCTTAGCCACTGGATCATTTCAGCGGACAAGTGCCATAGTGCGTGGGGTGTCACAGGCCACCCAGTCACGCTGCCTACACCAGGTCTTGAACATCATGACTGCACGCCCATCAGTCCGCAGGCACATATACCTGCCCAGAACACCTGCAGAAAGGCATGATGCCGCCCTAGATTTTTACGCTGTGGCACGATTCCCCAAAGTGCTAGGTGCCATCGACTGCACCCATGTGGCTCTACGTCCCCCCAGGGCATCTGAGCACATCTATAGGAACCGCAAGCACTGGCATTCCATCAACGTGCAGGTAGCATGTAATGCCAAGGGAATCATCACCTCAGTATATGCCAACTATCCCGGCTCCACCCACGACAGCTTCATTTACCGAATGTCCACCCTAAGCCGGGACCTAGAAGCTGGGCGGCATGGCGATACATGGCTGCTTGGTGAGTATGTATGCCACTGCACATGCATGCATGTTGGATACTGAGCAAGGTCACAACCCCACCAATGATACCAATCACCACCTCCACAGGGGACAGTGCCTACCCTCTCAGCCCCCACATGATGACGCCAATTCGGAACCCCACCACGCCACCCCAGGTAAGATATAACACAGCCCACATTACAACCAGGGGCATAGTGGAGCGCACATTCGGAGTGCTAAAGTCACGCTTTCGCTCCCTTGACCGTTCTGGCGGGCAGCTGTTATACGCTCCCCCAGTAGTGTGCAGGATCATAGTGGCAGCATGTGTCCTGCACAACGTTGCAACATGCCGGGGCCTGGCCGTGGACATGGTGGTGGCCCCACATCCCCAACCACATGCACAGCCGCTGCGCATGGGAGGGGAAAGGGCACGGGGGGAGGCAGCCCGTACACAGCTAGTGGCTAATTACTTCACATAGAAATCACACCCCTGTGGAGTGCACACTGCCCTGGCACATTCCATCTGACAATCAATGATGACTCAACCTGACACTGATCCTGAATGTCTGGAGAATGAACCGGGAATACCATGTCAGCCTGAGATTGTTCACCTGGAAGTGTCACAATGTGTGCATCCCTACCCACACAGACACCACCAATGCAGTTTTGTGAAGTTACACATTGAAGCAGCTAAAATGAATACCCACTTGCAAAATGCAACAAGAGGACAGTGCCATGTCAGCCAACCCAACCCCAGCACCGCCACACGACACACCGTGCCATGTCATGCTAATTGCAGGTAAACAAAGTAATCCCCACAACATGACATCAGTCTCACTATGTACAGTGGCACTATTAGAAACCTGCAACACCTGAAATGCTCACAGCAATGCCGGACCAGCAACATACTTGAGCACGTAGTACCATTAACATGACATCACAAATGTTACATATTAGTAGTCTCACCACCTGGAAATGCCTGCACTCCCACCACTACCAACTGTGCAGTGTTGTCGCCATGTAGAGTTGTAGGTGCACTGCTGCCAACATGGTCCCCATCTCCAGACTAGAGGTCCTTGTATGGACATGAGGAAGGGACCTGCAAATTGGGAGGTAGACACAGAAGAAGAGTTACACATCAATGCAACATGCAGTGTACAACACAACAGCAATATGCACTATGAATGTATACACAGTATTGACTACAGACTGGCCACACAGCTCATGGGAGTCCAACGTCACTGTGTAATTCACTGTCACTTGGGCACACCCTTTGCAAGCCCATGGAAACGGGAAGCAGGAGGGGTGTGTGTGACTCAAACCCAAGCATCTGAACCAAATACATTACAAGCCTGCATGTGCCCAGCCACAATGCAGCGTATGCCCACAGGAACCACGGAAGCCAACAGATCGAAGCCAACAGATCGAAGCCAACAGATCGTCCCAAAAAAATTGGGAATAAAAGAAATCAAAATAAAAATAAAAATAAGAAACAATCAAAAATGGCCATTGATGGGCCCAGGGGGGTTGGGGAGGCCACCCAGGAGGTCCGAGGACAGGATGCACACCAGAACCCACCTGCGTGGATCCTGGGAAGATAAAACACCTCCATGGGCTCATGGCCCACACGGCTACCCTATTGTGGGAGTATCACTGCTGTCGCTATTATCACCCTGTGCAGCTGCATCCGGAGGTGGTTGCACTATGGGAGGCAGCCCACGCAAGGCCCTAGTCTGCTCCTCCATGGCTGCAAGCATGCGGGTGTGGTAGGTCTGGTTCTGGAGGATGAGTGTGCGGAGGTCCCCATGCAACAACTCACGGGATGCCCGGATCTCCGCCCTCGTTGCCTGCATCTCAGCTGAGAGCGTACGGGTGAGACGCTCCAGCTGCTGTTCTGTCCTTTGGTGTGTTGAAGCCTCAAGCTCAACAAGAGTCGTCCTGAGGTGAAGGAGCTCCTGCCTCAGGGCTTCCCTGTGGCCCTGGGACTCAATGGAGATGGCCTCCTGCAGAGTCGCCAGTGCCGCCCGCCTGTCCCTGTTGGACCCCAACATGTCCTCCCTGTGTGACTGGCAGATGGAGTCGGTTGCCTGCTCTAGTCGCTCCATCAGCCTTTCTGGGGGGACAATGGAAGTGGCCACCCTATCCATGGCCTGAGCCATCATCTCGGATGATGCAGCCTGTTGGGTTGCCATACCGTAAATGGATTGCTCCCATGCGGTATTGCTGGGTGGCGTACGGCCACCACGTCGGCGGGCACCACACCTGTCTGGGGCAAGGCGGACTGCGCCTTGCTGTGCCGGCACTGCCTGAGGCTGCAGGACTGCATTCCCCCTCTGATCTGCTGGCCCAGGAACAGGATCAGATGTCGCGGAGTGTGACCCTGCATCCGTAACCACCAAAGGCCTAGCTGCCAACACTGACATCCCCATTGAGGGTTCTGACCCTGGTGCAGGTGGGTGGGACAGAACAGATTCCCTCCCTGGAACACTCACCTGCGACGGCACGTAGGTCTCATCATCCGAGTCAACAGCTGAGTACAGCTCGGGGGAGGTGCAGCCAGAGACACCCCTTGAGAGCACGAACTGCAGCACTTGTGGGTTTTCACCCACCAGCACACCACGTCCCTCACTGGTGGTTGGTCGGCCCTCGGACCCCTCCTGGCTCTGCACCATCTCCACAACCCCAGCAGTATCAGGTGCGTCTTCCCCTGCAATGACATAATGACAAAGAAATGGAAACCCGCATTAGCACCATGGCACACAATGAGGGCTGTGAAACAAGAGAACCAGTACTTGCTTGACACATGTCCCACATGACTAAGACCCTCCCATGCATGCACCCTCAGTGCGTATGAAGGGCAGGCAAATGGCACACACTCATTACACAAAGATGGAAGATGAACACATTTCATGCATGCTGCCTGGCAGTGGCATCACACATTGCCGTGTGATTGCCAGGAGACACACACATGCCATCACACAGATGGCATGTGCCATTGCTATTGAGTGTAGATGGAGAGGAGGGCAGCACTTATTCGTTCTGTCCAGTTCCCACATGCAATAGCTTTTCTAATTCTGACAGGTCTGCTTTATCACCTGGAGCTGCCAGTCCAATATGGTCCAATTGCACAGGGACATGTGTGAACATATGATATCCAGGTAACAAAGTAACTCCACTTTACCATGGCCATGCCATACATGTGACTAGAGGACTGAGGAATGCCTAGTATAAGTGGTGGAATGCATACAATCTGTCTGATTGAACATAGGAAAATAATCAACAATGTAGTGGCAAGGTGACACTTCAAGGCCAACTTGGGTGCTGTTGGGCTAGATGTCTACTGTTGGCAGAAGGGATACTGCAATGGCGAAATGCAGCTGCCCAGGATGTCTTGCATGAAGCACATGGCTGACCCATTCGACTCAGGCGCACACACTCTCACCTGGCACACAAACAGATGCCCTCACACACACACCGTGCACATGGATGACACACACATGCATGTGCACTCACCGGACAATGCCTCGTAATCAGGCAGATCTCCCACGCCTTGGATCTGTTCCTCCGTGACGTAGGTCCCAGCGACTGACTCATGTGGAGTGAGTTCCATGTCTTCTACTGGAGACCCACCTCCAGTCACTAGAGTTGCGGCATGACTTGAGGCCAGCTTCTTCTTTGCCCTGCGCTTTAGGTCATTCCAGCGCTTGTAGCAATCATTGGCTGTGCGCCTCACGATTCCAAGGGCACTTACGATGTCCGCAATGGTCTGCCAGTGTGCCTGGCGTTGTGCAGGTGTGGTCTTGGATCCTGCAACAATGACCATCTCGTTATCATGTCCGGACACATACTCGACAAGTGCATTCAGTTCCACATCCGTGAAGCTGGGCTTCCTCGACGGACCGGACTGTGTAGCCGTGTCGGGGGCATCAGCCTGTGCCGGACGAGCACTCTTCCTCTTCCGCTTGGAAGGTGGTGGTGATCCTGAGTGTCCTGCGCCGCTCTGGACACTAGGGGCAGGAGCCCTGGTGGGCTCTGTATCAGGTGTGTGGGATTGCACACTCAGCATGGGAGTTGGTGCAGGCATTGGCTCAAGTGTAATGGTGTCATGGGGAATGTCAGCAGAATGGACTAGGACGGACACTGTCCTGGCTGGGTGTGTGAGAGCTGGGGTGGATGGAGCTGCAGCTGCCCCTGCAGCCTCTCCGCCCTGCCTACTTGGGGCAGCAGATGACCTTGCTGCCCCAGATCCACGTGGCATGATAGCATCAACGTGCACCAGCGCACGTGTCGTAGCCCTGCTGACCTGGAAGTCAGCCATGGAGTCAGCCAGGTCTGGTGCCACAATGGGCTGGTCCAACAAGGGCTGAGCATGGATGGTGTCAGCCACTTCAGCCTCAACGGGAGGGGGGGATGATGGGTGCCCTTGACTGGTCCTCCACACATGGGGGGACAGGCTCACCCTGCAAGTTACGACCACGTCCCCTACCCGATCCACCACGGCCACCACTTGTGGCTCTTCCACCTTTGCCACCCTTACGGAATCCTCGCCTCCCAGCCATGGCACTGATATTAATGTGCGTATGGGAGTGGCTGTAGACAATTGTCCTGGGCAATTGGGGGCCAAAGGGGTTGGGTACCAGATGGTAATTGTACCCTAGTGCTCTAGCACGGCTGATTGTAACCCCTGGGGAAAGATGACGGGTCACGCAACGCACAGGAGGCCCAAAAAAGGGAGACGACGTGCACGCAACCCCTCCTAGACCACGTGTGCAGAAAGAAAAACCTGCACTACGCTGTGGCACCCAGTAACACAAGAATGAACGTATGCGTGTCACACGCAGCCTAGAATGACCTCTGAAGGGGTATGCTACACACGGGGCAAGCACAGAAGTTGGATACGTGCGTGACTCACCGTCTGCCAGGTAAAAGAGCGTGAAAAATGAGCGCGTTTGGCTGGCTAAACCCCCGCCAAAAGAAGATGTGTACGCTGTCTGAGAAGACAGGACAACAGTAGAAGGGGACACTGTTTGAGCGAACAGGCCCAGGTAAACCAGTACAAGAGGAAAAATAGAGAAAAAGCTGTCAGAGGTAACAGGGAGTACGAACTGGAAACGCTGTGAAGTAAATCGCGTGTGAAACGACAAGAAGTACAGAATTCACCCACTCGCTCTCCACGAAAAGCACGTACAAGGAAATGGTGTTCTACATGTACCTTATATACAGGCCCACACGTACAGCGTCACTTACGCGGCGTGTACGTTCACCAATCACACGCTTTGTCACTCCTGCGTGTAGATCCATTTTCACCAATCACACGCTTTGTCACTTCTGCGTGTAGATCCATTTTCACCAATCACACGCTTTGTCACTTCTGCGTGTAGATCCATTTTCACCAATCACACGCTTTGACACTGGGACGTGTCACGCAACAATTTCCTGCACGTGCAGGTGACTATAGGCGCGCATATGCTGTTGACGGGTTTACGCGCTAAGGGCCTTTCCTCGATTCACACGCTGACGTGTGGGATTTCACTCCCTATCAGGCTGTCCACGCGTTCACACACGAGAGACCACGCTCCTGGCCAGGAGGCCAAATTACTGCCACCCAGAGCCCTGAGCACGCTCCCACCTGCCATCTGCTGCTGCATGACTGCCTGCTGGCCACGTGCCCCACAGTGCTGGTGGGTGGGGGTGTTGGGAGACATGGGTGGGGGCCTGGTGGAGGCTGCCCCTGGTGGCGGGGGGGTGGGGGTGGTGGGGGTCATGGGTGGGGGCCTGGTGGAGGCTGCCCCTGCACTGCTGGGGGTTGGGGGTGGTGGGAGGCATGGGTGGGGGCCTGGTGGAGGCTGCCCCTGGTGGCGGGGGGGGGGTGGGGGTGGTGGGAGACATGGGTGGGGGCCTGGTGGAGGCTGCCCCTGGTGGCGGGGGGGGTGGGGGTGGTGGGAGACATGGGTGGGGGCCTGGTGGAGGCTGCCCCTGGTGGCGGGGGGGTGGGGGTGGTGGGAGACATGGGTGGGGGCCTGGTGGAGGCTTCCCCTGCACTGCTGGGGGTTGGGGGTGGTGGGAGGCATGGGTGGGGGCCTGGTGGAGGCTGCCCCTGGTGGCGGGAGGGTGGGGGTGGTGGGAGACATGAGTGGGGGCCTGGTGGAGGCTGCCCCTGCACTGCTGGGGGGTGGGGGTGGTGGGAGACATGGGTGGGGGCCTGGTGGAGGCTGCCCCTGCACTGCTGGGGGGTGGGGGTGGTGGGAGACATGAGTGGGGGCCTGGTGGAGGGTGCCCCTGCACTGCTGGGGGGTGGGGGTGGTGGGAGACATGGGTGGGGGCCTGGTGGAGGCTGCCCCTGGTGACTGGGGGGGTGGGGGTGGTGGGTGACATGAGTGGGGGCCTGGTGGAGGGTGCCCCTGGTGGCGGGGGGGTGGGGGTGGTGGGTGTCATGAGTGGGGGCCTGGTGGAGGGTGCCCCTGGTGGCGGGGGGTGGGGGTGGTGGGAGGCATGGGTGGGGGCCTGGTGGAGGCTGCCCCTGGTGGCGGGAGGGTGGGGGTGGTGGGAGACATGGGTGGGGGCCTGGTGGAGGCTGCCCCTGCACTGCTGGGGGGTGGGGGTGATAGGGGACATGAGTGGGGGCCTGGTGGAGGGTGCCCCTGGTGACTGGGGGGGTGGGGGTGGTGGGTGACATGAGTGGGGGCCTGGTGGAGGGTGCCCCTGGATGGTGGGGGGTGTGGGTGGTGGGAGACATGGGTGGGGGCCTGGTGGAGGCTGCCCCTGGTGGCGGGGGGGTGGGGGTGGTGGGTGACATGAGTGGGGGCCTGGTGGAGGGTGCCCCTGGATGGTGGGGGGTGGGGGTGGTGGGAGACATGAGTGGGGGCCTGGTGGAGGCTGCCCCTGCACTGCTGGGGGGTGGGGGTGATAGGGGACATGGGTGGGGGCCTGGTGGAGGCTGCCCCTGCACTGCTGGGGGGTGGGGGTGGTCGGTGACATGAGTGGGGGCCTGGTGGAGGGTGCCCCTGCACTGCTGGGGGGTGGGGGTGGTGGGAGACATGGGTGGGGGCCTGGTGGAGGCTGCCCCTGGTGGCGGGGGGGTGGGGGTGGTGGGAGACATGAGTGAGGGCCTGGTGGAGGGTGCCCCTGGTGGCGGGGGGGTGGGGGTGGTGGGAGACATGGGTGGGGGCCTGGTGGAGGGTGCCCCTGGTGACTGGGGGGGTGGGGGTGGTGGGTGACATGAGTGGGGGCCTGGTGGAGGCTGCCCCTGGTGGCGGGAGGGTGGGGGTGGTGGGAGACATGGGTGGGGGCCTGGTGGAGGCTGCCCCTGCACT
This sequence comes from Ambystoma mexicanum, assembly GCF_040938575.1. NCBI lineage: Eukaryota > Metazoa > Chordata > Amphibia > Caudata > Ambystomatidae > Ambystoma > Ambystoma mexicanum. Next base: position 1,027,751,772 of record NC_090936.1, read on the forward strand.
GCTGGGGGGTGGGGGTGATAGGGGACATGAGTGGGGGCCTGGTGGAGGGTGCCCCTGGTGACTGGGGGGGGTGGGGGTGGTGGGTGACATGAGTGGGGGCCTGGTGGAGGGTGCCCCTGGATGGTGGGGGGTGGGGGTGGTGGGAGACATGGGTGGGGGCCTGGTGGAGGCTGCCCCTGGTGGCGGGGGGGTGGGGGTGGTGGGTGACATGAGTGGGGGCCTGGTGGAGGGTGCCCCTGGATGGTGGGGGGTGGGGGTGGTGGGAGACATGGGTGGGGGCCATTGTGGAGGCTGCCCCTGGTGGCGGGGGGGTGGGGGTGGTGGGAGACATGGGTGGGGGCCTGGTGGAGGCTGCCCCTGCACTGCTGGGGGTTGGGGGTGGTGGGAGGCATGGGTGGGGGCCTGGTGGAGGCTGCCCCTGCACTGCTGGGGGTTGGGGGTGGTGGGAGGCATGGGTGGGGGCCTGGTGGAGGCTGCCCCTGCACTGCTGGGGGTTGGGGGTGGTGGGAGGCATGGGTGGGGGCCTGGTGGAGGCTGCCCCTGGTGGCGGGGGGGTGGGGGTGGTGGGAGACATGGGTGGGGGCCTGGTGGAGGCTGCCCCTGCACTGCTGGGGGGTGGGGGTGCAGGGGGACATGAGCAGGTGTGCAGGGTAGTCCCCTGTTTTGTAGGCTGCCTGCAGGGGCCGTGGAGGGTCTAAAGGGAACACCTGTGAGGACCCACCCAGCCTAATCGCGTGTGACTTCCCACGCACCCCTGTAATACACGTACCCAGCCAAATTGCGTGTGATGATTCCCACGCACCCCTGTAATACACGTACCCAGCCAAATCGCGTGTGATAATTCCTGCGCACCCCTGTAATACACGTACCTGGCCAAATCGCATCCCTGTAATACACGTACCCAGCCGAATCGCGTGTAAAACTTCCCGTGTACCCCTCTAATACACATACACAGCCAAATCGCATGTGATAATTCCCGCGTACCCCTGTGATACACGTGCCCTGGCTAATCGCGTGTAAAACTTCCCGCCTACCCCTGTAATACACGTACCCTGGCCAATCGCGTGTTAAACTTCCCGCGTACCCCTGTAATACACGTACCCTGGCTAATCGCGTGTATAACTTCACGCGTACCCCTGATATGCACGTTACCCGCTTTGCGTTCCTTGTTTGGCAGCCCTGTAAACTGGTCCAGGGTTAGCGCAGCCCTTTGCGATGATTTAGCGATTTTGATGGCTTTTCCTTGCGGGAGGGCGTTCTTGGGGGCGTTACTGGCGCTGCTGCAGGGTCGCTGCGATACTCTGCGCCACGGCTGGTTTGGGAGCCTAAAATCCATGAATACGCTGTGCGCGGAAATCGGTTTTAGCGCACGTGCCTGGCGCAGTCAATCGCACGCGGACACTCTGCGCCAGCCGCTTGCGACACTTTTCTGCGAAATTCTATGAATTACCCTGTAAGTATTTGCAATATAATATTATATTTTACACTGTGCACTGTTATATATATTCCTTAGTTCTATACGGCATTTGATAATCTTCCCTGTTATTAATTGTTTGCGAACAATATGTGTGTTCATAATAATATTGTTGTATTCTTCAAATTACTAGTACACATATTTTGACATAAACAAATAGTATTCATTTCATTAACATCAGAAAGGATGAAAGGCTGTGCTGGCACTGCTGGCATTTGAACATGCATAGTTAGTTTGAACTTGGATGCCAGCAATCATACAAACAGGGTCAAACAGGGTGCATTGATTCATAACAATTAACCTGCATGCCCATGTTGCTGTGCACATTCCGATTCACTGATTTGAAGAAGTGCAGTAGTAGAATGAGGGCTGGGGCATGTTGAGGATGGACAACCACAGTTCAAAGCACATTCCTGATTCACAGTGGGACATGCTTTCACCTACAGCAGCACCTGCCCTCAATCTCCTGCAAAGCAGTGGCAAGGGTATATGCAATAGGAAGCTCTGCTTGCCACCTGACCGCATTGTCCTGCACCAGCGAGAAACACACATACTTTGCAGGTGTACCTCCAAAACGGACATGTACCCTTTAAGGCCGGGCACTGAAAATGTGCTCACTGATGCCACATGGGTAGAGGGTTAAATAGGGCCAGCGAGCCAGCACATGTCTGGGTATCAAGAAAACACTCAACAGTTATGCATTGGGTGCTGTTTTTGTGGCCTTTAGACCTGCAGCCAACCCCTTGTTTTGAATAAGGCACTTGCAAGTTGGGAACGTAAGGAGCAGAGATGTGTAGGGCCAAGTGCCGGGCTCATTATGAACCCCAGTTCCTTTGAGACCCGAGTACATAAGATGCATTTACTAAAGCATTTGTGATGGACCCTGTTACTGTCAGAGTAAATATTTTCCGTTCCTATGCACAATAGTAATTCTTATTGGTAATCAGTGGCACAGCGGCCTATGCATGGAAGAGGTACTGCTTAAATTAGAAAAAAATACAACTGCGTTAATCATATTTATTTGTGTACGTGGTTTTACAGAATTTTTTTTAAATGTGATATATGAATTTGCTTTAAATTGTTGGCAGTAGGGGGTTAACGGCACTGGTAAGGATGCCAGCGCCGTTAACCCCCTACCGCCGCATTCCCAGGTCCCTTAGCGGGTCCCACTAGGGCCGGCTTGTTTTACCAGCCACCCGTAGCGGGACCGCTAAGGGACCAGGGAGCTAATAATGGGCCCGCAATTTGCGGAAACGTTATTAGCTCCTTATCCATTCACATTGAGCCCTATGGGGGCTCGAATGGGGAATGGTTTTCGAAATGGGGACTTACTGGGTCTGCAAGGGTCGGAATGTCCCGGTTAGTCCCCATTCCGACACCACGGACCAGGACACGGGTTTGGAGGCAGCCATGGTGCTATTAGCACCATGGCTGCCTCCAAACTCGTAATGATCCCCATTGTCTGTTAGTGAGAAGGTTCATTGAAACCATTGGCACTTAAATACGTTTGAAAATAAATAGTCATTTTTATGTAAAGAGTTTTGAAGGGAACACCAGTTAGGAAAGCTGACAAACTGCTGCTCCTCTAACATTGTTCCTTCGTTCCCACTCTCATTTCTGAAACATAGGAAGAATCAGAGCTCTCGCCATAGTCGTCTACCGAGGAACCCAGTCTGCGAACTATAGTTTACCCTAAGGCATAATCGATCAAGCAAGCATCTCTTATGCTCACAGACTTTCATACTTCATGAAAAAAAGCTGAAGTGACTGACGTGCCTCAAGGAGAGGGATGGGCTGAATTTATACAGCCCGAAGAAAGTCATCAAGTGCAGCCACGTGGCTAGAATGTATATTGAATGTTGCGAACCGGCGCCATGTGCAGACCGGCCACTAGATGCTCCCTTACTCCCGGGATTAGGGTTCTGCGACCTGTACATATTGAGGAATGTGATTCCCCAGGCGCCTCTTTATTGATTAGGATGCCTAGAGCTGCTTTGAGTTGTAGTCCAAAAAATCTAAAGAGGCATCATTTGCAGACCCCTGACATACGATAACGAGACCATAATGTACAATTGTGCATCCCACCATTGCAAGAATCATTGAACGTGACTATAGTGCTTTAGCTAAAACCTTTTTGCCATGTTAAAGTCCAGAAAAAAGCCAATACGTTTATTAAGACAGAAGTCAAAGACTTCTCATATATTTGCAGTGCTAAGAGTATTTTCAATTCCGGTGAACATTTCCCAGAGTGCCTCCCGCCACTCCCTGTTTGCAATTTGAACTTTCTTAAATAAAATTGCTTTGTTGCCTTATGTGTTGCTCCAAGACTTGAGAACTACGAGAGTTGTACATGCTTTTCCAGCTATTAACTTCCATTATTTTGCTATGGAAGCCTTTTATTCCCAACATTGAAATCACGGATGTATTTTGATTTCCAGAAGAATGGATTACATCCAAAGTAAAAGTAATGGTATGTTAAACATTCCTCTTATGCAAAGAGTTCATTGAAGCACTGTATGACTCCCCCATTTCCCATTGTTATGAATGTTATCCTAAAATCTTAAACCCATTTAGCTCCAGTAGTTTGAACATAATTTGTGGGAGGCAGGGGGAGCAGTTACTACCCCTGACTGCCCGTTATTACCCTTGGCTGTGCTCTTTTGACCGCTACTCTGCAGTGACAACTCAAGGGATAAATCGCTAACACATATTTCAAAAAGCTTCTTAAGGTGCACTGCTATCATCGTCTAACCCTGTTTCAAATGTAAAAATTGCTCCACTATAGAATACAGAACTGTGTGCTGAAAGGATGGCAGTCCAAAACCCACAGATTAAAAAGCAATCCAAACGACCAAAATAATCACTGCACCTCTTTGCAAGGAAAACAAGGTTTATTAAATGCAAAAAAGTGTCTCAGGTGGTTCCGTAGAAACAAACTGACACAGAGCTCATCTTATCTCAAGGCTTTACACCTTTTACAGTGGAAAAAACGCTAATTAACACTACTACACATAATAATGAGTACAACATAATCCCACCACCCTCATTAACTTCCACCTAAAGAACATGATAATCCCTCCCTATAGTCCCTTAACCAATTGGCCACATCGACACTACCCTTGTTCCCCTAGACACATGGCCCCCTACATCGTCACTGCTGCACCCAATAGGTGATTGGTGGGTTTGTAGCGACAAGTTCGCAAATTTGGGACCGTCACGTGATGTGCACCCTCCTGTTCCAGATGCGATGAAACACCCTTGGCGAGCCCAACCCTGCTTTTGATTAGACAATAGGTTTCCTAATTAACCCAGACGTCATGGCGCACACAAACTGCACCCCCAACCTTGTAGTAAATGTATTGGCAGGTCCTCTGCTCCTCCTTTCTCGAATCACAAGATGTTACAGAAACAGCTCTATTCTTCGTCTCCTCTCTACCCCAGGTACCCAAGGACAACGTGACCAGGGCACCGCTCTTGAATCTGAATTTTGAGGATTTGTTTGCTTAAGTTATGTGTCTAGGTGCAATTTATATGGAGTGGCCAGTGGGTGGGGCAGTAGTGTTCTAAATCTTTGCCTAGCCCATTGCCATCACAGAGCATCGTTCCCTCCTTCCATAAATGTGTCCTTCAAAAGGGCGTGTACCTTTCTGCTCATTTACCAATGAACATTCCGTTCCAATCACATTCATGTCCCACAGCAGGATACCGTTTGTGCTATCTGTGCACTATGGGTGCCTTTGACCTTGGCTTTTCTCCTGGGCCATGGGAAAGGGGATTTGTTTTTGGAGCTGAACGAACAGAGCCGCAGCTCAACACCAAAGCCTGTGTTTTCCTCTGTTCATAGTGGATTAGGCCTTAATCTCTAAAATGGTGTTACCTCTGTCTAATCGACAAACTGACCTTGCTGTTAGTGTGCAACCTTGCTGACTCCATCTGGCTCTTATGTTCAGCCTTCCCACACATCACGCTATCCTATGTCACTACAATACATCAACCAAACTCTGGGCCTATACTACTTTTCCCCTATGCATAACATCTGCAACCACAACATTAATACATCTGTTTCTCTTTCTGTGTTGCTATATGTGGGTAACATGTGTCAGACCTAATACCATGTATATTGTGTCCATAGCACAACCTTCACTCAGTGTCCATAACGTTGTTCTCTAATATGTTTTCTTCAACCCGAGCCACTTTATCTGGCTGGGATGCTGTGTGTGCTTCTCAACAGCGCATATGGCTGTGACATGCAGCATGGCTGTGGAACCTGGGGCCAAACAATTCCTATTGGCAGTTCCTACATTACAAAAAAGGGTTTCGTTTCCTGTGCAGGGAATTCTTCATTACGTTTACACTCATTTTATGTTCCAGAAATAGGTGCACTGCCATGTATTTGTCATTTACCATGTGCCTAAATAGATACTTCAATTGATGATTCGCAACCCGAGTGCTGCCTTTATGGCTAACTATGAAATGTAAGTAGCTCTCACCAAAGAATATAAAGTGTTCATATCGCCACACCAAAGCCAGGTACTTCCAACTTGCACTTATCAGCACCACAGGTTTCCACATCTGCCTTTCTACTACCTGGCTAAACTCCCCTCCCCCTACTCTTACAGGCCATCCACAGCGAGGCCAACATTACTGGCAGAAGAGTGCTATATAGGACCACTTACCTTACTTATTCATTCAGCTTATCAGCATTCGGTCTTTGATCAGTGACATTTGACCTTTGTATCCCCTCCCTAAAAACTGCACGCCTAGCCCTAGCAAGAACCGAAGCTGCATCGCTCTCCCCCTCCAACCCCCCTACCCTCTCTCTCACTCCAATCACAACAAAGAAACTAAAGAGGAAACGTACCTGGTCCCCCTCAATCTCTCAGCACTCTTCACCTCCCCTGTCTCTACCCACCACCTCATTCCCGCAATCACCTCCTTCGCCCATGGCTTCACCCTTCCTGAAACCCCTCTCCCTCAATTTCTCATCAACTGCAACTGAAACTCCTAACCGCTCACACCCCACCTTCAAATCCCCCGCACACACGCAGCCACCCAATCCCGCTCGATGCCTGCCAAATTTTCTGCTCGCCCACAATTCCCATAGAGCACCACCCACCCTACATCTCTCCCTCCCCAGTCTCCATTCTCTCCACCACCACCCCCTTCCGCTGCAGCTCTAAGACCAACCTCGCCCGCCGATGTGAACTGCATCCTATTTAATGCCCGATCTGTAGCGAAAAACAGACACTGCATCTTTGACCTTCTTGGCTCTGACAAACCGGACCTGGTTTTCATCACCGAAACTTGGTTCTCTGATGACTTCGCCACAATCGCTAATGAAGCCTTCCCCCCAGACTACTCCCTCATCCCACTAAACCGTCCCTCCAGAGGAGGGGGAGTAGCATTTGTCTTCAAATCCCTCTTCCACACCTCAATCATCGACAACCAACCTTCCATTCCCTCCTGTGAATCTCTCCTCATTAAACTATCCCTCTCCCCGTCTCTCTCACACAGCTTCCTAATAATCTACACGCCCCCTGGCTACGATAGACAATTCACACAACAACCTCTGTGACTCTATTGCCACCCTTCAACTAAACCATCCCATCCTCACCCTTCTTGGAGATTTCAACATATGGCTCGACATCCCCACCAACCCTATGACACACTCTCTGGTTGATGGTTTAGACACAATTAACCTCCAACCCCACATAAATGGCTGACTCACTATAAAAGGACACACTCTTGATGCCATCTTTAGCTCCAACACCCTGATTCAATTAAAGCCTCCCACCCCTATCATCTGGTCCGATCACTTCATTCTCTCGTTCGCCATTCGCTCACCCGACCCCCTTCCCGTACTCGAATCTGAACCTCCGAATCTACGCAAATGCTGGAAAAAACTAATAATCATTCCGGACCTACCAACACACTCCTCCAGTCTCCACCAGCTACCTGCCAACTCAACAAACAACTAAGACCTGATGCTTTTGACTCATGGCTCAACACATCTCTGATGCGGCTCACACCCCCTTGCAAATCATCAACCCGCCGTGGCCTCTTCCCCAGATGGTTCACTCCTGAGTTGAAGATCACTAAACAACAATATAAATACCTAGAACGCAAATGGCAGAAATACAAAACCCAAGAGAGCAGGGCCACCTTGGCCCGACACCTTTATCAGTACAAGGCCGAAATCCGGAAAACAAAAAAAGCCCACTACAACTTCCGAATCCTAAACTGCAAAAACCCAAGCAAAGAACTCCACAAAATCATCTCTGCATTCACCAATCCGGCTTGCACCGCGACCGTCCCTTCCCCCTCACAATCACTGTGCGACTCACTCTCCCTCCACTTTTATACCATGGCTCTCGAAAGAACAAATACTCTAGCCACCAAACTGGCTCTCCTCAATCCACTAGCCAATTCTCCACCCTTACCGGCCAGCCCACCAGCTACGACCACTACGCAACCAATGTTCGAATCCTTTAGTCCAATATCACTAGAACAATTTCTCAAACTTCTATCTGCCTGCAAACCATCTGGCTCGCCGCTGGACCCCTGCCCAGCCACAACCCTCAAAGAAATCTTTGCTTCCACCTGCGGAGGAGAACATGCAAGATCCATCATAAATGCCTCCCTTTCCTCTGGTATCTTTCCCGATGCATTCAAAACGGTTCACCTCTAATTAAAAAACCTTTGCTCGACCCTCTTGAGCCCAAAAACTACCGCCCCATCTCAAACACCAGGTTCCTTGCCAAACTCATTGACCGAACCGCCTACTCGCAACTAAATGCCTTTGTCGAAGGCAACAATCTCCTAGACCCCGCCAAATCAGGCTTCAGAGCCCGTCACGGAACTGAAACCACCCTAACCTCGATCTGGGGTGACCTAAAAATGACGGCAGACTCCACAGGGTGCGCAGCACTAATCCTCCTTGACCTATCCGCCGCCTTTGACACAATCAATCACTCAATCCTCCTAGACCGCCTCCACTCCTTAGGAATTTGTGGAACCGCTCTTAAATGGATAGCTTTATTCCTCAAAGATAGGTACCAAATAACGATACTCTCCACCTATACCTCCCAAGCCCGACCAGTCGACACGGGAGTCCCGCAAGGAGCATGCCTATCCGCCCTCCTGTTAAATCTCTACTTGATCACCCTCCCACCAATAATTCGTTACACAACATCCTGTGCTACAACTACGTTGATGACACTCAACTAGTTCTAAAACTCCTGAACTCAAAACCCAACTCCCGACCTGACCTGGCCTCCTGCCTCCTTGACATAGAACTCTGGATGACCCAAAGCCACCTCTTGTTAAACCCTTCCAAAACGGAAATCATGGTATGTGGCAACTCCGAACTTCTTCCGCACCCACTACCCTAGCCATCCGCGATGGGCAACTCTCCGACCCCCTCCAACTCAGTGAAAAATCTTGGATGCACCCTTGACTCTGACCTAACACTCTTGCGCCAAGTCAACAACGTCTCAAAGTCCTGCCACTACCACCTTAAAACCCTTAGGTGCATCTTTCCATATCTCTCCTTTCCCAACAGACAGTCCGCGGTCCAATCAATCGTTATATCAAGACTGGACTACGCAAACCCACTATACCTCGCAGTCCAAGCGTACCAACTGAATAAACTCCAAAGGGCACAAAACGCGGCAGCCAAATTGCTACTTGCGCTCGGCCCAAGAGACCACATCTTCCCAGCCCTTAAAACGCTGCACTGGCTTCCAGTAGCCTGAAGGGTGACTTTCAAAACCTTATGCATCTCCCATCGAGCACTGCATAAAACCGGACCTCAATATCTTCAAGACAAACTAAAACCCTATCACCCCCCACGCACCCTAAAATCAAGCTCAGCCGGCCTCCTAGTCATACCGAAGACAAACTCAGTCAGGTTAGGTGGATCATCATTCTCAGCCTTCGCCCCCACTCTATGGAACTCACTCCCACCCCACATCCGCCTAACTGAGGATTTAACGTCTTTCCGCAAACTGCTGAAAACCTGGCTCTTCCCCTAAAACCAACCTGTCCCAAACTAACCCAAACAGACCAACAGCAGCTCAATGACACCAATCCAACAAACTACCTATTGCGAGAAATTGACAGCTAATAACCCCTAATAAACTAGAAGGACAAACAGAATTAAACAAATAAAGTAGATCAAAACAGTGAAACGGCTAATAAGAGTAAATCATACGGAAACAGTAAAGAGATTTAAACTCCTGAAATGGACAGTATGCACGAGGAATGAACGAAGTGAATGGCGTCGATGAAATTGTGGAATGGATGAAGCAGGTGGATTCTTCCACTCAGATGAATGCGCTGAGTGGAAGAATACATGAGTGGAAGAACAGATAACTATATAGCTCGAATGAATGTGGAAATCGAATGTACATGTAGAGCGGATGGGTGTGTAGAGCGGCTGCGTGTGTAGAGCGGATGAGCATATAACGCGGATGAGTGCGTACGTACAGAGAAGCGAATAGAACGCAGGAGTGCATAAAACAAATAAATGTGCAGAACTGATGAGCGCAAACCGGATGAGTGTGTAGAACAGATGAGTATGTGGAGCGGATGAGTATGTAGAGTGCATGAGTGTGGATAGAGGATGAGTACAGAAGTGCGGAGAGTGTGTGAATCACTGGAGCAGATGAATGTACAGACCTGGCGAAAGTATGGAACGGATGAGTGTATAGAGTGTATAGAGCGGATGAGTGTATAGAGCAGATGAGTGCATAGAGCAGATGAGTGGATAGAGCGGATGAGTGGATAGAGCGGATGAGTGGATAGAGCGTACTGAGTGTATAGAGCGGATGAGTGTATTGAGTGGATAGAGTGGATGAGTGTATAGAGCGCATGAGTATATGGAGCGGATGAGTGTACAGATGATGAGTGTACAGAGCAGATGAAAGTATAGACCAGATGAGTGTAGAGATGAATATATAGAACATGATATTGCTGTTGAATGTGTGAAAAGCGTGCCTGGTTAAAGCAGATGAGTGCGGGGAGCGGATGAGTGCGGGTAGCGGATGAGTGCATAGAGGAGATGAGTGCGTAGAGGGGATGAGTGCGTAGAGGGGATGAGTGAGTAGAGGGGAGGAGTGCGTAGAGGAGATGAGTGCATAGAGGGGTTGAGTGCGTGGAGGAGATGAGTGCGTAGAGGGAATGACTGCGTAGAGGGGACGAGTGCGTAGAGGGGACGAGTGCGTAAAACAGGTGAATGCATAGTACGTGTGAGGGCATAAAGTGAATGAGTGTCTAGAGCGAACGAGTGCCTGGAGCAATCGGGTGCCCAGAGTCGTCGGACGTGTCGCGTAGAGCGGACGAGTACGTGGAACAAACAAGCACAGATTGCATCCGATATTGATGAGTGCGGAGAATGGATGAGTACGTAGAGCTGCTGAATGTGTAGAGCATGGGGTAGACAAGAGTGCATGCGTGGGTTAGACAAGAGTGCATGCGTGGGGCAGACAAGAGTACATGCGTGGAGCAGACAAGAGTGCATGCGTGAGGCAGTCTGGAGTACGCAGGGCGGACTGGAGTGTGTGGGACGGGCATGAATGCATGAATGCGTGGAGCGGACCGGAGTGTATGGAGCAGACTGGGGTGCACAGAGTGAATAGGAGTGCATGGAAGGACTGGAGCGCAAAGAATTGCGTGACGCATATAGTATGGTGTGGAACGCAGTGAATGTCTGAAAGAGCCTATAACCCATCATATTCACACCACCATGCTTACTCTCTCTTTTAAATCACCACTCAACTAGAACACAGAGATACTATGACACCATTCGGTATAACTGTTCTCATACCAACATCCCCCGCTCACTCCACATCATTCTAAGTAAACACTGCTGGTTACACACACCCCAGTCAGGCGTTCTCCTCAGGCCTAACGCAGCCACATCTGGTCTGGATAAATCCTGCCAGAACGAAAACATACCCCTGATCTCTCAACCACCGCACCTACTGCTAAGAAGCAGCTATTACATGAATACCGCACAAGCTGCACACATACCCAGTGCTCACACGCAGCTTTTGACTCTCTCCACTCTCTCTACTGACCTGAACTTCGGTTCCCAAGGGCGTTCAACCTACCAGCGCCTTCCGACCATACCAATGGTATATAAGGCGCTATATAAATGCAAAATAACATAACATAACATAACAAAAGGATCAAACTCTATTTGCAAATTCGAGAGAGCTAAGTATTGCAGAATGCTTACTAACATCTTGTCTTCTATTCTTCTCCCCTTTGGTAGGGCGCGACGTGCCGAGATGGAGATGACTCTGCCGAAGGAATCCGCAATACTGGGAAGAGCTGGACAGAAGTTGGATGCTCTTCGAGGTGAGTATTGGCAATGAGGATCTTATTCTCGCAGGTGCAGTGCGCTGGCGCTGAAGAAAGAAGTGGGCCTCTTCAGGAGATCCGAGCAGGGTGAGTGTCACGCTGCAGGTGCAGAGAAACGCAAAGCATGTTTCTCAGGCTGGGTGTGGTTCAAATAGTCTGTAGGTATCCCAGGTATCCCTGGGCTGAGCCACACCTGAAAGACTAGACCGCTCATCCAGTTCAAGGAACTGAATTACATGGGGGCATTAATTGCCCCATAATACATTGCAAGTCCAATACTAAGTGGATCTCAGGACTGTGTGTGAGCTTGGTGCCAAAGGCGCCAAGTCTGAATCCAAGTAGGTGTCTGGGGAGATGGAGAGGCCCTTAGGGTCCGACTAGGTGGCCGTGACCTGGCTCCAGCCTGATATGCCGGGGGGCTGTGGGCAGGAATCATGACAGATACTATCGTCAAATGATTTTGTGCCCTTAGCAAATGGTTAAGAGGAGATGAGGTGCTAGTCGACTGATTGTACAACAGACTTTGGTTTTAATTCATGACGTTCATAGATGTAAATTGGAGTGAAGAATTGATCATATCTATTGAAATTTGTAATTAAAGTTTGTATAAACTATATGTTACAATAAAAAATTTAAAAAAGGTAAGAAAAAGAGAAGCACAGTGGAAGAGGAGATCAGCACAAAACGTGGGTACATTAACAATTTGGTTGGTGAGGGACGACTGCCACGTGCAGGCAGTAGCACATGATGTCCCACATAATCATACAATTAGTGAATGTACACAGGTATCAGGGACTGCAGCACCGCAGATTGTTGATGTAAGTATTGAGGACTTACATGTGACACCATTTCCAACAAAAGAACATTGTCAAGGTACTTTCAATGCAGGAACTTTATCCCAAAAAGTTCACCATTGGGGCGGTCTCAGTGACCGAATTCAAACAGAAGGGTAACTGTCCCTTCTCCCATAATACCACTGCTTAGGAAAGTTTTGGTACCCCTCCACCCTTGGCCTACCCTCTGCCAAATTGGGCTGTCTGGGCTCAGGAAAGTGGGGAAAGAAAGAAGGGTTGTTTGGGGGGTTGAGGTTTGGCGGGTACCGGGGAAAGAAACTCAGCCCGGAATTTGGGGGGTTACTGCCCTCCTGGGGAAAGTGTGAAGGGAAGTTTCCTGGGTTGGCAGCTGCCTGGTTGGATCCCTCCCCCTTGGGCTGGCAGAGTCCACACATAGCCCAGGATTGGTCTGTTGCCCTTGTAACGGGGGCTGATGTAATCAGGGGAGTTACGGGTCTCATTTGTGGGGTTACCTCCCTGACTCCCTGTTTGGGATTTGCCCGAGGGCCTTCTGGGTCTGGGGTTAGTAGGATTCTTTGCAGGGATGTTTTTAGGTCCCCCATCTCCAAATCTAAAATGGGGGCAACCTTCACCACCGCCACCTTAGCAGCAGCAGCAGTGTTGGTTGGTTTTGGGCTTTTGTTAGTACTTTTACTTTCTAGTGGCTTCTGCACTTCGTAGATGCGAGTTGCTTGTTCACTGACCCAGTCTAGTGATCTTTTCTCATGAAAGTCCCTCACTAGCTGGGTCATAATGTATTTAGGGAGTGCATGAAAGAAGGTATTGACAAATTCCCTACTGTCAGTGCGCACCCTCCTGGTGGTCTACGCAAAGGCATGTTTCAGTTCTTGGACAAATTCTTGTGGGGCCTGGTCTTCCCCACATTGCAGGTTGCAGGCTACCCTGCGGGCTTCTTGAGGGTTTCTATGGATTGAAAAATGCTTTAAGATGGCTTCCCTGTAGGTCTATTTATCCTTTAAAATGACATCACAAAGGGGGTTATGGGCCGGCTAAGCTAAGCCTGCCCCTGTGAGCTGGGATAGGACCACACTTCATCTCCACCTTGCAATTTGAGTGATTGGCTGGGTGATGTCACATTTTATGATTTGGTTTACATCCTCTGAGACCTCCCTTTAGCCACTGGTCTCAAAATCTGATTTTATATTACATGTACCTTTCTACATTGGTCACCTTTATACAAATCACACATAAAGATGCCATATTTTACGTTGCATCTGTTGCTCAAAATCCTGTAGCTGTGGAATCTTGTTTCAACTTTCTACAGAGTTTTGTCCTTTTTGCTAGGAACATCATTTCCAAACATTATGTAACTTTCCACAAATGTGTGTGTTTAACATAGGGATGTGCGGGTACATTTTCACAATTCTAACATTTACATATTTCAAAGGTAGTGCTAAAAATTAGGTTAATTAATCTGCCATTTTCAGATGTTTGCACCCCTTCTGATAATAAGTTATACACCTTCTAAAAATGTCCATTACATATCCTGTTAACACCAAAAGGTCAGGCGGTGTGCCATCAGTGTGTTTCCGTGTTACTGGGATGAGGATCTGTCCTTTGGAGCTCCGTTTAACAGCAGTGGGACTAGCTTTTTGCTTTCATTTGGATTAGTCCTACTTCTATTGCCACGAACTTCATCTACGAGTTCTATAAACACATCGCGCATGCGCGGTGTGCCAGCCGTGTGTTTCCGTGTTACTGAGAGGAGGATCTGTCCTGTGGAGCTCCGTTTAACAGCAGTGGGACTAGATTTTTGCTTTCATTTTGATTAGTCCTACTTCTATTACCACAAACTTCATCTATGAGTTCTATAAACACACTGCACATGCGCGGAGTGCCAGCAGTGTGTTTCCGTGTTTGTGTTTTGTGGAAAAGTGGTGCTGTCTGCAGTCTGCATCCTGAGAATCGTTTATGTGCCGCTTTTGAACTGTAAGACTGATACATGCAAAAGCTCAATGTGGGGCCAAGTAACTATCATTGTGTTCATCGCTGCACATATCCTTATCGTCACAGTGGTATCCTAGGTGAAAAGTGTGCCCAGTTAATCGTTGTCACGTGGACACCCGGATTAACCATCGTTTTCTAGATGTGTGCAATGATATTAAATCTGCGCTTGAATTGCAATCTACGAGCGCAACTTAAGAATACTGATCGAGTGTCTGAGCTAGAGGATACTTCACTCATTTCATTTGTGGTGTTTAATAGCATTTTATGTATGCTAAAGCGATGGTAGGGGGTCCTGATTTGTAACACAAGTTTTACTTAAGAAAGCCGTATATTGACTACTATTGAAGTCTAACACCTTTTAAACTGTCATGCTTTACAAAAGTTGTGAAGTCCTCATGTGATCTTGATCACAGAGTTAGTTACCTGCGTGCCACGTCTACTCCCCGCTTGATTTTTGAGGGTAACCACCGGTCCTTTTTGCCTTGAAGCTTCAATTTGGCAATTGTTATAAAGTGGTTCACAAGCATTTGTAATAGGCAATAACTGCTCTACGCAATTATATGGTGTTTGATGTGTGAAGGTGACCGTGTCCGTGTGGTATCATACTCTTGGAGCCTTCTTGACACCCAGCAACCTGTTGTATGTGGACTAAGGATACTTTTGGAGTCTCTAACTGGAAATGGTGACTATATGGTTTACTAGCAATTGAAATAGGCACTGACTCAGCGGTGCAACCATATGGGTTTGATGTGTGAAGGTGACCGTGTGGCATAATAGCCTTGGAGCCTTCATGATACCTGCAATACCACTGCATATGGTTAATGATATTCTCACACTGTAAAGGTACTAATTGAATGAAGGTGACTGCAGGCATAGTGCCTTTGAACCTCCACTGGTGGTAGGATATTCTCCATTCTAAAGGTATAAACTGAATAGGGGTGACTGCGGGCCTAGTGCCTTTGAACCCTGATTCTTGTTTTCGTACCATAATATGAGAATCAGGTCTTGGTGACATGAACAATTTGATACAAAGTGGTTGAGCTGGTTTCTGTTGCGTTCAGACTTTACAAGGTACTAATTACAACGCCTGTACGCATAGGATCAACCAAAATGGAAACAAGCCTTAGAAATGGTAAGCGTTTGACAGCAGGTGTAGAAAAAAAGAACAATGGTTCAACAAAAAATAAAAAAATAGATATGTGATTGAACATGATAACATGCTCAAAGATGTCCGCACAGAACATATGATAAGAGAGCTCTCAATTACTATACCGTCTATAATACCATTGTTATCGAACTACCATACAATGCCTCTGTGGCACATATTAAAGAACAAGCTGTATGTCATTGTTTACACTCTTCCCCTACTTCTACTAAAAATGAGGTAAAGGTGTTGTTCTTAAGTGACCTAAATGGTACTAACCAGAGTGTGGAAAACGAGATAAATAATGGTAATGATCACCTACATGAGACGTTCTTACCAGTTGAAAATCTAGGTAATGGTGAAATTGCAGATGTCTCAATGCTGGCTCCAGTGATTATGGCAGAATTAGACAGGCGCGTATGTCTATCGACAGGACCTTCTACGCCTGTCTCTGCACCTAGAAGACAGAGAGATTTTTTACACTTACACACTCAAAAAGAAAGTGATAAATGCTGTAATACAGCTCCGGATGTGAAGTCCGGAATAGGAAAGATCATAGTGGCAGATGCTGTTGTTCATCCTCCTCCATTCTTGGAGATTCCAAAAGTATGGGACCACAAGGTATACGAAGAATTTAATCCCTTACTTACTTCTAATACTGGTAACATAGACAATCCCTCTAAGTCCCCAGAGATAGTTAATATTTCTCAAAATTTGACTGATGAAACCATGTTGTATCTTAATGAACACAACTGTCACACTTTTCCTGTTATAACACGTATTTTGAATCTCCTGGACAAGGGTTATGAATCCACACATTATGCAATAAAAGAAATGAAAGGCTCTTCGGCTGATATTGTGGGAAAGCTTAACAAAATAGAAGGGTTCATGTTTGCATACGAAGGTATGGCATCTCTCCAGGCCTCGCTTAACGCAAGGAGGCCCTCTGATATTGCTCCCCATGCAACAGCTAAGAACTACTCTGGTGTCATGATATCTCAAGCAACACAGACCATGATGCCCTTTACTAAAGCAGTGTGCTTTTGTGAGAAGATTGAACAAATGAAAAGACCATCTGATACATATTACCGCTCTCAAGATGAGATTGAAAAGATTGAGCTCATCAAGTTAGCTAAATCACACCATGAGAGATTGAAAATCTTAGAAAATCTGATGATAAATGAAATGAAGGCAACCAAACCTTCCCAAAATGTGGAAAACAAAGATCTCTGTGGTGTGACAGCGTCTCTCACTCTGGACAATCCATCAGACCTTGTTGAAATTATTGATCAACAAGATAATACAAAGAAGGAGGAGGAGAGAACTGTACCTAATGTAAATGAGGCTGCTTCAGATCAGGGTTGGAAAAATGTATGTCCAAAAAAGCTAAGAAATTACATCAAAGAGCAAAAAAACGTGAAGAAAATATAAAAAAACGGACTACCAGTATATCACCTAATAAAACTGAAGAGAAAAAAAAGACCCTATCCCTAAAAAAAGAAAAAAAAATGTAAAGCTAGACACACACACAGATGTCACAGACAAATGATCTTGATTTTAGTCAGCTAGATGCTGAATCTTGTGTGCATCTTGAAGTGGAATCTCCGCCTGAACAAACTCAGACGGGCAGTACTAACCCACAACATGAGATCAGCCCAGATATTGTTCATAACATGGTGGAAGTTCCCCGAGTATTAAAAAAACAAGTTGTAACCCCCTGTCAAAAAAGGCACAGTCAAACAATATGAAACAAATGAATTTAGACGGGTTTTACCAGGTTACTAAAAATAAAACAACTTTTAAGAGAGATGGTTGTAATGGTGACTGTGATGAGATAATCACACTCAAAGGTCCCCAAACAAAAACAGTCCTAAAAATTGCCAACACACCATCAGCACACTGTAATTCTAAGATCCCAGCCATTGATACTCCAGGTATTCAGGGCAAAGTACCTATTGGACTTCCTAATAATATGAACAAAGGGGAAATAAAAGAGTCTTCTACTGATTCTGTAAAAAATCAAAGCTCAGATGGTTTTGGACACAACTCACAGCAATTTGGCTCAGAAGTTGGGGGGAAACAGAATACCTCAGATGAGAATCAACTAGATGCTGCTGAACCACAATGCAGAAATGAGAACACGAAGGAAATGCAATTTGTTATTGCTTGGAGCATTGACTCCCAAACACTTGGTAACCGCAGATGTCACGTCCCAATAATACGGAAGCAAATTCAAGTGCTGACACACTGATTACACAAAACGTACTCACACAGCTTAATTCAGTAGTTAATGTGATTAAGGGTTTGGCTGGACTAGAAATGTTACTGAAAAGAAGCTGGTTCTTCTCAGTCATCACAAAGTCAATCATAACCCTCTCCAATTTTGATAATAAGCTGTAATTGTTGCGGTTTTACCAACTTACAAAAATATGTACAAAACAATATGTTATCACCCAATTCTAGTGTTATAATGATACAGGAGACAATGACGGTCGATCACATCAATATAGATGGATTCACTACCTTTAATCATCCTGCAACGAGGGGAGAGTTGGGGCGGCCGTCTGGCGGCCTATTAACTCTTGTCAATAATGCTTGTAAAATGAATGCGAACCTGATCTATTCCTCTGACTCCCTACTTCTCATTGAACTTACAGTTGGTACAATCAAAGTTATATTGATTAATCTCTACTGCAAGCCGAGAGCTGGCACATGTTCAAGCACTTTGAATGAATTAGATGCCACTTTATAGACATTATCGGTGAGGAATGTTGAGTATGAGGTTATTTTAGGAGGTGACTTTAATTCTGTTCTATGTGATTTCATCCCTCCCAATTCACCCCATGTAAGAAATGTGTATACAGCCCGTACAATTGAACAAGGGTACTTCTGGTTGAAATTTGTATACAATTGGAATATGCACATAATCTCTCATGCTCCAGTCCAGAAACAATATACGTGGTTTAGAGGCAAATTATGCTCGAAGATTGACTACTTTGTTGTTTCGGAACGTCTACTTAAAATAGCTATACTTAGTGATGTAAAGAACATGGCTCGTAGTGATCATATGATGCTGAACTTAATGTTGAAAGTATCGCTGTAGTGTCACACGAATATTAGTCACCTATCTCTAATTGAAATGGATAAGCCATCAAAGTCAGTCAGATGGAACCCGAAGCTATGCCGGGAATTTGCATATCTGGTAAATCGTGATATCTGACATAATGAATCTATGACTGCATTGGTGTGGAATAAAAACATGATTATTAAATTAAACACAGATGTGATAAAAATGTCACCTGTCAGCCATAGCCAATGCACAAAAAATTCACGTAAAATCACGTGACTGCAAATTTAGTGTTCAAATTGCGGAAATTAAATGAAAACGCAATGGCGAGTTTAGCAGAGTTAAATCTTCTACTTCAGATCATAGGGAGTTTGCTATAATAAAAAAAACATATACAGTTGCGTTGCAAACAGACTATCAAAGAGATCAAATGTTCCCAAAATCTAGTAGAAAACTAAAAGCTTATTAATCTTATTTGTAAACGCAAAGTCAAGGATATCTGGGGAATTTTACGCTCCCAGGGGAAAGTGACCCAACCGATTTTTCACTCAGCAATTCCTGCCGAAACTTGGACTGAGTATATATTGGAGAGATATAAGCTACCTACAGAGTCCAAATCTTATAACATCTCTGACCTTATTAAAAGGGTTGCAAGTAAATGTCCATGGTCTTTGAGTGATGTTATATGTGCAATTCAAGAATGATCATACTCAAAGGCTGCTGGCCCAGATGGGATTCCTTCCTGTGTATTACAAAATGATCCCCATTTCTGGGCAAAAGTGATCAAGCCTATATTTGAATCGATTTTTGAAACTAAGTTCATTCCGAAATCATGGCTTTCAGCTATAATTGTACCCATTCACAAAAAAGGTCTGATTGACAATCCAGTACATTTTCGTCCGATATCTTTGATTGATGTGACAGCAAAGGTTTGCGCTACTCTATTGTTAAGGGAACTAGAGATCTGTGTTGATAGTAAACAACTGTTATCCAAATACCAGGTTGGATTTCGTGAGTCAATGGGAGCCACACTTAATACTACGATTCTTGCCCAATTATTACAATCCTCTCTTACCTCTACCTCGGGGGCTGTCTATATGGCATCTTTGGACCTCTCAGCCACGTTTGACAGTATCTTCATGGAGCGGTTATGGAATAAGCTTCTAAACTATGAGGTTCCTGGTCACATTGTAGGGCTTTTAGCTCTTTTACATTCCAACACGTCTTAAATGGTGCGGATTAAACGGGATGGAATAACCACTGATGCTATTGACACAGAGTTAGGTGTCAAACAGGGATGCCATCTGGCGGCTATCTTGTTTAATCTTTACATATGTGACATAGATAAGTTGTGGAAACAATTGGTGGTTTTTCCAGTAATATTGGGGGACACTCGAATCAATTGGTTGGCTTTCGCTGATGATATCATTCTGTGTGATTGCACGCCATATGGGCTGCAGACCAAATTAAATGCTTTCTATGTGTATGCAAAAAGTAACAATCTTGCCATTAACGCTAACAAATCAAATATAATGGTCTTTACTAATAGGAAAAAGGTATGCAGATACACTTGGAAAATGAATGACATGGTTATCCAGCGTGTGTTAAAAAACAGGTATTTGGGTTACAATCTATGCAACTCTAACTCCCTGCACATGTGGAAGACAACTTTGTACCAGAAAGCAACTCCTCTCATATCGCAGATGAAAGTCATATATTACAAATATGCAGAGTTTTCCCTATAACCTATGTTTGAATTCTACACTCTAAAGGTGGAAGCTATTTTATTGTATGGTCTAGACCTGTGCAGTTTAGCTCTAACAACGATACTTAATAGGCTGCAAGGAAAAATATGGAAAGCTGTGTTGGGTTTATCTAAATCACTGCACAATTCAATTATAATGCACAACCTTGGGCTAAATTTGTTGGCTTCTAAATTTTGGTGGCACAAGCTAATGAATTATAGCAAAATACTGTATCCTCCTCCTAATTCATTGTACCAAGATTTTTGCTGGATGGTTATGAAGCAAATCAATTCAACGATATACTAAGAAGATGGAAGCGCTACTAAAAACAATAGCTATGGACCATAAGGAATTATATGAGCGACCGAATGTGGTAAAAAAGACATTTTTCCAAATGGACTGGGCTAACATCATAGAGGTCAATGCAAAATATAAATCTTATAATGATCACGATTGTTTCTTTCACAAACAATCACCTAGATTGCAATACTTACTTATCTTTCCTTGTCCTAAAGCAAGGAACCTGTACTTGAGATTTAAATGAAATCTTATACATACTGCCGAAAGAACCAAGTACTGGACAGATGCTTGTAATCTTAGAGAAGGAGTGTTTTGCAGATTCTGTAGTAACAAAGACAGCCCTGAGTCGCTAAAACATCTGGTCATAAATTGTAGTGAGCTCGAAAACATCCAGAGCTTTCACTTGGGTAAATTCTACAACAGCAATTTGGCACTCTCTAGAGAGTTGCTATGGTCACAATGTATGTGGGGGAAATTTCAGCTGCTGATACTTGCACTAACACGCTTTATTGTTGTTCTTGAGGAAAAGCTTACGTGTTGACATACCAGTGAATAATGTCTCTAGGAATGATGAAATTATATAACTGTGATTTCATGATGGTTTTAAGTTTGAAGAGATCTGTATCCTTATTTCATTTTAATTTATATTAGCAGAATATGATGTCTATGCTTATAAGAGTTCTTAAGAGTAAAAAATGTTTAGATTGTTGTTTTAAAGTATTTAGTAAATATTTGTAAAGGTGCATTGTACCAAAAACAAATAATAATTAAAAAAAAAGATATATCAAATGGTCAGTATTTGTCACTCCTTGAAGCATGTGGTGGCCCCCTCCTTTGGAATTTTCTTCTGTCAGGCAGGATTTTCAGGGGCTGCAGCATTTTTACGACCCTTCTCACCTTCAATATCCTGGGTTGGAGGATGTTCACTGTTTAGTCCTGTGCTAACCTGCAATTAGCACCTCCCAGTGAGTTTCTGCTGAGAGGAAGGCCCTCCTTCTGGGAGAAAAACCTGCTCTACCAGTTCTTGCAGCCCAGCCAGGTTAATTTATTCTTAATTAAAATCCACCAAAACCAAACTTATTGCATCAAATATAAATACATTACTTTTTAGCCTTAAAACCTGTGGGATGAAAAGCAGCTGAGGTCTATATTGTTTTAACAAAAAATCATTTTTTATCTTTGCTAATCCAGCAGACTTTTTAGTTTTAGATCCCTTTAAAGTTTCATCAGTAACTCATCTGACAGCTGTCATTCAGGTAGCCCCGGGTACTGCACCCCGATTTTGGCATGGCCTGTCAGTTCACAGACTCTGTATGTTTCAAAATACTTAATTAGATACATGAATGTTGGCACCAGGCAAGATTGTGAATGTTGAAAGGTGTTGTGTATAGGCATTTAGGAGTTTTTAGCAACAAAGCAAATATCCTTTGTTGGCACATTTTGGGGATTTCTTTTGCAAAGTGCTGCTTCTACCTCTCCATTCTGTTTGCTGGTCATGGAGCCCACTGGCACATTTCTGCAGGGTGTGCTCTATTCTACTGCACATGCAGCATGGGTGGCAGGCTGTGCATCCCTCTTTTTGTGTGCTGAAGCACATGGTTTTGGTAGGTTTCTGTAGGTTTTTGGCATAAGGGTTTTACCGCCATTGTTGCTTTTTATTTCCCCATAACTGGCAGGGTGATACCGCATAGCATAGCGGAGTGGGTCAATACATCCCACAATGGGTACCTTGTTAGGCACGATTAACTATACCACATGCTATTTCTACCTGGGACTTGAGTTATGGATATCCTCTAACTACAACCGCATAATTGAGACTAAGATTAGAAAGGCTAAACAACATAGTTTTAAGATTCAGCAATTTGCTAAAGAATATGCAGGCTTCTAATTTGCAGGCATAGTCTCCTTATATAAGTAGTGCTTCTGCCCCGCTATATTCCATGGACTTGAGGAACTAGCCATGCAAGATTTAAAATTACTGAACAGGATTAAGGGCTTTTTCTGTTGTAAATTACTGGGTATGTCTCCATCTTGCCCAGTAGAATGTATATGACTAGAGTTAGGTCTGACTTCCCTTAGGGGAATTACCCTTAGGGCAAGAGGCCTGTTGTATATAGAATCAAGAGCAAGTCCTTTATGTCGCTTACTGGCAAGTCTTGGAGAAAACTGTGACCAAGAAGTTGTAAGGTGGAGCAGTAATTATTTAGCCTTGAATAACACTGTTTTTGAAATTATAGATTAGCACCCAAACTTGAAACCTGAGAAGTCCCATCCTGTAATGAAGGCAGCTTTTAAAGAGAGATTTAACAGGTGAGACTAGTACAACTAGTCTCACTTGTCTAAACTAAAATGTTATATCGCTGTAGAAAAATTCAGCCTTACTTGTCTATATGTCCTGACCTGGCAGTGAAACGCTTGATACTTTTGCTTTGTACCAATCAACTGCCCGTATTCGCTGTATGTGGTCCTCAGTTAAACCTAGTACCCGAGGCACGGTTCTGTCTTATTTGCAGAACTCCTCAAAAGATAGAAACACTGAGACAGGTTATTATGGAGTGTTCAAAACTTGGTCCACTATACATGTGCAATTTGGATTGCTTAGTGCATAACTACGAGGCAAGAAGAAAAATAGCGTTTTGGTATTATTGTCTTAATACAGACTCAATTTCTTCTCAGATAGTCTTATACCGTGTATGGTTGCAAATTAAAAACCACCTCGGTTACTCTGAGTATGTACATGTAAGGAAGCTTATTTTTCCTGAATAGTTTATTAATATTTCAATAACATTGTTAAGGTTCTTCTAAGGGTTTTAAGGTTTTAAGCTAATGTATTAAGGTATTATAATGTATGTATAATACATGCAATTACATAATTATGTTTTGTTTATATGATTTTATTTGTTAAGTTAAATTTGAGCTAAAACACAATAAAGATTATTTTTATTATTATTATTATTATTATTATTATTATTATTATTATTATTATTATATCCGATAACAATAGTAATTCATATTGTGTCTGTTATATTTGCTACATCATGTTACTGCTTATAGTTTACATACCCTGCTAAACTTGGCTTATCAGAAATAGTGAAGCAATTATATTTATATTATCGAGAAGCAAATGAAATACACATTTATCATTATTATTCAACATGGTTGTGGTATTATCTATGCATTAAAACAGCATACTAATATAATAGACACTATACAATTTGGCACCATCTATTCAGCATTGTAAAATATCTCTTTATATCAGTGATGTCCTCACCTAAAATGAAATCAGGGTTGAAGGTCACGTGACAAGACTTTCTTTGATTTCACCAGGGTCAGAGGTCATGTGATTTTCTGTCATGTGATTTTGTTTACTCTTTGTTTTCTGCTACCCCTGACATTTTAGTGAATTGATATCTCTGCCTATCAGCTCTACGTCTTTTTAAAGAATATGAAATCCCTCTGGAGCGGGTGATGTAATAAAAAACAAACAAAAAAACAGCAGACCCCATTGCTGGTTTGTGACTTTAACAGTACATGAGTTTGGCAGTGTTCCGTCACCACCCCTCAGTCAGGTGGATTAACTACAAGATTACGGGTATTGTAGCAGCGGTGTTTATCCCAACATTTGCCGTCCATAGGACTTCAAGGAGATTCTGGATGAATAACATCAGGGTTAAATTAGCCCGCAGGATTTCCTACGGTTTTTTACAGTGCCAGCTCTAGAGGGATTTAAAGTTCTTTACAACGAAGCAGAGCTGATAGGCAGAGATATCAATTCACCGAAATGCAGGGGTAAAGGAAAACAAAGAGTGAAAAAAAGCATGCGACAGATAATCACATGACCTCTGACCCTGATGAATGTAAACAAAAAGGATGTACCCTTCCTAGTGGACAAAGCTCAAGGCTATAGTACTTTACTGGTACAGGAGTGTGGTCCTGTCCACCGATTAGTGTGTAGGTTGGCCCATTAAGTGGTAGAGCCGAACCTGAGGACAAAGGTGTATTAACCTCTCACTGAGCTAAGACAAACCAGAGAGTAGCAAACAGGAGTTTTATTTGCTAATCATATAGGCAAGAATTCAGTACATAAAACTTGAAAGAAGATGTTGAAAAAATGCAACATACATAAATGAAAGGTTAAGACAACATATGATACCATCAATACAAATTCAAAAAAAAGAAAACAGAAGTGCAGTGTTTACAACAAAGTGAACAAGGAATACTGTATTAACAATATACAGATCAATCTTGAGCAAAGGTTTTTTACTTATTTTCTTGCATAATAGTGTACCAATTTATGTGGACACATAGGTCCTTTGTGAATAAATCCCAAGGTCAGAAATTTCTTAAGGGTATCCTTGATAATGGAAAGTTACTTAGTCAGGTATTACTTTCCAGCAAAATGTATTTCCAGGGTCCTATAGAGAGTAAGATATCTTGATAGCCAACGTGACAGAGACTGAATGAACAGGGTCTGATTCAGACGGGAACCATTGCATGTGGCTGTTCCCGGATTGACACGTTTCGGCGGAGGTGCATTAAGGTAGCGTCCGCCTTCATCAGGGCTCTGTAGGGGCGACCCTGCAGTGGGTATAGAGAGCTTCAGTCCCTGATGAAACCAAAGAAAGTGTTGTCACATGACCTTCAACCTTGTTGTCATTTTGGGTGGGGTCATCATTGATATAAAGAGATATTTTAACTGGGGGTATCTGCTCCACTTTATATAAAATATATAAATATCAGTGCGGAAAACTGGCGATGACAATATTATCTCAACTTTACTGCCAGTGTACCGCTGGGGTCGTACTTTTGCCCAGTGTTATTTTCCATTAAAAAAAACTAATTTACAGATAGTTATTGGCTATATCAAGGTTTAAATATTGTATACCTTGCGTCTAACTTTAACTTTGCAGCTATTTTCCATAATTCGTATTTGAATGTAAAGTGCGTAGAAAGAGCTTCTGACAGTGAGGCGGGTCTGGTAAGTATGTGAAATTAGAAAAAATATGAAGACTATGCATAAACCATAGAGAGTATAAAAAATAAAAAATGAACTCCCAAATTACCTGCAGGCTCTGAGTGATATCAATCTAGCAGTTACATTTATTAAAAGAGTATTCAACACTGCTGAGAAGGCACAATTAACTACAAAGCAGGCTATAGAACAACATTAATGAAAAGAGGAGAACACCCGATGCACTGATAAGGAATGTTACACATTCTGACACAAATGAGGAACACCGGCATACTCGGAGCGGAGCAGCTTTTGATGCGACCTGCATGACGCCCACAGTGCGTGCCAGCACAAAATGTGCCAATGCACGCGATGTTCCCTGCGCATGCATGCACAGACACGAACCCGTCTACTTGGGGACACAGCTTGACTGACAGCCATGAGAGACCTATGACCCCCAACACAACAAGGCCTCTGTGCCTGTGGATGCGACAGGTACTTGCATGATTTGGAGACAGCCCCGCCAATGTCATCGATCAGTCTAACAAGTGCAAAAGCATTAGGAATTCGGATTCGCCAATGTAAGTATTTCCGTGTTCCGCACCTAACGCCCACGTATGGCTGTGAACACTTATTGGACGTGGCATTCACCAAGAATCATGCAGAACACATGCACAGCTCACACATAGAGGGGTGGTTAAAAATAAAGTGCTCTTAAACCTGAAAGAGGGTCCTCCATGGCTGCCCGGTATGCATACATACACTTCACCCGGGAGTAGAATACAGATAGGAGCTGCGCCTTCCTGCTAGCCTAAACAAATATTCAGAGCAGATGTGTACGTAGTAATGGCTAATTGACACAATTAGTTTTCAAAACATGTATGTCAATTTTTTGATGAGTGTTTTTGTTTTCCCGTTTCCTTATAATATGGGCGAGGTTTTCCCCATCTCTGCTTCTCATCTTACCCTATCCCATAAACGTTTTAATTACGTCCTTCCGTGCTTGCACAGCAGTCAAAATGCATTTTTCATCATATTTTTTTCTTTTAATATTTGCCATTTATATATTTTAAAGACAGTTGTCATAACAACGTTGCCAAAATCATTGTACATGCTAGAAATAACACAGCCAAGAAGTAGGCTAACACAAGGGCCACATTCCCTTTTTGTGGGTCAATATTACAACATAATTACAACAAGCATTGGCAATGCAAATAGTTTTGGCATGTACTGCTGTTCTTAGCATTTTGCATTTATAGGCACCAGGGTGCAAGGAGGAGAGTGCACATTTTCACAGGAGGATTTGATAAGGGCTGCAGGTGTGCAATAGAATGAGGAGGGGAATAGAGCAAGGGAGGAAGCCAATGATGCAGGGTACCATTGATGATGAGCAAGAAGAAATATGAGCGAGAAAGAGTGAGAGGGTAAGAAATGAAGCAAGTGTGTGTGAGGAAGGATGAGGGGGTAGGGTGAGGGGATACAGTGGTTGAGTGAACAGAGGGGGTAGGATGGGTGGTGGTAGACAGAGTGATGTTAGAGTGGGTGGGGGTAGAGAGTGGGAGTAGGCTGGGGGTAAGAAATGAAGCAAGTGTGTGTGAGGAAGGATGAGAGGGGATAGGGAGAGGTGATCCAGTGGTTGAGTGAATAGAGGGGGTAGGATGGGTCGTGGTAGACAGAGTGATGTTAGAGTGGGTGGGGGTAGAGAGTGGGAGTAGGCTGGGGGTAAGAAATGAAGCAAGTGTGTGTGAGGAAGGATGAGAGGGGGTAGAGAGAGGGGATCCAGTGGTTGAGTGAATAGAGGGGGTAGGATGGGTCGTGGTAGACAGAGTGATGTTAGAGTGGGTGGGGGTAGAGAGTGGGAGTAGACTGGGTGAGGGTAGAGTGGGGGTAGTGGGTATTTGGGTTAGGGTGGGTGGGTAGAGGTGCAGAGAGTGGAGTTAGGGGGTATGTAGAGAAAATGGAGGTAGAGAGACGGGTTGGTGGGTGGATTGGGTTAGAGAGAGTGGGGGTACAGAGAGTGGTGGTAGGATGGCGTAGATAGAGTGGGGTTAGGGTGGGTGGGGGTAGAGAAGATTTGTGGGGTAGAGAGAGAGGTAGAATATGATGGGTGGGTGTGGTAGAGAGAGTAAGGCTAGGGAGGGTGGGTGGTGGTAGAGAGAATTGTGTATGTAGAGAAAGTGGGATAGAGAGAGTGGGTAGAGAGAGTGGCATAGGGTCAGTAGATTGGGGTTAAAGAGAGAGGGGTGGGATCGGTGGATTGGGATGGAGAGAGTGGGGATACAGAGAGTGGGGTAGGGTAGGCCTGGGTGAAGTGTGCAGGGTAGAGAGAGTGGTGGTAGGGCGGGGGATGAGAGAGTGGGGTAGAGGCAGAGAGAGTGATGGTAGGATGGGGGTGCAGAGTGCGAGTAGGGTGGCAGGGGTAGAGAGAGTGGTGTATGTCGAGAAAGTGGGGTAGAGAGACTGGGGTTTAGTCAGATTAGAGAGAGTGGGGCTAGAGAGAGTGGGGTATGGTGGGTGGGGGTAGAGAGAGTGGGGTTGGGTAGAGAGTTTTATAGGGTCAGTGGACTGAGGTTAGAAAGAGTGGGGGTACAGAGAGTGGGGGTAGGGTGGGTCGGGTAGAGAATGTGGGGTTAGGGTGGGGATATATAAGTGGGGTAGGGGTAGAGAGAATGAGGGTAGGGTCAGTGGATTTGGTTAGAGAGAGTGGGGGTAGGGTCGGTAGGGGTAGAGAGAGTGAGGGTAGGGTGGAGGTGGACAGTGGGAGTAGGGTGGGTGGGGATAGGGTCAGTGGGGTAGAGAGAGCGGTGTATGAAGAGAAAGTGAGGGTAGAGAGACTGGGGTTTAGTCAGATTAGAGAGAGTAGGGCTAGAGAGAGTGGGGTATGGTGGGTGGGGGTAGAGAGAGTGGGGTTGGGTAGAGAGTGTTATAGGGTCAGTGGACTGAGGTTAGAAAGAGTGGGGGTACAGAGAGTGGGGTAGGGTGGGTCGGGTAGAGAATGTGGAGTTAGGGTGGGGATAGATAAGTGGGGTAGGGGTAGAGAGAATGAGGGTAGGGTGCGGGTGGGAGTGGAAAGTGGAAGTAGGATGGGTGGGGGTAGAGTGGGGTATGAGTGAGGTTAGGATATGTTGCAGTTTATTAGGCAGTCGCACTCAACTCAGGGAGTTCGCCCCACCCCCAAGCAAGATGGTGCACAATAAAAATGCTTTTGATTACAGATTCAATTTGGTGAGGCCTCCAAAGCATCTCACACCCAACCCCAACAAATGCCCACTGTCACCAATTGACTAGGTTACAGGCTGGTGTACACTAAGAGTATATTTGTATTTAATTATTTAAGGTTTGACAAAGAAAACTATCAGCCAATATCAGCCACCAATGCTGTGCAACACCCAATATCACAACCATAGCTTGGTTATTAATACAGCACAGGTACAATTTTGAAACATGCAGTCACAACTTACAACACATTTAATTTTAATTTAACCAATAGAAGACATTCACAATACAATGGAAAAATGATTTTGCCACACACATTCAAAGGATAGACAGTGTTTGGGATTCTGGTTTGGGAGGCAAGGACATCAAAGGGAAATTTCGTTTTCAGGCTTTCATTTGAAAGGTACAGTTGGGAAAAGGAACTCAAAGGGAAATCGTTTTTTCAACGCACATGAAAATGAAAGGCAGGGATTTGTGATTTGGTTCAGAGAAAAATGGAAACAAAGGGGGAATTATGTTTTGCAGCACACATACAGATGAGATGCAATGCTTTGTAATTCTGATTTAAAATGAATGGAGATGAATGGGAAATTTCGTTTTGCACCCTCCACACTAACTTGAAAGTCAGTGTTTTGTGGATTACTTATTTTGGGATTTAGGACCCCCCACCCCCGTTCTGTACAGAAGTCAAGGGTTTCAGAATACAGTCAACCAAGTCATTATAGGCTATACCGGCTGTAACACATTGGGCATGAACTTTGTTAGTGTCAAATTTTAACCTGTGTCACACTTTGTTCTGTTTACCATTCTGTTTGCCCCTTCTCCCACGTTACGCAAGCTGTTCTGGGTTCCTCCAGTGTGTCGGGACGTGGAACAGGCTGCAACGCTCTAGCGTTTCTGCTGGATCCTAATGGAGTGTTAGCCACGCCCCCTGGCTTTCACACAGCATATCCGGAAGCTTCGCCGGGTGCAACTCGCGTTGTTTCTCTATTCCAGAGTAGCGTCACGCTCTGTAAGTACACTCTTTATCTAAAGCTTACTTGCTCTCTTTACCTCTCAGTGCTTTCTGTGTTATTGTGCTACCTTCTTGCAGGCCCTGTTATCTCCAGTTCTTAATCACTTCTTTTTCATCTTAGACGGAACGTCAGAGCTTTCAGCTGTTTGTTAACGAACTTCCACGAAGCCCTCTGGCTTTACCAGCGTTTGCGGGAGCTATTTTAGGTACGTTTAATACGAACTTGTTCTTACTTGCTTCCACTTGTAATTCGTTTAGATCCTCCTCACTAGTAAGTGTGTTAATTGCAAAATAGGACTCAGGATCTGATACATTGTGCAGAAAGAAGTAGGAAATCTTTTCCCGGAAGTACAGGAGATATTATTTCCTTCAGTCTGTCTCATCAGGCGGTAAGAAGAGCTCTAGATCTATTTCCATTCTATTTCCTTTTTGATTATTCCTGCTTCCTAGATGAACAGCCTATAGACCCATTCTCTAAATAACTTCTCTGTTTTCAGTAGCCCTGTGAGATTAGGTGTCAGTCTCTACCCGCCTTAATCATCAGTTCAGGATTGGTCAGTTGATACTGGGATAAGCCCTTTTCTAGGTGAATCACAGTTCAATCTTTCCTTTTTACGCTCCGGCTCTGGCTAATTCTAAGTCTCATTATTTATATATATATTTCTATCCTCTGTATCCAGCTCAACTGACATCCTCACAGATGAGCCACATCATCCCAGCTGTCCTCAGGATTCCACAAACCCTAGCAGCCCAACACAGGGTTTTTTTCCCACTTCGGGGGTTTTCCCTGGGGGCTCGTTTACGCCCGGCTCTTGGAGCGGGGTTGTGAAAGGGTTCCTAGGAGGAACCTCATTTATCATCAATCAGAAATATTTACACCCGGTAAAGATCAAGCCTAGAGGTGGGTGATTATCTTGTATGTTGATGCTTATGTTTAATGAAAAGTACGATATTGTTGATTAGACATTACAGCAAGCATTGCCCAATTGGCCTAGAACTAAGGTTCAACATACAAGTATCTTATTAAATATGGATCAGCAGATCCAACAGCTGATAACAGCAGTCCAATCATTGACTGCAGAGGTGCAGAACCTTAAACAGAAAAAGGGCAACCTTCGGCAAACCCAACAGAATCAGCAACTGGCAGCTCAATATGCCGCACAACATGCAGCTGCTAATCGAGTACCCCATTGTTTGGAGGTTCCTCCGGGGCCCTTGCCAGGGGGTAAGTTCGATGGAAACCTGCACAAGATTAAGGAGTTTCTCGACGCCTGTTCTGTTCAGTTCTCATTTAAAAATGCCTTTTTTCATTCTGACTGAGATCGTGTCGGATTCATGATATCCCAAATGGTGGGTCCGGCTCTCGCCTGGGCAACTCCTCTGGTCACGACAAATAACCCTATCCTTGATTCCCACACTGCCTTTTGTAACAGTGTTAAAACTATGTTCGGTAGACAGGAAATAAGAATCGCCGCGCAGGAGCATCTGCTAGATTTAGGACAAGGGAATCACGACATATTAACATATATTACCAGATTTAAACAAATCGCTAGCGAATCTACATGGTCGGATGATGCGCAGGTAACATTATTCCAGAGGGGGTTATTGGAGGAATTAAAAGCCGAGATTTCTAGGGTAGCTCATCCAGCTTCTCTGACTGAATTTATTGCGTTAGTTATGCAGATCGACTACAGAATAAAGGAAAGAAACAGTGAAAGATGCAAAGGGAAATGTATCGTACTTTCGCCACTCCGACCCCTACTCAACAGGCAGAGGGCCCCTAACCCCAGAGGAAAGAGCTCACAGAAGGTCACAGGGACTTTGCATGTACTGTGGTTCAAATACACACACGGTACAAGAGTGTCCTATTACGCCTCCAAGAAGGTCAGGAAATGCCAAATGCCAACGCCCGGCCGTAGGAGGAACCGCATTCCGGGGTCCTGTGTCTAATCCAGGTTCCTCCGCTCTTTTGCAAACCTTTCAAGGCAGTAATCCACCTTTCACTAATATGCTAGTATTGCGTGTCATCCTAAAATTTGGAAATAAGTCTCTACCTGAGGTATCAGCTTTACTGGATAGTGGTGCAGCAGGAATTTGTATTGATGATGGTTGGGCTATGCAACATCATATCCCCAGGATGCTTAAAGCAGAGGCTGTTCCAGTAGAAAGTGTCGATGGTAGCCTATTAATTTCTGGCCCTATAATCAACCAGACTTGCCCATTATCTATGTTGATCGCTACTCATCAAGAGACTCTTACATTGGACATAATACGAGCTGCTCATTACCCCATCATATTGGAATTACCATGGCTTCGAAGGCATAACCCCTTCATAAACTGGATGGTGGGTTCATTTTTTTTGGTCTCAGAATTGTGTCTTTCTCATTGTATCGGTCACACAGAGAAGGAGTCGTTAGAGAATCATTCTAACCCAGAAGCCCCTATGCAGAGTACCTCCGGGCAGGTTACGTCACTTAATTGTGTTGCAGGTCTCCCCGCAGAATACCAACAATTTGCTGAAGTTTTCTCCCCGGTCGAATATACTCAGCTACT
This sequence comes from Ambystoma mexicanum, assembly GCF_040938575.1. Lineage (NCBI taxonomy): Eukaryota > Metazoa > Chordata > Amphibia > Caudata > Ambystomatidae > Ambystoma > Ambystoma mexicanum. Next base: position 1,027,784,403 of record NC_090936.1, read on the forward strand.
GCCTCACCGGAGAGATGACTGTGCCATAGATCTCATCCCGGAACAACCATTACCGTTTGGCAGGATGTATATCCTTTCCACTTCAGAGAAGAAAATTCTGAGAGATTACCTGGACACTAATCTAAGGAACAGATTAATAACCGAAACAACCTCACCGGCAGCAGCATCACTATTCTTTGTGCCCAAGAAAAATTCTACAGAACTCAGGCCATGTATTGATTTCATGGGGTTAAATAAGATCACCGTTCCGGATAGGTACCCAATGCCTTTGATTCCGGATATCCTAAAAGCCGTCAAAGGAGCAAACATATACACTAAATTGGATCTCAAAGGTGCTTACCATCTGATCAGAATAAGAAATGGAGACAAGTTAAAAACTGCCTTCCGGACTCCCTTTGGACACTTTCAATATCAAGTCATGCCATTTGGGTTATCCAATGCACCGGCGGTATTGCAGCGATTTATGGACCACCTATTCTCAGACGTATTACTTCATTACGTCATAGTTTACCTAGATGACATTCTGGTGTTCTCTAAAACGGTTCCCAAACACAATTCCCATGTTAAGGAAGTACCAGGCAGACTACTGGGTAATCATTTATATTGTAATTTTGAAAAATGTTTATTTCACCAGTCTAAGGTAACATACTTGGGTTATATTCTATCCGCTCAGGGCATTGCCATGGATCCTGAAAAGGTTATTGCTGTTCAAGACTGGCCCACTCCTAAATCCTGCAAGGATATTCAAAGGTTTGTGGGCTTTTCCAACGTATATTGTCGCTTCATACCCAATTTCTCTGCCCTTACTCAGCCTCTTAACAACCTTCTAAAAAAAGGGGTTCCTTATGTCTGGACCGAATTGACACAAAAGGCCTTTGAAACTTTAAAGAGAAGATTCTCCACAGCATCTTTATTGAAGACTCCGGACCAAACCCGGGGTTTCATCATCGAAACTGATGCTTCACAGTATGCTTTGGGAGCGGTTCTATTACAGAAGGATGAGCAAGATCTAGAACGCCCCATCGCATATTTGTCTAAGACACTTTCCCCTGCAGAACTGAATTACACCGTTCTAGAAAAAGAGATACTAGTTATTACAAGATCATTCGAAGAATGGAGACATTTACTGTTGGGAGCCCAACATCCCATAGAAGTAACAACAGACTATCAGAATTTATGGATTCTCCAAAATGCACAAACATGTAACAGTCGACAGGCTAGGTGGGCTCATTTTTTTTCACCTTTCAGGATCGTATTTACTTTCATCCCTGGGAAAAATAACTTACAGGCTGATGCTTTATCTCGTAAGGACAATTATTCCAACATCTTAACCAAATCTGAACAAATTTTCCGTTGTTTGGCGTTGAGTGTTTCTAAAACTCCAGATTTCTTACAACATTTGGAACAACAGTCTGGACCTTCAGCCTGTCTAAAACAGAACAAGACACCCTTAATAGGAAAGAGGGGTGTTATTTCTGGGGAACTCGAGCTTACATACCAACCAAATCTTTACAAAGGGAGGTTCTTGGCATGTGCCACGATTCTAAAACTGCAGGTCATCGTGGTTGTGTTACCACTTATGAATTAATTTCTCAATACTTTTGGTGGCCATCTCTGAAGGAGGATATTTGCAGTTATGTGGAATCCTGTCCTCTTTGTTTGCAGTCCAAGAGTCCAAGACATTCTCCTTTTGGGACCTTGGTAAAGATGACGATACCCTCACGATCTTGGCAAATAATTTCTACGGACTTTATAGTCGAATTACCACCCTCTGGAGGATGTTCTACCATTATGGTTGTAATAGACTCTTTCACTAAAATGGCTAATTTTTTACCACTTACTAATCTACCTTCTGCTGCCTTAATGGCACGTACCTTCATTTCTTGGGTATGTTCTCTACATGGGCTACCTGAAACTATTATCTCGGATCGAGGATCCCAATATACATCCAGATACTGGAAACATATCTGTCATAGATTAGGGATCACTTGAGCCCTAAATTCGGGTTATCATCCACAAACCAATGGCCAGACCGAGAGACTTAAGCAGACCTTGGAAGGGTACTTAAGGAATTACATTTACGCTGCTCAAGATAATTGGAATGATTTGTTACCCATTGCTGAGTATGCTTACAATAAGTCATATAATTCTGCCATTAAAATGTCCCCGTTCTATTGTATCTATGGATTTCACCCAGCATCATTTCCGGAGAAAAGCCCCCAGGATAATAAAAATCCAGACGTTGATTCCTTACTAAAACAGATACATGATGGTCAATACCTCGCCTAAGAAGCTCTGAATAATACTAAGGACAGAGTAAAACGTTATGCTGACTGACACCGGACCCCTGATTTACTTTAATCAAATGTGCTAAGGGTCTACACAGCTTCCCCCTTCCCCACAACTTAATGGAAAAAATTAAGGCGAGCTGCTCCGAACACAATGCAATTTCAACAGAGAGGTTGGTTTTCTATGGGGAAATAATTTCAATGCGATTAATACATTGGGCTAAGGGCCTACCCAGTCCCCCCTTTTACCCACTAATGCAAAGGGATAAAGGCAGATGCTCCTCGCACAATTGATGGCTTTGGGTTATCTACTCAAATGGGAGCTCTCTGCTTTTGGCTCTGGAGGCCAGCCAGTTTTTTAGGACCCTCTTTTGGTTGTGAGCTCACAGCAGGTCTCTCCCCCAGCAAGGTCCCTGCAGATAGATCTCTTTGGTTAGGGCTCCCAGGTTTCCAGGCAAGGTTTACCCTAATGGTCTTGGTAGCTCTCCTTTCCTCTTTGCTAGCTGTTCCTTGCTAGAGTCCAGCAGCAGGCTGTCTCCTGAAATAAGGTCAAAAAGGCCTGTTCTGATGCAAATATTCTCTCTTGCAGCACTGATGACACTCCAACGTCGTCATAATTCCCATGGTCACGATTGGCTAGCTCACTCCCTTCCAATCCTTCCACCTCACCCCCTGCCTGTTGATACGACCAGGAATTGAGAGGAGTGTATGGTGTAGGCAGAGGGAGCAGAAAAGATACGTCATTTCAAAATGACATGTAGTTTTACATTTTGTGTTCTGAAAAATCTCAATGTAGCAGCTCCCTTAATATTTCAGATAACCACATGAATCTATATATATATATTTGACCTCTACATTCTATAGTGAGTCAGACAATACTAATTTTATCTTGGCACCCCCTTCCTGGGTGAAGCTATCATTTTTTGCGGTTTGCTGCTGCGCCGAAATAGCTGAAAATGGGACAATTTCCAATTCAAACCTTACTTTTATAATCTATCACTTTGGCAACTTTCCCATTTCTCAGATGTATGAAAATAGCAGAATCATAATTTGATCATAATTTAAATTATATAAATCACAAAAATGTCGGTTTTACATGATCCTGACTGGCTTTTCGTTTCCATGTCATTTTGCTGACCCCCTTTTTTCTGACGGGTGTATTGTCGCGGGAGTTTTGCCGATATCTAAATGTTGTTTAATTATTGTTGGGGGCTTCCCCCAAGCCCCTTTTAATTAAATTAGTTATTTGTTTAATTATTTTTTTGTTTTTATATACCTTCCCCCAACCCTTTATTTACCCTTTCCATCCCCCAACAATTTAGATGGGAATTTCTGGCAAAACTCCTGTGGCAAAACACCTGTCGGAAAAATGGGTGTCTGCAAAAGGACGCGATACCAGCTTTTTATTCCCTTTAAATTGAACCCATGGTGGGCTCAATAGGACACACGATACTCTTTGAACATTTTTTCAATGTTTAATCACTGGCACGGCATAACATGGCCCCCCAGTTTCACATTCAGATCAGGCCCAAGCACTTTCCATTTCTCTCTAAACATGTGACGAGCCATCTGATTTATCCATGTTTATCTAAACCTTTTCCTAATTGGCTTCAAGGGGTCCTTGCTTGGATCTTAATGCACAGTTTATGGCAAGGACTGACCTTAAGGTCACTTCTGCAGGACATGTTATCAGTGACTCCCATCATTTCAACCTACTTCTTTGTATATCTTAACATTTAGATTGAAAGCCAGACCTCCCTCCTTAGTGGGCCCAGCCCCAAAGGACTTGAGTTCAGATTTTCAAAGGGTGTTTGTTCAGAGCTATTGCACCATTAATGGGGAACTTGACGTTAAAGATCTTTTCTGTTGGTTGTGTTAGCAGCAACTAACCACAATTCTGATCTCTTTCTCTGTATATTTAAGCATTTACTTGAAACAAGCCCTGCATTCCTCGTATGAATCAACCAAAGGGCTGCGAGGTCAGGATCCAAAAACACTACTCATCTCACAGTTCAGTGGGGTATTTTTGCTCAGAAAGAACCACAAGGTTCAGTTTACCATTCTGAAAGGCTAGCATATTACATTTACCCACTGTGTACCTATAACCTTCAATGCTGCACCATGGTCTGTTGTTCACAATATAATCGTTTCTTTATACAATATTAGAACAGAAGTCAATGAAACAATCTCCTGCATGCAAAATAGGCCATAGTTAGCACAGGTAATCAGTATCCATTTATGAAAACCGAAAAAGGCTGTTACAAATGTCATTTTGATGTGCTGGACAAAAGCAGTCTGCCATTTGAGTTTATTTCTCCATTGAAACAGCATTATTCCACATGTTTAGCTTCCAAATGCTCAGCTATTTCTTTCCATCCTATGTGCACTGCTGCAGTTTTTTAATCTGTCAATGTTTAATGTATTTCTTTAAGAGAACAGGTGAAACAACATGAGTATCCCTTCGGTAGTGTCCACGCATATGCCATTATTTACCATGGGAAACTGATGTCTGCTTTAAAACTCCAAGCAGGCCTTTCCATGTAAATGTTATTTCATTTGTGAAACATAAGTGTCTTTCTCCACTTGCACACTTGTCCATTTTAGTAGAATTTAACTAGGCCCATTTATTTCCAAGTCACTAGGCCTTAAGTCGAAAAAGGAAGTCTTTTGGACTGGCCTGCATTGACATTCAGGCACTATATTTTACCTCACAGACATGTTGGGTAGGATGGGTGGGGTAGATAGAGCAGTGCATGTAGAGAAAGTGGAGAAAGAGAGACCGAGAGAGTGGGGTGGTTAGAGAGGGGGTAGAGGTAGAGAGAGTGGTGTGTGGGTGGGAGTAGAGAGAGTAGGGACGGGGTTGGTGGGGTAGGGAGCAGGAAAGGGTTGGTGGGTTTAGAGAGAGTGTGGGTTGGGTCCGTGGGGGTAGAGAGATTGTGGATAGAGTGGGTGTGATAGAGAGAGTAGGAATAGGGTGGGTGGGGTAGAGAGTGTTAGGGTAGTGTGGGTGGGGGTAGAGAGAGAATGGGTGTTGGGTAGGTTGTGGTAGAGAGAATGCGGGTTGAGTGGGTGGAGGTAGATAGAGTGGGAGTCTGGTGGGCATAGAAAGAGTGGGAGTAGGGTGGGTTGGTCTAGAGAGAGTGAGTGGGGATAGATAGGGGGATATAGTGGGGGTGGGGTGGGAGAGTGGGTATTGGGTTCGGTGGATAGCAAGAGTGGGGGTTGGGTGGGGATAGCGAGAATGGGGGTAAGGTGGGTTAATGGTAGAGAGAGTAGGGGAGTGGGGATAGAGAGAGTGGGTGTAGGGTCGGTGGGGATAAAGTGTGTGGGTGTGGGGTGAGTAGGGGTGTGGGGTTGAGAGAGTGGGGGTAGGGTGGGTAGGGAGTGCCGTTAAGAGAGTGGGGGTAGCTTGGGTGGGGGTGGAGAGAGGTGGGTATGGTGCGTTAGAGAGAGTGGGGGTGGGGTGACTGAGTGGGTGGGGGTGGAGAAATTGGGGGGTTGGGTGGCTGGTAGACAGTGGCAGATGTGCAGGAGACATCTGCCAAGGGGAGAACATAGGGTTGGGGGTCACCTGGTGAACTATCGACCAGCCCTAGAAACCTAGAGATTTGGTTTGTAACTCAAATGTTCACACTTGACAGAATCCATCACAGGATTGCAAGCATGTGATTCCGACTCCATTTGCCTCTGATTGAAACATACAGTTCCTGTGCAGGGACCCCCGAGGCAACTGTTGCTGCAGTAGGGGATGTGCGCTGTAATGCGGGCATGCACATGCTTTGAGCTCAGGTAGAACTACACCACTGCCCACTCTACAAATCAAGAACTCGAGGACCGGGGAGAGAGGAAGAAGAGAAAAGAGGAGAAGGGACTTGGAGTTGAAGGCAGCATCAGTGCCTCCCTGGTGCCTCATGGGGGCATTCAGTACTCAGTGCTCTCACAGGTACTCTCAGTACTGTTGCTCCTTCAGGTGCTTTCTGTGCTGTGAGCCAATCGGTCCCCAGGTCCCGTCCTCCCAGTACCCAGAGCTATGTCCCCCAGCGGGTGCTGTCACTTCCCAGCGGCGGCTTGTGCCCCGCAGCTCTACTCACACTGTGGCTCTGCACCAGGCTAGCCAGGCAGAGCTGGAGCAGGAAAGGTGCTGGCACCCACATGCTGCGTTGGGGAGGGGAAGTGGGCCACTCTGTCTGTGGATGTCTGCCCTCCCCAGCCTTTATGGGTCATCCCCTCTTGATCTCTGCAACCCAAAACCATAAAAACAAATGCAGCCAACAATCAGTAGCGTCCAACCTGCCCGGCTTTTCCAAACAACGCCGCGGGTTCTCTGTCATCCTGATGAATACAATGAAGCCCCTCTTCCCCACAACCTCATCATCCCAAACCACACACTACCTGCATAATCCTAAAATCCGAAGACTGTTTACATCTCAACCTCTGCAGTCCCTTCAGCCCCTCTCTAAAGCACGCCTGAGGAAGCTAATGACATGGCAGCGAGTCACCACAGGAAGAGAGGGAAATGAGCGCCCTTTGGGAGGAGAGAGTGGTTGTCTTGGCTACCAGTCACTTGTTACAAACGCTACTCGTCACACACGAATGGGCAAATGAGAGGTGCGCACACTCGCGTGTGGCAATGAGGTTTTTACCACACTCTGCATGTTAGCTGAGGCTTTGAAAAAAGAACATGTGTTTCCCACTTTCTCTGTGTCATTCATTAAGGAGCCTTATTCTTAGGGAGAAACATTTAAACTCCAACAGAACTGTGAGATCAAGGCAGGGACACAAGAAAGCGATTGAGCACACAGGTCTGATCTGTGCAGGTAGTAAGGCAAATCACTACGGAGCTGGGAAATGGAAAACCTGGCTGACTTGCTTCTTACAAAGCTGCGGATTGGAGCAAATCTCGTTGCAGAGCTCCTCATTGGGTAGAGCAGCAGAGAAGTTTGAAATAATACATTTTAATGGGTTGGCCATTTCATTCCGTGGCAGCACTGGTTGGTATGCCAACCAGATATTCTCAGTTCAGAACCCCACTTCCTTCTCTTTCTCTTTTGTAACAAAGATTTGGACAAATTTGTGGCGTGCGCCATAACAGTTTGCCAAAACCAAAAACTGACCATCAGTTTCTTCCAGTGTTTAATGGCCTTTCCCTTTCCGATCTGTCCATTTCTTTAAAAAGGACTCCGTTTTACCAGATGCTTCAACTTATTTTTATTTTCAACCCTTTTATTCAATTTAAGTGAACCAAGACTCTGACAAAATCCCAGGACTGGCACCTGGTGCCTGGTGGCCTGCTGTCATTTTGTGATCTTACTCCATAGGAGATGCATACCTCAGGGGACCGTGCTCAACCAATGACAGAGAGAGAAGGAATCATCCGTAATGCTGAAATACCAAATGAGTCCACCTCTGGGACTCAAGACATGTTTTCCCATTCCAGAGAAGATATCAACTGTCCTTACAAGAAATATCATGAGATAGCATCTGTGCCATTTGTACCAGGTATTATCAGAAATGGTAAATGTTCAAAATTCCCTTAAAGTCTACTGTGTTTTCTGGGACCAACATGATGATACATGTAGGGATGTACTGAAAATATATGGCCAAATTCTGACCGAAAGTTGCTATTCAAAGAAGAAAACACAGTTTGTGTTTATTCTGAGAGGATAATTAGTGGAAGCACAGACATCGTTTCTCTGTTTTTATTTATTTATTTATTTACCAATTTATTTAGGTGTTTGTTTACTGTGGTGAGCTAGATTTCTGACAAGGAAAGGCTGGACTGAAGAGAAGTTCCCAAATGAAAGATGACATCAACTATTCAAATTAAACATTCTACATTAATTATCTTCACAATTCATTAGTCTTCATATAGAAGAGACAATAATAAATCAGTTTTTTAGAACGTTCTTCTCAGATGAAAACAGTGCTTTACACATCTCCCTTTGGCCCCTGTTTGTCAATTAATTGTGGTACAACAGAGGCGCTCAGTCCTGTATCCACCAATGTTACAGAGAATCACTGATGCTTGAAAGTCTGCACGTTATCCTCACAGTGTGTATGTAGTTGCAGATGCTTCCACCCCACTGAATGACAAGAAGCCACCTTCTGGCAAAAATAATAAACTGCTTCTGAGAAGGATGTCTATGGCATGTATCAGAAATAAAACAAGAGTGTGGGTGCCCTACTACGGAGAACAAACCTGGTTTAAATACCCTGTTCTATGGAATTTCTTCCACTGGGGAGGGCCTACCAGCACGTTTTAGCTCACTGCACCCTTCACAGAGATACCATTTGCATATCAGTCTGGTCCCACCGACAAGGGCAGTCCAGCTCTGACCCCCTAGACAATTCTCCTCTGAACAAGAGTACCAACAGCAACCCTAGATACGTGTTTTGACCTTGTTGGGACTTCTCTGTGAGTTGATGCTGAGCCACTCTAAGGCACTGTGAGCGAGAGGTCCAAATCTGGATTACCCTGGGTTACTTACTGGGAAACCTCGAGCCTTACAAATTAAACAAGAGTGTGGAACCCCTGTACCGAGAACAAACATGTTTCAAATAACCTGTTATATGGCATTTCTGCCACTCTGGAGCATCTGCAGCCTTGGTTTGGCTCACTGGACCCTCCACAGAGGAGAAACATTCATTTGCACTTTGCGAAATATCCATTTGCACATCAGTCTTGTCCCATCCACAAGGGTAGTCCAGAATCGAAATACTAGTCAATCCTCCACTGAACAAGAGTACCACCCACAACCCCAGACACGTGTATCAGAAATAAATTGGGGCAAAATCGCGGCAATACATGTTGGAGAGATAGCCAATTTTGCCGATAACAATATGTGCAAACGTCACTCTAATATGCAGTAGATCAATGGATGAATGCACCACCTGCTTGGACAGTTGTGTAAACTATACATCACTTGGCGAAATTTCAAAGGGCAGTTGTCTGAGTTTTCTGGTGCAAATCATTCGTACTGCACAGACAGAGGAACATGGTTAGATGCCCGTGCCAGAGCAGGTGGTATGAAGTATGTATAGCTAAAGGAATGGACTTAATATATATTTACCATCTAAACGTTTGCATTGGTCCAATACAACCTTTTTTCAACAGCACAGGATGAAGTTTATTGTACTAATAAACTCATAATGAAAGAGTGCATCTTTGTTGATGGATGCTTTTATGTTTATACAGTGTACGAATATCGTCACAATTGCCAACTGACACTGTGCGCGCACCAAGCAAGTACAACAAGTACCTCTTTGCCTCGGGACGCCGCTTGTGGATTCTGGATCAGCTGCTGCCTTTGTTTGTTGCAGCGTTCTACGTGCGACTGCTTTTGGATTGACGGTAAAGCACCGTTCTGAAGAAGAACTATAGACGTTAAAAACGTTAAAAACGTTTAATTTGGACAATCCTTACTAATATAACACTCGTTTATCTTTGTGTAGTGTGTGAAGCCACGCCCCCTTAAACGCCGTCCTCAAATACAGACATGCCCGCGCACCAGCGCGCAATCACCAAGCAAGTACCTCTTTGCCTCTTTGCCTCGACGAGGCGGGAGGTTTATCTTGTGATACTCAAATCTTCAGTGTTATTTAGGTATAAATAAGCCCAGGGGGGGCGTGGTCTAGCTCACTATTAACACGTTTGCAACAATGAGAGCATTCAGTTTAAAAACGGGAATGCCGTTGTCTATTAGTTCGGCAACGGCAACGGAAAATTATGGAGATCTGCAGCAAATCTCCTCGAATATGAATTCAACACCCATCAGAACCAAAGGTATTAAAGGGGGGCTGTCCAATATGGACATACGGTCATTTTGTAGTGGTTCTCTATCAGCGCATAGAGTAAAGTCTAGACTGGAGAAAGAACAGCTTATAGAGGAAAAGAAGGTTCCTAGTGCTACATCTTCCGGTCCTGTGCTTAGAAAAATGGTTATGTTACCAGATGCCTTGGAATGCACACCAAGAGTGCAACTCTTGAAAACTCTGTCGTGTCAATCTATATCAGCACTGCTTTACTCGAGAATATACCTGCGACTGTCCAACCCATTGCATCCATTTATCTGACCCGAGGGCTAATGATGTAGCGGTAATTGACCTGGATCTTAATGACTCGGTCTTTTCAAACAAAATGATGTCTGAACATCTATCTAAATTCCCTACAATGTTTTCCGAGGTGACCTACACCTCCATAGAAACTGTTTCCTCTATCTCTATATCAGAGACAAGTGTCATACAGACCAACTCACAGGGAATGAATACACATTTTGTTCGGAAAAAAGTGAGTCATCTATAAATATCACATTACAGGCTATGAATTTAGCTATCCAGGCACTAGGGAAAATATATCAAACCATAGACAATTGAATGACAATGCAAGAAACACTTGTGCAGAAAATGTTAACATTATATGAATCATCAAATAGTGAAACTCAACTACAGATGGTTTCCAACTACAAGAGTTTGTCATTAAAGACAGTCACCAATTCTATAGCATGCCAGACTGATAAAGTCTCTGAGCAAGGCAATTTCAGTTTGACCGCTGTGAAGAATGGTGAAAGTGGAAGAACAACCAGTGCGTTACCATACATTGCCTCTATTATATATGAGCCATTAGCATATATTTCAAATTTGTCAAATGACACAAACACAGATCCACTGGTTAAATCAGCTGTGGTTTCCAAAGATGCACTATACCCGATGTTTATGCTGGGAATCCAAGATGTATGCAAACAAAAAAATAAGAAAAACTTGAAAGCAATGACCTCCTCTGAGGAGTCAATACCTCAATTAGTGAATAAGGGAATCAAGAAGGCCAAGAAAGTGAATTCAAAGTTATCAAAAAAATGAATGCTCTATTAAACACACAGGAGCCTGTGTCACCAAACAATTTTTGAAAGCTATTAGCTTCCTAAAAAGAATCAAATACTCACCTCTCAGGCCATTAAGAAAAGGTATGCTCAGCAAATGCTCATTAAAAAGAAAATGGAGAAATTAAATGTCCAGCGTGTTCAGCACTGAAATATCCCCCTTTGGATGAGCTCTTACAGGCGTTAGGGTCTCAAAATACTACTAACCCCCCTCCACCTTGTGAACTAGTAAATTCTAATATTCCTAAACCAAATGTGAGTAAGAACTTTAATAGTAAGATTATGTCAAGTGATGATCATGACAGATCTGAAATTAGGAAAGCGGTTGATGTTTACATGTCTAGTCATGTTCAACCTCAGATTGAAATATCTAAGAGAGCCTATGAATGGATTGAGAGTAGAGCTATTCAGAGTCAGAGTGATTCGAATTCAGTACTTGAACAGGCATCACAATCAAGGTTAGACAAAATGAACTTACCCTCAGATTCCAAAAAAACAGTTCTTGAGTCCTCTAAAAAAGGAAATGTCTGTTCAGATGAATGTCTCATGGTCGATGCACGAGTGAATGACACACTTCCCTTAAATGATCTGTCATGTGCTATCACACGACTAATTGAGGGTGCATTGGCGAACTTACAATCTACCCCTATATTGGGTAAGGAAATAATTGAAAAAAAAACTTTCGCTGATAAAAGCACTGCTCTTAAAGTGAAACCAGCTCCTCATTCATTAATCTCGGCCTGTAAACCACCCCCAATCACTCAATACGATTTAAATTGGAGAGCGGTGATGGCAATATTTTCAGACATCCCGCAGTTCGAAAACATTGTATCTGCCGATTTAGCACTGGGGGAGTTTGTGGAAAATAAGAACTTAAATACAGTGAGGCTCTGGATACAATCCAGGGTGGTGCAAAATCTTATTTGGCAGTAGAAAGATTCCTTGGCTGCACTAGGCTTTGATCTCACTATCGATCACTCTATCTTGCAAGGAGATTTAATGAAGAGTGGCCAACTGCCCCATGTGTCCTTACCTCAGAGACAGCAATCTAATTTAGATCAGACGGAACATCCAATGCCCAATAAAACAAAAGGTACTGTCACTTTCAATATACCTTGCTCTTGCTCGCACAATACTGAGCGAAGATAGCTAAGCTCAAAAAGTTTGCAGAAGCTTACCCTGGTCAGTTGGAATACTAGGGGCCACAAGCATCTAGCTAATAATGATCAACATCAGTTAAACAGCTATGATTTGGTGCTTTTGCAAGAAACTTGGCTGACTGCACCTCCAATTTGGGATCGTTATGAGGTGTTGTTGAATCCAGCCATTAGAACGACAATGGGTAGGCCAATGTCTGGACTCCTTACAGCTGTTAGGAAAAAAAATGACCTATCCTCACAACTGTGGGCTATACCCAATGAATTTATGATATTGATTAAAGTTTGCACTCCTGTTGATAACTTTGCTGTGTTAAATTTGTACTGGAACTCAGCGGCAATAAGTGATGACTGTTTTTTCAGAGACCTGAATGGTCTATTAGACATTGTGACTGGTGATCGGAAAACTAGATTTCTCGTCCTCGCTGGCGATCTAAACTTAAGATGCTTGGAAAGCGTGAACGAGCAAGCTAATCAAAGAAATACACGCTGGAGAGCACTAGTACAATATAGAGGTCTGCATGATTTGAATGGAGCTTTTACATCTGACATACCAGCTGCTCCGACTTGGCACAGAGGATCTGTGTTGTCAACTATAGATTATATCTATTTAAATGCGACTCTGTGGCCAAATGTTCAAGACTTCACTGTCATAACCTCAGAAGCCAGTGACCATAATATGTTGACCGACCACCAAATTGAATGTTCAAATGCAAGGTGATCATGGTGAAAAGAAAACAACTAAGGGATGTTTAGTAACAAACTCAGGCAGGTGTCGTCTCTGATGGTCGGAGGATGCCTTAATGTATTTCAGCAAGCTCCTTAAAGAGTCAAATATGAGCAAGGATGACATGCCAGATAACTCTGGCATTGTGTACAGCAACATGCTTCAAATATTTCAGCAGACAAAAAGTCTTAATAATTCGCAACAGAGTCACTTACACACATTTGACAATTTGGTATGTATGAGAAAAACTGCCTATCGGGCAGAGGTAAGGAAGCTCGCCAGGCATCCCCCCGCCATAAGAACGAAAATGGTAAAGAAGTTGCGTAACAGATTTAAGAACTGGGTTAAGTGTCATCGAGGATTGCTTTATCAGAAAGATGGAGCTGAAATGTTAAAAACGCTTGCTAGTAAAAACATCTCCAAGATGTGGGCGGCTTTGAATCAAGCCCTTGGACAGCATCAGGTCTGTATTCAGTCCTCTGCAGTTGATACACATACATGGGTTTCGCACTTTAGTGAACTCTATGCGGCACCAATTAATAGCACCCCCTCGCTCACATCTGGCATCTTAGCACCCTTCAACCTTTCGATCGATTAGTCAGAGATACTGCAACTTATAACAACTGCCAGTAAGTCCAAGGCAGTTGGCCTGGATGGTTTGTCCAATTTCGCCATGCAAAGGCACTTTGGAATTATGGGCTTCCATTCTGTTTCACATCTTTACCGCTGTCAATTATCATCAAAAATTACCACCCACATGGACTCAAGCAATAACGGTACCAGTTTATAAAAAGGGCGACCGACTGTCTCCAGATAGTTATCGCCCGATCTCATTATTGGACGCCCCAGGAAAAATCTTCTGTAGAATCTTACTGAGAGAACTGAATGAGTGGGTTGAAATGAAATCATTGCGAGATCCGTTCCAGTCAGGTTTTGTGAGAGGTTTGGGGACTATCCCAAATATTTTCGCTCTTACTGTGGTGCAAGCCCAACAGCTAGCGCAAAGACAACCGTTATATCTGGGATTTATTGATTTCAGAGCCGCTTTTGACCCAATTGATCGTGAGCGACTCTTTCTTAAACTGAGAGAACACGATTGTCCTCACACCCTGTTATCCTTAATTACACTGCTCCACTCAAACATATCCATGCAAGTGCGCACAACCCTTGATGGGATACTATCACCAAGGATAGTCAATCAAAGGGGTTTAAAGCAGGGATGTGCCATGGCCTCCTTCCTGTTTAATTTCTATATATTAGAAATCGGTGAATTTTTGACAAATTGTGTGGGAGATCCCCCTAAGATAGGTACGCAAAAAGTCCCTTATTTATTATATGCAGACGACTTAGTTCTACTATCACAGACACCAAGGGGATTGCAAAACATGCTAGAACAACTTGGCAGTTATGCTCAGGCTAACAACCTTAACATCAATACACAAAAAACTCAAATACTCATCTGTAACCCGAAGAGAAATTTTAAGGCAAGCAATCATAAATGGCAATTGCAGCAGTGTAAAATTCATATTGTTGACCAATATCGATATCTAGGTGTAATCATACAACATAAAAAGACACTATCACAATATAAGTGCGAAGTAAGAAATAAGCTACAATCACTGGTATCTCAATCGCGAATACTTCTTCGCAAGTTTGGGAAGTTCTCAATGAAACACATCATTATGTTTTATAAGATGAAGGTAATACCCATCTTATTATATGGTGTTGAAGCTTGCCTCCCTAAAGATCGTATATTCTGGGATGGCATAGCGTCCTCCTATTGAAAGCAAGTAATACAACTCCCAACATGTACACCCATAGCGTTGATTCGCTTTGAGCTGGGTCTCACATCTCTTTATTCACAGGTGGTGTGGAAACAATGCGCTTTCTTTCAGAAAGCTCTAACTGGCCTAGAAACTCCAACTATTCTGAAGGTTGTAGCTCACAATTTACTTACGTCAAACAACCTCTTTCCACGGAAATGGCGTAATCATGTTTTAGATGCTCTTAGTGATGCAGCCATATCCATTGATTTACTCATATCGAATCCCAATCGAGCAAAAGTTAAAATATTTCAGTATGACTGGGCAGAAAACACAATGAAATGTACAACATATAAAGACTTCAATGTTCTCCTGTTTGGATTGAAGAAGCATGGGATAATGGCATCTTATCTTGAAAAATTTCTGTGCCCTCAACTCAGGAGGAAGTATATGAGGTTTAGGTTGAATTTATACATCACTCGTGACATATTATGTAGGAGAAAAATTATTTTGAATGAGCATAACTATTGCCGGTACTGTGAGAACACAAATCAGATGCAAACTGTGCAACATTTGCTGACAGATTGCAAAGCAGTAAGTGATGCAAGAAGCAGATGCTTCAAGGATAAATTGATGCATCAGAATCACCTAACCCAATTCCAAAAATGGCAAACACTCTTCTCCAACCCAAGAACCTCAATACAAATAGCAATTGTCCAATTTTTAGACATGGCATTGCCAGACACCCTCCTGAGTGAGGATGAAAATTCTGTTTCGTAAATCATAAAACAATGACAATTGTGATTCAATTTTATTTCAGGGAGAAGGGAGTTATTTGTGATGCTGGTGATGTAGTATTTCATTTTTTGTTTGCTTTTTTTATTGTATGACCTTCGTTCTAACTTGGTTGATTCATCAGGAAGTGTCATTATTATCAGTAACTGTTCTTTTATTATTCTAATTGGTGATTATGTGATATTTTATATTTATGTTCTATCTCTATCATGGATGATGTTGATGCAAAATGACTTGTATTATGAACTTAAGATGAATTTTGGTATGTATTGTGTAAATAATTTGAAAAGTTGTTTTACGACTAAATAAATTAAATAAAAAATAAATAAATAAATAACATTGTGCTGTAGGATAACCATGCTGGGATTATGAGAGATCTTATACTCTCTTAAAAACAGCATCTATGGGGCGTGTGGAATTCTATATGATATGATATGGTGATTTATTTATCAACAATGTGTTTCAAAGCGCTTCATGACAAGGGAGGGAACAAGAGAAAATATACAAAACATTCTTACAGGCCATGATCAACAAGAATGTTAAAAAAAACTATCACATCGGCTTAGCGACATTTCAGATAGTGCAAGTGCTAAGACCCAAATAGGATGGAAATGGGAACAGACAGGTGACTACCATACTAGGCCTGATGACATTTCTGGTAGAGCTGGAGAATTACACAAGTTGAGGTTGAGGGGAGAAGAATGGGAAGAGGAACAAAACAAGCGAATATCGTACTAGGCCTGACAAAATTTCAGATAGTGCTGTAGAGGGAGGGAGGGGTAACAAGTAAGAAGGAGTGAGGAGACGAACAAAGTTACTGTCATAATAGGTCCAGGGACCAATCAGATAAAAAAGTAAGAGGGGGGAGGAGAAAGAGAGAAGGGGGAAAGGGAGAGGAGAAGAGAACAGAGAAAAAAGAACAATGAAAACAGCAGAGAAGCAGTGGGGGGAATGTAGAACAGTTGCAGAGGTCAGTGAGGCACGTACTGTTGCAAGGGAACAAGAAAAAGTGTAAGCAGGATTCACAAAGTCAGTGGGCACAGCATGATTCAGGGCCAACCTGAGTAGGAGATCCAGAGAAGGTCAAGCATGAGAGTTATGGGCGTGAAGCCCCAAGAGTCAATGTGTCCAAGAAAGTCAATCAAGCGTTGGCAAAAGTCATTGATGGTAACCCTATGTGAATCAAGACAACACCAACCAGAAGAAAGGCGGGGTGGACAAGAAAGGGAGGGGGAACACAGCAGCAAAATCAAGGGGGGATGTAGGGGGAATCAACACACATCACAGGAGGACATAGGGGGGTGGTGGGACATCACAAGCATCACGGGTGACATAGTAGGGTGGGGGGACATCATGAGCATCACAGGGGACAGTGGGGGGTGGGGGAACATCACAAGCATTACAGTGGGGCAGAGGGGTTGAGGGACATCACAAGCAACACAGGGGGACAGAGGGAGGTGGGGGACAACACGAGCATCACAGGGGGACAGAGGGGTGTGGGGGCCATCACAGGCAACACGGGGGACAGCGGGGGTGGAGCGACATCACAGGACAGAGGGGGTGGGGGGACATCACAAGCCTCACGGGGGGACAGTGGTGGGTCAGGGGACATCATGAGCATCACGGGGGGACATGTGGGGGAGGGGGACATCACGGGCATCACAGGTGACAGAGGGTGGGACATCACAAGCATCTCAGGGGACAGAGGGGGTGGAGGGAACTCATGAGCATCTTGGGGGGACAGAGGGGGCGGGGGTACATCACGAGCATTGTGGGGGGACAGAGGGGATCCAAAGCATCCCTGAAGTGGACAGGGAGCAGACAGGGGCCATAGGAGTGGGCCTTTGGAGGGAGGGCCGGCCAAGCCTGCAAGCTACCCCATAGGCCGTGATGTTAAGGTCAGAATCCAGTCAGATGCAAGAAGAGCAAGCAGGACAAAGGACTCCATGAGGAAAAATGCAGGCCACCATCTTGGAATGGCTGGGTCGCATTTAGACAAGGGGGGGACCTGTTTCAAGTTAATACAGGTAATCCCCAAGGTGAAAATCATTTTGATCTGTGTCTGCAAAATCTCAGTGCCAGCGAGCGCACTGCAAAAGCCCAGGGAGGGCTTACCTTAATTGTCCAAAGGTACGGAATGATGCTCCAAAAGGCTCCCGATGTTAGGAGTGTGAGAGCTGCATCTGGAACACGCTGCAAGGAGGAAAGGAGGCAGGAAGAATCTTCAAGTCAATACAGGTAATAGCCTTCTGTTTAAGCTGTGAAGGGACTTGTTTTACTGGAAAACCTAATGGCTTTGATATGTACTTAATATGAAGTGGCCACATATGGTAGCAGATTTTATACACTTTGGCTGCAGAAACTGAGAAAGCCATGCAATTGCAGTCTAACTTGGTGAACACATAGTTTTAACTGTTGTGCAGATTTAAAATATCATATAACATAAACAGAATTTTCTGACAATTACTGAATTAGGTAATTTCTATGTTAATGTCTTGCCTAGGATGACTCTGTCTGGTCTGTGCCAAGTGGACCCATTTTTCATTGGCAAGATATCTCAGGGGCAACGTGTTTGAATTGGAAGCAAGACTACACAGAGCAACACAGCTTCAGATCCCACGATTAGCGATTGGACTCTGGTATGAAGTGCATTATAAAAGATGTATTATTTATTTAATTAATTGTTCATCTCTGACTCCTGGCTCCAAATACAGCATGATATCAAGCATCTGGCCCTGTTCTAAGGCCTGGAGGGGACTGTTCGATGCAGGAAAGCAGGAAAGCTAACCTACCAGGATAACGCAACCAGAGCAGTGAATTACCTAGAGGCAGCGGGCGTGGGATTCACAAACTCCCTCCTAGTCGAACCTTGGTTACCTAGCGTCAGAAGATGTGGACTATTGCTAAAAAAGTTTTTCTGTTTTATCCTCACCCTGAATACCTATGTCCAAACTGTACAGACAGTTAGATGAAAGGGGTCTAAATCCCTGTAAAATCTAAATAATGTTCATTCAGAAACATGAGCAAAGAACAGAATACAGTTCATGAGCCACCCTCACTGTGTTGTCCCATATGTCAGTAAGGGCCTTTGCATAGAGATCAAGAGGTAAAGACAAGAAGCCCATTCGAAACACTCCCACCAGAAGCACAGAAAGAAAACTGTGCAGTGTCTGATTCAACCTAGAAATATCCAAGCTGGGATCCCCATGCACACTCACCTGTTACGGCTGAAGATTTTGAGCACAGAAACCACCAGCATTGCTAGAGCGGGAGAGGCAGCCGAAGAGTGGTGGGCATCCAGGGTGAAGATGAGCAAGGAAGGTAGAGGTTTTGTCTGGACTGAACACAGCCATCAAGGCTCATGACACCTCAGGATGCTACCGACAACAATAGCTGGGGTAAATGATAAAATTAAAGCACAAAACCTTTCTAGATGGTCCAGGGACGTCATTTCACCAAAATGCCAGGGGTAGCGGAAGTGAAATCACACGACCGTTGATCCCTGATGACATCACAGGAAGTGATGTCATTTGACCCCACCCCGAGGTGATATCGCGGGAAGCGATAGAACACAACCTTTCACCCGTTGACAAAACAGGAAGTGGTATCAAATAGCATTGTACACTACGAAAAATATGGTTACGATATCACTGTAATTTGATGTACATTTCATACAAGAATGGATCGCCATATGTATCATTTAGATCAGTGTGTATAGGCCCATATTACCAAATTACTGTGAATGCAAGCATACGTCCAAGGCCAAATTATAATGATGTGTTGTTACGTAGCACTTATGCTTAAGCACTTTATATAGAAAAAATATACACCAATATCACCCATGCTGTGTTGGTACTCATTTATCGACCTCAGAAGGATGAAAGCCTTCGTTGAGGCGTTTAAGAACAGATTAAATCAGAGAAGTGTGCCTGAAACAAACCTTTAATGAGTCTAGCAATTATTGTATAGAATTGCAGAAAGACACATTATTTGGTATTCCTATTCTTTCTTATTAAGGGTCAGTGCTGAAAGTGTTAGACCTGTGGCACTCCTGTTCTTATTTTTCTTTTTTTTTAAGGGGCCTGAACAAGAATGCCAGCCACTCCAGACGTATAGAGCCACATGGTGCTGGCCACGACCCAGGAGCTTGCAATACAAAAAAAAAATAATAATTTGGGGGAGTTTTTCTTTTTTTTTTAGAGGTCACAAGGGTGACCACAGAGGTCGCAAGGGAGACATCAGAGGTCGCCGTTGCGACATCTGGCAACCCCTAAATGACGTCCCTGAGATGGTCCCATATGAAGGGGGCCAGATAGTAATCAATGCAGGGCCACTAGAGATCAGGCCTTAATGGGAGAAACATATATTAAGACATTCACCCACTGTCAGATCCTCTATTACAGCAGTCCACAGACAAATGCAACAGCATCAGAAACCTTTTCACAGTCAAGATAAGACAACACATCGGCAGCTGAAACCACATCACAGACGACCCCCCAATACCAGCCTGCAACATATCAAGCTGGACTGAATTAAAGAGAATGATACCAGGAGATCTGACCAACAGCCTTGAAGCACTAATACCCTCCACCAAAAATACAAAATGATCACCTCCTCCAGGTTGAAGATCATCACAGGAAAATCACTAACACAACTACTTAATTTCATCACTACATCCATTATGCCAGGCACCTTCCCACAGGCACAGGAAACAGAATATATCCTGCACAGCAGAAGAAACTCACCCTCGACCTGGATGACCTCGCAAATTATCATGCCATCACTTATCGTTCCTTCCCCAGCAAAAGGATAGAGAACACGGTTGCCATCCAGCTGCATGAAGGAATTACTCAGCATAGATACCTACAGGACTATTATTCAACTCTATGACCATGATGCAGCACAGAGACTGCCACGGTTCACGTTATTGATGGAATTCTCCTTCAAAGCAACATTTGTGCAGTGGTTTGCTTTCTACATCACCAAAAGAGACAAACTGATCCAGGTCAGAACCAATAGGTCCCAGTATTGTCCAGTAACCTGCCGAGTTCCACAATGCGCAATTTTTATTCCCGGGTCATCTTCAACCTCTCTATGAAAGTTGAATTTTGAATTTTGAATTTTGAAGCACTTATAAACGCACGCACAACGAACCAAATTGTATCCTGGCACAGATGGAATAAAGCAATAGAGCTCTGAGGGCCAAGAGGACCAACTGGGTCAATTGAATACTATACAGACAGAAAGTAATCCAAGATTGTAAGTTTTGAGACCTGCTCTAAACCTCATCAAGGAGTTAGCTTGTCTCTGATATAATGGGAGATTATTCCACAATCTGGGTCTGGTCACTGAGAAACATCGATCTCCTCTGGACCTGTACTTTATCCTAGGAATTACAAGGAGGAGTTGATCCTCCGACCTAAGGGTACGAGTGGGTTGGTATTGTTTCAGTTTGTGTATTAAATATACTGGTGCCATCTCATGCAGGCATCTATAAACCAGGCAACCAGTCTTAAATTTCATCTGATCTTCAACCGTCAGCCAGTTTAGTGATCCGCGGAGACCAGATATATGAGTATTTTTGGATACGCCAAACACCAGTCTGACTCCGGCATTTTGTGCTTTCTGGAGACGATGGATTTGATTACTCGGTGCTCCTGCCAGAAGTCCTTTACAATAATCAAGATTTGAATTGACCAGTGCACCACCACTACCGCCCGATCTGCTTTAGGCACATAGGGTAGAGCTTGGCGCAAAAGGTGGATATTATAGAATACAGACTGCACCTTGGCTGAGACCTGGGCATTACATCCCAGTTCACTCTGCCAAATACAGCCTAAATTCTTTACATTGATGGAATATTTAAGGCTGGCTCCCAAACACTGAGGAGGAGAGGGACATTTTTTTTTTTTATTGGTTTATTTCAAACCTTTAAAACATGTAGAAAGAATACAAGGCAAGTCATCAAACAAAACAAGTACGTCTTATTGCATCCTGTTCCAGATTAGTCACCACATTCTTCGTTAGGTCAGCCTTTCTCCTCTATTGAGAGGGACATTTTCCACCTTCAAGGAGATGTTTAGGCCTAAACAGAATCACCTCCATTTTTTTGGGTTCAATTGCATCCATGTACATATCTCCTCTAGACATCTAGTAACCAGGGCAAGAGCATCCTCTACATCATTAAGCCTGATGTACAGCTGAGTATCATCAGCGTAATAATGAAACCTGAGATGATATTTTTCCAGGATATTCATCAAGGCACGAAGATAAATGTTAAACAAAAGTGGGGAGAGAGCCGATCCCTGTGGCACACCACAACACTGAGAGATTATTTCTGAAAGGAATCCACCCGCTCAAACACTTTGCTGACGGTCAGTGAGGAAAGATGTAAACCATTGAAGTGCCCTTGACCCACATTGACCAGATTATTTAAGCGATCTAACAAAATGCTGTGGCCCACCGTATCAAATGCGGCTGACAGATCAAGCGTCACAAGAAGGGAAAGTTTCCGAGCATCTCCCACCTGCAACGTATCATCCCAGACCGACATCAGTGCAGTCTCTGTCCCATGTAATGGACGGAAACCAGTCTGTAAAGGATGAAGTAAGCAGTGTTCTTCAACAAAATCCTGTAGCTGTTTAGTAACTACTTTCTCTAAGATTATGCCAGGCCAGGGGAGACCCGCGATAGGGTGAAAATTGCCATAATCTTCCGGATCCAGTCCAGCTTTTTTCAGCAGGGGAGTAACAATCAAGACTTTCAAAGCGCCTGGGACTAATCCCTGGGTGAGTGAAAAGTTGACAAACTTAGTCATAAAGGGTGTAAGTTCCAAACAAAGCCGTTTGTCAACCAAAGCTGGCAATGGGAAAAGAGAATCGTTTGTGGGTTTTAGCTCAGATAAGAGCTGTGTAATATGCTCAGCTGAAACTTGCCAAAAATCAAACTGAATTTTTGGTCCCTCATGATCTGTATTTGGACTAACAGCCTCATATTCTGGGATTTTATCTCGATTTCTATGGGGCCTAATATTTTTTTGGATGTTCAGAATGTTGTCTCTAAACAATTATTTAAACCATTAGCATGATTCACAGATGAGGTCTTCACTGGTGTGTGTGTATTGGATTAACAAAATCAGCAATGGTTTTAAATAGTTTTTGAGGATGATTTATTGCAGTTGAGATTTTAGTCGATAGAAAGAGTGACTTAGCTGTAAACAATGCCTTTTTGTAACTAATTAAGGCTATATTTGCCTGATTAAGGTGTTCAGTTAATTTTGAACGATACCATCTGTTTTCATGGTATTTATGTTCCTTCTTTAGCTCCAAAAGCTCTCTAGTGAACCAAGGTTTAGAGACTTTCTTAGACACCATGTTTTTCATAGGTGCATATTTAGTGCAGATGAAACTCATAGCTTGAGTACCTTCTTGGAAAAGGGTATTACAGTCATTAGTCTAAATACAGCTAGTCAGTACTGTACTAGGTTCCGTGCCAGGTGTGGCATCCAGGTCTTTTTTTTCCCGCATCTGTTTGATACCTGCGGAGACTTCGGAAGGAACCTTGTACTGCTCTGTTTTAATATAAAACAGCCTAAGATAGTGGCCCCTTTCCTCTTGCTAACACTAAATCAAGACAATGACCTTTTATGTGGGAAGAAGTAGCGGCCAGTGATATAACCTCATGTTAGGCTAAGACTTCATGTAATAGTCTAGTGTCAGATTTTGTTAAATCATCTGCCCATATATTGAGGTCACCAATGCACAATAAATCCTTGTGTTTACTACCAATAGAACTAAGGTAGTCATCTAAACACTTCAAAAAAAGTGTAGCTGACCCAGGTGGTCTATAAATTAATAAAATGCGTACCGAGTGCTTAGGGTTCAAGGAAAAGGATAAAGTACCAATCTCAGAGGAGTTGTTCCAGTCTAGGCGTCTTAAACACTCACATTTTAAATAGGAACGGTAGATAATAGCTATCCCTCCACCTATTTTACTTGCCTATTAATATACTGATTGGCATAGCGCTCTGGGACAAATTTATGAAAAATAGAATGGGAAGTATCAAGAAACCAGGTTTAGGTGAAAAAGAGCACATCCAACTTGTGGGCCTCAATTAGAAGACAGATCTCTTCTGCATGCACAATAGCTGATCTGGTATTCAGTAATCCTGATGATATTGACAGCTGATTAGTTATGTGCATCAATGTACTGCCACTCACCAAATTACTTTTTTCAATGCCTAAAGCATGTATTTTGGAAAGGGCAGGCATGGAAAGCGACCCACTGTCTGCATTAAATCTAGGAGTGACCTCTTAGAATACCTAATGCATGACTCATTTAAGAGATCCAAATTCTATGTAAACCTTTCCAAGACCACCAGCAAGATACACCAATGTACAGATGATACTCTGCTTTACCTAAAGATCAATTGTACCAAGAAATCGACTCAAGCACTATCTGGTCCTCATCCAATCCTGGATTTCAAGCACCTACTAGAAATTCAGCTCAAACTGTTTGTTCTCCTAGGAAACAGCACCAGGCATGTCCACATCCAACTGGCTGAATGCAAATAATGGATTTACACCTCAGCTCTCCCTCCAGGTTAAAATCTCTTTGCTTTACCATGTATAGTGACCTCTCATTCAAAACACAAATTTCCAAGAAACCCCAAACAGCATTGTATCAGCTTGCACTCCTCTGCAAAGTCCAAAACAGCATACAGCCCTGAATTTGCAGAAGAGTTGTCCAATCCCTGGTCTGTGAAAATGCTTTACTTGCAGGAATATCAGATGCCACACTTAAACATTTAAAAGACATCCAGCAAGCTGCAGCATGTTTTATAACAGGGATAAGGAAATGTAACCACATCCTTGACGAGCCACACTGACTACCACTTCAAGCATGCATCATGAGCAAGACAGTCTGCATCACCTAGGAAGCAGTCACTACCAAAATACCACTCTAGCTGACAGAAGAACTTACCATCTCTGGAGGCCTATACATCACTAGAAGCTATAACGACGCCAGGCAAGATATAAAGAAATGTAAGATGGACAAATTAAGAGAATAGACTATTTCCTGCTACACATGCAGTCTGGAACAAGTTACCAACAGAGAACCGATTGGCCCCGTCCATCCTACAAATCAGGAAGGTCTTATTCTTTAAAGAACATATTACCAATAAGTGAACCATCCATTCAACCCTACTGCTCTCCACCTAGAGCACCATGCTGCTCTGCGTGCTTCGCCTGTCCTTCCTATATTCCTCTGATACCCCAACACCCTACCTGTATTCCCTGGGTTCATCCACTATGGACGGTGCTCTATTGCTTGTCAGCTGGTTTCGTGCTTATATGTGTGCATACATATAACCAAACATGCATACATACACTATGCACATAGTGAGAGTAGACAGGGAAAAGAGAAAGGCAGCCACTGAGAGATCCTACAGCTACTAGGACAGTGCACACAGAAGCAGGCCCCAGGGAAGCAGGGACAGAGTAAGACGTGAATTCAACTATGCCTGCTACCCGAAGATACAGGTATTTTCAGTAAGAAAAGACATATTGCAATTTGAAGAATCTAGAGGACAATGTTAGGCTGGCCAAAATTAACGATATGCATTTACAGCTGCTCTCTCGCTAGTACTTCCCTCTTGATACACCTAGCATTTAACCACCCCCATTCCCTCATCCCTTCTCTCGCTCTGCACTTGCACATTCTGAAAGCTAACAAGGCCTAATAGGTCTGCCTCTATCTTTCATTGTTGTATTTGTTCTTCAGTCCCATGTCCCCTCAATGTTGCCAGGTGGGCGCTTTGAAACACATTTTGCTTATTGTATAAGTGACTTACCAGTGCTCAATAAAATTAAATAAATCCATTAAGAGATAGGTGGTAACAATGAAAACGTGCAGCTTTTCATATGCACCTGTCTTTGACAGCTGCTTAATTGTAGGTCATTAGGTATTTAACTCTTGCAATATTTCTAAGAATGCTTATTTTTGCCTAAACCACATGATAAAGAGTTGGACATGCATGTGTTTTCTAAAAATGTGTAGCTCTAGCCAAAAGGTGCAGGTAATTATGTTACCTTTCCAGCATATTAAAATGTGTGTTTCCCTGAATTAAAGGGATGCATTAGTGCAGTTGTGCACCCTTTCACTTCAGGGACATAAATAAGTGGTGAGCAACCAAAGAGAATGAAAATGTAGTTATCTCACAAGCCCACACGTCCCCCGCCCCCTTTCTGTATGATGCACAGAAGGGTCATTGCAAACCCTTCTGTGTATTATGTTACATGTTACCGTTGTTGTGTGATCTACTACTGTGCATATCCTTTTCCATGCCCCAAAAACGGGTTGAAAATGCATTGTTATTAAAGTGTCAAAACATGATGCACAGATTTTCTTCGAGTGTGTATGTACTATTTCAGAATATCCACAGGTTTACAACTAGATAACTCCAAATTCTTCTGTAACCGTTATATTTTCACACGTGGTAATCGCAACTGCTGCATTTGCTAATCCAAGATAACATGGTAATGATGCCATACATCTTTGCAGGTTTGGTGATACGGTGTAGACAACCCATGGGAAACGGTAGGAATAATACGTTAGAGTTGTTTGAATATTTACAAAATTGCAAGCTTCCTTTGCAGAGAGGTTAACCCATGGAACCTTGCAAAGTGTATTTTTTTCTGTGCAAAGTCCGGGCAAAGTCAGCGCGTAGTCGTTTTCGCAGTACAAAATCATTTTGCCCAGAGTTTGCACCACAAAAATACACTTTGCACGGTTCCATGAATCAGGGTTTGTGTCTGTAGTGCAAAGTCACTTTTCAGCAGTGCAAATTCACTTTGAACCAGGCAAATATTCGATGAATGTGGCCCTTAACATCTTACCAATCAATAGGCTGGCTTTTCAGCTAAAATTGTCAAGCTCGGACCACAATCAATTTGTAACATCTTGGAAGTTTTTTCATTGATATTGAATCACTGTGCAGCATTTTATACCACAAACGTTCCCTATCAACATAACATAGTCACTATTGTTCACAAACTGAGAAAAATGTATACAATTCTTTGCAGGATGAATTTAAGACCAATTAGTAATAGATGCAACAAAGTTTCTTTCTCTTCATTTCCCTGACAAAATCTGCAATATTTAAACGTATCAGATAGAGGATAACAAATATTCAGTATCTCCTGCATGTTTAAAACATTAAAACAAAATCACATAGTGCTATTTCTACGTACTAGAGGGGTATTTCACAATATATGTTTCAGGGCTGGGATACCACTTCCAATCAGATACGGAATGATAGTATAATTTCGAATTCAGAATCACAAAATTTTAATCCATCCAATCAAATGATCTAAATATTTTTTTTGATTTTAGCTGGATTGCCAATAAGAATCTGAAACAATGAACCCAATTTATGCAACACGATTTCAACATCCATTTTAAAAGAGATTATGAATTGAGCTGAAATTTTGTCACATCTTGGAAGTTGGGGTGTTCAAAATGTAATTCCATCTGCAAAAATGGGCACATTTGCTGGTTTCGCACTTCACAAATTGGCAACATGTTCCCTTTATTCACTTACAAAAATTGAGAACATTTTGCTACAAGGCAGATTTGTGTCATAGTTTTCCCACAAAAATGAAAATGGGTTTTAAAATCTGTGCAAAAATGTACTCTAAGTCCAAAAGGTAAAGGACTGCTTTCCAGGGAAAAAAATATGTTGCTGTTTTTGTTTTCCCAGTGAAGGTGCCTGACTTTTTTGCTGAAAATGGGGAGAGTGTGACTTGGAGGGAGATTGATCAATAAATTCAAAGATCACTGAGTTTGCGCCAGAGTGTTTCATTATGATGTGGGGGAGGGCAAAAAATAAATGCTGCAATTTGTTAGCTAGGATGGTTAGCTAGGATTCTTTGCAAATCGTTAGCTAGGGTTGCTAGATTTAGGATTGAAACGAGGAGTAAATAACTAAATAACTAAATGATTGACACAAAAACAAGATTTCCAGCATTCAGCTAATAATTGACTTTTCATTTAGCTTGCTGTGAAATTGTCAAGAAAACATGCATTTTCTGCTTGTTGTTATTAAATCAAATAAGTGGACTGCATACTTAAAACATAATTTGAGAGATGTTTCCATTTAGTTACCAGAGACATTTTCCACCAAAGTGTAATTTGCCATTCGAGCAACAGCAAAACATAATTTGCCGATTTCTTTTGTCGAAACATTTAATTTGTAGATTTGTTTTCGAGATAAAATTAATATTAATGTGCGGGTTTATTTTCCAGCAATATTTAATGTTATGTTTTTATCACAGCAGAATAGTTGGGAAACTTAGTATTCAGTGTGTTACTTAGTTCAGTTAATTGAAAAAAGAATTCTAGCAATTGATAATGTGCAAAGCTTGAAAGCTGTAAACCCTATTTCTGCCGATTAGGGGCCTTATTCATGGAAGGGTTTTATAATGGTGAAATCCCATAGGAAAATGCTCTGTGAATAAGGCACTTAATTTCCAGAAAATGCCGTATTACCTTTCTTTTCAGTATGTTCACCCAATTTTGTCATTTACGTCAAATAAAATATCTTAAGCAAACTTTTCCGATTTCACACACACCTACTGGGCAATGCTGAAGTGCCTCACAAAGCGAGGCAGAGTAACTGCTGTTACCATCATCAGGTCTGGAGAGGGGCAGCACAACCTTTCCCCCTCCTCTGCTCCCACCCTCCTAGTCGAAGAGACACGCAGTCTGTCCAGCACAATGGCAAGGAAGGGTGAGGTGTGAGCAATCACCTCACCCTTCCTTCATGCATCTAGGTGCTAAGCACCTAAGGAAACCAACATGCAGGCAGGGATCAGGGTCAAAGATCTGCCCCCCCACAGGGGGCCCGACAGTCGGCTATCTGGCCGGGGGCTGACACGTAACAGCCCCCAATAATATACATATCAAAGGCGCAGGGCTCCCCTGGGTCTTATAAATACAGAGCGGCTGCTCTGAGAAAACACAATTAGTTTGTGGACCCTGAACGGGGACCCACACACACAGGAGGTGCACTGTTGACTCAGTGCCTTCCAAACCTTTGCTTCCTAAGCCTTTTTTAAAGTTTGTTGCATTCGCTGCATCTTTTTCCCTCTTGAACATTGATCTGTTCAACCCGAAGAAAGCGTGCAACGTTCATTTGACTAAGAAAAAAGTCTCCCGGGAGGAATCGCGGAAAGCAGCAAAAACAATTACCTGAACAGAGCAGAAGAATTCCAGCAGCGCGGCTCAGCGAGGCAGCGGCATTTCCAAGCATACGTCTTCATTACAGGGTAAGCGACTACGCCTGGGCCCGCCCGAACACATTAGACAGTTTGTTTTCCTACGCGAGTAGGTCAAAACAAACATCCGCATCAGCCGCTCCCCCGGCAAGTCGCGGGACACGCGCTGCCTGGCTATTCTTACATGAAGAAAGCACAGGAGCATAAGAGGGAGAGCCCGGCCCGGGAAATCAACATTCCTAGTATAGATAGCCTTTTGCAGTGACACCATTGAGTAAGTGTCAGGATTTCATAAGTGAAACGGGGGGCATTTTTTCGCCAAACCTCCAGCCCCAGTATTTCTAAAGGGGTGGTTACAAATTGTTTGTTTTAGACATCACCAGACACTTTCCCAGCACGAGAGACAGCAAATTGGGGCAATGCAGCAGAAAGAGGGCTCTGAAGGCATGGTCAACTACCAATACAGTGGCAGTAGGCCAAGCGGGAGAGAGCAACAACAATCCAACAGACATAGCAACGATATGCAATCCCCAATTAGATTTAAAAATGAAATCTTTTCAGAATGAAATACTGAACAGATATAAAAGATGCCTTGCATGGAATATTGATGCCACAATTAAAGAAGCCATATGGGCCAAAGAATTCATAGAAATCTTTTCATTAATAGAAGCCCAACGCAAAGGAAAAGATGCTTTTAGAGACCCTAATAAGATAGAAGAGAAAGCCATAGCCAGAAACGCACAGGTAGAACAGAACTGGGACAATTGGCTCCAAGCATTCGCCATTTTGGCAACAATCTATGAGGAGAAATGTCCCCATGATGGGAGAAAAATATGGGCCTACATTGATAAAATAAGAGAGGTGAAAGTCGGACAGAAAGGGAAGACCTGGCTAGCATACGACATCAGATTTAGGAGAAGCATGTCGGAGAGGCCCGCCATAGAATGGGACGAGGTCCAAAACGATTTGTACATGTTAAATGCTGAACCCCCAGCGGAGGATGAGGCCTCCCGAACCACTCCAAAAATACCAAAAACACAGGTTCCAGAAATAGCGATAATGAAAATCACAAAAAGGAAGAACAGCCTTTTCGTAAACACCAGCCGTGGGCGGCTATGTCCAATACCCAAAGGCAAAACAAAAACCATAGTTCAAAAGCCAACACTCCATGCAGGAATGTTGGGAAAAAACAATGCTCTTGGGGCAAGGACTGCTGGTATGAACACACTTGCACAAACTGCAACGGTGACCACGCAGCTAGCAACTGCACCAGACTGCCAGCCAAAAACCCAAAAGACTAGTGCCAACCACTTTGGGTCGACCACCTTCTTGACCCCAGGTAATACACCAATCAACCCAAACAATTTTAGAGATGCACTATTGAAATACCCAGACAGGGAAACCAGCAAAAACATGTGGCAGGGTTTCTCAGAAGGTTTTTTCATACCATTTCATGGCACAGGGTCACAGAACATCCCACTGAACCTAAACTCAGCCAGGGACAACCCACAAATAGTGGAAAGCAAAATCAAGAAAGAGCTGTTTTGGGCAGGATCGCTGGACCCTGGGACCACATGCCCCTCAAAGAGTACATAATATCACTGCTAAAACTGGTCCCCAAAAAAGAGCCAGGGAAATGAGACTAATCCACCACCTATCCTATCCCAAAGGCCTATCCCTAGACGACGGCATTCCACACACGGAATCCGCATTATCCTACACACACTTCCAAGAGGCAGTAAGACTCATACAGGAATGTGGCAGGAACGCCCTGATGGCCAAACTAGACATTGAATCCGCTTTCAGATTATTGCCTCTCCACCCAGACTCCCAGCAATGGTTAAGTTTCACTTTTAACAACAAATTCTATGTAGACAGATGCCTGCCGATGGGGTGCGCAGTATCCTGCGCCCTATTTGAGCAGTTCAGCTCCTTTTTTCAATGGGCTTTTCAAAAACAGAGACCAGTGACCAAAGTAGTTCACTATTTGGATGCTGTTTTGGTTATGGGGCCAGCGAACTCAGTAGAATGCACCAGGGCCCTGGCAAAACTAGAAGAAATGGCCGCTCACTGGGGCATACCCCTAGCAAAAGAAAAAACGACCAAACCAGCCACCAACATAATTTTTTTGGGCATTGAAATTGACTCTGCACAAGGGCTAGGCAGGATCCCCAAAACAAAAATCGCAGAACTCTTAGAGAAGACACAAGCCCTGATAACTAAAGACAAGGGCACAGTCAAAGAAATTCAATCTTTAGCAGGCAGTCTCAATTTCGCTGCAAGAATCATCCCTCAAGGGAGGATATTTTCCAGAACCCTGGAACTGAAAATCAAATCATTTACCAAACCCCACCTACACATCCGACTAGGCACAGAGGTAAAACAAGACCTGGAAATTTGCAAGAATTTCTTTAAACATTTCAATGGGACCTCGCTTTGGCAAACACCTTTGAACGCATGGACAAAAAGAGTCCTTTTTACCGATGCAGCCGTGAGCAAGGGGTTTGGAGCCATACTAGACACAGAGTGGGTGGCAGGACACTGGCCCAACTCATGGCAACGGGCAGGGTGGACAAAAAACATCACCCTCCTAGAAATATTTCCCATTTGGGTAACATTACACATTTGGGGCAGGCAGCTCGCTAACACGGAACTCTTGGTGTGGTGCGACAACATGGCAGTCGTAGGCTCCATAAACAGAAGGTCTACCAAATGCCTTTTAGTGCTAAAAGTCCTACGAGCCATCACAGCAGTCACCTTACAAGAAAACATTGTGATCAAAGCTAAGCACATTGCTGGGGCAGATAATAACATTGCAGATACCTTATCTCGCTTTCAGTGGCCAAGATGCCGGGAGCTAGCGCCTCACGCCCAGGAACAGATGACGCCAATACCGGCAGAATGCTGGGAAATAATGGGAAATCAAAAATAACGGCATCAACGCCAGCGCCAGAGAGCTCAGGCGGGGATGCACAACATGAATCAGGCACCTCAAATACGGGCGCCAATAATATGACGGCATCAACGCCAGTGCCAGAGAGCCAAGGCCGGGATGTCCAACAAGAACCAGGCACCTCAAAAACGGGTGCCAATAATATAACGGCATCAACGCCAGTGCCAGAGAGCATAGGCCGGGATGTCCAACAACAACCAGGCACCTCAAAGTCAGATGCCAACACCTCCCTAGGTTTCCTCACGGAAATGGCAGGGAAAGCACTGGCAAGTACCACCGCAGCGCAGTACAGTAAGTGCTTACAAACAGTTTTTAAAGCTACAGGCATAAAACACATAGAGATAATAACCATGAAAGACATAGAAACATTTTTAAAATGGGCACATGAACAAGGCTTCAGGAGGGACTGGTCTAAAAGACATTTAGTCGCAGTGTCATATTTTTCTAAAATTCAGGGTGATTCAGACCCCACCCAAAGCCCCCTCATTACCTATTCATTAAAAGGTTGGGGTAGATTAGAGGGCCCACAGGTAGATACCCGGCGCCCCCTTGATTTCTGCAAACTGGTACAAATTACAAACCAGCTGGAAGCCATATGTTGGCATCCTTATGAGATCTTACTGTTCAGAACAGCCTTTTTCCTGGCATACTTCGGGGCTTTCCGTGTGAGTGAACTCATTGCTTCCAGCACCAAAGCCAGCAACGGGCTGGGCATCATGGAAGTCAGGGTCAGACAGGAGAGCATAAGCATAGAAATACAACAATCAAAAACCAGGGCAAAAAGAACCATCAACATTTGTTGTATCGATGAGGCAGTAAACTGCCCGGTATGTATCACCAACCTTTACAATGTGCAAAGACCCAAGGTTGGGGGGAGGTTCGTGATCCATAAGGGATGCCTCGGCACTAAGCCGGTACCAATTTAAAGGGGTGCTGATGAAAGCAATCAACAATGCTGGATGGGACCCCAGGGGTTTCGGCACCCATTCCTTCAGAATTGGTGCCGCCACCTCAGCATGGCAGGGAGGGCTAGCCCCACAACAACTGAAAAGCATAGGGGGCTGGAAATCAGATGTGTTACAAAAGATACATCAGACCGCAATTAATCTAGCCTGCCACCCTCACCCTCCTTTCTTTCTCCACCCCCATACAGAGCCACCAGGCGAAGGGAAAACCACGCTTCAGTCAGCATGGATAGTCGGCCACTCTTTCATCTTCAGGACGGGGCAATGGGCAGAGGAGACCAAAGAAAGGCCACCATTCAGGAACACCATTTCATCATGGTGGAGCTACGGAGGCCTGCGGTGGGCGGAAATTCATGAAACATTAGCAGAGCTGGTCGCATACAGGGACCCGCCAGAATTTCTGATCATACACTTAGGTGGCAATGACCTTGTATCAGTGGGGAGGAGGCAGTTACTCGAGGACATGTGTGCCTCCCTTGCAGGCATCGCACACAATTGGAGAGGAACGGAAATATACTTTTCAGCCATCCTACCTAGGAGGAAATAGCAGGGGGCCAACTGTTATAAATTTGTAGACATTTCCAGATGGAAAATCAACAGGGGGCTAGAGAAATTCTGCACAACAAGAAGACTGGGCTTCATAAAGCACCCAGCCATTACACTGGGTGATCCGGACCTTTTTCACAAAGACAGCACCCACCTATCAACCAAGGGCATGGAACATTTCTTTCAAGAAATTACAGCAACTCTAGCCTCCATGGGTTTTAAATAGGAGATACTTTCGGGGCAACGCGGTCAGCCGGCAACCTGCCCACGTGTGGCAGCACGGGCCAGAGCGGGTAACCCCAAGTCCCGGTGCCCAAAAGTATTGTGTATTATCTCATGATATGTGATTATTGTTATTGGCATAACCATATCTGTACAATAAAAAACCTATGGCCTTTTATTGCCAACACTTGACAAACAATGTGTGAGACAAATTATTCTGGGCAAGGGTATGGTTTCGGCAAAATACAATGTTGCATGCATATGGGTTCAGCAGTTATGGGCAATGCTGAAGTGCCTCACAAAGCGAGGCAGAGTAAATGCTGTTACCATCAGCAGGCCTGGAGAGGGGCAGCACAATCTCTCCCCCTTCTCTATTCCTCTCCTCCCCCCTAGTCGAAGAGACACGCAGTCTTTCCAGCACAATGCTGAGGAAGGGTGAGGTGTGAGCAATCACCTCACCCTTCCTTCATGCATCTAGGTGCTAAGCACCTAAGGAAACCAACAGGCAGGCAGGGATCAGGTTCAAAGACCTGCCCCCCCACCCACGGGAGGCCAGACAGTCAGCTATCCAGCCGGGGGCTGACACGTAACAGCCCCCACTACTATACATATCAAAGACCCAGGGCTCCCCTGGGTCTTATAAATACAGAGCGGCTGATCTGAGAAAACATAATTAGTTTGTGGACCCTGAACAGGGACCCAAACACACAGGAGGTGCACTGTTGACTCAGTGCCTTCCAAACCTTTGCTTCTTTACCACAAAACCCTCCCACCCTACAAAAACGGGAGAAGAACAAAGGTAAAGAAGTACAGGACACTGTATGGTGTCCACAACAAGTCGTGGGACATAAGAAGGCAGGCACGGGCCAGAGAGGGTAACCCCAAGACCTGGTGCTCAAAAGTATTGTGTATTATATTATGATATGTGATTATTGTTATTGGCATAACCATATCTGTACAATAAAAAAACATATGGCCTTTTATTGTCAACACTTGACAAACAATGTGTGAGACAAATTATTCTGGGCAAGGGTATGGTTTCGGCAAAATACAATGTTGCATGCATATGGGTTCAGCAGTTATTGGAAGGCACCTGCGTGTCTGCTGCTATGTAACCACTCAAGGTTGTCTTCTCCCCATTGCTGCCGAATAGACTTGCTCTTGAGGTGAACCCAGCTAATGTGATACCATCCCTACAGAGTCAATTAGGGAATCACTCTGCCTGTTCGAGTGATATCATGTCTTGATTGTAGTTTAAGCCCTGAAGAAGGCAGCCTGGAGCTTTGGGAATCTGTGCACAGAGAAAATCTTTTGGACCAGTCTGTAAATCAAAGTGGTTAGCAGAGGCTGATGTTATCAGAAGACATATGGCCCTGAGACAGCTGCCTTTGTGGGCAAGTGACAGATATATTGCCTTTTCCAAACTCTATCTGTAAGGCGTGTCTGCTGAATTGGGAAGGCCTGGAGGAACAAAGAGGATTGTGGACAAAGCCAAGTGGCCTGTAGACTTCTTAAGACATAGATTTGCTTTGAGGTGTGTGCCCCGAGCACCAGTATTGTGATGAAGCCCTGACTGGGTGAACCCCCATGAAGAACAATGAATTGCTGTTTCATCAATATCTTATATCTGGAAGAGCTTTCGCGCTTACCCTGAGAGGGCAGCAACATATGTCATCATACATCTGAACTCCACGAACTAAGGACATTGCGTGGCAAATTAATATGAGCTTAATGTCTCTGTAGCACCCCTTCGCCCCTCGCCCCCTGCTGACTCTTGGTGCAATGGCAGACACCCAAAAGTGTGACTTTCTTCTAATGAGCATTT
The DNA here is from genome assembly GCF_040938575.1 of Ambystoma mexicanum. Classification (NCBI taxonomy): domain Eukaryota; kingdom Metazoa; phylum Chordata; class Amphibia; order Caudata; family Ambystomatidae; genus Ambystoma; species Ambystoma mexicanum. The sequence continues at coordinate 1,027,819,797 of NC_090936.1, forward strand.
CTCGTCTTGCTTTCTTTGGGACGAGGTTTAGGAGCGAAGCCCCAATGAGGAATGTTCTGTTCACACACAGGACACACAGACTCGTTTTACGTCATTGGGTGATTGTGCCATTACATCTGGTTTTGTTAATTGTATGCAATTGTTCCTTTTGCTGGTTTCATTCTTCTTTTTAGTGTTAGTGTCTGAACAAAAAGATGTCCATCGTATCTAACTGGTGGGGGTCATACTGTATTATTTTATTGTGTACAACAATCAAATATAGGGGCTCCTTCAACACATTTGTTTTGCATTTGCTTTAATAAGAACACCCTCATGGTCCGTGATGAGAATGTTTCTGTACTCGTGTTTTACCATAAGCCAACCCAACATAAAATAACTTTTTAAAAGAAAACAGTAGTAAGGCCATCTACTAGAATCGTTCGTGCCGTTGTTCCCCCAAACGGTTAAAATACATGAAAAGACACGATGCATAGAAACGGATGGAACATTGGGAGGTGGGCGATTTGTAGAGGGGAATACAGGACATACAGTAGCAAAGAGTCACACCCACAGAAGGAGGAATGCAAAGTAAACACATGGCTGAGAGGGAAAAACAAGGCATACAGGGGAAATGCATAACGAGAAAGAGAATGGTAAAAGGAAGGTGTGCAGTGTGAGTGCAACGGATACAATAGGGAGGAAAGGCAGGTGGACCTTGCATAGGGAGACAGCAAGACATGCCAGAGGGGTATGCAGATTGAAGAACAGGGCCATGGGTGGACGACACAGACATGGAGCCATGTGATGTGGAGGAAGGGTCACAAAAATAAAGCCACGAAAGAGAAGTAGTGGAATTCGGAAGAGGAGGATATCAAGGAATGGAGACATTAAAGGAGGGCCAGATAAACGTGAGACGGTAAGGAGCACATACAACGAAAGGAATATGGATGAGAGAGAGAGAGAGAAAGAGAGAAAGAGAGAGAGAGAGAGAGAGAGAGAGAGAGAGAGAGAGAGAGAGAGAGAGAGAGAGATATTGCAAGAGGAAGGAAGGAAGGAAGGAAGGAAGGAAGGAAGGAAGGAAGGAAGGAAGGAAGGAAGGAAGGAAGGAAGGAAGGAAGGAAGGAAGGGAGGGAAGGGAGGGAGGGAGGGAGGGAGGGAAGGAAGGAAGGAAGGAAGGAAGGGAGGGAGGGGGGAGGAAGGAAGGAAGGAAGGGAGGGAGGGAGGGAGGGAGGGAAGGGAGGGAAGGAGGAAGGAAGGAAGGAAGGAAGGAAGGAAGGAAGGAAGGAAGGAAGGAAGGAAGGAAGGAAGGAAGGAAGGAAGGAAGGAAGGAAGGAAGGAAGGAAGGAAGGAAGGAAGGAAGGAAGGAAGGAAGGAAGGAAGGGAAGGGAGGGAGGGAAGGAAGGAAGGAAGGAAGGAAGGAAGGAAGGAAGGAAGGAAAGGAGGGAGGGAGGGAAGGAGGGAAGGGAGGGAAGGAGGAAGGAAGGAAGGAAGGAAGGAAGGGAAGGGAAGGGAGGGAGGGAAGGAAGGAAGGAAGAAGGAAAGGGAGGGAGGGAGAGGGAAGGAGGGAAGGAAGGAAGGAAGGAAGGAAGGAAGGAAGGAAGGAAGGAAGGAAGGAAGGAAGGAAGGAAGGAAGGAAAAGGGAGGGGGACAGGAAGGGGAGGGAGCGGAGGGAGGGAGGGAGGGAAGGAAGAAAGGAAGGAAGGAAGGAAGGAAGGAAGGAGGGAAGGAAGGGGGGGAGGGAGGGAAGGAAGGAAGGAAGGAAGGAAGAAGGAAGGAAGGAAAGAAGGGAGGGAGGGAGGGGAGGGAGGGAAGGGAGGGAGGAAGGAAGGAAGGAAGGAAGGAAGGAAGGAAGGAAGGAAGGAAGGAAGGAAGGGAGGGAGGGAGGGAGGGAGGGAGAGAGGGAGGGAGGAAGGAAGGAAGGAAGGAAGGAAGGAAGGAAGGAAGGAAGGAAGGAAAGAAGGGGGAGGGGAAGAAGGAAGGAAGGAAGGAAGGAGAAGAGAGGGGAGGGAGGGAGGGGGAGGAAGGAAGGAAGGAAGGAAGGAAGGAAGGAAGGAAGGAAGGAAGGAAGGAAAGGAAGGAAGGAAGGAAGGAAGGAAGGAAGGAAGGAAGGAAGGAAGGAAGGAAGGAAGGAAGGAAGGAAGGAAGGAAGGTAGGTAAAGAAAAAAAAACAATTCTATACATTGGGAGAAAAGCCACAGAGATTAGGAGATGAAGCTAGTGACTGGTAGAGAGAGATGAAGAGAAAAAGAGATTGGGTATGAGGGAGTAAGCCAGCTACCATCATTGATGAAGGGGGGCAGCGTTAGCCAGGATCCGGGGATCACAGAAAACAGGAGACAGCTGGGCTTTTTGAAAAAAAAAGCTCTGAAACAGTTCCAGGCCCTTTCAAGTCTCCCGTCCATCAGAGAGAGTGGAGGGAAAAAAGGGCGCTAATAACCAACTGCAAGAAGCCGGTCATTAGCGTTGTTATTGGTTACCGCTGCCAGAGCAGCACATGCTATCAGCTTTTAAAGGAGCCGCCAGCCTCCCACCCATCTGTGTGTGCCTACTCTAGCCCTCTGCCTCACATGCCATGATAACTCGAGTTAGGGTGATTAGGCTGTTAGCGAGAATGACTCCAATAGAAGTCCGCGCGAAAGCGCCAATGTACGCATTATCGCCATCTCTCAGAGAGCACGCTTGGTGCAGTGCGGTGGTTGGCCAAGAGATGTATGGCACCGCCTTCTGCCCTGTATCGGACGTTTAGTGATGAGAGGGCAGGAAGCCAGACATATTGGAGCAAATCACCCTTAATTCTCAGCATAGGTAGAACAAAATAGGAGAAATTAAATTACTATTTTAAAGAGATCATTCTGAAGCGATAGCTTGCCATTCCTAGTCTAAGGTCACAACCTTATTTAGTGGTAGGGAAGGCTAAACGAGTTGGGTAAAACGAAATTATGATCCACTCTGACCATTAGATGAAGGGTGGTGCCCAAGGGTCACCACACTTTGACATGCATGACCCATCCCAATGCCAATGTGTACCAACTATCGCTAGGGCCTGTGGCTGAAACAAGCCGCTTAGGAACTTCTAATAGCTCTTTGGCCTTGCAGTGAGTAACTCACCAGCCACTTTAAGCTGTGCAGCACTAGTGACATTGTCAGAGCAAGCTGAAAAGTTAGCATGTGAAAAATCAAAGAGAGACACAGGGTTTAGGCACTGTCGCGGAGCAGGGGGCATGCAGCTCAGTACCTGGAGCACAACATAAAAGGGCGGATGATGAAATAGAGCAAGAGTCGCACGAGCAGCAAGAGTGCACTTAAAAAATGATGAGAGCAATTTTGATATTGAAAACAAGTAATGCCCTTGAGATGGGTCAGCAGAGGTGTTAGAGCACTTTCAAAGTACACGGCTAACAATGGAAGTGATATGTAAAATCAATGGATTATTATTATAACCACATTTTCTTTCTTCGAGAACCTACAATGCCCATACATGTAGAGAGTTTGTCACTTATGTTATACAGTTTTTGCATAGTGCCTACCGCCATGTGATATGGCTTTACAGCGCTGTGTTTTCAATCGCCCTTGGGCAGACCGTGGTCTGAACAGATGTGAAACATTGGGGAATCGCATTCCATGCAAGCGGTTGATATAACTTACACAGTAGTACTGTTAATAGTCGATATGAATAGTGCAACAGCATTGAATAAACTGAGGCAGTGTGAGTTTTGGATTGAGGGGGGAAGATTTCCGTAGATATGTGAGAGCGGACCACATTTTTGCTGGGACTCAAATATATTGTATGGGGCGCAGCCCTGGGCAGAAAGAGCTAGTTTGGGTCGCTGGATAGGCGCTGGAGCAACTCATTACAGTTGTAGGGAATACAAGTGCATTGAGCGGTCATGTAGTTGCATACAAATAATGATTTCTAACATTGTGTGCCAATGTCAAGAATTTTCAAGAAAAAGTTAAGTGATATTGTCAGGTAATTAACCTGAATGTGAACCAACTGAACGTACCGCTCGAGTCATATCTCAGTCGTATATCAGCTTGCGCCTAGAAACACTTGTGTACAGGCGCGTTATAAAAGCAATATCATATCAATGATGAAAGACTACTCAATAGTATGAAGCACTTACATTTTATTCTATATATAAACGGCCCGCAGTAGCGGGCGTGTAGTTATGGTTACGTTTCTAAACCCATAGGAAGAGCACTTTTTGGGCGGCTTATAACTTCGCTCCCCCTGGACCAGTCATCACCAAACGCTGCAAAAAAAGTAAATCGTCTGCTCTGAATTGTTTTGCAAAGTTATAGGGGGGAAAAAGTTATAAGGGGGTCCCACATTTTTATTTTTTCCATAGACTAAATGGAGAAAAACTTTGCTCACGCCTACAGCCAAAACCAAACCCAAATGAAAAATCGTTGTTAAAGGGACGTTATGGTTACAAGTAAAACCAAAAACCTCAGAAATTCACTAGTTATGGTTAGCTAAGCAACCATAACTCGCGCCACCACCATGCTCTGCTAAGACTAACACCCATGACATCAAAGATGACATCACACATGTCATTGATGACATCACAGATGAAATCACATGCAAACTTCATTTTGATGGAAAGTCCCTACAAGGGGTTGTATGTCTAATGTTGGTAACATGATGTAAGGGGTGATTGTGTAATGCAAAACATGTAATAACTAGCTAACAATTCAAGACTTACTACACACTTGTCTAGTACAAACAATGCATATGAAGACCCACAATGCATATAAATCAGAGACACATACAGGGAACCTAAAGTAAGGAAGAAAGAAACAGCATCATCAGAAAATGTTAATAGCATTAAAGTTTATCTTCATGTATACAAACATATTGTGTGTTTGAGGTCTGCCTACTGCCCCATGTAGGTGCACCATAAACTGAGACCAAGCCCTAAGGAAAGTACGTTAAGAACATATGACAAGGTTAATGTCTAGATATACATCACCTTTTGAATTTTAATTTACTGACTGTCAGTGAACAAAACCACCTGGTCTAGATATTCAGTGAACAAAAACAAGTGAGCCAGATATGTGATGTCATCAGTGATGTCATCAATGACATTTGTGATGTCATCTTTGATGTCCTGGGTGTTAGTTTTAGCAGTGCACAGTGGTGGCGCGAGTTATGGTTGCTTAGCTTACGATAACTGGTTAATTTTTAAGTTGTTCGGTTTTACTTGGAACCATAACGTCCTTTTAACAAAGTTTTTGTCACTGAATTTCATAGGTTTTTAGTAGTTCAACTTAGCCATAACGTCCCTTTAATGTTTTTTTTACTGAATTTCATAGGTTTTTAGTAACGCAACTTAACCATAACATTCCTGTAACAATTTTTTTTCACTGAATTACACAGTCACGGTAGTGGCTGTGTAGTTATGGTTAAGTTGCTGTTTCCATAGGAAGAACACTTTTTGGGCAGCCTATAACTCCGCTCCTCCTGGATGAATACTCAACAAACTTTGCAAAAGAAGTATATGGGCTACTCTGAATTGGTTTGCAAAGTTTGATGATGTTTGGTCCAGGGGGGGAAAAGTTATAGGGGGGGTCCTAAAACGTCTTTTTTCCCATAGACTGAATGGGGGAAAAACTTTGCGCATGCCTACAGGCCAAACCGCTGGATGGATTTTCACCAAATTTGCGGCAGGGGCAGGGGCTTGTTCCCAAAAGCACGCTTTTGTAAATCTGGTGACAATCTGTGCAGTAGTTTTCTTTAAAACGACCAAAAAGTAGGTCTAAAATATTTAGAGATATCTATGTCCGCTCCGCGGTCACACTTCCCTGTTCGCTCCGCGGACAAGATACCGATTGGCTAAGGGGCTGGCATCATGACCACGGACATGAGACGTCTCCGCCGATTGGCTGCAGTGAGGCGTGTTCTGCATCAGTTTGTTTGGATGCGCCTGACATCTTGGTTCTGCCGACAGCGCAGCGGCGACCAGCGGCAAAGTGCTATTTTGGAAACTGTTTTGCTGTGTCAGAGTGCTTGGGGAGGTGCAGACAGTAAGAGATGGGTGAAATACTGTATTTGTTCAGGTGGTAGGTGTTAATGATGTATTCCCTATGGCCGCCTTGTTCGGGATGTTTGTAAGTACAGAAAATGAGGGGTCTCATAAGGATAGTACTTCAGTCCGTGCTGTGCGCAGGGAACTTGAAACTGTTCTAAGGACACGTGTGGTGTTTGCGAACATTGAAATTGCGTACATGGAGTAGTTAAATGTTTGTATTCTATGGATAGCATTTGCTACAGTTATAATGTTTCATTCTATGGGTGTGCTAATGATTTATAAGCCACCATGGGTGTAATATGCTGCGGTGGTTGTGGCCAGGGCCAAGAGAAGGCCATGCTCCCCAGAACAAAGTTGTAAGCACTTGCTACAGTTATAATGTTTCATTCTATGGGTGTTGTAATGATTTATAAGCGTCCATGGGTGTAATATGCTGCAGTGGTTGCGGCCAGGGCCTAGAGTCTTGGGTGCATGGCCGTAGGCCATACTTCCAAGACGCTAGGCCCTGGCCACAACCACTGCAGCATGTCACAGCTATGGATACACCTGTAGTATTGCTGATCGATCAGATGGTTGTGGGGAGTGTGTACAGTCTTGGGTGCCATGCACCCAAGAATAAAGTTATAAGCACTGGAGTTATAAACCACTGCACAACCATGCATTGAAATATCTATGGACATACACCTAAGACTCTAGGCCCTGGCCACAACCACTGCAGCATGTCAAAGCTATAGATACACCCATAGTATCACACATCATTTAGGTGGTTGTGGGGAGGGCCTGCAGTCTTGGGTGTGTGGCCGAAGGCCATGCACCCAAACCCAAATGTATACATAGTGAAGTTAGAAGCCAGAATGGGTCGATATGCTGTGGTGGTTTGGCCAGGACCGAGAGTCTTGGGTGCATGGCCCGAGGCCCTACACCCAAGACTGAAGTCATAAGCAGTGAGGTTGTAAGTCAGCATGGGTGTGCTGTGGTGCGGTGGTTGTGCGCACGACATTCAGTCTTAGGTGCATGGCTGCAGACCATGCACCCAAGAGTAAACTTATAAGTAGTGAAATTATAAGCACCATGGTTTTGATATGCTGCGCTGGTTGTGGGTATGACCTATAGTCTTGGTTGCTTGGCCGCAGGGTGTAGGTGGTAGGTTATACATCCAAGATGGTAGGCCCTGCCTACAGCCACTGCACCATATTACTGCCATAGATTAGACGTGCAGATTGGAATATATATGCCATGTGTACAATTATACTTACTGTTTACTTTGCTGAGAATCCATATATTTCTCACATGACTTTAGTACTTGGCGGAAATATCCTTTTTTTAATTTCTGTGATAAAAGAAAAGAGCATGTTAGTGTTTGTATCTCATGAAGACTTATTACATTGTACAATAGACATTTTACATTTTTTTTGGACCCTCCTATTTAGTTTACAAACCAGTGTACTGTGCATTTTGCTCAGTTTCTGTGTTTGTTTTTCTAATCCTTGGTCTGGGGGAAAAAAAATCCTTGTTGGATTAAAAAAACCTTCTTTGCTATGATACAAACTATTTCTTTGTTTTCTTTGAGTGTTTCCTTGTTGTTTCTGATTAATGTTATGTCTGTTGGCTTGTTGCAGATTTTTTAAAACAGTTACATACCTGTTGGCGTATTCTAACTGTGCATTTTTTCTTACCGATCTGTGGTATTCATTTATCTGTGTGGTTGTTATACACTCTTGGGCAGTTAGATACCTGTTGGCGTATTCTAACTGTTTATAGTCGTATACTTGAATTTTTGTTACTGTTGTAGTTCACATTAGTTATTAAATTTTGGCTTTAAGAAGATTAAATATGCGTTTGTAAGATTAGCTGGCAATCTCTGCTTTAGAGTAATGGTGCTATCATTACATTCGAACCATCCACTTTAATTTTTAATGTATGCAGTGTAGTGACCTGCATTGTTTGTAGCTCCTGCGTGGTAGAATATACCTATTGTTGTAAAGGTTTTCTTTCCAAGTGACACTTGACCGTGTGTGAATCCAGTCAGCTTGCAGTTGTTTTTGGTACCGTCTGAATTGTAACATAGAAGCATAAGTATAATGTAGTTACTATGTGTTTGCATCAGTAAGGTGGAGCGATTATCTGAATTGCACATAGCACATAATCTGCCATGGTTTGCATTCTGTACAAGTTGCTGAAATGGAATGGATTCACAATTAGGTATGGATACATACACACATCGCTCATTTGGGATTTGTTCCTGTATCACATTGTTACAGGGAGTGCATTTATGTTACATATGTATGAAATCTGGAAGACTTCATTTATAGGTATGTTTTTGTTTTCCAGTACTTGTAGTAAGTACTTTCAAAATTCTTGTGGATCTTCTTGTGAGTTTATAGTGAATCTCACCATTCCCGCACAGTAGTCCAATTCTTGTCTTATTCCGTGAACACTGTACGTGTTGTCAAGATTTTTTGTTGCGTTTCTATGAAGGACTAACATTTGCAAACAGAATTGGTCTGTACTGTGTAAGTAAATATTGTTAACAATTGGTGGCAAGTAAAATAGAATATTCATTGCTACATTTGCATAGCAACTTACACCAGTTTCATTTGAAAATTTGAATGGACCAAATAGTTCTGTCTCTGAGTGCTTTTTCTGAGTTTTTGTTCCTTCTTTGAAGAAGTACCTGATTTACTTTCCCTAATAAGCTCTTCTTTTCTTGTGGTAATTGATGACGTTTTAGCTTCTTTTGTTTTCTTTGAAGGATTTGCCATCAGATTTTGCTGCATTTCTGTTTGAATTAGTTTTCTTTTACCACGTTTTACTTTTTCTGGAACAGGATATATTTTTAGATGAGGGTGTATATTGAACGTAGTCTTTTATATTCTAAAATGCAAGGAATATCAGCATTCAGTTTATTTGCATCAAAGTTGATTAGAAATAGACTGTCAAGTGTACGTAAGCGTGATAGTGCTACGTAGTTCATGCCTTCTTTAAAGACTGTGTTTCCTATAACTATCAATGCTTTGTCTAGGGTAAGACCTTGGGATTTATGAATGTTGACTGCATATGCAAGCGTTAGAATAAATTGTTCTCTACGTACATACATGTCTTTGAAGGGACTCGAGCAGTTGAGCGGCCTATCCTTTTCACTTCTGAAAGTTTGTCAAAGCGAATATTGACAAACTGAATGTTGTTGTCACGTGGGTATGTTTGAACGCCAACAACTGTATCCAGGCCCCATTAACTAGCCCTTGCTCCACGTCAAGGTTACGTTTAAGCATTACTCTTTCAATTTAAAGATAATTTTAATATTTTTTCCAACCCAGCTGTGTTGGAGATTGAATTTTCTAAGGTATTTAGTCTTGTTGTAGCTTGCTCACACATGGGTAATGTCATACCATGTACTGTTACGCTCACCTGGTATCCACAGGGACGCCACCCAGCCGGATTACTCGCTGGTATGCTTCTCAGTTTTGCCAAGATGTGGTCTGCGGGGAAGGTTCTGCCTGAAAACACAGGAGGACTGTGTTCAAGACTGGCCGACCGGTGTATCCTCCCTCCACCCCGTATGATTTCAGCCCCTCAGGGGCCCTCTCCTCACCTTGTGGTAGAGTTAGGCGTGCTCTCCATCCTGCCTTCTTTGCAGGGGCGCGTTGTCTTTCGTGGGCATGTGCGGTCCAGTTTCTTCACTGACGCCGGCCCGTTTGATATCGTTCAGGTAGGTCTTATTGCTGTTCTTTAGTATTGTTGCTATCCTGCATGCCTCTCTTATAATAATGTCTCTTTTTCTCCCTTAGGTATGTGGAGCTTCAGCACGGCGAACTGGCTTGGTTGAGCCCCGCTGGTAAATGATGGCGCTTTAAGAGCGCTATGATGCGGTAAGTAAGCGCTATGCGCAGCGCTGCGATGGCTTGCCTTTGCTAACCTGTTTTGTCTTCTTTCCCTGCAGGTTGCGGTGTTCTTCAGGGCGTGTGGAATTTTCCAGAGGGGTGCCAGACGAGAGGCGACCAGCCAGGTTTGAGCAGTTCGTAATTTGCAATGTCTCTTCTGCTTTCTTTATGTTGCCTCTATCTTCCTCTTTCAGGTTGTGCAGTCCGGGAGGCGTGCAGATCCAAGGAAAGCTGTTCCCAGGAGCTGCAAGTAACTAAAGATGAAGACTTCAGGTAAGATGCTGCTGCTAATGATGTTCCTTTTGTCTCCATGCAGGTTCTGCTTCTCCGAGGTTCGGGAGTATAGCTGGACACAGTGAGCGTCACGTTGCAAGCTGCAAAGTAACGCAAAGCGTGTTGTCTTGCTCAGGTGTGGTTTAAATAGCCCCAACAAAATAGTCCAGTAAAGTAGTCCCTAGGCTACCACACCCAAAACACTAGACCGCATAGCTTGGTTCCGAGGAACCAAGCTATGTGGATGCCTCCATGTTGGCTAACAACACAATAAAGTAGTTCCAAGCACATTGTTTTTCATGATGTATGAGCCTGGCGGCATAGGTGCCAGGACTGGCCCCAAGAGGGTTTTGGGAGAGGATGCCAGGCTCTAGAGGCCCGAGTCCTGACTCCACCTGGCCAATGGGTTTGCCAGAGGGGGTTTTGGGTGAGGGTCGTGACATGTACGTCTAGTTTGTTTGTGGCGCAAATTTCCATTATTGGTTGCATTTCTTTTTTTAACATTGTTTCATTGAATTTGAAACAGCTTGCAAGAGTTGGCATTAAGGCCATACAATGGACATTTTTGTGCGCTAATTGTTCCATAACATCAGTAGCACATGCATTATCGCCATAAAGGGCATGAATGTGCCGGTTTTTCAATATTGCTTGTGCTTCTTGAGATAGTACACCAACTCTAATACTTTTTAAAATGTTAGCATAAGTGATAACTGCAGATTGCTGCATGTTTTCTGTAAATTCTCTGTATTGGCAATGTTGCCAAAGGTTGACATTTCCTATGCTGCCAACAGTTTTACGGCAGAATTTGTGTCCTAAGGTTTTAAAAATAGGTTAACTTTTTACTGGTGTCAATTGTAGAAGATCTCCGAAAATGATAATGGGCCTCATTACGACCCAGGCGGTAAGTTACCGCCTGGGCCGTGATTTTACCACCATGGCGTAAACTATGTTTACGCCATGGTGGTTGGCGGACTTACCGCCCCATTCCGACCTTGGCGGGGCGGTAAATCCCCAATCCCCATTTACCCTTCCCCATTCCCATTTTTGCCCCATAGGGCATAATGGGAGTGGGGAAGGCGTTAATTACGCCACCGTAAATTATGGTGGCGTAATTAACTCCATGGTCCCTTAGCGCCATGGATTTTAACACCTGCTAAAAGCAGGTGTTAAATCCGCCATGGCGCTAAGGGACCTCGTACTCAGGCGGTAAGGGTCGGCGCTGTTTACGCTGCCGTAAACCCCTTACCGCCTGGGTCGTAATGAGGCCCAATGTGTTTCCCTGCAAAGAGTTCTTCGTACTTTGTTTTCAGTACCTCTTGCAATCTGAGGTGAATCAAAGCCAACATTAGGTTGGAGACCATGCTCACTTCATCTATTAGTAGCATTTTCATTTGTTTTAATATTCTGCGTAGTTCCATTGCAGCTTCTGCAGAAAGTTTGTAGTAGTCTAATTTGTTTTGGTGTTCTACTGGAAGGAGTAGTAATTGGTGTAAAGTGACACCACCTATGTTGTAGGCAGCTAAACCTGTGGGGGCAGTTACAACAGCTGACAGTTTGTTGTTTGTTAATCGTTGAAGGAACTTGCTGATGATTTTGATTAAGAATGTTTTTCCTGACCCAGCTTCACCACTGACGTACAGCAGTGTAGGTTTGTAATTTTGGCAGGTACATTCTTTATTTTCGTGTTGTACACCATGTGCACATTTTTTGTTACTTCTTCAAAAATGGTGCGCTGACCTTTGTAAGTTTTGCTTGTAGTACAGTTAAGTCTTCTATATCTTGTTCATAGTGACACATGGTGTTTTCCACTTCTGTCACAGCTAATTCTGCCTCATTTGCTATTAGTGGCTGTCCTAGTGGTTCTTGGCTTCCTGTTATGGAAGGTTGACTACTGTCGGAAGTGTCCTTATCTAGTTGGGCCTGAAGTTCTTCTTCGTGTTGCTGTTCATTGTGCAACATTGTTTTGTACTGCGTAAAGTTCACATCGGTGATAGCGCTTTCATTTGCTTTGAAAGCATCTTCATAGCAGTCATAGTTATCTAGTATTTTTTCCTCTTTTCTCCATGTTTTAAAAAGTTGTAGCAGAGACATGTAATATAGTTCTTTCTGTTGAGGAGTCTTTAATGACAATTTGACATAGTTAATTAAGCTTCGTTTGGTAAGTTTCACTAAACTGCCTTCGCAATCTGTCACTCTATATCTCCCTTTGCTTTCATCAGGTTTTATATTATTTTTGTATGCAAAGTTTTGACCTATATGGTATAGACACATGCTTTCCAAAGTGCTACTCCTGTTCGGATAATATGTGTCCAGTAAATTGTTTTTTAAAATGTCTTGGCTGTTGGGATCAATTCTGGCAATTGTTTCTATGTCCTCATATGATTTTTGAACTCTTTTTCTAGATTTAGCAGGACCAAGACTTAGCCATACTATGTTGTCTGATTTACCATACAAAGCAGTACTGGTTAAATGATCAGCCGCTTCATAGGTGCCACATTCTCTATGAGAGAGCATTTTTATGCCTAGGCTGTACAATTTCTGAGATAGTGCTTTGTCTGATGATAGGTCATTCCAGAGGTCTTGAAGCTCTGTTTTTTCTGATTTTGTTAAGTAGGCTGTAACATATCGTGCAACTGCAGTGGAATTGTCTGCAAAGTATTGCACATCTATGTTTGAATTTCATAAGAGGGCAATGATTGTATTGTAATCATTGATATATTTTGATTCATCTGTTCTTTTTGTGTAATATGTGTTCTTAGGTGATTTACCTTTAACACTATGTCGAACTGAAGACACCTGTTTCTGTAACTGGTCTAGGGAAACCAAAGCGGCATTTGGTGTAGTATTTCCCTTTGCTTTTGTATTTGCGACGACAATATTTGCCACATTATTGTCTTTGAAATTGTAAAATCTGTCCATGCAGGTCACTATGTGTCCGTTGTGAAGCGATTTCACAAGTGACATATTTTTGGATGAACTGCAAAACAGTGGCATCCCTGTCGTGACCAAATTTAGGTGCACCTTTGATCCATAAAAGCATATGAATATGTGGTGCTCCTCTCGCTTGGTATTCTTTTCTCCAAAAGAAGTGTTGCACTTCTCTGAGGGAAGGAACCGTTTTATTACAAATAAAGTGTAGCATAGCAATGAAACGGTGATGGAAATATCATGACACATTAACTGGATCTAGAGAGCAATGATCTACAGGTGTTAATATATCTATGTTGGTTTTGTTGTTATTTGATATGTGTAGGAACTCATGTAAATCTTCCCATGCATATTCTGCACAACTTAGTGTAACAAACCAAGTCGGTGGTCCAAGGTTTCTGATCATACACTGTACGTCTCCGTGCCGTCGGAGCCAGTATTCTTTTGTACCACGCATGTTTGCAAATAGATTTGTTATACTTGGATATAAAACCTCATCTTTTTCTTGTACTTTTTGTATTAATTGTGTAGCTGACATATTTTGAAAGTGGGTTCCAGATTTCAAGATCTGTGCTACTCCATAACCTAGGGTTTCTAGTTCACTTTCAAAGAGTAGGTGGAATATGTATTACACATTTTGTCTAAATCTGTGTTCTTGCGAATACATTCGTAATGAGCGGTATTCTGATGCCATAATCTGAGTGGATCTATCACCATATCTTCCACCTTTGCCAGTAGGAAATAGCAGTGGAAAAGCATGTGCTTCTATACTTTTTTCCCATATGCTCTTTGGTGATCCTTTGGTTTGTCGCATTTGGTAAGTTTCTAGTGCATCATCTATGCTTTCATTGGAATGCAATGGATGAACTGTGTAATGGTCCAAAAGAGTGGATACTGCAGCAGGATCCAGAAGTTCAAATGGACCAGTTTCTGATGACTCTTGAATTATTTCAGTTATTTCCCTTAAGCTTTCTTCAAAATGTATTTCTTTGTAGTATTTGTTATTGTCTTTCAGATATTGCAAGGCTTGTCTAACTTTATTTAAGCCCACCAGTTGTTGCCAATTTCTTTTGTATTTTGTTGGTACACCATTTACCAAGACAATTAAAGAATGCTGTATTGGACGTTGCACTCCTACAGTGTGTACATTTTCTGTTAGATCTAATGGCAAGTAAACTACTTTGTCACAAATGCCTTTCACCAATTCAGAGGGAGGTAATTTTGCTGTTTTTGGTTGAAGGCGTATATTGCTTGAAATGGGTGAACTGTTTGAATTATGATGCTCTCATATAAATTGAGTTGTTGCAGGGGTTTTGGTAGTGGGAACAATTCCAAATTATTTGTGATAGCACGTGAAGGAGTTTGGCTGTTGTCCAGTTTTGTAGTGCAGTAACTGCAACATATTAGGGATTCACTTATTTGGTATTTGTTTTCTGCTGCAAGGTAGAGAGCAAATTCAAACCATTTGGAATCTTCATTGTCTTCTATTCTGTATGATATGTCTATATTTTTTTTGTTTCTTTTGTAAAACGTTCTGCGGCAACACACACACACATGGTTTGGTAGTTCATCTGATGCACTTTTAAATGTTAGTATTTCTTTTTTGTATGTGTGTAATAGAAGGTTGCAATGTGCAGAATTGTTGCTATTCTGTTCTAAAACTATTGCATTTTGTAAGTGGCTTTCACTTCCAAAATATTTTCTCCTGATACGGTTGATTTCTTGTTGCAGGTATTTGGGTGTACCATGCAGAAGAGTGTTATTTAAATTGGCTAATTCTAAAGCTGGACTTTTAGCATAGTACATTTTATACACTAGATTTCTTACATTTGAATGATGTATTTATATCCTTTTGATATCATGGAAGGTGCTTTTGCAAATAGGTCTTGAAATGCAGGTTAATGAATGTCCTTGTAGTGCTGCGTATTTGCACACTGGACAGATATCCATATTTTGTAGCATTTTAATTTTAATTTTGTCTTTACCTTTCACATACTGATTGAGGAACTGACGTAAAGATTTGAAAGATTTGTTAGGAATATCACACATTGACGTGCATGGCCATTTGTATACTGGACGGTCTGGTTCAGTCGAATCGAGAGGTAATTCTGAGTTTTCAGGGGATACTTTTGTAAGCAGTGTTTCTTGTTCCATGATCGTATTATTGATTTTTTTCATACCCTCGTCCACTGCTATGGATGGCAATTGTGTTTGTTTGATTTCATTTGTATGCTTCTTCATTAAAATATGGTTCTGTGGTTGTTGTGTGACTCTATTCACCTCCACAAATATTTAAGAAGTTATTTTTGTTCACATTCCGTTTATTGACAAGTTTCTTTTGTAGTTTAGTACGGTAGGTTTTAAGGGTTGAGGATGATTTCGGTCCTCTTCTTATTAGATTCTGAAGGACTCTGTGGCAAAACATTTTTGCTAAAATACCTTTTTTACTATGGGTTCTTGTTACTACATCAGGATTAATAGGAGCATTGTTAGCAGTACTGGTAGCCAATTTTTTGTAAAGCGTTTTGTGTTTCATGCCACATTTTGATAGAGGAGGTACAGTTTTGGTAGTTGAAGCTTCCTTTGTTTCGCATTCTTTGGGGTCTGTTGAAAAAAAGAAGGCATGGTTTGGTCTGTTGTACAATGTATGTGTGCTGTGTGGATGAGTGCATGAGTTTGATGGGGAAGCTATTTGTGGTGGTGTGTGAATGTGCATTGGCCTGTTATAATGAGTTGGGGAGCCTAATTTTCTATACTACTACACTGTGCTTCAGATGAGACTACAAAGTGAGCTAGTGTGAGTAGAAGAATTAATAGTAAACGTAATGGTATAAAATTGAAACAGCTATTTCTTTTATAGTACTAACATTCTAAGGCTTCTGTGTGTTATTTGAGTTCCAAAAACAAAGGAATATGTGAGCCACTCTGTCTGTTATTCTTTGTTCAATAAATGGGGATTTGTGGGTAGAATGGTTCAGAAATCAATGTTTGTTTTGGTGCACAAATTAAATAAATAACCCACACAGTCTCTTTGAGGAGCAGTAAGAATATAAAGGTAGTATTCTACTTACTTTTTTTGCTGATTAACCAGGTTTCTTTGGATATGACATTTTGTCATGCCTGCGCCATGGGCGCATACATTGGCGATCATTATGGACTAATTGTTATTCATTTATCTACAGAAAACTCTTGGATCAATCTCTATTCACTTTTTGGACCTTATTTCCCATTTGCGAGACTTTGGTGCTTTTTTATTTTACCCAACTAACTACAAGTACCACAATGCACTTTGCCTTAACCATCTATTCCTGGCTATCCCTATTGGTCATCATCGGAACTACAATCCCCAGAAGCCCTAGGGATTTGCTCTGCTTCCACCAGCTCAGGAACAGAGAGGGAGGTGGCCGATTGTCTGCATGTGTGCTTAGCCAGGTGCGACCAATTAGCCTGCCTCTGTGCTGGGCTGGGCAGTATAAAAGCTGCTGCCTGCAGGGGCTCAGTCTCTTGCATTAGGAGTCCTTCCAGCACCTTTTTGCTTCGAGCTATGAATTTTTGTATACTGTTCCTGCTTACTCCTGCTTTTGATCCAGTGCCCTGCCGGGCTCTCTGCATTGCAGCCTGCTTCACCCTGCTGCCTACAGCCCTAGCCTTTTGGGCTCCCTGCCTCAGCTCTGCTCCTCTGGGCGTCCTGCCTTGCAGCCTGCGACATTCTGCTGCCTACAGCCCTAGCCTTTTGGGCTCCCTGCCTCAGCCCTGCTCCTCTGGGCGTCCTGCCTTGCAGCCTGCTACACCCTGCTGCCTACAGCCCTAACCTTTTGGGCTCCCTGTCTCACAGCCCTAGTCCTCTGGGCGTCCTGCCTTGCAGCCTGCTACACCCTGCTGCCTACAGCCCTAGCCTTTTGGGCTCCCTGTCTCACAGCCCTACTCCTCTGTGTGTCCTGCCTTGCAGCCTGCTACACCCTGTTGCCTACAGCCCTAGCCTTATGGGCTCCCTGCCTTGCAGTCTGCATCACTCCGCTGCTTACAGCCCTTGTCCTCTGGAACCCCGGTCTTGCAGCTTGCTACACTCCTCTGCCTTCAGCCCTTGTCTTTTGGGCTCCTTGCCTACAGCCCTTGTCCTTTGGGCTCCTTGCCTTGCAGCGGGCTTCACTCCGCTGCCAACAGCCCTTATCCTCTGGGCTCCCTTCCTCACAGCCCTGCTCCTTTGGGCTTGCTACTTGCTGTCCTGCTCCTCTGAGCTCTCTACCTTGCACCCTACAGTCCTCTGCAATCCACAACAGTTTACCTGCATTTATTACTTTCAGTTATTGCAGCCCCCTGTTTCCTGACTGCTGCTCCCTTGCTTTCTTCCTTGTTTTCAACCCTCAGTTCTTTATCTCTGTCCAATTCAGTTATACTGCTTTCCTTTCATTTCCTTCTGCTAGTTTGCTCATCGACTTCCTTTTTTCCTGGATTTGTCTGTAATTGTCTTCTCTTGTATTATTGTAGACCCCTTTGTACAGAGTTTGTCTGTTGGTTTCCGGCAGGCATCCTCTGCTCCTTCCCTTGTCTCGTTTCTGTGTTACAGACACCCACAGCTGTTGTTCCCAGCCATGAGCAAACAGCGTGGGCCTCTGTTATAGCAATCTGTGCAGAAGGCTGGAATTTTTCCTAAGGTCCGTGGAACACTCTTTCCCACTTCTGCATACACCCCGAGAGGGAATCCAGTTTGTTTGTACCTTTATTCCCCTGCTACACTTGCCTACTCTTTGTTATCTTTTTCTTTCTGCTGTGTGTGTATTTGTCTGTCCACCTTACTTCAGCACAACCACCCAAACCCTACCTGGGTGCCCTGTGCCACTCTTAACAGAGTGCCATCCGTGACACGTTTGCAGTGTAGATGCTGTTGATTTTCAGGAGAGTATCCTTCACTGCGATTGTAAAAAGAAGAAGTTAGTAACTTTGTGTGTTTAAAGCAGTGATGTTACTGTGCACGGTAGTTTAGCATCTTTCTTCTGAGTATTCTCCTTTGACATTTCAACAGAGTGTATGTGTGCATTTCACTACACTATGTACTGCCTTTGTATGTTATTTGCAGTATGTTAGTTGAACGTGATTCGCAAATGAGTACAATTTTTAGTTTATGAAAATGCCTTGTTTTTGTTAAGCTTTGTTGTCCATAGCAGAGAGGTTTGTAAGTGATAGGTCATTGTAGTAGATGGGAAAAAATTCACTACTTTCATATTATAAGTACGAATACGAAAAATCAGGAGACTCTCAGAGGGAGATGTCACCACAGCAATCGGGAGCATTTATTTTTCTCATACGATCGGATTGAAAGTATCTGCAGATCTTAGATTTCCTCATGTGGAAAATCACTGGCATGGCGTGCGTTGAATGAGGTGGCTGGACTTGGTACCTCTTTGTGCTACTTTACAGACAGAGCTTCATCCTGATATAATTATCATTAATTGTGGAGGGAACAGTTTAGGCCATGTCTATGGAATTTCTTTGCAATTTGCAATGAAGGAAGGACTTGCAAAGGTCATGGACATGTTTCCAAATTGACAAATACTTTTTGCCCGTATTGCACAACGACAAAGATGGCTGTGTTCTTCTGGATTTGGTCCACAAATGGAGAAAGTGAGGTGCAACGTTAATAAGGCTGTTTGTGCCTTTCTAAGAGATGTTGGCATGTCCTCATTCCACAATGAAAACATTTTGTTTCACAGCACTTTCATTTTTCGCAGAGATGGAGTCCATCTCACATATGCCGGCAATCAGATTTTTCTTCAAAATGTACAAAATGCATTGCAACCTTTTTTGGATTCATAGTCACCTATTCGGCAATCCGTTTTTTCCAATCCATAGTTTTCGAAAAAACACAAAACACCATCAAAAGGCTCTTTTCTGAGCCACCACTTACTCACAGCGAAAGGTGCTTTGGTTTTGCTCTACTTCCACCCTCCATTTTTGTGCGTCCTACGACTGTCTGCAGACTTTTTGAGAAATGCGCAGGGGCCTACAACCGTCACTTGATAGTTCTACTGTTAAACTGAGAAAGGCGGCTCTGAAAAGAGCCTTTTTTGTAATTTGTGTTGTTTTCCAGTTTATTGCTTTTCAGCAGACGACACACTAGGAGAGAAGGGCAAAGGAGGATAAGGAAGGGACATCAACCACGGGGATAAGAAAGGGCAGGTGGAGAGAGAAAGATGTAGGGTGGCCTTTACTTAGGTAGGGTGCAGTTCTTCTGGTGCACCTCAAAAGCACTTTAAAAACTCTCCCCCCTGCAGAGTAATGCATAGCAATACATACACAATATTGTGACCCTCGAAAGGTAAGGGTCAACAGCATTGTGAATGGCTTGTGAGGCAGTTGGAGGGATGCGCTCCCCCACAGGAGTGTCTCTTGTGGTGAGAGGATCAGACACAGAGGATGCTGTGGAGGAACTCAATCTACTACGTTCTTCACATGGTACCACCTCGCGAATGTCCGCACTGTGGAACGAAGTTAGGTGTTGCTTCATGGTTGTCGTACCAAAGCTCTACGCACCAGGTCTCCCGCGACTCAGCACCAACTGGCACTGGTTACACCTGACCAGGTTCGCACGTGCTTTTGGTACGTTCTCAAAAACGGAAAACAACCGCCACACCCACAAATCCCGGCGAGTGCTTGTAGTGCAGAGTTCCTCCACCTCATTCTTTTTTCCTCTTCTTCCTCGCTCTCTACATCCTCACCCGTATTTCCCTCTGAAGGCCCTTGGGGAGGTGGTGGCGGTGGAGGGTTTGGGGGTGGTGCTGAGGCTAATGAAGCAACAGTAGCCATGGATGCCATAAGGATTAGTCAGCTAAAGTTTGCTACGGCTGTAAAGGCAGCACAAGTGAATCTGCTATAGCCAGCAGCACAATGAAAATGAGCTCTCTGGTGTGACCATTTATAGGGGTGGAGGGGTGCGACTTGTGACCTTATTGATCAGTCAAAAGCGTTGCAAAAAATTCCAAACACTACATTCAAAGGTAAGGCCATTGTATGGGACATGTGAAATGGTGATTTTATACTGTAAAATAATTTACCATGTTTACATAAGTTCTTTTGAAATGTTGCGGAAGCAGACAAACTGAACTAATTAGTCCACACGCTCAGCGTGGGTGCGGTCACATGATGAGTCCTAAACACATCCACGAAGGAAATGCGTGCCTGCTGGACAGCAAATGCAGAGTAACGGAAGTGCGCATGTGCGCGGGTGTTCTACAGACAGTGTTCGGGTCCTGAAAGAAATTAAAAGTGCAACATAAGTGACATGGACAGTTACGGACAGGCACGCTGTTCGCAGTACTTATGGGTGTAGTGCACATGTGCGTACATGATCTGTTGACTGTACGGCCAGATACAGTGTCCTTAGGACACCTCCATTTTGTTTGCCTACGGACAAGCCGGCCACCGCGCCTGTTCTACGGACAGTTCCATCTTGGCTGCGGACGGGACGGACAGGTTTACAGGCCGATTCATGGAATAATTAGCGCGGCGCAAGGGGCCAAAAACGTGCGATTCGCAGTGGAATAGCGAAAATCGCAGTGGAATAGCGAAAATCGCAGTGGAATAGCGAAAATCGCACGAAAAGCAGCGCACATCGATTCATGGAAGGCCGTGCGCGAGAAAACCATCGGACGTGCGATAAGAAAGTGCGCGGCGCACGTTGGCGCACAGGCCATCTAACGGCATGCGCCAGGTCACAGCGAAAATCGCACAGTCCACAGCGAAAATCGCACATAGCGCGGCGCACGCAACAAAAGTAGGCGGAACACGGGGCGTAACACTCGGAATGGGGAACAACTTGCCAAAATGTGGGCGTCACGGGGGAAGCACAGGGTAAAAGTGCGCAGAACGCCCACACGCTCGCCTACAACACGTATTCATGGAATAGAATAGGTCAAAAAAGCGCACGCTCAAACCAGCGCACAGGCACAAACACGACCGCCACAAGAAAGCAGGCGGTAGCGTCTCAGCGGCTGTAAGAAATGTGCGCCAAAAGGTGCGCCAACAAATAGCAAACATATACTGCCATGATGAATGTCCTATACTGTGGCCCTCCAGGACAAATGACGTGCAAAGGGGTACCCACAAACACGGACACGCTGACAAAAAATACGTGTGCGCGGGAAGTCTCACACGCGATTTGGCCGGGTACGTGGATTTCAGGGGTGCGCGGGAAGGTCCACACGCGAATAGGCTGGGCACGTGTATTTCAGGGGTGCGCGGGAAGTTCCACACGCGAATAGCCTGGGCGCGTGTATTTCAGGGGTGCGCGGGAATTTCCACACGCGAATAGGCTGGGCGCGTGTATTACAGGGGTGCGCGGGAAGTCCCACACGCGATTACAGCAGGGTACGTGTATTTCAGGGGTGTGCGGGAATTTCCACACGCGAATAGCCTGGGCGCGTGTATTTCAGGGGTGCGCGGGAAGTCCCACACGCGATTACAGCAGGGTACGTGTATTTCAGGGGTGCGTGGGAAGTTCCACACGCGAATAGCCTGGGCGCGTGTATTTCAGGGGTGCGCGGGAAGTTCCACACGCGAATAGGCTGGGCGCGTGTATTTCAGGGGTGCGGGGGAAGTTCCACACGCGAATAGCCTGGGCGCGTGTATTTCAGGGGTGCGCGGGAATTTCCACACGCGAATAGGCTGGGCGCGTGTATTACAGGGGTGCGCGGGAAGTCCCACACGCGATTACAGCAGGGTACGTGTATTTCAGGGGTGCGCGGGAATTTCCACACGCGAATAGCCTGGGCGCGTGTATTTCAGGGGTGCGCGGGAATTATCACACGCGATTTGGCTTGGTACGTGTATTACAGGGGTGCGTGTGAAGTTACACACGCGATTAGGCTGGGTGGGTCCTGTCACCCTCGACGGCCCCTGCAGGCAGCCCACAAAACAGGGGACTACCCTGCACACCTGCTCATGTCTCCCACCACCCCCACCCCCCCAGTCACCAGGGGCACCCTCCACCAGGCCCCCACTCATGTCACCCACCACCCCCACCCCCCAGCAGTGCAGGGGCAGGCTCCACCAGGCCCACACTCATGCCTCCCACCACCCCCACCCCCCCAGTCACCAGGGGCACCCTCCACCAGGCCCCCAACCATGTCTCCCACCACCCCCACCCCCCACCATCCAGGGGCACCCTCCACCAGGCCCCCACTCATGTCTCCCACCACCCCCACCCCCCAGCAGTGCAGGGGCAGCCTCCACCAGGCCCCCACCCATGTCTCCCACCACCCCCACCCCCCAGCAGTGCAGGGGCAGGCTCCACCAGGCCCCCACCCATGCCTCCCACCACCCCCACCCCCCGCCACCAGGGGCACCCTCCACCAGGCCCCCACTCATGTCTCCCACCACCCCCACCCCCCAGCAGTGCAGGGGCAGCCTCCACCAGGCCCACACTCATGTCTCCCACCACCCCCACCCCCCCAGTCACCAGGGGCACCCTCCACCAGGCCCCCAACCATGTCTCCCACCACCCCCACCCCCCACCATCCAGGGGCACCCTCCACCAGGCCCCCACTCATGTCACCCACCACCCCCACCCCCCAGTCACCAGGGGCACCCTCCACCAGGCCCCCACTCATGTCACCCACCACCCCCACCCCCCAGCAGTGCAGGGGCAGGCTCCACCAGGCCCCCAACCATGTCTCCCACCACCCCCACCCCCCACCATCCAGGGGCACCCTCCACCAGGCCCCCACTCATGTCACCCACCACCCCCACCCCCCCAGTCACCAGGGGCACCCTCCACCAGGCCCCCACTCATGTCACCCACCACCCCCACCCCCCAGCAGTGCAGGGGCACCCTCCATCAGGCCCCCAACCATGTCTCCCACCACCCCCACCCCCCACCATCCAGGGGCACCCTCCACCAGGCCCACACTCATGCCTCCCACCACCCCCACCCCCCCAGTCACCAGGGGCACCCTCCACCAGGCCCCCACTCATGTCATGTCACCCACCACCCCCACCCCCCCAGTCACCAGGGGCACCCTCCACCAGGCCCACACTCATGCCTCCCACCACCCCCACCCCCCCAGTCACCAGGGGCACCCTCCACCAGGCCCCCAACCATGTCTCCCACCACCCCCACCCCCCACCATCCAGGGGCACCCTCCACCAGGCCCCCACTCATGTCTCCCACCACCCCCACCCCCCAGCAGTGCAGGGGCAGCCTCCACCAGGCCCCCACCCATGTCTCCCACCACCCCCACCCCCCAGCAGTGCAGGGGCAGGCTCCACCAGGCCCCCACTCATGTCACCCACCACCCCCACCCCCCCGCCACCAGGGGCACCCTCCACCAGGCCCCCAGTCATGTCACCCACCACCCCCACCCCCCAGTCACCAGGGGCACCCTCCACCAGGCCCCCACTCATGTCACCCACCACCCCCACCCCCCCGCCACCAGGGGCACCCTCCACCAGGCCCCCACTCATGTCACCCACCACCCCCACCCCCCCAGTTACCAGGGGCACCTTCCACCAGGCCCACACTCATGTCTCCCACCACCCCCACCCCCCAGCAGTGCAGGGGCAGCCTCCACCAGGCCCACACTCATGCCTCCCACCACCCCCACCCCCCCAGTCACCAGGGGCACCCTCCACCAGGCCCCCAACCATGTCTCCCACCACCCCCACCCCCCACCATCCAGGGGCACCCTCCACCAGGCCCCCACTCATGTCTCCCACCACCCCCACCCCCCAGCAGTGCAGGGGCAGCCTCCACCAGGCGCCCACCCATGTCTCCCACCACCCCCACCCCCCAGCAGTGCAGGGGCAGGCTCCACCAGGCCCCCACCCATGCCTCCCACCACCCCCACCCCCCCGCCACCAGGGGCACCCTCCACCAGGCCCCCACTCATGTCTCCCACCACCCCCACCCCCCAGCAGTGCAGGGGCAGCCTCCACCAGGCCCACACTCATGTCTCCCACCACCCCCACCCCCCAGTCACCAGGGGCACCCTCCACCAGGCCCCCAACCATGTCTCCCACCACCCCCACCCCCCACCATCCAGGGGCACCCTCCACCAGGCCCCCACTCATGTCACCCACCACCCCCACCCCCCCGCCACCAGGGGCACCCTCCACCAGGCCCCCACTCATGTCACCCACCACCCCCACCCCCCCAGTCACCAGGGGCACCCTCCACCAGGCCCACACTCATGTCTCCCACCACCCCCACCCCCCAGCAGTGCAGGGGCAGCCTCCACCAGGCCCACACTCATGCCTCCCACCACCCCCACCCCCCCAGTCACCAGGGGCACCCTCCACCAGGCCCCCAACCATGTCTCCCACCACCCCCACCCCCCACCATCCAGGGGCACCCTCCACCAGGCCCCCACTCATGTCTCCCACCACCCCCACCCCGCAGCAGTGCAGGGGCAGCCTCCACCAGGCCCCCACCCATGTCTCCCACCACCCCCACCCCCCAGCAGTGCAGGGGCAGGCTCCACCAGGCCCCCACCCATGCCTCCCACCACCCCCACCCCCCCAGTCACCAGGGGCACCCTCCACCAGGCCCACACTCATGTCTCCCACCACCCCCACCCCCCAGCAGTGCAGGGGCAGCCTCCACCAGGCCCCCACTCATGTCTCCCACCACCCCCACCCCGCAGCAGTGCAGGGGCAGCCTCCACCAGGCCCCCACCCATGTCTCCCACCACCCCCACCCCCCAGCAGTGCAGGGGCAGGCTCCACCAGGCCCACACTCATGCCTCCCACCACCCCCACCCCCCCAGTCACCAGGGGCACCCTCCACCAGGCCCCCAACCATGTCTCCCACCACCCCCACCCCCCACCATCCAGGGGCACCCTCCACCAGGCCCCCACTCATGTCTCCCACCACCCCCACCCCGCAGCAGTGCAGGGGCACCCTCCACCAGGCCCCCACTCATGTCTCCCACCACCCCCACCCCCCAGCAGTGCAGGGGCAGCCTCCACCAGGCCCACACTCATGTCTCCCACCACCCCCACCCCCCACCACTGTGGGGAACCTGCCAGCAGGCCCCCACACATGTCCCCCTGGCCCCAGGTCCTGACGATACACAATCATGGCAGTAATGGCCAGCATACCCAGCACAAACACCCAGGCAAGGATTGCATCCACCCACATAGTGAATGCAATCACATGACACAACCCCAATGCCAAGTATGCAAAAGAACACATGTCCGTCACACACACATACACAATGGGTGCAAGTGAATGTCAAAACCCATATCATGACATGTAACAAACCAATGAGAAAATAACACAAGTGTAAGAAAATATAAAAAATGTATTAAATACCAAAAATAAGTGAAATTTTCAAACATACAACGATGTGGCTAAGTAAATAAATGGTCCATGTCCGAGAACAAAAGTGATAAACAAAAAAACAAAGGAAAAAAAAATTAAAATGAATTTGTCCAAAGCAATATCATGTAATAGGAAATTAATGAAAAACCATTACGTCATGGTGAAAACAATAAGAAATTAAAAAAATGTATCTCCCAAAAAAACAAACTATATACAGGAATGTTCCAGGGTCCATGAGCCCAACACCAAAAATGAAACCTACCACTAACTAATGAAAAATATATGTACAAAAAAGTGGCCATTGTCCGAGCGGTCCAAAATAATAAAAATAAATAAAGGAAACCTAGCACTAACTAACTAAATAACTATATACAAAGGCAGCGGGCAAGTCCTGCGGCTCACTTGGTGATGTTGCTGGCCAGGGCATCATCGAACTCCATGTCGATGTCCTGGAGGCGGGACTCTGTCCTGGCCCCGAGGTCTCGCAGGGACAACCCCATGTCCACCTCAAACTCCCTGCGAGCTTCCTCGAGGCACTCAGCCCGCCTCAATGCCCGACGCATGGAGAACTCCGCCCTGACCATGGCGAGCCGCTCCTCTTCCGCCCGCTGCCGCTCCGCACCTATCCGCTGGCCAAACTCCTCCCACACGGAACACACCACCATCCCAGGGTTGCCCTGCCCTCCGGCCGATGCCTGCCCCTCTGATCTTGATGGCCCCGAGCCATGATGCCTCCCACGTCGAGCCCGCTGCTGCCTCCGACGCCACTGCCTCTGCCAGCACGACGGCATCCAGGCTGATGGAAACCACCGACGCCGTCGTGCACGTGCCCTGCCCGATGATGCCGTCACATCTTCCATCTGCTGGGGTCCACTTGCTGTGTTGTCCACCCCTGCTGGACCTCCGACTCCCAACTGTGGCAGGGATGGGATCCCCACCGAGCTGGCTGCATTGGTCGGGGCAGGTCCACAGGGGGCCCTGGTGGCATCTGGGCCGGAAGACGGCAAGGAGAACGACCGGTGGATAGCCTGCACAGAGGAGGAGAGGGCCGTCAGATTGGCCAACACATGCAGGAAACCCCCGAACATGGCCGATCCCAATTGGGCCACGTCGGCACGGTGCACTTCGTGATGACGTGCGTGCTCCTCCCGGGAAGCACGCACGTCATCACGAATCACAGCCGTGCGCATCGCGACCCCAATCAGGACCTTCTCCACGCGGCCAGGGGTTACCACGTCCGCAGGTGGAGGGGAGTCAGGTGACATGGACATCCCCTCTACCTGCGGATGGGCCTGGGACGGGGCATCCCTGCTGGTGCATGGTGGTGCACTCACAGGGTCAGGGACAGTGACATGCACAGGCCCCTCCACGGTGACCTGTGCTGCCTCCTGCCCCTGGCCCTGGACTGCACCACTTGCACCAGCAGGGATGCTCCCACCAGGCCCCATGTGTGCACCAGTGTCGGCCTCCTCCTCCTCTGTGCAAACCACCAACCTGGATGG
The DNA here is from genome assembly GCF_040938575.1 of Ambystoma mexicanum. Classification (NCBI taxonomy): domain Eukaryota; kingdom Metazoa; phylum Chordata; class Amphibia; order Caudata; family Ambystomatidae; genus Ambystoma; species Ambystoma mexicanum. The sequence continues at coordinate 1,027,846,708 of NC_090936.1, forward strand.
CTCCTCACCGTCTCCCGCCGTAGCAGGCCCCTGTGGGGGCTCACCCACCCCTTCCGCTGCAGCCGTGGGGGCATCCCCGCCGCCTTGCTCCACAGCGCCGTCTCCGCCCTCTTCTTCACTAGCCGCTGCGTAGAGGGAGACAAAGGACACAAGCATTAGGCTACTGTACAATGGTCCCCTAGACAGGAAGCAATAGCAGATGAGCACCACTGTCAAAGTACACTTCCATCATGTCCCTCCACAACACATGGGTCAGTCCAGGCAAAACACACACAGTAACAGGCATGGTGCATGCCATGGACATTTCCATGCATGTCCAATGGACTCTAGAAACATTCAATGATATGTAACTCACATGCATCATGGCTCATGCATATCACATGCACACACTTCACCTCAGTCACATCCATCTGGCCCCAAACACACCGAACACAGGCGAAACAAGGGTAAGTTGGGTGCGTCACTGAATCTGTGCATTGTCACACACATGTATCATGCATCCATGGCATGCACAAGTCACAGACACGCAGGTCAGGCACACAGACATGGCTACCATATATGTACCTGGCATCAGCACCCATCCTTCACCCCCATCCATGTCCAGGTACAGAGACTGGCATGCTCTCATGTCCAAAATCTGCATAGGGCTCCCCATGCCGCATTTCAACACATGCAACAACCATGTGGGTCACACATCACTGGTCGCACATGCATTACCATGATGTCCCTGCACACATACATGCATACATGGCCCATGGCACACATACAGGCAAGTATCATAGAACCAGCACACCGCAACATGCCCTGTCTCACACAGTAATGCTTGGACACATACCGCTCAACTCCAGACGGGCCTCCCTCTCAAGGACCTGGGCGTGGAGCGCTGGGCGTACGCGTTCCAGGACCCTCTTCTGGATGGAACTCATGCGGCCCCGGCCCCCCTCCACGAGGCGCCGGGCCTTCACAAGGGTCCTGGACCTCAAGTCCTCCCAGCGCTTCTTGATCTTCTTGACGTTGCGGGTTGCCACCCCCTCCGCGTTGATGGCAACCACACAGTCGGCCCAGATCCTCTCCCGTCCTTCCTTGCTGGCGCGGGACGATCCAAAGAGGGCATCATACTGCCCCAGGACATGCTCCACCAGGACACCAACTTCGGTGGCAGTGAAGCTGGTGCCCCTCTGCCCCTCTGGCCTGGGGTTGCCACTGGTGCCAGATGTGGAAGTGCCCGACATGGCAACCCCAGAGGCAGGTGTGGGTGGGCAACTGGGTCCTGGGGCTGGGCTGTGGAGCGATGTAATCCCAGTTGGGAGTCTTCAGTTCCAGCAGGGGGGGACACAGCAACTGGACCCCTGCAGATGGCTGATGTGCAGGCACCAAATGGCAGGGCACGGTGGCAGCAGGCAGGCAGGCAGGCAGCAGCAGATAGCACGTGGGAGGCTGCTCGGGGCACTGGGGGGCAGTAACTCGGCCTTCTGGGCAGGAGCGTGGTGTTCCGTGTGTTTTCGGGTGGCCAGCTTGATACGGAGTGATTTGGCACGTGAAAATCCTGCACGTCAGCGTGAAATCCGAGGAAAGGCCCTTAGCGCGTAAGCGCGTCAGCACGCATACGCGATTCTATTGGACCAGAGTCCCTCAGCGCGTAAGCGCGTCTGACGTGACCCGCACGGGCGTTCCCCACTCAGCACGTGATGACGGAACACACGTGGAAATACTGCACGTCAGAGTGTCATCGCGTGATTGGCCTATGTACGTGTATTTCATTGCGTGTAATTGGACAAAAGTGCGCGTACACGCGATTGGCCGATGTACGTGTATTTAATGGGTGCGCGGCCACTTACACACGCAAGTACGTCAGCGAACCTGTATCCCGTGGTGCGTGTGAATTCCCACACGCTATTGGACTGGGAACTGGATTCCAGGGGTGCGCGGGTCACACGCTGTATCCCGTGGTGCGTGTGAATTTCCACACGCTATTGGACTGGGAACTGGATTCCAGGGGTGCGCGGGTCACACGCTGTATCCCGTTGTGCGTGTGAATTTCCACACGCTATTGGACTGGGAACTGGATTCCAGGGGTGCGCGGGTCACACGCTGTATCCCGTGGTGCGTGTGAATTTCCACACGCTATTGGACTGGGAACTGGATTCCAGGGGTGCGCGGGTCACACGCTCGCCTAGAACACGCGCAAAGCATAAAATTGCGGACTTTAACAATAACAAGCTCAGACGCCAGGATGAACATACCGTTCCTAGCAGCAGTGGCAGTGGGCTACCAAAGGAGGAGGAGGAGGATAGTCAGGGCCAGAATATTCACACCCAGAACCAGCCTTTTCGGGATGCCTGATGACCAGGTGTATGGGAGGTACAGGTTTCCACCACACATCATACTGGACCTGGTGACTGAGTGGGAGGATGACCTCACATCACCCACCCTGTGCTCCCAAGCACTCAGCCCCCTGGAGAAGGTCCTCAATGTACTGCACTTCTTAGCCACTGGATCATTTCAGCGGACAAGTGCCATAGTGGGTGGGGTGTCACAGGCCACCCAGTCACGCTGCCTACACCAGGTCTTGAACATCATGACTGCACGCCCATCAGTCCGCAGGCACATATACCTGCCCAGAACACCTGCAGAAAGGCATGCTGCCGCCCTGGATTTTTACGGAGTGGCACGATTCCCCAAAGTGCTAGGTGCCATCGACTGCACCCATGTGGCTCTACGTCCCCCCAGGGCATCAGAGCACATCTATAGGAACCGCAAGCACTGGCATTCCATCAACGTGCAGGTAGTATGTAATGCCAAGGGAATCATCACCTCAGTATATGCCAACTATCCCGGGTCCACCCACGACAGCTTCATTTACCGAATGTCCACCCTATGCCGGGACATAGATGCTGGGCGGCATGGCGATACATGGCTGCTTGGTGAGTATGTATGCCACTGCACATGCATGCATGTTGGATACTGAGCAAGGTCACAACCCCACCAATGATACCAATCACCACCTCCACAGGGGACAGTGCCTACCCTCTCAGCCCCCACATGATGACGCCAATTCGGAACCCCACCACGCCACCCCAGGTAAGATATAACACAGCCCACATTACAACCAGGGGCATAGTGGAGCGCACATTCGGAGTGCTAAAGTCACGCTTTCGCTCCCTTGACCGTTCTGGCGGGCAGCTGTTATACGCTCCCCCAGTAGTGTGCAGGATCATAGTGGCAGCATGTGTCCTGCACAACGTTGCAACACGCCGGGGCCTGGCCGTGGACATGGTGGTGGCCCCACATCCCCAACCACATGCACAGCCGCTGCGCATGGGAGGGGAAAGGGCACGGGGGGAGGCAGCCCGTACACAGCTAGTGGCTAATTACTTCACATAGAAATCACACCCCTGTGGAGTGCACACTGCCCTGGCACATTCCATCTGACAATCAATGATGACTCAACCTGACACTGATCCTGAATGTCTGGAGAATGAACCGGGAATACCATGTCAGCCTGAGATTGTTCACCTGGAAGTGTCACAATGTGTGCATCCCTACCCACACAGACACCACCAATGCAGTTTTGTGAAGTTACACATTGAAGCAGCTAAAATGAATACCCACTTGCAAAATGCAACAAGAGGACAGTGCCATGTCAGCCAACCCAACCCCAGCACCGCCACACGACACACCGTGCCATGTCATGCTAATTGCAGGTAAACAAAGTAATCCCCACAACATGACATCAGTCTCACTATGTACAGTGGCACTATTAGAAACCTGCAACACCTGAAATGCTCACAGCAATGCCGGACTAACAACATACTTGAGCACGTAGTACCATTAACATGACATCACAAATGTTACATATTGGTAGTCTCACCACCTGGAAATGCCTGCACTCCCACCACTACCAACTGTGCAGTGTTGTCGCCATGTAGAGTTGTAGGTGCACTGCTGCCAACATGGTCCCCATCTCCAGACTAGAGGTCCTTGTGTGGACATGAGGAAGGGACCTGCAAATTGGGAGGTAGACACAGAAGAAGAGTTACACATCAATGCAACATGCAGTGTACAACACAACAGCAATATGCACTATGAATGTATACACAGTATTGACTACAGACTGGCCACACAGCTCATGGGAGTCCAACGTCACTGTGTAATTCACTGTCACTTGGGCACACCCTTTGCAAGCCCATGGAAACGGGAAGCAGGAGGGGTGTGTGTGACTCAAACCCAAGCATCTGAACCAAATACATTACAAGCCTGCATGTGCCCAGCCACAATGCAGCGTATGCCCACAGGAACCACGGAAGCCAACAGATCGAAGCCAACAGATCGAAGCCAACACATCGAAGCCAACAGATCGAAGCCAACAGATCGAAGCCAACAGATCGAAGCCAACAGATCGAAGCCAACAGATCGTCCCAAAAAAATTGGGAATAAAAGAAATCAAAATAAAAATAAAAATAAGAAACAATCAAAAATGGCCATTGATGGGCCCGGGGGGGTTGGGGAGGCCACCCAGGAGGTCCGAGGACAGGATGCACACCAGAACCCACCTGCGTGGATCCTGGGAAGATAAAACACCTCCATGGGCTCATGGCCCACACGGCTACCCTATTGTGGGAGTATCACTGCTGTCGCTATTATCACCCTGTGCAGCTGCATCCGGAGGTGGTTGCACTATGGGAGGCAGCCCACGCAAGGCCCTAGTCTGCTCCTCCATGGCTGCAAGCATGCGGGTGTGGTAGGTCTGGTTCTGGAGGATGAGTGTGCGGAGGTCCCCATGCAACAACTCACGGGATGCCCGGACCTCCGCCCTCGTTGCCTGCATCTCAGCTGAGAGCGTACAGGTGAGACGCTCCAGCTGCTGTTCTGTCCTTTGGTGTGTTGAAGCCTCAAGCTCAACAAGAGTCGTCCTGAGGTGTAGGAGCTCCTGCCTCAGGGCTTCCCTGTGGCCCTGGGACTCAATGGAGATGGCCTCCTGCAGAGTCGCCAGTGCCGCCCGCCTGTCCCTGTTGGACCCCAACATGTCCTCCCTGTGTGACTGGCAGATGGAGTCGGTTGCCTGCTCTAGTCGCTCCATCAGCCTTTCTGGGGGGACAATGGAAGTGGCCACCCTATCCATGGCCTGAGCCATCATCTCGGATGATGCAGCCTGTTGGGTAGCCATACCGTAAATGGATTGCTCCCATGCGGTATTGCCGGGTGGCGTACGGCCACCACGTCGGCGGGCACCACACCTGTCTGGGGCAAGGCGAACTGCGCCTTGCTGTGCCGGCACTGCCTGAGGCTGCAGGACTGCATTCCCCCTCTGATCTGCTGGCCCAGGAACAGGATCAGATGTCGCGGAGTGTGACCCTGCATCCGTAACCACCGAAGGCGTAGCTGCCAACACTGACATCCCCATGGAGGGTACTGACCCTGGTGCAGGTGGGTGAGACAGAACAGAATCCCTCCCTGGAACACTCACCTGCGACGGCACGTAGGTCTCATCCGAATCAACACCTGAGTACAGCTCGGGGGAGGTGCAGCCAGAGACACCCCTTGAGAGCACGACCTGCAGCACTTGTGGGTTCTCCCCCACCACCACACCACGTCCCTCACTGGTGGTTGGTCGGCCCTGGGACACCTCCTGGGTCTGCACCATCTCCACAACCCCAGCAGTATCAGGTGCGTCTTCCCCTGCAAAGACATGAAAACAAAGAAATGGAAACAGGCATTAGCACCATGGCACACATTGAGGGCTGAGAAGCAAGAGAACCAGTACTTGATTGACACATGTCCCACATGACTAAAACCCTCCCATGCATGCACCCTCACTGCGTATGAAGTGCAGGCAAATGGCACACACTGATGACACCAAGATGGAAGATGAACAAATTTTCTGCATGCTGCCTGGCAGTGGCATCACACATTGGCCTGTGATTGGCAGGTGAAACACACATGCCATCACACAGATGGCATGTACCATTGCTATTGAGTGAAGATGGAGAGGAGGGCAGCACCTATTCATTCAGTCCAGTTCCCGCATGTAATAGCTTTTCTAATTCTAACAGGTCAGATTTTTCACCTGGAGCTGCCAGTCTGAAATGGTCAAATTGCACAGGGACATGTGTGTACAAATGATATCCAGGTAACAAAGTCACTCCACTTTACCATACCCATGTCAGACATGTGACTAGTGGACAGCGACATGCCTAGTGAAAGTGGTGGAATGCAAACAAACTGACTGAATGAACAGTGAAAAAGAAGCAAATATGTTGTGTCAAGGTGACACTTCAAGGGCAACTGGCGTGCAGTTGTGCTAGATGTCTACTGTTGGCAGAAGGGATACTGCTATGGCCAAATGCAGCTGCGCAGGAAGGATTGCATGAAGCACATGGCTGACCCATACGACTCAGGCGCACACACTCTCACCTGGCACCCGAACAGAAGCCCTCACACACACACCATGCACATGGATGACACACACATGCATGTGCACTCACCGGACAATGCCTCGTAATCAGCCAGATCTCCCACGCCTTGGATCTGTTCCTCCGTGACGTAGGTCCCAGCGACTGACTCATGTGGAGTGAGTTCCATGTCTACTACTGGAGACCCACCTCCTGTCACTAGAGTTGCGGCATGACTTGAGGCCAGCTTACTCTTTGCCCTGCGCTTTAGGTCATTCCAGCGCTTATAGCAATCATTGGCTGTGCGCCTCACGATTCCAAGGGCACTTACGATGTCCGCAACGGTCTGCCAGTGTGCCTGGCGTTGTGCAGGTGTGGTCTTGGATCCTGCAACAATGACCATCTCGTTGTCATGTCCGGACACATACTCGACAAGTGCATTCAGTTCGTCATCCGTGAAGCTGGGCTTCCTGGACGGGCCGGACTGTGTAGCCGTGTCTGGGGCATCAGCCTGTGCCGGACGAGCACTCTTCCTCTTCCGCTTGGAAGGTGGTGGTGATCCTGAGTGTCCTGCGCCGCTCTGGACACTAGGGGCAGGAGCCCTGGTGGACTCTGTATCAGGAGTGTGGGATTGCACACTCAGCATGGGAGTTGGTGCAGGCATTGGCTCTAGTGTGATGGTGTCAGGGGGAATGTCAGCAGCATGGACTAGGACCGACACTGTCCTGGCTGGGTGTGTGAGGGCTGGGGTGGATGGAGCCGCAGCTGCCCCTGCAGCCTCTCCGCCCTGCCTCCTTGGTGCAGCAGATGACCTTGCTGCCCCAGATCCACGTGGCATGATGGCATCAACGTGCACCAGCGCACGTGTCGTAGCCCTGCTGACCTGGAAGTCAGCCATGGAGTCAGCCAGGTCTGGTGCCACAATGGGCTGGTCCAACAAGGGCTGAGCATGGATGGTGTCAGCCACTTCAGCCTCAACGGGAGGGGGGGAGGGGGGAGGGAGGGGGATGATGGGTGCCCTTGACTGGTCCTCCACACATGGGGGGACAGGCTCACCCTGCAAGTTACGACCACGTCCCCTACCGGATCCACCACGGCCACCACTTGTGGCTCTTCCACCTTTGCCACCCTTACGGAATCCTCGCCTCCCAGCCATGGCACTGATATTAATGTGCGTATGGGAGTGGCTGTAGACAATTGTCCTGGGCAATTGGGGGTCAAAGGGGTTGGGTACCAGATGGTAATTGTACCCTAGTGCTCTAGCACGGCTGATTGTAACCCCTGGGGAAAGATGACGGGTCACGCAACGCACAGGAGGCCCAAAAAAGGGAGATGACGTGCACGCAACCCCTCCTAGACCACGTGTGCAGAAAGAAAAACCTGCACTACGCTGTGGCACCCAGTAACACAAGAATGAACGTATGCGTGTCACACGCAGCCTAGAATGACCTCTGAAGGGGTAGGCTACACACGGGGCAAGCACAGAAGTTGGATACGTGCGTGACTCACCGTCTGCCAGGTAAAAGAGCGTGAAAAATGAGCGCGTTTGGCTGGCTAAACCCCCGCCAAAAGAAGATGTGTACGCTGTCTGAGAAGACAGGACAACAGTAGAAGGGGACACTGTTTGAGGGAACAGGCCCAGGTAAACCAGTAAAAGAGAAAAAAGAGAAAAAGCTGTCAGAGGTAACAGGGAATACGAACTGGAAACGCAGTGAAGTAAATCGCGTGTGAAACGACAAGAAGTACAGAATTCACCCACTCGCTCTCCACGAAAAGCACGTACAAGGAAATGGTGTTCTACATGTACCTTATATACAGGCCCACACGTACAGCGTCACTTACGCGGCGTGTACGTTCACCAATCACACGCTTTGTCACTCCTGCGTGTAGATCCATTTTCACCAATCACACGCTTTGTCACTTCTGCGTGTAGATCCATTTTCACCAATCACACGCTTTGTCACTTCTACGTGTAGATCCATTTTCACCAATCACACGCTTTGACACTGGGACGTGTCACGCAACAATTTCCTGCACGTGCAGGTGACTATAGGCGCGCATATGCTGTTGACGGGTTTACGCGCTAAGGGCCTTTGCTGACGTGTGGGATTTCACTCCCTATCAGGCTGTCCACGCGTTCACACACGAGAGACCACGCTCCTGGCCAGGAGGCCAAATTACTGCCCCCCAGAGCCCTGAGCACGCTCCCACCTGCCATCTGCTGCTGCCTGACTGCCTGCTGGCCACGTGCCCCACAGTGCTGGTGGGTGGGGGTGTTGGGAGACATGGGTGGGGGCCTGGTGGAGGGTGCCCCTGCACTGGTGGGGGTGGTGGGAGACATGGGTGGGGGCCTGGTGGAGAGTGCCCCTGGTGGCGGGGGGTGGGGGTGGTGGGAGACATGGGTGGGGGCCTGGTGGAGGCTGCCCCTGCACTGCTGGGGGTTGGGGGTGGTGGGAGGCATGGGTGGGGGCCTGGTGGAGGCTGCCCCTGCACTGCTGGGGGTTGGGGGTGGTGGGAGGCATGGGTGGGGGCCTGTGGAGGCTGCCCCTGGTGGCGGGGGGGTGGGGGTGGTGGGAGACATGGGTGGGGGCCTGGTGGAGGCTGCCCCTGCACTGCTGGGGGTTGGGGGTGGTGGGAGGCATGGGTGGGGGCCTGGTGGAGGCTGCCCCTGCACTGCTGGGGGTTGGGGGTGGTGGGAGGCATGGGTGGGGGCCTGGTGGAGGCTGCCCCTGGTGGCGGGAGGGTGGGGGTGGTGGGAGACATGGGTGGGGGCCTGGTGGAGGCTGCCCCTGGTGAGGGGGGGTGGGGGTGGTGGGAGACATGGGTGGGGGCCTGGTGGAGGCTGCCCCTGGTGGCGGGGGGGTGGGGGTGGTGGGAGACATGGGTGGGGGCCTGGTGGAGGCTGCCCCTGCACTGCTGGGGGTTGGGGGTGGTGGGAGGCATGGGTGGGGGCCTGGTGGAGGCTGCCCGTGCACTGCTGGGGGTTGGGGGTGGTGGGAGGCATGGGTGGGGGCCTGGTGGAGGCTGCCCCTGGTGGCGGGAGGGTGGGGGTGGTGGGAGACATGGGTGGGGGCCTGGTGGAGGCTGCCCCTGGTGGCGGGGGGGTGGGGGTGGTGGGAGACATGGGTGGGGGCCTGGTGGAGGCTGCCCGTGCACTGCTGGGGGTTGGGGGTGGTGGGAGACATGGGTGGGGGCCTGGTGGAGGGTGCCCCTGGTGGCGGGGGGGTGGGGGTGGTGGGAGACATGGGTGGGGGCCTGGTGGAGGCTGCCCCTGCACTGCTGGGGGTTGGGGGTGGTGGGAGGCATGGGTGGGGGCCTGGTGGAGGCTGCCCCTGCACTGCTGGGGGTTGGGGGTGGTGGGAGGCATGGGTGGGGGCCTGGTGGAGGCTGCCCCTGGTGGCGGGGGGGTGGGGGTGGTGGGAGACATGGGTGGGGGCCTGGTGGAGGCTGCCCCTGCACTGCTGGGGGTTGGGGGTGGTGGGAGGCATGGGTGGGGGCCTGGTGGAGGATGCCCCTGGTGGCGGGAGGGTGGGGGTGGTGGGAGACATGGGTGGGGGCCTGGTGGAGGCTGCCCCTGGTGGCGGGAGGGTGGGGGTGGTGGGAGACATGAGTGGGGGCCTGGTGGAGGCTGCCCCTGCACTGCTGGGGGGTGGGGGTGCAGGGGGACATGAGCAGGTGTGCAGGGTAGTCCCCTGTTTTGTAGGCTGCCTGCAGGGGCCGTGGAGGGTGTACAGGGAACACCTGTGAGGACCCAGCCAGCCTAATCGCGTGTGACTTCCCACGCACCCCTGTAATACACGTACCCAGCCAAATCGCGTGTGATGATTCCCACGCACCCCTGTAATACACGTACCCAGCCAAATCGCGTGTGATAATTCCTGCGCACCCCTGTAATACACGTACCTGGCCAAATCGCATCCCTGTAATACACGTACCCAGCCGAATCGCGTGTAAAACTTCCCGTGTACCCCTGTAATACACGTACACAGCCAAATCGCATGTGATAATTCCCGCGTACCCCTGTGATACACGTGCCCTGGCTAATCGCGTGTGAAACTTCCCGCATACCCCTGTAATACACGTACCCTGGCCAATCGCGTGTTAAACTTCCCGCGTACCCCTGTAATACACGTACCCTGGCTAATCGCGTGTTAAACTTCCCGCGTACCCCTGTAATACACGTACCCTGGCTAATCGCATGTTAAACTTCCCGCGTACCCCTGTAATACACGTACCCTGGCCAATCGCGTGTTAAACTTCCCGCGTACCCCTGTAATACACGTACCCTGGCTAATCGCGTGTTAAACTTCCCGCATACCCCTGTAATACACGTACCCTGGCCAATCGCGTGTTAAACTTCCCGCGTACCCCTGTAATACACGTACCCTGGCTAATCGCGTGTTAAACTTCCCGCATACCCCTGTAATACACGTACCCTGGCCAATCGCGTGTTAAACTTCCCGCGTACCCCTGTAATACACGTACCCTGGCTAATCGCGTGTTAAACTTCCCGCGAAACCCCTGTAATACACGTACCCTGGCCAATCGCGTGTTAAACTTCCCGCGTACCCCTGTAATACACGTACCCTGGCTAATCGCGTGTTAAACTTCCCGCGTACCCCTGTAATACACGTACCCTGGCCAATCGCGTGTTAAACTTCCCGCGTACCCCTGTAATACACGTACCCTGGCTAATCGCGTGTTAAACTTCCCGCGTACCCCTGTAATACACGTACCCTGGCCAATCGCGTGTTAAACTTCCCGCGTACCCCTGTAATACACGTACCCTGGCTAATCGCGTGTATAACTTCACGCGTACCCCTGATATGCACGTTACCCGCTTTGCGTTCCTTGTTTGGCAGCCCTGTAAACTGGTCCAGGGTTAGCGCAGCCCTTTGCGATGATTTAGCGATTTTGATGGCTTTTCCTTGCGCGAGGGCGTTCTTGGGGGCGTTACTGGCGCTGCTGCAGGGTCGCTGCGATACTCTGCGCCACGGCTGGTTTGGGAGCCTAAAATCCATGAATACGCTGTGCGCGGAAATCGGTTTTAGCGCACGTGCCTGGCGCAGTCAATCGCACGCGGACACTCTGCGCCAGCCGCTTGCGACACTTTTCTGCGAAATTCTATGAATTACCCTGTGTGTGTCCTTGGGACACTCCCATTATTTAAATTTACAGACATCCCTGACACCTGGTGTGTTCTAAGAACATTTTCTATCTTGTTTGTGAGTAGTACAGAGAGGTATAATCTGAGGTATAATCTTCTCAGGACGCCCCATTCTGTTCATTTACGCACAACTTGACCAGATGGTGTGTTCTAAGATCGGTTCCATCTTGGATGCCATTGGTAGGGGTAGGTGTATTGCCGTTAGAACATCCATATTCTATTGTTTACAGCCAGCTCGAACAGGCGTGCTGTCCGCAAACATTTTAACTCTTTTAAAAAAAAATGTTTGCCTCACACCCTTCCACTACAACTAACATAAGAAAATGTCCAACACACACACACACACATCAATCAAAAGAAATGCTGGGGGAAGCAGATTCTGAAACAAATATAGGGTAATTAGGGTTTAATACATGCTGGTTCTAAGGGGATGATTTGTGAGGGGATTAAGGGATGGATGTTTCATCAAAACTTTTCTTTTCTTCTTCAAGGTTTGGGGATGGTTCACTAGGAAATGGAGAAGGGGGGCAGGTACAGGTGGGAGAGTGATATCGTATTTCTCCTCCACAAATTGTCTTAAATTGTTAAAATTGTCATTTAGTATGTCCATTTTCAATTCCATCCTTTCAGCCTATCTTCCTCTGTGTCGTTTGTTGGACTTTCTTCTTTTTTTACCTGGTCTGTTAAAAATAAATATATATGTTAATTGACCATAAAGTACTGATCATTAATTTGCTTATGCAGAGTAGTGTGTACCATTATTATCGCTATCTTCCGAAATTTCCCGATGCGGAAAATTCTCCTCCAGCCACTCCAAAGTACTGCACATTTCTGTGTCAAAACAACAGAAAAACATTACTTTTTCTGCGTCTCATACAAAAAAAATACACACACATATAAGAAAAAAGAAGTTCAATTACTATTTTGTTGTAATTTCTCTTCTTTGGACTGTGTACCTCTACTGTCGCTCCTGGTTGCACAGTTTTGTGAGGTAATTACGTTGGAGGCATACCTTTTTTTGTTATGGTATAATCGATTTCATTCTACATGGTCATTAAATGCATGGTTATTGTTTCAGACGTTTAGGTCCACTTATTTTTTTATTAGTAGTTATAATGTCTTTATGTGTCCTTTTACAAAGTTCTGCAGTTTCCATATAACACAGTAGTACAATTCCAGATATCCCCTGACTGTTTGGGTACTGTTGACCTCGTCCGCGCCTTTCTGCAGACAGGCGCTCAGTCCGTGCCTTTCAAATATCATTAGCGAGGGGGTTCAGTATGTTCTATGTTACATCTATATAAAGTAAGGAAATTATAGTACATATCTCCCAAAATCACCTGATGAAAGTGTATATTCAGTAAAAAACTTTGTTAAAGAGATGTTATGATTAAGCTCCCCTTCTAAAAACCTGTGAAATTCACTAAAAAAACTTTGTTAAGGGGACGTTATGGTTAAGTTGCGCTACTAAAAACATGTGAAATTCACTAAAAAACGTTATAAACGTGACATTATGGTTCAAAGCAAAACCGAAAAACCCCTGAAATTCGCCAGTAATTGTAGGCTAAGCAACACTGTGCACTGCTAACACTACCACCCAGGACATGAAAGATGGCATCACAAATGTCATTGATGACATCACTGATGACATCACATGTCCATTTACTTTTCAGACGAGGGGTTGTGAATGTAATTTTATCAAAAAAATATCAGGGATTATCGGGACATGTGTAATAAAGTACATACTTCATCACGCAATGTAGTGTTCTAAAGAAAATTCCATTTCTGTGTTCTTTCCAGTACAGGAACCTACTCATACAGAAATGTAGGTATTGGCTGCAGCAGACACCACAGAGGTGCTAAGTTTGTACTTTCCAAAGTTCTATAATAAAAAGGTGAATGTTTCTGTATCACACTTTTATAGTCTGTGAAACATGTACTAAGTTGCTAATAATGCAACACTTACTACATATGTCTAGTAATACACACAAAACATAAATAGACTACAATGCATACAAAGATGGGGCGAGTAAAGTAAACAGACAAGACGCAGTATCATTACCAACTGTGTATAATCTACATGATTATATTCACGCACAAAAATGGTTGCTGTGTTTCAGGCCTGCTTCTTCCCCTATATATGTACATCATAAGATGTGATTAAATTCTAAGGAAAGTAGTGTAAGAACATGTGAGAATAGCAATATTTATAAATGTAATACATTTTGAGAGTTAAGTTTTCTGACTGTCAGTAAATAAACCCATGTGGCCTAGATATGGCAGTGAACAAAAACAAAGGGGCTACACATGTGATGTCATCAGTGATGTCATCAATGACATTAGTGATGAAACAATGGGAACACAGAGAAAACAACGTGGAAAGTACTCCACAATTTGCTTCAGAAGTTACTGCTATCGAGTATGGTCAGCTCGAAATGGGATGCAGAGGCTAACGCTACAATCAGGGAGCAAGCTAAGTGCAAGAAGAACACATAGATGGAATTTTTATTAAATATTAGCATTGAATTAGGCGTTTGTGTAACCTGGGGAAACCCAGTGGTGGACTACATGCATCTCAATGCTGGACTTGCCTTGTGCCCGGGAAGAAGACAAGTACACACACAGGTTGTATTTGCGTGTCGTTGCAATATGCCACAAAGAACAACCGAATACAAGTTAAGCCAGCAATAACGGTCGGGCGAATGATAAATTGACTCGTTCGTCTATAAAATCGTCGAAAGTAAAACGTACATAATATTCGGCATTTCCATTCTCTCGGCGTAACGCAGAGACTCTGTTCAAGTCAACAAATTTTCATAAATTGAACTAAGATCTTCCTTTCTCCAGTTTTGGAATGATGACCCTTATCATATTTAACGGTATTACACCCCTCCCTTCATTCATTCCTTTCGGAATCCTCCCTTTTTTTCAAGGTCAAAAAACTATTGAACCTTATACTGTGTACAATGTGTGGGTTTGCTCAGCTCGCAAGCAGAAATTCAAACCCGCTGACCTTCACTCAGAATGGGAACCAATAGCCCTTCAGACCATAGTGTCAGTGCAAATATTTTTGGAAAACCTATGAATTGTTTGCTACCATTCACCAATGGTGTGCAAAATTTCTAGTGATTTACTTTGTTCCTCTGGAGAACTTCACACTCTCCCAACGACTTCTACAGCCAGCCCACACCACCTGTCAGCTCAGCTCATAGCCTGTTTACTCGGCACATCACGTGAACATTTTTCGCAAGGAGCAAGTCTCGAGCCCTGACAAAATGTCTCATATGAGAATGTCCGAGCAAGCCCTTCTACAACCCCCTCTGGCCTGGCCGCGGTCCCCTAACCCATGACCACAGGTATATATTAGAGGCCTATAAATTGTACACGTGTGTTTGTCCTATGCCACTTTGGGTCAGTAGCGAGGTGAAGGGTGTGGGAGTCTTTCCCCTGAGACAACCGGGGGGGGTCGGAATTGATAGCTTCCAGATCTGGCACATCAGAGCTAGAAAGGAGGTGGAGTGACACATGTTAATTTAGGACAGAATATACTGTGACTGGGGTCTTGTTTTATTGGGAGGAACTCTGGTGTGGTCCGCAAGGAAGTGTCACACTTCTGGAACTTGAAAAGAATAGCTTTGGAGGGGCACAAGGGTGAATAAGCAGTAATTTTCCAGCAGCTGGGAACATTTGTTGAGATGGATGAACAATTACAAGTCATGGTTTGCCCCTGACACACACAGGACAGTGATGTGAGAGGAAGATTTAAATTAATGCATTCTTAGTTTGACAGACTGGCCGAGTCAGAGACACAATCACAGAATGCAGCAAGGGCCAGAACACTGCTGAATGAACACACACTTGATTCACTGAAAAATGGAAACCAACCATTGATGAAAGTTCCGTTGTGCTTTATTTTTTTGCTGATTTTGATGGCACACATGTACTACGCATTATAAAGTTCTGGTTGCAGCACAGTGAGGGAAAATCCCCTGTACTGCCCGCTGTAACTGGGGAAAGTTTCCAATGGCACCAACGACATAGGCTGGTATTACTCATCGAACGCAGTGTCCAAGTCTCCCATAAAGCCGCCATGTAAACAAACAATAGGCCACCAGCCTGTACCACCTGTGAAAGAGAAAGATACAAACTGTTTTTAAATAAACAAAATAAGTGTATTAAACCTTAGTTGACAAAGACAAATCTAGTATTCTGTTGCCAGTACACATGTTACTTAGACACTGTACAATATTGAAGGACTATGCATTCCATTACATTTGGGACACAAAGAAATATTGCTTCATGGCTGTACATGAAATAAACATAAGGAGACCACTATGATTTCCCCAATTTCAGAGTGATGTATAGAATTGCAAGAGTCCATTCGTTTGGCATTGACAGATCAAAGTTACGACAATATAGGAGTTAACCATGAAATGGTAGTGGGCTAAGTGACATCACAACTAGAGTACATCTACGCATTACTTGGATTGCATGGGCAAACTGTTGCTCGAAGTTCGTGCATAAGCACCATCATAAGCACTTCCACATGAGGGAATCCAAGATGTACAGCCACTCCACAGCGATCTGCATGCACCTCCAACCAATTTATCCATGAATCTCCCAAAATGCAGATAATATGCTTTCTGAAACACACAGCCATAGCTATATGCTCTCTTCTCAAGAAAAAGACTTTCTGACAAAGTCTCTGCTCACACATCGCACCCAGTAAACCCTATTGACCAATCCCTTGCTCTGCTAAGTCTCATTTGCATGCCTCTCAGCCTCAAAATCCCTGTATGTAATACGCCTGTCCGTGGACAAATCATAAAATCTGAGTGTGGGAAATAAAAATTTAAATAGTGTGCCCCATTTCCCCTTTAAGGTTGGCTCTGAAAATACCTTTTGTTTTTTTTGCAGATGCTTCACAAACACCTTTTATTTTGTATTTTTTGGTTTTGTTTTTTCCTTATTTTCCTCCAAAAATCTTCACTTTAGCTTCTCCAAAGCAACCCTTATGCTCCAAAACAGCATTACATTTCCCATAAAAGATAAAGGGCCTCATTCCGAGTTGGGCGCAAAGGGATTATCGGCACCGGTAAGGACACCGGTGCCGGTAAACCCTTTGTACCCAATTCCGAGGTCCCTTAGCGGGTCCCTCCTTTAACGCCTGGTCTGACCAGGCGTTGTGGACGGGACCCGTTAAGGGACTTTGGAGCCAATAACGGTACCGCAATTTGCGGTACCGTTATTTGCTCCTTCCCCATTCCCATTGAGCCCTATGGGGGCTGAAATGGGAATGGGGAATGGTTTTGTCAATGGGGACTTACTGGTCCCTCCAAGCTCGGAATGGACCGTTAAGTCCCCATTGCACCAAGCCGGAGGCGGTACTGGTATGGGAGGCAGCCATGGAGCTAATTGCTCCATGGCTTCCACCATATTCGGAATGTGGCCCAAAGACATTCCATCTTCTTTAAAGTAATCAACATTACCAGAGCAAATGTTGTCATTGTTGCAAAAGAATGTGCCAGCTCTAGTCATACAAGCAAACATGCCTCGGTTGATTAACAACCTAGCAACATTTTGCTGAGGACAAAAAACAGAACTATTGTCCCATATTGCCATAGGTATCAAACCAGAAAAAAGATCTTGCCATTTGGAAGTAGTTTGATTACTGCCTGAACCAAGTTTTGCAGATCTTCCAACAATCTAGGGGCACTTACATTACCCAAATGTGAAGCACCACAGAGCAGGAGAACCACATGTGGACTTTTAACCCTAGCCATATCTTGACAAACATCTACCATTGCTTGCAAATTCAAACCAGGCACAGTGTTCCACACCACCTCCACTCCTTTTACATCAAAATTGTTTCCCAGATTCCGACATTTTGCATCCTGCTCCAAACCATTCACATTCACATATCTCCAAACACCAACAACCTGACTTTCTCCACCTGTGCCATCTTCACTAAGCACAGCCTCTCTCAATACAAAGCAGATCCTCAACACCTGATTGGCTAATACATACAGTCCCCTTTCCATGCTGGATTTGCTGAGAAACCCAGGATGTGGCACACCCACTCCACAAACAGCCACAGTGTCCATGGAGCGCGAAACACTGGGGCAGCCCTTCTACCCTATCCACTTCACTCTCTGCACCATTCCCTCATTGGCTACTATTAATCAGTCACACAACCATCCACCAATCACATCCAAGACCTCTACATCTACCTCCATCATCACAATTCAGCAGTTTAGATGTACTGTTGATCATTCTGAGTATAATTGGGCTGTGACTGCAAAGAACCTACAGAAACTACTAGTAAACTCTCCAACATTTTTACTTGCAAATTCATGCACATCAACATGCATGAACTCAAACTACAAGTATGAATATTTTCCGCACAGTACAGGTACATCTCTTGTATAAAATGTTTGCTTCCATGGGTTTCTTATGCTGCAGCGCTTGTTGCCAAACACTACAATCTTGATTGCATGGCCTGGCCAAAACTCTTCATACAGTCTCAACAAAAGAAAAAGTAAGTATATAATAATTAAACTCACAAACACCGCAACAGAACACAGCCATGCAAATGAACACCTCACCAATAAATACGACCCAAAATGCCTAGAGTCTTCAATACCAACATTCTGAAGACAATCCAACAAACAAACTAACAACCATCATCTCACTATCCTATAAACACTATTACACTACTACCAATCAGTAAACACATTTTTGAAAACATATCCCCTAAGCAGCCCACGTACCACAGTCAAAATCTTTGATAACATGGGTTGTTATACTGCAGTGGTTGTAGCTAGGGCCTAGAGTCTTGGGTGCAGGGCAGAAGGCCTACAGCACTTCGGCCATGCACCCAAGAGTCTAGGCCCTGGCCACAACCACCACAGCATAACACACCCATAGAAACAAACACCTACCAAATGACCACGACCGAAAAACATATTACATCCACCTCAAAATCTATCCACTTCAATTAACATTCTAAAAAATAATCACAACCAACGCACAAACTCTTCAACACATACCCTCTTCACAAATGCTCTTCTAATGACCCAAAACCAACATCATACTAAACTAAAATAGCCAGTAGTGCGCCCAGTGTTTAGTATGTCCGTGGACAACCGCAGTGATGGCAGACACCACAAACACATCACAGCCTTCTCCCACCTAAACAAATACAACATTTTACCCATATTTTACTCCCCAACCTCTCCAAGCACTCATACACACCAACGCACTCCCCAAAATTGGATTTAAGCTCACTTCCACGCTGGGCTGTCCGCGGATCCAATATGGCGGGCGCATCGAAACAATATAGAGCACCTCACGCCTCATCCCAGCCAATTAGAGAACACATTGTGTGTCCACAGACCTGACGCAAGCTGATTGGCCAGTCAGTGTCCTGTCCGCGGAGCAAACAGGGAAGTGTGTCCGCGGAGCGGACATAGATATCACTCATTATTTTGCCTTACGTTTTGGTCGTTAAAAAAATACGACTGTACAGATTTACACCAAATTGACAAAAGCACACTTTCCAGACCAAACCGATGAAAACCCGTCCAGCGGTTTGGGCTGTAGGCATGACAGAAATGTTTCCCATTATTTCTATGGGAAAAAAAGAAATTTTGGGATCCCCCCTGTAACTTTGCCCCCTGCTTGTCCAAACCTCACCAAAATTCAGAGTGGGCCATATACTTTTTGTTGCATTGTTTGGTGAGAATTTGTCCATGGGAAGCGAAGTTATAAGCCGCTCAAAAAGTCCTCTTCTTATGGGTTTAGCAACTTAACCATAACTACAGGGCCGCTACCGCAGGTCATGTAATATATACATACTTCTGTAAGGATGTTTGTGAAATGGGGACTAGGAATGTGCACAGTTGGGCCCTATAATACCGAGTGGAACAAAAGATGTAACACCCATTTTATCCTCAAATCAAAATTCGGAGTATGTTAGAATGAGTATGTATGGTTCATGGTTTATTTTGAGTGTTGTGAAAAATAAAATAAGTGCCAAACCCAGTGTACAGTATGTGCTTAGAGATTCAAGCATAGTTAGTGAGAATGTAGCGAATCAGAATACATTCACCACAAAAATGAAAGCAATGTTGAAATTAATGGTAATCCATATCTTTCTCTATTGGTAAATAAACATCTCAGTGAGTATTCAGCATGTGCCTTTGAGGAAGGTAATCTTCACTAGGTAAAGTATATGGTAAATCATAAGTGGATGATACCTCCTTGACATCCGTGAGAAGACAGGTACCATATTTAGTGAGGTTATGATATTATTGAGAAATCAGTTGACAGGTGAAATTGATTTTTCAGTAGAATGTATTAATGTATTAATTATAGTTAGCTTGTGCCTGCACTTGTGATATGCCTGTGTTTTGCCTATGCTTGGGCTTTAACAAGGCTTGTACAATGTGATAAACATTTGCAATATGGAAATCATACATTGCTTAGTTTTGGTTTAGCCAAATAAACATTCATCAACATTTATTTTCATTTGGTGATTTTGCAAATCTTTTTGAAGGGATCTTGAAGGAATTATACATCTAGTATTGAGTATATTGGTTTGTCATCATGTGACCCAGTGATTGATTGTCAAGTGGGGTCCAATTAAATATGTTTTCCAATGTATGTACATTAGTTCCAAGGTAACATTTTCATGTGCTTTGTAGCCTTGCTACCATACAATATTTTGTGTTGTTTTATTTTAATAATAGTCATCAGAAATCTTAATTGGTGCTATTTGGTCTTCTTCCCCATTTCCATAGGGGTATTTCTTGAAAGAGTACAACAAGGCTGAACCAAACTGTCCCTTCTGGAATGACAGACATCTATCAGAAAATAATGAATATGGTTATTCTTTATTTTTATTGTGTTCGACCTTGTTGACCATGCTAAATTGCTGAAATGCATGCAGGAAAGTGGGAACTGTTCCACTAACTCTGCTAAATGGTTCCAATCATTCCTAAGTAATAGGAAATCGAAAATTATCAGGCAAAATGTATCTTCAGAATCAGTATTAATCACTTCAAGTGTTCTGCAAGGAGCATGTTTGCACCAGCACTTTTTTAATGTATTTTGTAGATTATTATGTGACCTTCTTGAATCACTCTATAACTATATTTTAGAAATTGGGCTGATGATACCCAACTCTTAGTCAGTTTAAGTGGAGATCATGAAAAGGACTCAGGTCTGATTATGTGAACCTCTCAAAAAATATAAACTTGGATGATGGAGAATGACCTCTGTTTAAATGGCCAAAAGACGGAGTTCCTGAGCTTTGGCTCTGATATAGCAAGAAATAAGCTTGGGGATGCTTGTAATAAGTGGTGTATAGTTTAACATGCAATCCACACAGTTAATAGTGTCAAAACATTGGGGGTCGCCATTCATTGATGCAACGCTTAAAGTAGACACACAAATCACTTATGTAACAAGAAGTATTCATTATTATCACAGGCTCATTCACCAAATAAAACCATTTACTCCCATAACCAACTGTATCACACTGGTTAGAGCTTTGGTCTTATCAAGGTTAGATTACTGCAATGCATTAATGTGCGGAACAAGTAAGCATTGTATTAAGAAATTGCAGATTTTGCAAAATGATTGTGTACGGATGGTAAGAGGTGTAGCTAAACATGAACTCATTTCACAACATAGAAGAGCTCTACATTGGCTTCCCTTTGACACCGAATTGAGTACAAAATGAACGTTCTGATGCATAAATGTTTATTTGGGGATGCTTCTAGCTACCGCAAATCACGCATTTCCAAACAATCATCAGTTAAAAATACTAGGCCAGAAATACCATGTGCATGCAAAGACCAAGAGCATAACACGTGAAGGGGAAAGAAAGTTCCTTTTCAGTTAAAACGGTTAGAGTTGAAATAAATTGCCTACTGATCTTAGGTGTGAGAAAAATCTATTGGTTTTTAAAAAAGCTATGAAGCTACAAGACCAAATCCTGACAGATCTATCCATTACAACGGAAATGGCAGAAGCCCTCAAGAATTACTTCAAGAAGAACACAACCCATGACACTACAAGGTCGATCATCTGGGACGCGATGAAACCGTTCATCCGAAGTGGCACGAGTGACTGCACAGCGAGGCTCAGACGACTGAACAGACTGCAGCAAGACAAACTAGAGGTGAGGGTCACAGAAGCAGAGAGAAACCTCAAAGGAGGCCAAACTAAGAAAGCAAGCCGCAAACTCAACAAAGCAAAAGCAATACTGGAAATGCACCTAGCAGACGGATCAGCCAGGGCTTTAGCCTACACCAAACAATTCTACTACATAAATAGTAACAAAGCAAACCATCTACTGGTCCACAAACTTAAGAAGTTGCACTCGAGAAACAACATCCAATGCCTGACTGACAACCACGGCACCCGTCACTACACAAATACAGAGAAATTGGAGACCATGACAGTATACCAGAAAGGAATCATGACAGAGCCTCCAACCATCAAATCTGCACAACTCCAATACCTAGCAGGGGCCCACATGGGTCCTCCGCTTCCTCAGTTGGAATCCCTAGAAGACCCAATCTCTGCTGAAGATTGTTGTGAGCGACACCATCTTAATATTAAAAAACACAACCCCAGGCCTGGATGGGGTCTCTGTCCAATTCTACAAAAAATGTGCCTACATCCTCACATCCCAGCTAGCGAACCTGTTCAGCTTGTTCCTCTCAACGGGATCCCCCACCCCTTCCATGGAGGAATCTTTAACTGTACTCATCCTGAAGCCCTGGAGAGATCAAGATGAATGTGCTTGTTACAGACCTATCACCCTACTAAACAATGATGCCAAAGTGTTTGCGAAAATCATAGCAAATAAACTGGCGTCTCTACTCCCAGATATAATCCACCCGGACCAAACTGGATTCATCCCAGGTTGTGGCACTCAAGACAATATCAGAAGAACTATGAATATAATCAAACGTGCCTGGAAATGATGGTCCTATCGCTCTACGCAAATAAAGCCTTTGATATGCTAGATTGGGGCTACATTCAAGAAACGCTACGGCACTATGGGTTTGGCCAAAATTCTATAAAATGGACACTAGCCAATTACCAACTTCCCTCCACCAGGCTCAGAATGAACGGGGCGAGATCAGACAAAATCAATATAATGAGAGGCACCAGGCAAGGATGTCCCCTATCCCCTCTCATATTTGCACTCTCGATGGAGCCATTGCCAGCAAAATCCGCCATAACCCAGCAATTCATGGCCTGGAAATTAAAGAGCAATCCTACAAAGCGGCCTTATACGCTGACAACGTCCTATTAACAATTACCCGACCTGAGAAGTCCATGAAAGCATTATGGTCAGAACTGAAAGCATTTGGGGAGGCATCAGGATTCCAGGTAAATCTCTCCAAGTCAACAGCGATGAGTGTCAACCTACCAGAAAAACTGACAAGAGCACTGGAAAGCGACTATCCGATTCCGTGGGTGAAATCGCAACTTAGTGATCTAGGGGTCCAGCTACCAAATACACCGGAGCGAACATACAGAACAAACTTCCCCCCACTATTCAAAGAATTCAAAAGCAATTTGAAATGCTGGCAGAAGCAAGAAATGTCATGGTTCAGAAGGATTACAGCCCTGAAAATTAACTTAATCCCTAGACTGCTCTACCACTGTTTACCTTACCAGTAACTATCCCCAAAAGAGCTGTACAGGATCTGCAAAAGAACTTCATGAAATATATGGGAAGGAAAGAAGCCACAAATACCGAGGAGGATCATGCTTCGAGGACGGGCGGTGGGCGGCCTTGGGGTCCCAGATGTAGCAAGATATATCCTAGCATCACAACTCTCACAGGCTTTTGCTTGGAACACAGTCACTCACAAACCCTGATGGCTGGAGCTGGAGGAAGCCTGTTGTCTGAGCTGTATACACTCACTTCCACATAGGAAGAGGCCCAGTGAACCACCAACCAGGAAACCCCTACCGGCAATGGAAAACACGGTAACGAGCTGGAGCAGAGCGGCACACCAATGGAAGTGCAGAAGCACGCTAGGACCACTTACACCCATCTGGAATAACACGAATTCACTAGCCCAAATAGGTTAGGAGGACTGGAGAAGGTCAAAGACTTCTTCGAGAACGGAAACCCACTGAACTTTGAAGCCTGAAAAGCGAAATTTAAAGTTTCAGAGACCGAGAGGTTTAGATACGCACAGCTTAAGCACTGTCTCTCAAGCAAGGCACTGAAAAAACAAAAAAACACGGAAGCAAAGAACTCACAGCCCTAGAGCGGACTCTCACAGCGAACCCCCCGAAGGGGAAAATATCAATCTTATACAAGCTGCTGGAGAGAACAGATCTAAGCAACAATGAGGCCTACATATTAAAATGGGAAAAACAGGTAGGGAGAGTTATCAAACAAGAGGAGTGGGGCCACATCTGGGCCAGAGCGCACAGAATCTCCAAATGTATAACTAACAAAGAAGTGGCATTCAAGGTATGCTACAGGTGGTATCAGATCCTGGAAACTCTCAACAAATGCAATCCCACAATTCCCCCACTTTGCTGGAGGGGATGCCCAGATAAAGGCATGCTGTACCACCTACTATGGACATACCGCAAAGCCAAAGCCACCCAATTTTGGAAATCTTTTCTAGAACAGGTCAAAGCAATCACTGGCCTCACTATTCCATGGGATTCAGGAATTTTCCTGCCGGGAGCGAGGGGATAAGGCCAATTCCTCCTGGTCGACCGAAGAGCAGACCTTTGCTCTCATTTACTAACAGCGGCAAAAATCTCAATAGCCAGGCTCTGAAAAAACCCAGAAGGTCCGGCAATCCAGATGTGGTGGTCCAAGTGTTGGGACATAATAGCGGCTGAGAAAATTATAGCCCTTTGGTTTGCGAACAGAGACAAATTCTACCAAATCTGGGCCCCCTTCCTGGAATACACACACCAACACCCAGGGCTGGATAGACAACCTCCCACCCTCCGATGGATGGAGAAGCAAGACTAGAGACATTGCCGGAAGAGCAGGGCACAAGCTAGAGCCAGTCTAGCCCTATGCAAATCATAGAAGAAGGAGGTTTTGGACAATCAATTGGCCACCCCCCCTGAAATAGCCAATACAGGCGATCGAAGGACCACGGATGCGGAGACACAACTCCTTCCCAATCCACAGACAAACTGAAAACGCCATCCTCATTCTCCTTCCCCTGTCCTATGGCCCCACTCCCCCCCTGTCCTCATTAAGACTATAAAGGTGTATTGTTTCTATTATTTGACTCTTCTGTTACCAAACAACCTAGCTTTGAATAAGGCTCACACTATACAATGCCATGCTGTAAGTTTGTTTGTACAAAAACAATAAAAAGAAGTTTTGAAGAAATAAAAAGCTATGAAAACAAATCTTTTTTGTTAACCTAGCACATCTTATCCCTTGTGGATATATTACTGAATGTAAGCTCTGTTTCTCTAATCCTTGATGCCTACGGGCTTTTGCACGGTACAAACAAATACAATACAATACAATACAATACAATCAGACAATTCACAAGACATAACGTATGAAACAAATTGTGTTTTTTACCTTTTGCATTGCTTTTTTCCCACACTGAAAATGCACAATTCTTAGATGGTCACTCAGCCAAAATCATTGGATATATGTTCAACATGTCTGTTTCAAAAGGGGCAGGAAGCACGGCGCAGGATGAGGGGGTCTTGCAGTATTTTTTTTTTATAAATTGAAATGAAGAGTAGGGTGCCTATAGGAACATAAACATTGTTTCATGTCCCATGATGGATTGCTTGTTGCTTGGAGACAGACTTTTTTCAACAGTGAATTGCACCCATTTGAAATAAAAAACAAAGGGGCAAAATGAAGACTGGATAAATCATTTTTAAAAAGGCAAGGGATTGAGAGAGGTGTTAAGGCAGCTCTCTTGGCATGAAATGAGCACTGTTCATGGAAGGGCATGTGGAAAAGATTGAGATAACCTTTCAGTGTGACTCTCCTGCCAACCTGAGAAGTTGACTGTGGTAGGGTGGAGCATGCAAGGAATAGTTTCTGCTTCGGTGGGCAAGGCTCTCCTGCCCAATTCTAGGACATTCACTGTGCGAGGCACCCCTTACTGCACTCCCAATGAATTAATAGCATGACAGATTCCGGGATTGAGGGACTTCTGCAGGCTCTGTCTCAAGCAGCTCTGACCAACCCAGATATGAGAAGAGGCAGAGGGATGTTTGCCGATGGTCGTGGAGGTAAGTGACATTTTTGTCTTTGTCTATTTTTATATTTCTAACAAATTAACTTCCGGGACACTGGATGTCCAGGAATGAATATCGGTTTCTAAACCATCAATCAGCCCCACACCTCTAGTACACCAGAAGGGATCCAAACAGATTGGAAAGACAAGCAGATTACAAACCTCCTTTTCCAATTTTTTAACGTGGACGGAACAGCACCCTTATCTCCATAAGGTTGTGGATTCTTAGTTAGTTGCAATACAGCAAAAATACAATGATTACCCTATGATAAAAGGAACTGTCCGGTTAAGGTTGTATAAAAATGTATACTTTATTATTATCACAGCTAAGAGTTCTAGCCCACTACGAAACACAACCCACCCTGTTCAGGAATGCCAAGGACAGACAGTTTCATAAGAGGAAAAGGAATGCACTCTGTACCTGGACAGAAGGGTAGTCAGAATAAGAATTAATCGCAACCGTTCAAGGATGCTTCTTTTCAGCATAAAGGGAGCACTGGGTCATACAATGTTAGTAGGGGCATTCAAGAGAAGGACCATTGAGACAGAACTCCAATGTATCTTGTCCTGTACAAGAAAACATGTGGGGCTAATCTGCACACATTTTCCTATGCTCACAGTACAACATACAAATAGACCGGTGTACTCCGGGTGGACACAGCCTACAGGAGCTGACCCAACTGACATATTTAGTTAGGATCTGACAGGTGGAGTACACAATGCATCTCCAGAAGGGGAAGGGTCAATCCTTTCCCCTGCTATGGCCAGCCTTATTAACTCACAAAGTCTCCAAGGATCTGTTCTGTCAATTTGCTGAGCCCTGGTGGCAGCATTCACATACTACTCAGAGTTAAATTCAAACAGGCCAGCATGAGGCCTGAGTGCAGAGTCTAACAAAGCAGATGGTAAACCTCAAAAACATTTCATATGCACTGTGTCAACCTGAAGCCAGCTCCCACCCTCAGTATCGATTGACAGTGAAATGTAATGCCTGGGACAGATTGCTTACAGTCGTCATCCCTGCAGGATGACCCCATTCAGAAGTTACAAGTATGTGGTTTGACAGCGTCGCACAGTCTGGTGTCGCTGGAGCTTCAAGGGAGACCTGCCGCTTTAATACCACAGAGAGCTCCATTAACCAGAGGGACCCTTGATCAGACAGGAAGATGGGTGGGACTTAGCATTACATGTTTTCATCCCTTTACCTTTTCTGTTAAAAAAACACTCTGGTTATGACCGCTCACGTACCGTAGATTGTTGATGGGGACCCAGGATTGGTTCAATATGATAAGCTTCGCCTACACCAATCGCTGTGGTCCATGTGGCTTTAAACAAGGGCTGCGCCCCTCCTTTGAGAGATCATCTGAAGACTTTGCAAGGATTAACAAGAAGAATTCAGCATTAGACCCTGGTGAAGGTACACTCTATCTTACACCTTCAAACAGTGAAGGAGACCAGAACGTCCAAGAGGGAAGCAAGACCCCCCCACAGGGAACATATTGAGATAGCCAATCCAGAGGACCCTCCAGTAGCTCCAAAACCAGTACCCAGCCAGCACACAGCGTGCCTTGCGAGTCTCTGAACCAAAACAAGGACAACAGAGCTTCCTGCAACACTCCCCTCAGCTTTGGGCTTGTCTGTATAAATCACGAGATGTTGTTTTATATGCAATTAACTGTGCAAAATGTGTATGTGTTTATGGGATGGTGTGAGACTCACTACATTTTGATGGTGAAGTATGCTTTTTGTATAATTTACATAACATTACACAATATTTGTGATAAAAAAAAATGTCAGAACAGATTTATTCTTCCAAATGTTTTCTTGTCCAGGTATGCCCTTATCAATTGTGTTCTTTGATATGCTAGATTGGTGCAGCCATTATGGATATGGGTTTCACATTGGTATATACTTTTTATTGACATTATGGGCAAAGGTATTTTGGAAATTATTGGGATAATCGAAAGGATGGGGTGCAGAGCGAGTGATGATTATGTTGGTGTAAATGTGCATGCATGGTGAGTGAAAATTGTGTGTCTAAATGACGAGAACGTGTGAGGGGAACTAGCTTTTGCATTGATTTTCACATAGTGAAGATTTGAAGTTTTTATACAGCCTCCTTGGCCTAACTGATGGATGGACTTTAACCAGGTATGTTGCACGAGTAGCAGGACACATGGGAGTGTATTCCTTTGTTGGTTTGGTGGCATGCTGTCGAGTATTATTTTCAAAGGAAAGGAGTAGGGTACCACAGGCTATGTGTCTTTGGGTGCAAATCCTTTAAAGGTGTGATCTTACAGGGGCAGAAACTGGTATGTGGAGGGCAAATACATAATACATGTGATATTACTGAGACTCGATAATCATATGTAGAGGCAAAGCGAAGATATACATGATCTTAAAGGGGCAGATACTGGCATGTGGAGACAAAGCCCTGACATGTGTGTCTTACAGGTTTCAATACTGCAGTGTATGGGAAAATGTTTTTGTTCTTATGTGGGCATATACTGGCATGTGGGGGCAAACCTATCACAGGTGTGTTCTTACATAGGAAGATATTTGCATGTGGGGACAAAACCACTATGACTGTGATCTTACATGGGCTGGTACCGGCATGTGATGCTAAAGCCATTGTGCATTTTAACTTACAGGGACATATACTGGCATTTGGAGGGCAACGCCATTCTGAGTTTGATCTCACAAAGGCAGACCCTGGCATCTGGGGGCTAAACCATGACAGGCGTGTTCTTGCAGTGACAGATTTTGGTATGTTGCAGCAAAGTAATCACAGATGTGTGCTTGCCGTGGCAGACACTACAATGTTGGGGCAATGTCTTGAAAGATGTGCGTTTGTAATGGCAGATCTTGGCATGTGTTAGTAAAAACTTTACAAGTTTGGGCATACTGGTGCAAGGACTGGCATGCTGGGGCTATGCCATATCAAATGTTTGCTTACATAGGCAAACACTGCCAATGTCATCCTGGCTGCATTATTTTAGGGGTAGCTGCAATGATTGCCTAGAAGCACCTTGTGATCTTCATGGTGGGGGCAGTGAGAGCTTTAGCATTCTTTGAATCACAGTCTGCTCCTTGCTTGCCAAGACAGGGGCTTTTGAACATCTTGCCCTACTTGGATGAGACATCAGTACAGAGAGTTTGCTACAAAAGAGTTTCTGAAAGGGGTGCACACTGTGCACCTGGGAAGCAAAATATCACATGGTAGAATAGCAAATATAAACGGAACTGTTTATAAAAGCAGGATAACGCAGTCACTCTACAATGAAGCCTCATACAACTTGAACTATTTCAATTAAATTAACAGGAGAGTTTACCAATCTCACCTAAGGCACACCCACTCACACATGCATTTAAGATCAACTACTATACATATCTGATTGGCTCTTTTTGTATGTTTGACAGAACATGATTGTTCATCCACATGCCTTAATGGAGGAGACATGGCTGGAATTCCCAGTCAGTCTCATTCATTTTTTGTCATCAGCTTTCAACACGGTGAACCTTACTATTCCTCATGATCATCTGAATCCATCATTTGCCATACATGGCTCATCTTTCAGCTGGATCTCCCTTTTTATCACCAATAGGCTGTAAACACGCATGTTGGCTCTTTCACCCTCGAGACCACACCTCTTGATTAGGAGTCCCTCAAGGTTCCGTACCCATTCCAAGAAAAAAAGATTGGGTGGAAAAAACATCCGCTTCTGTGGGCTTTGTCACCCGGAAGCTCTTCTCCAAGATCTGACACTTGAGGAAAATAGTCTTCCTTTTAGGAGAGAAAAAAAGACATATCCCCCTCGCTTAAAAAAACAACTCCTGACTCATAAGTGCCAGTTTATATTTTGTATTTTATTGACACTTGTATAGTCTTCTCATCAAAGCACTGCAAAAAATATAAAAAGACCTTAAAACAAATGATCAAAATGAGGATACAGGATTAATAACAGACGTAATAAAAAATAATTAATTATTCAAAAGAGAGGCGAGAAGATAAGCTTTCGACGTAGTACAATAGATTTGAAGGAGAAAACAAATATCAGGCGGATGGAAGTTCCAGCGTTTGTGTGCAAGAAGAGACACACAATGGAAGCGGGAGGGGCACCTGGAGGATTTGGGACTGAGAGAAGATGTAAGTGTTGAGAGTGGAGAGAGCAAGAAGGGCAGTACGGTGATGCTAGAGAGCACAGGTAGGGTGGGATGACCATGGTAGCATTTAAAAATGATAGTAAGGAAATTAGAAAGAAGACAGTATTAAAAAGGAAGAAAGGAGAGGGACTGAAGAGAGGGAGTGATTGAGAATCGGGGTGGTAAAGAAAAGTGAATATGAATTTCAGATTTGAAGACTGAATGAATTCAAATAAGATAAGAAGAGGGGAGATCTATTGGAAGGGCAGAATATTAGCTGGGGCAAGAGAGAATAGAGGCGGAGATGTTCCTCCCATTGCTCTTGTTTATCCTCTTCCTCGTGCAATTGTTGACTGTCTAGGTCCCGCACCACTGTCCTGCTGCTGCCTTATCTGCTAGTATGCTCCTTATCTGTAGCACTTATGTTCATAGCTGTTGCACTCAACTTATGTGTATTTTCCATTGATTTGTGATTGGTCAGTTGTCCTGTTCCTACTACTAGTTTCTTACTTGCTGTTTGCAATATTCATTTTATCTGTAGCAAGTATGCTTGGTTTGCTCTTGCTTTTTTGCACTTACCTCATTTGAATCTCCCTATAGCACAAAAATCCCCCCCCCTTTTCTCTTAACCACCGCAGATGCTGCAAAATGACATTGTTGCATTTGACACTTTATAAATCACCAATACATAAAAAAGTGTCTTGCTGGAGGAAGGTTTAGGTTATTTAGAGAAGTTGAGGTCAATTTAGAGTTGTTATTAGAAAAAGGTTAGAAGAGGAAGTGATTGGCTGGGACCAAGTCAGAGAGAAGGGATTTGGGGGTGCTTTTGCTTGCACAGCACTGTATGACACTGTCACTGGACTGGAGTGGGTGAACAACATAAGTGCCATCGCCACAGATTTAGGGAGACAGTCAGACACCAGTTGTGTCTGTCTCTTGAAGTGAGTGGACTAGATATGTGCCATTAATTCCTTGATTTTCTTAGGAAAGGGCAGCATCGATTCAGGGAAGTGGGTGCCACACCTGTCAGTCTTCATCTCTTGAAGCAATCAACACCACCACCGGTTGACACCTGGGAGGAGAAGTGGGAACAGCTGGGCATCCTATAGTGCAGCATGTGGGAGAGTCACACCCACTTTATTAAGTTGGGAGGAAGCAGCAGCGATTCAGGGAGGTGGGTGATACACCTCTCAGCATACTTCTTTTGAACAAAATTGATGAAATCAGTGTCATCTAGTGATGCTTGGGGGGAAGGAGAATGAGGTGCAAGAAATCCCCGAGGGCAGATTGGGGAAGAGTCATGCATTCCCGATTTTGCTGGGAGGGAGCACCAGATATTCAGCAGGGAGGTGGTGGGTGACAGACGGGTGCTCACATTTGGTACCATGTCTGCACCCAAAAGAGCAAGAGGCAGGGGATGCTTGCCACTCATGGTCTTTTAATTCCTGCAGCAGAACTGTAGAGTCCCTTGCAGAGGCAAGAATTGCACATAGTCAATTGAGGGTAGCATATAACTCACATTCCACTCCCCCATTCACAGGTCACACAAGGATAAATGCACCAGTACAAGAAAATTAAACTTACAATAAATGATGCTCCTTTTGAAATATTCATATTATCAAGCATTGCAACTGAATTAATAATTAGATTAAATAAGAAATAATTCAACATCTCATCCACATGCATATCATTTATCTACATACAGATAACCAATTTGAGTCATTAAAAATGAAAATTGCTCTCTGAATCTTAATAGTTACAATGTATTATCGCAGCAAAGACAAAACAGAAACATGCATAGAAAAAAAGCAGAAAATCTCATCGAAACTGCTCTAAGCTTCCACAAGGTAAACATTAGACACCATAGGTTTTAAAGAAGAAAAAGAAGGACACTGTTAACAGATCAGATGAAATGCGTAATAGTACTACTACATAAAAGATTGTACTTAAAGTCTTGTCAGTGGTTACAATGTAACACATTCACTAATATTATTAATAATACAAGTTAATTTGATTATTCCAGATCTGGTATTTTGCAGCATTCTTTTCTGATCTGCATAGTTAATATAATATTTTGCTGTTTCCTGAATAACCTGTATGGCCCCCACCTAAGGTATTGGCCTGCAAGGAGTTGAAGCTCTTCGCTCATTTCCAGAATCCATCGAAGGTTATCCCTACCTAATCAAGACGGCTTAATACTGTGTCAGGATACACTTATACCAATGACCTTGGAGAGTTGTAACTTTCCATCCGCCGTGCATTCAATATATTAAGGAGGAGTATGGTTCCTCATTGCACCACAACAATGATCATCCAGCGAGACTGACAGATGAGGGTGCCCTTGCAGTTACTCCCAGCATCTGTGAGGTAGAGCGGGCAGGTATGCAGACCTTACCTAATGTTGATATGATATACTCAGAGGTTTCTAAGCGTGGACCCGGGGATCGAAGCTGTGTTGCTCTGTGTCATCTTGCTTCCAAGGTGAGCATATTGCCCCTGAGCTATCCTGCCGAGGAAGAATGACAGATCGAATACTTGAACAGTGGGGAGAGACTGAAATTCAAAGGTCTTTATCTCCGGCATCCGCACCCACCCCATGCACACACTGCACTCTGGAAACAAACCCATTCTGCACAACTGTATCAAAAATACAATTGTAGAGCCAAGGGAGATAGTCTAATATACATATTTGTAGCTGGGCCGTGGATAGATTTCAACACACTTAAAAATAATTGAAGAGAATTGAAGAGGTGATGGTTTTGCATTGAGAGGCAACTGTCATTGTTACTGCATTCTGATAAGGGAGAAGATCTATGTTGGGTGTATAGGGTAGGTGTGTGACAAAGTTGAGTATTTTGTTGAGGAGAAAAAATAGTAGATGCAGAAGTCTAACAGTAGGCTCAAGTAGTAGTCAAGTTTACTGAAGACCATCAAGGAGATGAGGGTTTTTTGCAAAGTGGTGGGTGAGATTCTGGCAGAGCTTTCGAAGTTTAGAAGGTTGGTTCTGGCTGCAGTGGCATCGATGAAGTTATCCAGTTTAAGTCCACTGCCAAAGAGATCCCCAACGTTGCAACTCTTGCGTGATAGACGGAAACAGCCTGGAGGAAAGGAGATAGTGGAAAGTAGGGCAGAGAGTTGTAGGGAGAGGCGGAGAGATACAAGAGTGGATATGGTGTGTCGTATTTGAGTGATTTTAGTGCAGAAGTAGTAGGCAAAGTCACTAGCAGAGAGGGAGGACGATATGGAGTAAAATGTAGCAGGACTGGGCATGGGCTGGAGCATCAAGGGCTGCATTCTAGGAGGTGAGTAGAGGAGACAGGATATGAGAGCACTGTAGCTGGAAGATTAACATAGTCCTGATCTCTCGTGAGGGCAAAGAGAGATAAACTTATCTAGAGTGAGGAGAGATTTGTGCCAGTGCCATATATTAAGGTGCATAGTGGCCCTCAGCTGATGGAAGGCTGAGTGGCCCATTTCCATGGTTAAGAGTGAGAAATGGTGAAAGAGAAGACTTGATAGCGATAGTCAGAGACACCCAATTCAGGATTAAACTTGCCAACATTCAGTTCTAGGTAAGCGGGAGAGAAGGAGAGCTTAGCAGGAGGACCTAACTTGGTTAAAATATGGGAGCTTGGTGTCTAGCTTCATTTTTCTTTCTTTTGGTGATCAGCGAGGGAGGAGCATAGGTGGACTGGAGCACAGATCGTGAAGTGGATGACTGTGTTATTAGTGGGTAAAACATTAATACAAACAACAGGGGATTTCAGAGAGGGGGACAGGAAGAAAAGGTCTACTGAGATGCATTAAGTGGGGGTAGGAGGATTGTGACAGATGGCCAGAGATATGATATGATATGATATGTTATGTTATGATAGTTTATTTATATAGCACTAATACACAATGTGTTTCAAGGCGCTTCAATAGAGTAGTCCGGTAGTGTGGCAACCACATGCAGTTGATGGGATTTCCCATGTTGGTCCGATTGTGGTACCCCATGATTATGGCAGCAACCATCAGCTGACAGAATTACAAGTAGTAGGTCGAAGACATGAAGAAGAGATTGAGGGTGCTGAGTGAATATAGATGAGTGGGTAATGAGGGGGTGGGAGCTAGAACATCTACTGGGATGTAATTAAAGGACGAGGGATTAAAGTCAGATACATTGAAAAGGGGTCAACATTATGTCCTTGCTGACAGTCAGCAGTTTTTATGCCTAGTTAAATGGTGTGCGAGAAAGGAGCAAAGTCTCTGGGGAGAGTATCCAGATTGGGATTTCATGAATGAGGTTCCAGGTTTTATTGGCCGCCAACACAGAGAGATTATGATGATGGTAATCAAAATGTTAACTGAGAAAGGAAATTTCATTCCAGAAAGATTGGGCCATTGAGAGGCACAGTGTAGGTTCATTAGTGGAGTGAGGGGGTGGCGAGACAGGGGCTCTCTGTCTAGAGGGAGATACTTGGGACATATTAGGTTGAAGTGAGTAGTGTGAGAGTGCAAGGAAGAACCAGGGTATTGCCTGAGTGGTGAGTAGAGAATGAGGAAGGGAAGAGAGAGAGGGGGAGAGAGGAGGCGGGGTGGTGAGTAGAAGTGCTTGAAGTGCCCAGTGCAGATGATGAGATAGGATAGTCAGGAGAAGGAGTGGGAAGTGCAGGTGCATGGTTAAAAGATTGGTTGTCAGAGGTGAGGAAGCAGGGACATGTGAGTGCACAAGTGGGTGATGCTCACCATGTCAGGTGGGGGAGAAGCGTGGTGGGAGCAAGGGATGAGGCAGTAAGCACTATTCAGACTGAACAGTGCCAAATAACAGTTTTCCTTATTTCTGTCAGCCTTCATTGAGAATGCTAAGATTCAGAGATGCCTTTGAGCCTGGGATAAGTTGGGTAGGATATAAGGGGTCATGCAGTCAGAGGGGCTATCAGGAAGTGACAGACCTTGTTTTATATGGCTTCCCACTCACAAGAATTATGGGTGGTGAGTGTAGAAAAGTGACCAACAGAGAGTCAGGAGGAAATAGCTGAGTAGGTATATAATGCTGTGAGTGCGGGTATGGCGTAGACTAGTAATAGACTAGACACACTGATAAATGGAAAGATCAGAATTCATCTCAACTGTGTGCATTGTCCTGTGCAGTGCCCATTGAACTATTTTAGCCCTCTGGATTCATGGTATATTATGTGATATTAGTATGGCATTGTCGGGGGAAAGATTGCTGGCACGCAATCACTGGCAATAACCAACATATACTGTGATGCATATTACAGAACTCAAGCTAAAAACATTCCACTCAATGCTACAACCCAACGTGACAATGCACTTCAGTGCGTCCACAGGTATCACAAGGTAGATGGAAGTGCACCTGGCGATACTTGTATGTGAGGATCTCTTGTTGTATTCCTTTTTGGAAGAGTTTCAAGTCACCATTTATTTTTCAGTAGAGTGGTCCCACAGTTATATGATCAGGCTGATTGCGACACTAGACAAATGCGAGGACATTAAAGTCCACTATGTTATGGGCATGCCTTCTATTGGCCAAGCGTTAACCACATGACTGTCACTACCTATAGGGCCACCTTACTTTCCAGTAAACGTTAACAGAATCTTAGAAGAGATGTATGTGGTTCAACAACAGGTAGCTTTGTGTGTGGAATGTTTTGATGACAAACCTCGTAGGGGAGTTGATCTTTTTTGCTAAATGTGAGCTAATGTTAGTACTTACAGGGAAACTGATTTTGACAGCAGGAGAAGCCTCACTGATTCTGCTGACAATCAAGTGGCCTTTTCTTTAAATGAACCAGCACCACACCCAGACCAGGAACAATACAGACTTCTTTCAACCTTTGAACTATGTATGACATTGGTTAAATGCAGATGGGCTTTGCAAGAGTGCTGCGTGGTTGTAGCAACACTCATACCAATAGCACAAGCCGTGGAGCATGATGGATGCTTGAAGCGTGGATAACATTGGGTATTGCCTCAAGTTTATGTTCAGTCTGACTCTCAGAGCACCAAGAAAGGATGAAGGACAGTTGCTCCCTAAAAATATGCATTGCTCAACCAGAGAGAAGAACCACTCCGTCCAACATCTTTTTCACAATTGCTGAGCGGAAAGTTGCTCCCTCATGACTCACCCTGCCCCTTTGTCCATGCACTTATAAGAAGGTGAGATGATGCTCTGGTATGTGTTGTTCTAAAGCAAGATCCTCAACAGCCCTTGGCTCCAGCTTCCTTTGAAGTACTGGTGCCAGACAATCCATGCCACGTTGCCTGAATGCCACATCAACTGATCATATGTGTTGACCTCAAAAGAAGGTGAAATCCCATCATCCAAAAGGACCTGGGCATACAACACAGCAATTCTCGGTGCATCTGGTACTGGCACTGTTTGTGCCTGGTTGGGCCTGGGGAGAGGGTCTGTGGCCCCATTGCAGAGTACAAGAGGAAGAGTAGGATGTCCTACCTCCTGGGATGTTTTGCCAGATGTCTTGGCAACATTGCTGAAGACTGCTATCTATTGTTACGGCGTGAGCCGCCTCTGGCTCCAAGCCAGGCCTGCTTGGTTTCACACTAAAGGGGGTGGGGTGGTGCTGCTGAAACTTAGGGCTGTCAGATTTGCTAGGGGAATGCTTCTTCCCTCTCCCGCTCCCAGAGGTTTTCCCCTGAGGGTTTGCTTTTGGGTCCAGATATTTACGTAAAGTTTCAATGTCATTCAGGAGAGTTTTCTTTAGTCACCATTTTGCAAAGAGATTGCCCTTACTGGGCTCACTTATAGAGTCCCTTTTTTTTCTTTTTTTTTTTTCTCAAAGTATTAATGTGCGGTATGATTGATTAGCGTGTTTTGGGAGCACCGAGCACAGTACCACTGCACAGGATCAATGTATAGCATGTTTTTTGAAGTGCAGCACCACTGCATGGGTTTGGTACATTGCTATAAGGTGGTACAGCAAGGCATGTGTTGCCAGTGTAACATGGACATGTAAATGAAAACAGGCTACGCAGTCAAAAACGATTTCTACATATAAAATGCAAATAATTCTTTTCACAGTTAAAAGCATATATTTTTTTTTTTTACCTGAAATTCCTCTGTTGCAGGAGACAAATTTGAAGATTAATGAACTAACCTCATTAACAAAAAACTAACATGCTAACTCATTAATAAAATAATGTGTTCTCCAGTGCAAAATAGATGGAAAAGACAGGCTCTGAAAGTCATTTTAAACGCGCATCCAGATTTTTTTTTTTGTTTTTTTTTTTTTGCTGCTCTGTGCTGCTCTGTCCACAGTATTTGCAGGAAGCAAAGACTCGAACAGCAGGAAATCAGTTTTGTTACAGTTGCTATCTGTAAAAGATTTCTATTGTGTGCAGGAGGAGGATAGAACATGAGGGATTCTTATTGGACAAGCATCATATTAGAGGCTGTAACCAAGTTTTCCTGTAGAATCTGGGGGAAGAAGAAGGCAGAATACATTTTAGACAGCTCAGAGAAAGACCTGACTGGTGGCTGTGGAGTTCCTGATTGAAAAAGCAGATCCCAGCTGCACTGCTGCAGAGACTGGGAATTCCAGACAATAATCCCCGGTTTGAGTAACGGCAGATGCCTGTTCTCACTGGGGGTTCTTGAAGAAGGAATTGCCACATCCAGAAGGCAACCAGCCGAAGAATTTCACATGCTGAACAGATTAGGTAATTATACATTGCAAAGTACGGGGACAGTGTGCATGAGTGTGAAACTTTTCAGTCAGTGTAGAAGAAAGAATTCCAGTGTTTTATCAACATGTCTAATGTTGCGACTGTTCTCATCGCCCTCTTCTCATTTTGCTACAGATAATGTTGACTGTGCTACTTCATTTATCTCTGTAAAAAGAGTAAGATCGTGTTAAATGCAATTTTTATAATACACACAAATATCTGAAAGCAGACGGGTAGTGTATTTTATTTTCTCTTTCCTTTGTGCATTTGCCATTACAGTGCTGATGATGTGGGGGGATGTTTAGACAGTGCAATTGTCATTTTTAAGGTAGCTAAGACTTGGCTGCAGCTGTGTGCACGATTTCATTCAGTATGAGCAATTATAAATAACTGTGTGTGTTATAGCCTGCTGAAGGTAAATGAGTCAGCAAAAATAGAGACCCGGGACATAGTTCACTGTTGTATATAAAATAGTGAGTGTTGTACCACGTGTTAGCTTGCTGTTGTAAATAATTCAGTGAGAAATTGTCCATGGTGGCACACTATAAATGAAAATGTGGTATTTCTGAAATGTAGGCCTGAGGTCTCTCTAGTGATCACACAAACAATCTAAACAAACATAAGGGGTTCTGGATATTGGGGCCACAAATAAAACAAGGGAATTATGCTAACCAAAAATACCACCAACCACGCATGCCAACCCCGCATACCAACAAATGTATACCATCTAAACATGTCTGTGTACTGAAATAATGCATATCTACTGTATTATTATTATACATAACCCAATCTGAATACAAGGAGTGATTGTTGCTAAATTATTTTTTCGGCGGTAAGAAAATACTGCCAGGCCCCAAATCTACACAAAATACCCAATAGTGCTCAGTGCTGGATCACAATGAAACGTTCAAAGTGCATATGGCAAACAACAAGTTAAAACGTATGGTTTGTGGAGGTGGGGGCGAAAAGAAGAAACTTCCGACTGGCTAACAAAGCAGCCAAAATCTACCCATTGGGGATAGTAAAGTGCATGTGCGACTAAAATATGAGGGAAGGTATGAGGGCTCCAGTGGATATACACTGAGCTATTTCAGATAGCAGTGGGTAACAGTGACCATTTGTTTTGATTTTATTCTTTATTTTGTTTCAGACAGTTATTTTTTTGTGAAACTAAATTTACTAGTTATTCACTTAGTATTGTATTCAAGAAGCATGTCGCTTTGCTAATGTATTGTTGTTGTTTCGCAGTGTTTTCATATTATTATGCAGTTATTTCCATGGTACATTACAGCAGCACAATAGTCCCCCACATAGACACTCCCTCCAACCGACTTTTCTAGCTTCAGTATTTAATATTGAATGTCAAGCACAACATGTAGTCGAGTGCTCCATTTAACACCATTATAGGATAGTTGTATTTGTACACTAACAATGAATGTGGATAAAGTTTTGCTAACTGGGATTGTATAGATGTTTATTAGCATGTCCCGATTCCTGCTTTCACAGCAGGATAGGGACTGGAGGCGGCAGTGTTGTAAACACGCCCACGGGCTGGTCTGACACTGACGCCTCAGCAGTAACCAGGGTAACAGCTAGCGAATGTCTGACTGAACGCCGCTAGATTGGTTTAATGTCATTTTTATGTAATTTTAAATAAGGAGAAAAGTCTTCCCTTACAGAATTTTAAGGTATGGTTATCACCACTTCCCGATCCGTACTGCGCAGGAACAGACGCGAGGCGGCTGTATTGAAGACACACCCAGGTCGGGTCAGACTCTGGCGCCTCAGCGGTAACCAAGGTAACAGCTCTTAAATAGCTGATAGAATGCTTTACGCGCGATTCTAACTGCGATACGGCTTTACAGCACGGTACACGGTTAGCAAGCAGCTCCTGAATAGCTTATGGCAATACGAGCATTGTCATCTTGAATAACCTAGCTATTGACAAATGTTTATATCACGTTTATTTCTACATTAGATCACTAATAACAAGGCTTGCAGTTGAGCTTGTTCAGTACTCAAAGAGCACCAGTGCAGACACGCGCTAGAGAGAAAGTAAGTCAATTGTAGATTTTCTACACAGTTATGTGCAGATTCTGAAACTGTATAGCTTAACAGTGAATTATTGCACCTCACATTTTTTCCGGACATGATTTTGAACTTATTATTGTTCATAGGATTCCGCCTCTTGTGGGCCGCCATTATAAGGTATTGACATATGTTTACCATTAAGTTCAAACACTAACAATAATTTATGAAAAATTGGAATCCAACGACCAATTTCTTTTCTTTTCCTTTTTTATATTCACTGCATCCTCAAACAATTACATGGCATGTATATATGCAATGCTGTTACAATTGTGGATATGGATATGCCCTTAATGAGCATGTGTGTGTGTGTTAAATCGTTTCTGTTTGTTTCTGTTTGGTTATTTTAAAAAATGTGTGGTTATGAAAATGTAATAATTTATTGCAAATTAGAGAGTACAGCCCTGACGTAGGAGACAGTGGTCACAGAAATGCATTGGAAATAAAACTCTCGATCACAACAATTTAACCATACTGGCTTGCATTCTTCAATTTCTTGAACTACATATAGAAATGAGATATGAGATATTCAAGCAATAGTGATTGATTGACCTGCATTTTCTCGAACCAACAGTTATACAACTGAAATCAACGTTATTTGAACATTATTATGATTAGCTCGTTAACCTCGGATGAGGTATAATTGAGAGTGACTGTCTAGCTGGGTGTATGACACCCACCTTCTTTTCTGACCAAGGTATAAAACAGAAAATAGCTCAAAATAACCAGTTAAAACAAATAATTTAAAAAAAATTCAGTTACTTCTAAAAGATCCCCAAAACACAGTGGATGATGCACAAAGGATAACATTGTTTAACCATCAATTAAAAGATAATGGGCCTCATTGCAGGTTTACCCTTTTGGTCAAATTGCTGGTATTTCCGGTACCAACAATTTTATCTGACTGGCAAAACACAAGTTTGCCGATGGGGGCACTGATTTACCTCCAGCCAAAAGCTGGAGGTAAATTAGGCCCCTACCGGTAAACAAATGCTGGAAAAAATGACTTCTGGGGAGATTTTAAGGGCTCAATTAATTCTGCACAATAGTTAGATTATATAACTATTGACAAGAAGATGATCCAATAATAACTAGAATTTAGAGAGACCACCAATTGCACACCCAGCTAAATATTAGGATGACAACCCCTTGGGGGTACAGCATGCTTGTGCCTAATTAAGTATGAAACAAAATCACAACTCAAGAAATACGATAGAAAAAAACAAAAAACAAAGTGGGAGGATAGATAGCCTACAAACATATTTATTTCTATGTGACAGAAGTATATAAATAAAGTATATAAGCATGTATCAAAGAATTACATTCAATTGCAGGTTAGTTAATCATTGGGAGAAACATTAAGGGCAAGCCTGATTGGCTAACAGGGCGATCCCGGGTCTGACACGCTGCCCCTTATGGTCTCCTTTGTCAGTTAGGGCTGATATTGGTGATCGAAGATGCCCGGCAGGTTATAGATCCAGTGTGGCAAAAGATCAGCCACTTACTTATTTCAGCATGGCATGACTCCTTCCAATCCAACAAGAAAACTCTTCCAATCCAACAAGAAAACTCTGAAGCAACAAGGGCAACCCCCTCTGTCTCCACACAGATGAAAGCATCACCACAGAGTAGGATCCCCCACAGTCCAAAACAGTGAGGCACATAACTGCAAATGGGTTACAGAATGTCAAACGCAGCCCGACAGCCGAATTTACAGTTAGTCATGGCCTCTACCACCTGCCCAGGACAATGACAATGCCATTAGCACAGCACACGGGCCGTTAAAACTCTAAACAGTTAAAAAGTGCAGCAGCAATATCCATTTTGGATGGCGTACTCACAGTTCCGTATTGATGCCTGGGACGAGCACCTCTGATCGGAAAAGTCAGTGTTCGTCAGTTTGGTTGCCCAAGCAAAACCAACAGCCCGACAGTAGTGCTTGACTTAGTGCAGACTTGGGCACGGATGTTAGAGCACCTGGGAGGCCTTCATATAGCACAAGCTTCATACAAAGTCCTAGGGGCAGGGCTTATAGCTGCATGACTGTCTCCTCCTTCCTTCCTCACAGAAACAGCCCAACAGTAGTGTGCAACATAGCACAGACTTGGGGTCCGGTGCTAGGGCACCTAGGAGGCCTTCATATAGCACAAACTGCAAAGAGGGTCCCTGGGGCAGGGCTTACCACACGTTTCTCCTCCTTCCCTCCTCAGAACAACGGCTAAGCTGTGGTATATAGCTGTTATAGTTGGCAGCGCGTCACTGGAAAATGTGGTTGTGGATAACAACAATGTGCTTTAATCTTTGGCCTGGTCGAATGAAAACAACAGTCTTCCCATGAAAGATTAATGTAGTCTAACATCTAGGGCTATGTCATCAGTGGCATACTTTTCCTACCTTGTTTCCTCAGCAACACAAGGCACAAGAAGCTGAATTACTACCTTGTCTTAATTTCCAACTGAGATCCCACCTTCAGATCAGACAATGCTTCCTGCACAACAGATTACAGTTCCCGCTACATGCAAACCAAATGCTGCCAAAACCTGCTCCTTCTCCTGGAGCATCGACCATCTTATCCTTTTCCTCATCTTCCTTATTCTCTTGTTCTTCCTGAGTAGC
Organism: Ambystoma mexicanum; assembly: GCF_040938575.1. Classification (NCBI taxonomy): domain Eukaryota; kingdom Metazoa; phylum Chordata; class Amphibia; order Caudata; family Ambystomatidae; genus Ambystoma; species Ambystoma mexicanum. The sequence continues at coordinate 1,027,889,082 of NC_090936.1, forward strand.
CACATCTACCAACCTATTCTCCACATCATTAGCTAAACCCTCCTTCTTACTTCTGCTCTTCCTCTTTCTCCTGAGCAGCCACATGGATATCCTACTCCCTGTCAGCAGCAGCTAACAAACTCATTCTCCTCCCCTGAGGAGCTACCTCATCTGCCTACTCCTGAGCAATCACAAATCTTTCATCCATTTACGTTTTCCAGCATTTTCATGCAGCCTGCTTCACCGCTACAGATTTTTCTAATGGCTGTCCACCAGCTTCCTCCATCAAATGGCTCTGACACCTGCTATCGCTGTACATGAAGTGGCACACAACCAGAACCTGCCGAAACTGCACATCCTCCACCAGCACCTCCACCTCAGCCTACAAAAACAGCACAATCACCATGCCCAGTAGAATACGTTCTTATGCTCTGAATCCAATGATCAGATGCTGCAATATAAAACACCTTCCTCCCCCATATATCCACCACATCCTCCTCAAATTAATTTTTGGAAGTAGGGGAGCCAAAACAGTACAGGAGCACTGTCTCTCTTTGTGTGTCAGAATGCCATCTGTGAGGGTGGGAAGGGTGAACTTTTTTGTCTTTGATGAAAAAAAATGAGGTCATTCTGTTTCTGAAAGTGAAATCTGCTAATCAGTTCCCACTTTTATATAGTGCCATGCCAAAAAGAATAGTGCACACATGTACCACTGTGCGACTATCTCCTGACGTACCTAGCAACTGCCTGCACTGGCATCAGGGCAGGTTCAACGGTCACTTGTGCCTTCCTGAACACAGCTTCTGAACAGACATAGGTGGCATTTCAGTGTATGCACCTCTGATTCAAAATATCATATTGTTGTGCCCCTGCAGCCTGGTGATAGTTCAATATCTAAATATAAGCCATGTCTATGTTTGACATGGTGGATACTGGGAGTATACTATTATACAGCCACAAGCATTTGATATCATGTATCATCAGCTTGGTAAACAGTGACTTATTGATGACATGGCCCAGTGTGTATTAAGTTCCTAGACAGGGTACCTCCAACAACCATTTTAGGTCCAGCCCAGGTAGCCCTCTCTGTAATCTCCTGGGGAAGGTTTTTTTCCTTCTAAAAGGGGCTATGAACACTCATGCTTCAAAGACAGTCCTGTCATTACAATGGTATGTGAGTCATTTGGTTCAGCAACCATAACCAAGGAGGATGTCTTACCAAGGCTTCAATAAACTCTAAGGGCCCCATCCAAGCCTGATTTGCATATGGTCTTTCCCCTTCTTTAATGGTTGGCAGGCAAAGACAGATGGTCTGGAGGGTTGCCCAGAGTAGTGCCAGAGGTTAAGATTAATTCAAAACCTTGCAGCCATCGCCTCTTGTGTTCTGCTATACCCACTTTATGAGCTGCAGAATGGAGGTGATGGTGTTCTAGTCCACCTTGTAAAGCGCTAATAATGTGTACTAGCATGGAACATCCATGTTGATGGTCCCAAATTCTCAACAGTGGCTCCGTTAACGCCCCCACCCTCCTTACTCATTTTCATCCACTTCTGCGCCTCCTCTGATTCATATTTCTCCTCCCAACCTCCAGTTGCTGCATCTGCCTATCCCCTTCCACAACTATCAGGAACTCATGTATATGCATGTTCAACTCTTCAGTGCCCAGCAGGCTAATCTCCAGTGGGCTTCTGAGATTGGGTTTTTTGCAACTTGTAATCATGCAGTAGTTAATGAATGGAGTATTTCGGATCACTATATGAACTATTTTGTGAGTAGGTACCAGATGCATTATGTTCCAAATGTGGTACCTCCTTATTGAATTCTGAAGGTATTACCTAAATATTGGCGGTCAGCAAAAATGTGCTATTCTGAATACGACCTGTTTTTACTGTTGCCATTTAACTACATATTTGAAGCTCGCACCTTCCAACATATTTAGCATCCTTTTAAATGTGGGTACACCTTAAATGGAGGTGGAAAAGTGAGGAGTTACGTTTTTACGCGTCCATTTAATGTGGTACCCCATTTTGAATCAGTGACGAGAACACTCCAGTTGTGGTTACAGAGAGTTTTTTCTTATCTGCCCGATTTATGTCTATTTGTCAGACAAGGTTGGGGAGCGGGGCAGCTATGAGCTCCATTTCCCGCTCAGGAGGACCAATGCGGGTGCTTTATGGCCAGCATGGATTTTCAAACTGGGGGTAATGTAAAAGATTCCTTTAGAATCCGCCTGAAATTACCACTTCGTAAAAACCAGGGGTTTCATAGGTATCGATTGCAAATGCCTCCTGTCATCGTTAATTGTGGGAGGTATTGGCTCTTTATTTTTTACTCTTAATTTTTGCACTAAGTGGTGGAAAATGAAAATAAAATGTGCAGAGGAGATATTACTCACTTGTGTGCAAATGATAGTTGTCCCCTCAGTGCAATTTACTGATATTGAAAATGAATCCCTCCAGCCCCATGTCCTCTGTAACACCAGCCATGATGTAACTGTGCCCAGAGTTTACAATTGTGACTACACATTTTACAAGATAAGCAATTACATCTGTTGCTTAATATGATTAAGACGTAATTTTTGCTTAGAACTTTGGAAGCAGAAGCTACACTACACGTGTACTTTCTAAGAACGTGTCATTTACTTCACAAGCTCAGGAAGGCCCGCCATCCAACAGGAAACTCATTTTCAACTTTGAGGGCAATGTTTCTTTCCAGCAGAGGTGTCAAAAGATAAAGCTACTTCGATTTTACTACGGCTAAAATGTGCTACATTGTTATTAACATATAAATGAATATGTACTCCTTTGGTGTAACATCCCGCTGTCAACAATGCTCCAGTTTTATATTAGAGCTAACAATTTTACTTAATACAAGGGCAACCTGAGACTAGAACGAGCGGAATACATTATTCTTAATCGTACAGAATTCATTATGAACGTTTTTATAATTATTACCTATTTCCGAAGAGAAACGCGTGTTAATTACTGACTATATACATTGTTGACACATATTCGATTTGTTTTGCATACATTTAGCCCAGGGCTACTGTGTCAATTCTACTGAAATAGTCAATGAAAAATGTTAACTGAAAAATCATAATTTGATTGCTAGATACTAGAAACCCAGTGGTGGAAACAGGGAGCTATGCAATGCTAATTTGACCATTGCTATCTTCTGCTTGGCAAGACCCTCCACGAGGCATGAATACATAACGAAGTCTGTTTTTAGTTAATACTGGGCTAAGTAAGCTATACCCACTGATTCATGATGTGAAACTGGCCTGCCACCTGTTTCTGGTTGCCCTAGCCATTGGTGATCTGTGTATCATCACCGTAATTATAAAAGAGGAAATGCTCCTGCACAATGATGCATTCTATGCACATGCCATCTGCATGTTCTGATCTTCATTTGTTTCCTCTAAAAGATTCGAAGCCCTAAATTGTATGGATCTACATTGTTTTTTTGTTTTTGATTAGAGACACCTAAATACCAGTCAATGATGCCAGTAAGAGAAAATAACTACCTCAAATGACAAGTAAAACAGGATAATGCGAATGTTCACTAAACGAGTGCAAGAGGATCTCTTAAATCTTTACATGCAGAGGAACTAAACACAATAATCTCCCCATGGCAAGTAGCAGATACACCCAATATGCAGATGTCCCTCAAATGGTATGGACATTCTGCACACGCCCAAAAGCCTGCATTGACAGTCCTAATCTGCAAGTGGTGGAAGGGGTACACTTTTGCACAAGTCACATTTTTTAAAGGTGGTCATGCTCCCTGCTTTCGTTTTTAGCCTATCCCCCTTTTGATGTACTTTGATATAAACCTAATATACATTTTGATATAAAAATGATTAAAAAATGTTTGATATCAAATATATATGAAATATATATTGGACATAAACTGTTTTCTAAGTTATATATCAGTTTTGATATAAAATGAATATACATTTTATATAAAATCTATATATAGATTGGAGTGGCTGGGAGCACTGCTCACAGAGGTTGCTCGGTTGTGCGCCGAGAGTGAAGTGAGCTCTGAAGACAGGGACTGTGAATGTAGGGTTTTGCAGAGTGTCGCAGGAATGACATCATAGAGATGTTCTGCATCGATGCAATAGGAAGCAGATATACATTTTACATCAAATTGATAAGCCTCCCCCAAAGTTTTTGGATAGCAATTTTATTGAACCCCATTAATCTTTATATACATTTCATATATTTTAAGAATCCCAAGAATGCTTGATATGCCTGGTGATCTAAAGGGACAACCCTAAGGCTATGATGGTGTTGGGGCAGGGATTTACAACCCAGATGTGAGAACATGTCAACATTCTCAGTCAGCAGCAAACTTCCATTCACTGTTACAATTATGGGGCGCTCTGTGGAGACTGTGTTCAAAACATTAAGGAAGATGTGCCCATAACCGTTGCTAATCCGGAAATGGCGACCTGGAATGGTGATGACGTGGTTCTGGAGCAGCCGATGCATGTGGTATGGGGTGACCATCCATGGCCGATGTGGGTTCTGAAGACATTGTATATGACACTATGGTTCTGCAGGTGGCCATGTCCCTGGGGAGTGCCTTCACCCCACTGGAGCATCGGGGAAAACAGGGTCCATGCGTCCTGGCTATTGAACAGCCTGTTATCCTGTGGGTATATTTTAATGTGATCCTTTGTATTTTTTTATGGCATGAGAACTAACTATAGTCAAAATCACGCGTCTCTCTTAGTTTACAGCCTCTAACCAATAACAGTGACGCATTGAGGAGAGCGAAGACATAGCAGAAACTATTAATATTTATTGTAGTTGCTGTTCAAACCAAATTGAAATCCCGGGGGTTCATGATAACAGCCTGTGTAAGGCTTGTGTTTTGCTAATGGAGACCGGCAGGGCAGCTTTGAAGATGACACAGTCACATCGGCTGAGACCTGGATTGATATTCTGTCCATACAAGGTTTTACAGCCGTAGTGGTGAAAGCACGTTTAAAACAACAATTTCACAGATGGTGCTCAGGACATAAAATTGATGACACCCAACAGGATGCTCATGAGTGTTTGGAAATATCTCATATGGATAATTTGCTACATAAAATATGGCACATGTTGAGCTCTAAACATCTTGTAGAAATAATGTGAGTAACACAGCCATTAACACAGCTAATGGTTGGGGTTGGAACTGAACGATGCATATCTAAAACATTATGAGCTATACAATTGGCACGTAACCCCCTTTTGAAAATGAAACAGTTTAGACAAGGGTGGCCATTGTGTGTTAAAAGCATCATTGAGAAAACAGTTCACAAGTGGGGGGTTAACGTATATCAAAGACAGTAGGGTAGAGCAATGTTCATGAAGAGCCATAAACTGACCTACAAGGATTGAGACTCTAGATGCTTTCATATGTATTTGCGCTTATTTGCAGTAAATAAAAAATGTCCATCTGTTGGAAAGCAATCAGTTTAATGTGAAACCCGCAGTTGCATGTGTACAGTGATTATTGCTGTATTTATTATTTACTTAAGGAGCATTTCAGTACTTTATGTCCAAGGCTGATGTTTTATGTGGAAGGGAATGTAACAATCTTATATGCATCACAAACATGCGTCCACACCAGCCACCCGCTAATGGCAAAAGCCCCACACAAGGTTATATTTGTGACTTAAGGTCACTCGTGGGCTCTTCATTGTGATTGAAGCCGGCCAACCTGCAACAGAGGTTTCAATGCTTTAAAGCACACTGGCTGTTTGACCGTGAACTTTATGAATTGTTGTCAGCCATTTCTCTATTATGTATGTTTGCTTATCGACACAGTGAAAGAGTGTGTCTATGAAGTAATTGCTGATATATCAGAATTTGCCGCCGATAGGATCTTCGTGCAGCATCTGATAACCCAAACTGTTGTGAATCAAATCATCAAATCTGAATAAAAATCATTGTTTTAAATGTTAATGAAAATGTTTTGTTTATAGTACACAGTTGCATCTTTATGTTTTATTTTAATTATGTATTTATTGGACATTTGTATGGCACCTATGCAGAAGTGTTTCTAGGCCGCCACAAGGCGAATTGGGAGTGGGGGGGGATATGAGAAGGAAAGTAGAGCAACAAAAAATTGTTATATAGGCCTTGTGATAATCCTACCGTGCAAGTGCAAGACAAGGTGGTAACTGCAGGCGGGGGTAGGGGGAGAAGTGCAGGAGTGGGGTGCCCAAGGGAGGGGGGTGGGCAAGTGCTGGGGTCCCAAGAGGGCAAGTGCCAGGGGAAACAGAGGGGGAAGGGAGAATGAGTGCAGTGGACAGGGTGGACCAGGATAGGGCTAGTCCCGGGAAGCTAGCCCTAAAGGTAAGTGCTGGCAAGGGTTGCTGAGTAACTGGTAGTGGGTTGGTCTGGACCTGTATGAGTCTGAAAGGACCAGGAGCCAGTCGCAGCAGCACAGGGAACATTAGCAAGGGAGGGGGAGAGGGAAAGAAGATGAGAAAAGGAAAGTCTTGAGAGGTTTCTGGAACTTAAAAAGATCTGGCTCAAGTCTGAGAGGGGCAGGGATGCCGTTCCAGAGGGAGGAACCAGCGAGGAAAGGGATCTACCTCACACTCTCTGCTTGGAGAAACATTTGACCTACAGAGAGCTGGAGCCAGAAGACCAAAGAACTCTGGCAGCGAGGTATTTAGGGAGGTAGAGCTGGATGTATAGAGGTCCCAGACCCCAGACAGTCTTGTGAATGATGCAAAGAGTCTTGAACTTGATCCTTGCGGTCACCAGGAGCCAGTGGAGAGAGTTTAGGACTGGAGAGATGCAGTTTGTGGGCTTGAGGCTAAAGATAAATCTCACAGTCCTATTCTGGATTAGTTGAAGGGGGCAAAGCGAGTAAAGATGCAGATTGAGGAAGAGGCTATTGCAGTAGTCCAGCCTAGAAAGAGCCATGGGTTTGTAAATGCTGAGCTTCACAGGGAAGGTGAGGAAAGGTAGAATGCATATGAGGAGGTGGAGCTAATATGTGGATATGGTGGCAAGCTTTGTTATGTGTGGAGAGAAAGAGAGAGAAGAGCCAAAGATGATCCCAAGGTTTTTTGGCTCAGAAGTGGGTAACGGGTGGGGACCCAAGGAGGATGGCCAGCGAGTGGGGTATGTGCCCCAATGAGAAGGATCTCCATCTTACTGGCATGAAGGCAGAGATGACTGGCAGAGTACCATGCCTGAAAAACAGTCAGGCAGTCAGGCATGAGAGAGAAGGTGGAAGAGGTTGAGGATGGCAGCATGAAGGAGAGCTGTGTGTCAGCTGAATAACATTAGACATGAGTAGAAGGAGATCAAGTTGGCTGTGGGGCTAGTTAGTTGTTGCAGAGCCATGGTGTTAGGAGCGAGCACTGAGGGATGCCACAGGTGGAGAGTGAGGTGGAGCAAATGAAAGGTCTATTTGTACTTAGGAGGGTCTATTTGAAAGGAAGGAGGCCAGCCATGCCAGTGCCCAGTCTGTGTTGCATACGGTATCATTGAGACAATTTATGAGGATGGAATGATTGACTGTGTCAAGGGCAGATAAAGACTGAAGAGGATCAGAACAGAGGGAGTGTTTGAGCCCAGGTTAGAGAGCAGGTCTACATGGTTTTCAGGAGAGAGGTTTCTGTGCCTCTGGATGCCCTGAAACCAGATAGGTGGCCATGGAGGCAGCTAGCCATTTTGGTGTGGAGGGTCAGTTAAGGAATTACCAGCTTCTCCATGAATTTGCCCAAAAAAGGGGTCATAGCCAGCCTGTGTTATCTAATGTCCGCATTGAAGGCCCTGTCTGTTCCCCTGTCTGTTGCCTGGCCTGGTCTGGTCTATGGGTCCTCCTACACCCTCCCCCTCTTCGTGCACATGGAGGCTGCAGAGAAATCCACATGTTCCGGACACACTGAATTAATGAGTATCTAACATTTCTCTAAAGGTCAGTTCCCTTAACTAACTACATCAATCCTCTTCCTTCACATCTGGGACAGTCCCACCTCTCACTCCATATCATCTGGACTCCCACTGACTTAGCTGTGCCCAGTTTCGGCATGTGTTTCACTTGACCTGCCTAAAAATCGAATGTAGCTGTGCCCAGTGGTTGCAACCTTGTCCTACCAAAAATCAATTCTAGCTTTGCCTATTGGCTGCATGTGTCTTACATTGTCCTGCCAACATTTAATTTAGTTGTGCCCAGTTTCTGCATGTTTTTTCGCCTTGTTCTGGCAAAAATCGAATTTAGTTGTGCCCAGTTGCTGCGTGTGTTTTCACCATGTCCTGCCTAAAATCGAATTTAGCTGTGCCCAGTTACTGCATGTGTTTTCACCTTGTCCTGCCAGAAATCGAATTTAGCTGTGCCTTGAAACACTTGTGTATAGGCACGTTATAAATGCCATATCATATCATATCATATCATATATGCAGCCTCTATTTCCTGCCCCCTGTTCCTCCTCCTTCCCTTCCCAACCTACCCCACCCTCTCTGCTAGCACCCTCCTCTTCTTCTGTCCTCCTTGTGTTGTTGGTGTATTGATCCCGTTCTGTTTTCAACCCCAGATCCCATCCTCCTCTCCCCTCCACCCTACTTCCCATTTTCTTATACCTTAAAACTGCTTAACTACTTGGAGTGTAGTAATGGCCAGTAGTCTACCTTTCCTACACTCTTCTTCCCTTCCCCTCTCACCCACCCACCCCCTTCCACTGTATCTATGTCACGATGACATATAAGTGTATGATACACTTCAACTTAGCATTGTATAGTAGCCTGTCTGTTCTAACCTGCCCCCCACCCACATTTACCCTATTTGTAAAGGATTGTCGTCAGTCATGAAAAGAGTTATCTTCACTGTTATATGCATTATGTGCACTTATTCCTGAACTTACCCTGCTCTGTGCAGGCCTGTATCACTCAGAAAGTCAAGGCCTCTGAATGACTGTTGTTTTTTCCCACTGTTCCCCTCCCCTCCTTGAGCACTTCAAAACACTTCTCTGTGTATATACAAATAAACAAATACAAAAATAAAAAGAGGCAGGGCGATAGGTAGCTGGGCAAGAAGGGTTAGCAGATGGCTTTTTTATGAGAGGGTGCTAAGGGGAGTGCTTAGGGGGTTGTGGGAAGGAGCCATGGGCAAATGAGTGGTTGCAGAGGTCAGCCAAGGCTGGGGCAAGGGAGGCGTTGTTGTCCTTGATGGTTCTGGAGGACCAGGGGAGCAGCTGTTTAGAGGAGACCATCACAGGGTGGACAACTCTAGAGATCTCATCTGAAGCAATGAGAGAGAAGGAGGAGAGTATGGGGGAGAGGGGGACCTAGGGAGGCAAGAGAAGGGAGGGTGGGGAGAGCAGATGACAGAGAGGTCAGGATGTCCAGAGTTTTCAAGGAGAAGTGGGCAGCCAGTGCAGTGCAGAAGGCCTGAGAGGGAGGATGAGAGGAGGAGACTGCAGCAGGATTGGCAAGTTCCTTGCAGATTTTAAAAAGTTCAGCCATGTTATTGGTGGTTACAGAGATGCGGCTTGGACATGAGCCCTCTTCTTGGAACAGATAGTCAGACGATATTGCCTTTGGTGTAGGCGGTGTAGGCGGAAGGCCAGTTTGTCAGAGGATGAGCTAGATGCCTGCCACTTCTGCACTGCAGCTCTGTACTTGCGTTTCAGAGCTGCCAAATCAGAGTCAAACCAAGAGTTGCATTTAGAGGCAGGCTTCATGCGGATCCTCATGACATGGGCAAGTATGTCCAGGGTGTTAGAGAAATGGAGTGTAGCAAGAACAGAGTCAGAAGGAGAGTCAAATTGAGGGGGCGGAGTAGGGATGAAGGATGAGGCAAATGCAGTGACTGACTCACGCAGTAGAAGACTGGCAGTGCAGGCAGAGGCATCATTAAGGGACTGGGGAGGTCAAGGTTGGAAGAGAGGAGAGAGTGGTCAGACCAGGAAAGAGAGGTAGTACGAGGGTTGCAGAGTAGACTGTCAGTTGAGATGAGAGCATCCAAGGTGTGTCAGGCAGAGTGGGTTGGGCTAGAGGGAAGGATAGTTAGGGAAAGAGTGTTGCAGAGGTCTTGAAAGAGTACAGTACATCTGGAGAGTCAAGGTCGATCTTAAAGTTCCCAGGGAATATACATTTGGGGGAGGAGGCATGAAGAGAGGAGGACAGGTCTGCCCATTCTGCAAGAAAGAGGGAGATTAGTCCGGGGGACCACTTGATGATAGCGAGAGTAAGAGAGAAGGTGAGCGAGGCAGATAGCCTGTAGACTAGGCTTTCAAAGGATAAGTAGGTATGAGTGGGGATGTTAGAGGCAGGAACCCAGTGTAGTGTATGTGCAAAATGAGCCAGAAAACATGGCGTCAATGCGCGGCCGTCTTGGATATTTGTTTCCATTTACCACAATGAAACAGCAATGAAAGCCTACGTTTTTTTGGGCACAGCAAGTAAACTTGTATTTCTGCTGCAAAGACAAGGTCACATATTTGTCAGCTGCCTAAGCCGGGGAGAATAGTTTTTGTATTGTCCACCGAAGGACCAGCCAGAAAGGGAGCCCAAGTGCTCTGCAGGTGCAGTGATAAGGGGTAATGGGAATGGAAGCAAGGAGAGAAGCTGGTTTGTTTCCGCTTCTAGCTGGAATATTCCACTCTTTTTGTGCCTCAGGCTTATTGGTTGCTCTTCGGCGGAGGGCAGCATGGTAACCCATGAGGGACGGGCTTCGAAAGTAGCCCCATAAAGAGAAGAGGTATTCCCTTGGAAAAGCAGTTAGAATTTGGACTCCGGTTGATGCAGTGGAGAGGGAGGACGCTCCACTCCAGTTCCTGTTAGGACGAGTAATCTCTTTGCCTACCTGCTGTGGAACTAAGCAGTGTTGTAGTGGCAAGATGAATGTTAGGAATGTTATGAGTAAAGAAAGGGCCTATAACGCGCCATTTATCTTATAGCTATAAACAATGTTTTATGTGTAAATCTTGGCCTACCAGAGTCCAATAAATAATTTAGCTAGGGTACAGAGAGCGCAAGGTCTCCCTCTGTGGACAGGATAAAGCAAAACACCCCCTCCGGGACATTCAGAGCCACTCTGCCACCAGGCAGGGAGGGCTTGGATTGGACAGGATCTTGTAGCCTTCAGGGAGAAGAGTGCCATAAGCAATGACGGATCTGTCCTTGAACCGCTTCTCGGTGAGAGCAACATTCAAGGTCAAGGTCTTCAAGGAGGCAACAGATGTCAGAGGAGTGTTTGATAGCAGAGCAAGAATTAGGTGTAGCTAAGTGAAGCCGGTTGCCCCCTTTAAATATTTGTGAGGGTTGGCACAGTGGTGGGGTGTCACCACTGGGAGGGCGGGATGAGGGAAGGAGGCATGGCAAGAGAGGGGGGGTTGAAGAGAGATGGAAGATGTCTGCCAAGAAGGAGGTTGGGCTGAGAGCACTGGACCATGATAGTGTAATTATGATAGACAATAATGGTGCAATTGGACGATGCAAAGTGAGCCAAGGACATTTCCCATCTGGTGTCGCCATTAAGAAGAAAAAGGAGAGAGGACAGAAACCACATGGGGAATCCACTAGTCAGAAGAAGGTACAGCAAATATAATGTCAGTGATAGTCTGTCTGGAGGATACATTGATGTAGGTGTCTGCAATGGGAAGGCATGGGGTGGATCTCAGGAGTGCCTTTTTAAATGTCTTCCTTCCAGACTTCGTAAGCAAGGGAAGATAGGTGAGGGAGAAGCGATTAGAATAGGTATCAGAGATGGAGAGCACAATGGAGGCAGAAACAAAAAAGGGGGAATCAGACTATAGCAGGGCAGAGGGTTAGAAGCACTATGCAACAGTAGAATCTCACCAGGTTGCCAAGTAGACAAGAACAATAAGAACACTAGAAATGCCCAGATTCAAAGATCATTCAAAATATCAAAGCACACCTAAAATCGAATTTGCCATAAAGCACTAAAATGCAGTACATAATGGATGATGTGCAGTTGAAAGCAGACTTCAATTTGAATTTGCCAGAAAGCACTAGAATGCAGTACAAACGGGATGATGCACAGTTGGAAAACACACCTGAGAAGCAAAATTGAGTTTTTAAATGTTGTTTCTGAAGCAGGGCATTAAGATGGCAGCAGAGAGCAGTCAGTAAAAGGCAAACAAATTGCGTATATCAATTGGTGTAGCGACTAAAGGGGCTGAAGACAACCAAAGCAGTCAGAGTGTCAAGTGACATGTTGGGTCCAGTCCAACGTGATCCATGTTGTTTACCAGAGCATTTGAAGAAACCGGGAATTTTTTGTGTTCCAAGCGTGCAGTGGTTCCATTCAGTGTGTATCATTAGGAAGCCTTGCCAGGAGGCAAAGGGACAAGGTGTAGTGACAGAGAGGGGTGCACCCTCCAGCAATGGACAGGCCCAGACAGGGGCCTATTGGTGGGCTCTTTAGGGGTGCTGGTTCAGTCTGCTGGCTCCCTGATTGGTCTTTAGATTGCAGGGAGGGCCAATCACTGAAGGGACAAGGTGGGCTGATGAGGCACTCCATTTGTGGTGCATGACATCAGCCATTTTGGAGATGCTAATGTAACATGGAATGGAAAGGCCCCACTGGGCTGCTAGTGTGAAAAAAAGCTGAATTCAGCAGAAACTAGCAGCCAAGTCCAAAGGATATTTCAGATGTCACCCACAAGGCAAATGTAGAAGTTGATGCATAAAACGTCGGCTTTGCGGCAGGGAGTGCTTTTAATTCTGAAAAAGTGCAGCTGAGGTTACCTGCATTGCGTGAGGCGAACTAGAGTGGTCTTGTGTATGGTTGGGTTGCTAGAGGGTGCTAGATGCAGGTGCCGGTGAAATATGAGGCAGAGATCACAGTACACAAGGGCCTAGTGGTGGGCCTTTGTTAGGAGGCTGGCTCAGCCTGCAAGCTCCTTGATTGGTCTTTAGGTTGCAGGGAAGGCCAATCACTGAGAGGCTGAGGCAGGCTGGTGAGGCACTCCATTGGGGTGCATGGTGTCGGCCATGTTAGAGATGCTAATGCAACATAGAATGCAACTGCTGCTAGTGTGAAAAAAGCTGAACTGAGGAAAATCCAGCGGCCGTGACCAAAGGATATTGCAGTTGGCACCCATAAGGCAAATGTAGAAGTGGCTGCATAAAACATAATTGTTGTGCCAAGGAGCACTATTAATTCTGATAAAGCTCAGCTGGGTTTACCTGAGAACCATGTTCAATGGTTATGGGGGCGAACATGCCCAAGCATGAAGTTGTTGGAAATATACTAACACAAAGGGCCTTTGAGAGAGAGCTTGTGGCAACATCTGTGAAAATAAAAAAAAGCCAGCATCTGGAACAGCAACAGAGTTCTACTATGTGCCTTAACTTACAATCAGTGATCAAAAACATAGAAACTGTTTCTCTAAAAAAATGTTGCCCCAGTCACAGCGTTACTCCTCTGAATAAAATAAAAATGTTTTAAAACCAACAAGTGATGGGTGTTATTATACATATAAAAATCAACACGTAATAAAATACCAGACCATTTTATGATTTTGAACAAATATTCTATTTATAAAAAAAGATATATTTAATACATGAAGGAAACAAAAAAGGTTATGCACAAACAGTTCAATGCAGAGAGGAAAAAAGATACAAGTGTAAAAGAAATTTGATGCATCACCTGTGTGGCATAGATGATTTGGAGGTCGAGAGATGTCAGGGGCGCTGTGGAATAGTTTGGGGTGGGTATGAGATTAATACCCAAAATATTCAATAGCCATAGCGGTGCGTCAATCTGCCCAATGCCAGCGTTCTTTTATTAAACACAACACTAAGCATTTTTTGTAGAGTGCCAGTGCTAATTTTCCACTGTTTTTTATCGCACACTATACCCGGATGTGTAACAATGATAAACTGTGGGGTGTTACACGTGGCACCTGTACAAAGTATTGTACGAGATCTTTCAAACTGTCAAAATATACCACAACAGTATTGTTAACGTTCAGTATTATACCTTTTACCTTCATACTGACAGCCCCCAGACATGTGTGATAGCCCTATGTTTTGGGACCTGTGGATACAAACTGCACAATGTATTCGCTAGGAGATAGCTCCGAAGTTAGATCCCCTAGATAATCGCTGGTGGGCGGGTTGATATACCTGAGGTGGCTGACAAAAATAACACTATGGGTAACGGGGTACAGAAAACAATCTTGTAATTGTACCATCACAGAAAACAGTTTTAAGCAAGCATGAGCGGTTGTGAACACGGCTATAAATATGTTTGTGTTGTCTGGAGTTGTTGGATATTCTGTGTCATAGCACCAGCACAGTCAAGCCATTTCATTGTCTATGAACAGGCAGCTTCTCATTCTCTTATTATGAAATGTAGAGCAGGCAAATTTCCTTTGTATGATCTTAATAGGCAATGTATATTGAACATACTTAACAATGTTGAAACTCTTGAAAATTTGACTACGGGTGATATTGATCTTGTGGAGTTTATTGCTGGCCAGGACTTTACTATTGTGCGATTATGGATCCCCTCAGCAATAGTAGCGAAAACCATCTGGAATGCGAAACTAATGATTTTTGATTTGGGATTCCTAATCTCACAGGATCCTGACAGTACCCAGGTATTGTTTAATTCCATGATTTCTTCTCCAACTGGGCCTGAATCATCCATCTCCAAGTCACGCACATATCTCTCCACTAAACATTCGTAACAACAAAATAATCAAAAGACCAGCACCATCACCTTAGGTAGTTGGAATACGAGGGGGCACATTCATCTCCAGAGATCTATAGATCTCTTTTCACAACTTCATGATATTCTAGTTTTCCAGGAGACCTGGTTGACTACTCCACCAATTTGGGATAATCATTCTACCTCTTTCGTGCCTGCTATAAGAGGAGATAGGGGACGACCCATGTCAGGTCTCCTGGCTGCAGTGAACTTAAACTCTAATTTTTCCATTGAACCTTGTACATCCATGCAATTGGTCAAAGTAGTTAGTTCCTGTGGAAACATTGCATTATTTAACATCTATCGAAATCCGACGGGAATTTCCAACCAGATTTTTTTCTAGGAACAATCTGATTTCTTGGAGATCGTTGCCCTTTCTAAAGATATCACAGCAACCATTTTAGCTGGCAATTTCAATATAGATTGTTTAAATCCCAAAAATGATGCTGCCACCAGAGAGGTTCTCTCGTGGTCGACCTTTATGTCCATAGGGAATTTTAAAATGGTCAATGGAGCGGTGTTAGGAGACAAAGAGTTGTCAGCACGAATGATTATATCTATGTAAATGTAAATCTTTTCTCAGATATTAACTCTCTAGTTATTTCAACCGAATTGCATAGTGATCACAATCTGCTTTCTCTCACATTCTCGAGGCCTATTGTTCTAACATCTCTGTGTAGACAATGGTACTGTCGATCACTTACAATCAACCAAGCTAGAAACCGTTTTTCTTGGTCGCCTAGTAAACTTTCTAATCTTAGTAGTCTTGTTACCTGTATGACTTCTGTCAACACCAAGGTAGAATATACCCACATTCTTCACAAATTTAAAAATAATATTTTAATGATGAAGTCTAAACCAATAACTCACCTACATTCCTTTGATAATGAACTACAAAACAGGAGAGCTATTTATAGAAAAGAACAGAAGATACTCCTCTCCTCTGCATGTATTTATCACTTCGACACCCTCAAAACGGCAAAATGTAGATATGTGAACTGGGTTTGTGCCCGTAGATCGACTTTATCTCAACATGATAGTGAGATTGTGCTCAATACCCTTGCTTCTAAAAACTCGGCAGAAATATGGAACTCCTTACTTCTACAAATTGTTCAAATCAACTTGGTTCACAGGCAAAGGGTGTTCAGGAGAAGCAATTGGTCTTGTACTTCTCTAAGATGTATGCTGATCCGCTATTTGACAACTATGTTTATACTACACAGACTAAGTCCAAGTGGCTTTTAAATTGTGATATAGAATCCATCATCTATTACATAAAGTTGTCCAATAAGTCTAGAGCAGCTGGACCGGATGGCCTAAGTAACAATATGCTAAAAAATTACCCAGACCAGTTGGCAGAAATTCTGTACCATCTTTTTCAGAAAATATTAGTTACAAAAAGGTTACCCTCTTCTTGGCACACGTCCATCATTGTGCCTATTTTTGAAAAGGGTGACAGGTCGCTACCGGAAAATTACAGACCCATTGCACTTCTTGATACTGCAGGAAAAAATATTTGCTAAATTTGTATTACAAGATTTTTGTGCCTGGACCATACATAATCATTATCGAGATCCCTATCAATCAGGTTTTATTGCAGGAATGGGTACCACTGTTAATTTATTTTTCTCAATGCTTTAAAACTATATTGCCATTCCCAGAAACAGCAAATATATTTTGCTTTTGTGGACCTTCACTCGGCGTTTGACTCTATATCTAGAGTCAAACTCATGACTAAACTTGCCAGAGATAAATGTCCACCCACACTTACTGATTTAATTTATGAATTTCACTCTTCAACATCTGTACAAATCAGAATCACTCTTAATGGTCTACTCTCAAAACCCATTGCCACATCACGTGGCCCTAAACAAGTTTGTCTTTTGGCCTCTGCAATTTTTAATTACTTTATTCACGATATCAAACACAACTTTGCATCTGTGGTGACAGATTCTCCGAAAATTAATGGAGTTTCCATAAAAGCCCTAATGTATGCCGATGATATTGTGTTAATATCTAAAACTCCTAGTGTGTTGCAAAAACTGTTATCTACGTTTGAAGCTTACATAGTCACAAACGAATTGAAAGTAAATACGGCCAAAACACAAGTGGTTATGTACAATCCCAATCGTGGATGCCATACTATGAAGCATTGGTTTATTGATAATGTGAAACTATCTGTCATTCCAGCTTATACATATTTGGGTGTAATCTTCAAAGCTGTAACTAAATCTACAAAGCATCTAAGTCTAGTCGACTCCAAAATTGTTTCAGCTGCTTCTCAGACTTGTATTCTTCTTGGTAGATATGGTAAATTCTCTGTTTTGCTGGCTGCGCATTTTGGAAAATGAAAGTCATTCCTACCATTTTATATGGCCTAGAAGCAGGACCTATCTTGTCTGTTCATATTCTTGATAAGTGGGAAGCTAAATTTTGGCGCAGAGTATTACATCTTCCGCAATGTATCCCAATCTCATGGATACGTTACGAACTGGGTATTAACCCCTTATCTACTACCTATCTTTGGAGACAATGTGCTTTTTTGAGGAAATGCCACATTTCTACTCATACTGAAACTCTATTAAAAATGCTATCTACTTACATGTTTAGCACTGATCATTCATTCTTACAAACATGGCTTAATGTTGCGTATAAGGTTTTGGCTCATGCAGCTATCACAATTGATCTTTTAGTTTCTAATCCAGACAAAGCAAAACTGAAAATGTTCCAAATGGCTTGGATTGATAACCAGCTGAAATGTTTGACATACAAAAATGCTAGCAGCAATCGTTTTCCACCAAAATCTAGAGGAACTTTGGAAAAATATTTGTCTAAAGCTCTTTCTCCATACTATAGACAATTGATTTTGCGCTTTCGTTGTCATATATGGAAAACTAGGGACTTGCTGTGTTCTCGACAAATCTTATCTGTTGATCAGAATATTTGTCGCTTTTGTTTAATTCCTGGTACTCCCGAATCCTAGGAACACCTCATCACTCAGTGTCCATCATTATACACCAAGAGACAAACCCATTTTGATAAGTTTTGTTCTAGTTTTGCTCTGAGTGATCCAAGTGATAGCTGGGCCCGTATTTATGGTTATTCCTCAATAGCTCTTCAGGTAGCAACTGTACATTTTTTATCATCCTTGCTATTGGAAATTGTGTGAGATTCCTTGGCTAATGGATATTTTTTGTGATTGTATCCATGTTTCCGTTTGCTGGTTTTTGTGCACATATGATGTATGTTTTTTTATTCAATTTGCTAAATGTGGTCTTCTTTTGATTGTCTTACTTTATAATGTTAATTCTAAATAGGAACTGATATTGTATATAATGATATTTGTCTTTTCTTTTGTAAATGTATATTGAAAATTTGATTGTTTCAACTAAAACAATATAATAAAAAAAACAGGCAGCTTCTCACATTGTATATAAATTATCAAATAGCTAGGCATGGAGCTCAACGAAGACTGTGATGATGGTTGTGTTGGGCAAATGAACTCTTTGTGCAAACATACCTCACAACGAATGAAGGCATACTTTTACTAGCAACCACCGAGCAGGGTTGTCCTCGATGTATTCCATATGCAAGCATATGCCCTGATATTTAAAATAATCATCTATGTAGACCTGTTTAGGGGCCTCGTCCACACAACAGACAGTAAAGCCAGTAGGAACATGGAGACATAATCAGAAGAGATCAAGGGTGATTGTTTTAAAATGCCATATTTTGTGTATGTGCCCCAGGCAATATCCATGTTTCAATGACGCCTATAGCTCGATCGTCCAAAAGTCCCTGTCAGCCACTGTTCTTCATCCGTCTGCCCGCAGCCAGCCTGTTTTAGCTTGATGCCAGTAGGTTAGTGTTGAAACATTAGTTTACTATTGCATCAGTAGGGTAACATGGGTATGTGAATACCTCAGGGTGGGTAGACCTCACTCCTGATTAGGAAATATACTGGTCCATATCACCAAAATTCCAACAGATAATCTCGGGGTGTCTCACAGCATAGGTTGGTAAAATCTAGGTAGTGTATTTACTCACCCTCTGAGATGTGATGATGTTGTTTTAAAGCATTCGTGCAGCTGCTGTTTAAAGCATCTCAAGGGTTTATGGGGTTGGGCAGATCCCTCTCCTTGAGAAAATGGCACACATCAATATTGTTTCTTCACCATCGCACGCCACTTGCGTTCCCAGATACTGACAACACAAACATCTTGGCTGGTTAGGAAAGTCTGTTTCAACAGGGTGCATCTATACAGCTGTTCATAAGTAGTGCCCATAAAAGTGTTGAAATCCCCGGCAGGGTAACAATCGGGAACATTGTGATGAAAGCAGTCATTGAATTCATAGGCTCTTTCCACCACTGGAACCACTGCATAGCCATCCAACGAATATGGATTGTTGGTCTATGTATAAGAGCAATCAAATTGATACCGTGGAATAGCGTTTCTGTCACCCATGGTATGGATCCTGGGAGAGGAGAGCAGCAAGATTGTTTCAAGTTGTAGAGATAGTTGTCTCTAGATCTGCATATAGCAACTATCCAGCGAGTGCTTTGAAAAGTATTGATGTATAACACTTGTGTCGCACCCTTTTTAGGTGTTTCACAATGCATCTTCTGAATGATCCCATTCCTAAACAAATTACAAGCTAGTCTTAAAATATTGAAATGTTGACATCTTCTTGACAGTAGGGCCTGGCGAAAGTCAAAGATGTTGTGTTCCTTCGCCTTGTACCATACCATGAACTGATCTTTCTCGCTAGGTATCATATACTGAGTGCCGTATTGGTACGTGAGCGGAACTGGGCATATGTAGTTCTGGTTAACCGCTATGTTGAAAAGATGTGGAAAGAAACCCTTTGAACCACAGAAACTGAAATCTCTTGGGAGTTTGCTGGGTTTCATGGACAGCCATGAGCTTAGCACCCCGAGTGATAAGTTTTGCTCTAATTTATTCCCATACCAGTTGTTGCAACACAAAGTATCTATCATAGGATTTGGAATTATGTGCTACAAACAAGTAGCCCGTGAATTTACTTCTTATAAAAGGGCTGACAAAGGCCATCACATACGAGTCACCTGTACATTCCCAATAGCTTTCACCTCTTAGATGCCTGGCATAGATATAGTTTGGTTGGTGGGTTACATTCTCTTGATGAGCCTTCAAATCATACATTAAGTAGTCTTAAATTCTATCTTGAAGTCTACCGGCCGACAGGTAAAACAGGTGTTCATCTGTGTTGACAACAGAAACTTTACACACATGAAAGACCATTACAGTTGTGACCCTTTGGGAGAATTCTTTTGCAGGCGGGGAAGTCAATGCGCAGTTTGCACATGACCAAACCCAATGCTGCTTTCTGAATGTGTGTGTCTTGACAGACCCGAGACATTGCGAACGCGTGATACTGGGGACATTTTGCAGGTTCTTCGTTAAGAGTTTGACATTCCTCTCTTAAACACAGTCGACAGTGATACTGACAACTGTATCTATGTTTGTTTGTGGAAATGTGGTGGCAGTGCTGACAGAGATGTTTAGGCCCAAGGAATCCTTTTAGATTGATTACACCATAGACATGGTGTGTAAGAGGATTCAATTCAGCACTACAGCCAAGTTAACGCCTAGTCTAGAATACTGAATGAAAACCCTTATTGATATACCTTTAGGTCCAGTTCATGCGTTCTGGATGACTACCCTTGTATAACACCCCTCTCTTGGAATCCCCCTGACCCCACTGAGCCAAGAAGTAGTTCTGTTTTGCAAGTTAAAAGGGTTTATTTGATGATTTAAACAATAGATATATATATGACACTTTATAATAAATTAATAATTGAATAGCACACTTAATCTGATATGATAAAGATTGACAACAGAGAATCTGGCACTAGCACACTTCTTTATAATTACTAAGGAGTTGAGATGAAATGGATAAGGTAGCACACTGGTAATTAGGAACAAAAGTATAATGTGGTAGAGGATGCTTTATGTAAGCTCAGGTGGATGCAATATTCAATGAATGCAGTACAGAAGATACTCAATATGATTTCAACCAAACAATGTAATCACTTTTCTCTGGCTATTCACTCCCCCCCTCCTTATGCAATGCAAGGAAATGGGAGGAAGCACACAGTTCTCAGAAATGCAATCAATGTAATTCAGTTCAATCCAGCAAGCTTAAACAGAAGTTTGAAAACACAGGCAAATGCTTTGATAGGTGCTAGCAATGAATGAGAAATATGCTGGAAACGCTCTTAATTCCCTTTTAGAGGTTCAGGATGAGTGGTATCTAGTTAATATTAGTCCAGGCTCACACTAGCAATGATGCAGGGATAGTTAGCAGGTTAAACGAATTTCTGGCAAATGGAAAGCAGGCATCAGCAGTTTTTTTACATGTGAAGAAATTGCAAATCGCGGCAAAATTCGCGGATGCGCCGAGCGCTATTACAGAGGAACCGCAAGGAATATCTCTACCGTTTTGGGGTCCTGGGAAAGCCTAGGATCTCAGGTTCCAAATGAAAGTTATTGCAAGTCTCTAGCCCAAACGGTTGCGGAGATATGAGCAATTTAGTAAAGGTCGTTTTTGGTTTTGTAAATTTTAAACGCACACTTTTTCAAAATGACAAATTTTACTAGAAATGACAGGTGACAGATAGGAGGCAGTTCTACTTAGGTTAAATAGATTGAATTAGATGAATTTAAACTAAGAGATGTGTTCTGAGTTTTGCTCAGTACTCACAAGAGATTTTGAACAGGAAAGCGACTTGGTCACGATCTTCAGTCTGGTCAGGTCTTTCCGGATTCTGCTCACAGCGCCTGGTCTGGTCTCGGCTAGGCACAGCACTGCTTTCTCTCTGGTCTGGTCTCTGCTAGGCACAGCACTGCTTTCTCTCTGGTCTGGTCTCTGCTAGGCACAGCACTGCTTTCTCTCTGGTCTGGTCTCTGCTCTGGATAGATTGAAGTCTCTAGTTTGGCTTTCTGGAGTTTGATGGAGGTAAGTATGGATTTTTCCGGCAGGGCTTCCAGCGGCAGATGAAATTGAATGTCTCTATGTGTCCTGACTCTCTGCTTTTATCTGTTTCTTGAGAATGGGTGTGTGTGTTGCATCACTAGACTTGCCCCTCTCATTCGTCATTGGTCAGGCTTCCATTCCTCCGCTTGATTGGCAAACTGAACTGTGAGTCAGATTGATGTCATTTTATGATCTCTTGAAACCACCTCCCTTATCATCTGTGCACCCAAATATATATATGATCAAAATCCATACTTCAGAGTTACACAGTTGTTTGAAATTACATATACATGGTGTGGCTGAATTTAGCCATGTCTATGTCCAAATCTGCTCATTCTCGGAGCTTGCATTCAAAGAGTGTACATAATTGACTTTTTAACTGCTTTTTCAATTTCCGACATGGACCCAACTTTACATACATGTGTGCAGGGGGTAGGGACATTAACTGATGAAGTTTCAGATTTTTAACATGCACACATTTAGAGTAATATCCACTTTTCCGCTAAAACCCCCCTGAACATACCACCGGTTCCTACCACGTCTTAAACTGTGGGCAGAAAAATCACAAGAATTATGGTATCATTTATAAAATTTTCACATGTCCGCTCTATGAGTTATTCATCTTTTTAAAGTTATGTTCTGGCTCCAAAGGGGTGTGGTTTACCCTCAGCACAAGGTTGAATTTCTGGTTCTTTCCAGTTCTGCCAAGCCAGCTTGCTCTCACAGGCAGTGCTCCTCCCAGCTCCTGCCAAGAGGAAGCTACAATTTACGACTGCGGTAATAAAAACCTTTGCCTGAGTGAAGAGGGCTTTGTTCACTCTCTTGCAGAGCACAGATAATTCAATTATCAGATGGATGGCATATCCTTAGCTTGGGCAGCAAAAGGAAGGTTGGCCTGGGAACACAGTGGTGACTCAAGTTTCACTCCTGATGGGTAGTTGCTAGGCAAAATCAAGTTCCTTAAGCCAGACCTTCAGCTAACTTTTGTTGCTTTTAAAATAACTTGTAATTTTACACATGCAGCTAGAATGCTGATTCTAAGTGCAAAACTATGACATTTCAACAGTTACAAAGGCATGTGACACCAAACATAGGTCACTCATTTAATTTAACATTTTCGATTTTGGTGGTTTTAAATCCAGTTGCAGTTAGGCTTAAGCTGCTGACTCCATAGCATTTTTGTTATAAGCATTGTTTTTGGGCTCTTCATTTCCCAGATTTTGTAGGCACACAAAACTCCCTTCTACCAAATGTCTGCTGGTGTTCAGTGAATATTTTGCACATATTGCAATGTTTGAAATAGGCATTTTGCTTGCCTTCAGAAAAACACACAGCGTGGTTTTAAAACGCCGGCTTTTGGATAGTGGTGAGTACTGGTACTGCACTCATTTTTGGGATTTAAGAAATGAATTCCCCACACTTCTAGGTTGCATTTGGCAATCAGCATTGCCATTCCCAATGGTTTCAGACTACTGTGCGGGTAGTCCAATGGTGGTTTTAAAGCGCTTTGAAGCTAACCGGCGCTACTGTTTTTCCTTTGGCAACCCATTTCCCTCATGGCAACCCGGCCTTTCATTCTCGCACTGGTGGGTGGCAAGTGAGGCAACCATTTTGGTGGGCGCACAAACTGCGCAGCTTTCCTGGATTTCGGCGCACATGTGGGTTTTCCGCCATCTTGAATTTCCTAAGCCCACAGCACCAAATGTTGTAGCAGGATAGCTTAAACGTGGGTCAGGACACCCAACAGGTGGTTGTGGTGTGAAGCAAACAAAATGTTTCTGGTTGTTTTAACCATTTGTGGAAAATATGGTCACACCCCATTGTTAAAGTAGAGTATCTTGAGGGGCCTATCAAAATATTCCACAAAGAGAGACAGCTCGGGACCTGACATATTTCAAGTTTTGCACTGGATCTTTTGGGAAGTGCCAAAATGAATATCTGACACCTCTCTGAACAATCAGTTTGTCTGTTACAGTGTCTGTGAGAATCGTTATGTGTGACTGTTCATGATTTGTTGTATTTTTTCTAATAAAACTGGTTTGAGGGGGGTCAATATTTGATAGTTATAACTCTTTGCATTCCTCTGGCATGTTTGATAACAGGGATTTTCCCTGAGCAGTTATTGAGTAACTGTGTTAGGACCAACTATCACTGTCGTACACCTACTGTCATAACCACTGTTGTACACCCACTGTCATAACCACTGTTGTACACCCACCAGGTCTCTGAAGGATAGCGGTGGCATGGTGAATTTCCGAATTTGTGAGATTCTCAGGGGCTATTGTACTGTTTTAAACCTGTAGAAACCTGTCTAATGTTGTGTCACAAAATGCACTAAAAAACAAACCTGTGACTGGTGTGTTGGTCTCAACAACTGCCCCATTGGCTAGCGGGGTATCTGACCGCGACCCTACATCTGTCCCACAGGTTCCCACTGATAAGGCGATAGTAGCACCTGTAAGGAACTCATGGTGGCAACAGTAAAGACAGACACAAGGGATCACAGTTCAAGGGGGTTTATTAAACTGTATGTGCAGGTTGGAAAAATGCCTAATCTAAACCTAAATCTAAGATGGGAGCAAGCTACAACCATCAAATAATAATAAGGCAGCCCTAGTGGCATCTTGTCATATAAAATGGCTGATACTAAGAAAATAACTATTGTCAATCCTTATGCTAAATACAAAAGAGTGTGGGATAAGGTTTACAAGAAAGAAAGAAGTGTTCACAAATGATAAGCCAGTATGTGGTAGCCAGTGGTCTCCCCTCCCCACTTTTTGAGCACAGAACAAGGTGGGACTCCTGAGCACAGCACACACTCAAGCTTTCCCAGCACAAGACAACAGTTCCGCTCTCAAATATCAGGACCATCAGTGGTTAAGTCTATTTTCTTCAAAAAGTCTCTTGCCTCCAATAACCTGATGTGTTGTAAACAATATACAAAAATTCCTTTCTACTTGTACGTTGGGTGATGTCTTTTCATCCCTGAATCCCTCTCTTCTGGGCTCAGATCCACAAACAGTTTTTATAGATATCAGGACCTTCGGTGGTTGACTATCTTGCTTTTGAAGGCCTTACAGGTCCACTCACAAACAAATAGTTTGTTTTGGATTGCACTTGGGGTGATGATTCTTTACCCCTAGGACTCTTCTTCCGGGGTCAGATCCCTCCGTCGGGTTCACTCTGGCTTGTATTTAAAAGATTTCTCTGAAGCATTCATGCGTTGTGGGGTGATGTTTTTCCACCACTGGATCCCCCTCTTCCGGGTTCAGACCCTTCTCAAATGTTTGCCTCCCTCCGTCGGGTTCACTATGGCTCTCATTCTCATGCTTTCTTCTTTTGCTTTCACAAATCTTTGGGTGATGACTTTTCACCCTTGGAGCCCCCTCTTCCGGGCTCAGATCCTTCTTGAATGTTAGCCTCCCTCTGTCGGGTTCACTATGGCTTGGAGTTAAAATAATTTCTCCTTTCACATTCATAAGCCTTAATGTCTTTTTAAACAGTTCACTGTGGACATCCTTCTGTCGGGTTCACTCTTGTCAACACACTGTTCATTGGGACCTCAGGCTCTGCCCCATTCCATTGGCATCCCTCTGTCGCATTCACTCTTGAAAAGTATTGCCTTTCACACAGTTCTTTCTCTTTCTCACTATGCCAGATTCATCCCCCTTAGCTTTGCAATCACTTGCATGACCACTTTCACCTTTTGCTTGTGGCTCTGCTAGGGCCTTCTGGGATTGCAGTCCATCAAATGCGGGGTCAAACAGAGTCTCTTGAGTGAGCACCCATGGTGTGCCAGTCCCTTCTGCAGCTGGTTTTCCCTTAATGTTCACAGTTCTTTAAACTTTTCTTAATTTGTCACTTTGTGACTTTCAATCAACACAGTTCGGTTTCTTATCGGTTCTCCCCTCGACTCACCGGCCGTGATGAACCGATTGGCTTTCCTCATATTTGGAGTCAAGGACGGTACCACGGTGTAGGCATCTTTCTCTGTCCTTCTTATCAGCGTAGGCATGCCCTGTGTACCGTTGACACCTGCTGCAACACACTCTGGCTATTCTTTGCGGTCTTACGTTACCTCCCATTGAGGTTTCGGGGGTCTAGGTCGGAAAGGGCAAGGCCGCTTCTCTGCTCGTTACCCTTTCGATTCTCGCCACCTTTCTCCTCCTCTGTAACTGCCGTGCTTTTATAGCTGTTTCGTCATGCGGTCTTCCTTGCTTGTCGTATGCTTCACCTTTTATCCCAATGGGGAAAGGAAAGGGCCATCAGGTGTGTGTTATTTTGATCAGTTGCCTGACTTTGGCTGACCCTTGTGTTGGGCATGTCAGGTAAACTGCTTTATTGTTAGTCTGTTGCATTTTCGTGCCATGAGAATGTGTCTGTGTCGAAAAAGGAGGGAGGTTGTTTTTCTAAGTATCCTACGTGGTAGGATGGGGACAAAGTGTCATAAGGAAGGAAGAAAGGGGGTGGTTGGTTAACTGGGAAAAGTGAACTCTGTGTGCTTTGAGCCTTGAATAGGGGGGATTATGGGAATAGTAGTGTTTTGTCAATTCTGATTGGGATTTCCGGATTAATAACCAGCTGGATAGGGAGAGGAATGGCTGGGAGTTGTTGGTTATGTACCTGGAAAATTGGGACTCTGGGAGATGTAGTTACCCACGGTAACGTTGATCAGGTTCCTAATTGGTTTCACAGACAAGGAGGGGTTGTTGGATTTTGATGAGGGAGAATGACTGGGGGGAAAAGGGTTTAATTTGGAATAGCGTATAAAGGCCTCAAGGACTTTGTCCTCTTCCCTGGTGTAATACTGCATCTCACCAGGAGTATCTCGGCATACACGTCATACAACTCAATAAGATAAAGATCCAATTGCATTTAAAACTATCCCACGCTAAATTCAAATCTTGTACAATATAACATATATTTTAAACAGTGAAATCCATAAAAATAACTATCATGTACAATTCATTACAGAGTTTCCTGTCTCAACAAGGCATATTCCCAAACATAGAAACCTGCCAATATTAAATACATCATATGTTCACTTATACATTTTAAACAGCACTACCCAGTTTTAAGCAAATACAAATCAGCCACGAATTTGCCCAAATTGTATTCCTTGAATACAGCTTTTCAAAATAAATTAGGAAATGCTTCAAGGTTTGAGGTACATTTCTGTCTTCACCGATCCTACAAAATATTGATTTCTTCTGAAGGATCATGGTTAGTCCAAGGCCATACACCTTCAAAGTGACTAATATGTTAATTATAAACTCCATAAAACATCTTCTTTTATTTTATCTAGAAAAAGAGCCATGTAGGTTTGCGGAATGGAAAGAACAACACATACTCCTTTTCAGAGATGATTTTGATTATCCATCCAATCCCACAAACAAACCTTGTTTAAAGTCATTACTAATCTAACCAGGGGTAGGGTCTTTACTCTCCGTGCTATTTCTCTAAACAATTTTTCATTTTATTCCCCAAAACTAGTCTCCTCCAGGCATAATTTACAATCAAAGGCATCATGCAGTATTTTTGTCAGGCTTTTGGTACTAGCATTTTAATTTCAGTGCAAATTCCTTTCCTAATTTGAGCCATGGTAGCCAGGTCAATAAAACCTATTTTACACCAAATATATTGAACTGGGATTCTTCTATGAAGCCGAAGAGTTGAACACCAAAATCTCCCTTCCAATTTAATCAACCATTTATCTATGGATTTGTTTCTAGATTATTATTATCATTATTAGGGTATTTATTTAGTGCAGACATAGCTTTGGGAAGCAACATAGTTCTTTACTATCATAGCGGGTCAAATGAGTAAATGGGGCAGGGAGAAAGCAGGAAGTTTGGTAGCAAGGGATCTACAATCAATCAGGGGAGGAGAAAGTGGGAAGCAGATCACTCAGTCTCAGAGAAGTCGCGCAGTGGAGGGGGAGTGGACCTAGGGGCTGGACACCACTCCTGCCATTGCACAGATTCTTTGTTTATAGGCGGTTATTACTGGACTCCACTGTACCTTAAAGCAATAACCCTTAAACACACCATAACTGGTTGCAACCTATGTCCAATTCTAGAATGTGTCACCATCTTGTAACTTGTCATTTAAAGCCATAACAAGTCATACCAAATACTGAGTGACAATATCTATTTTTATAGCAGCAAACTTTCTCGTAAAGATCTTTCTAATTTTCTTTCCTGAAAAAAAATATAATTTTAGCCTTTTGACAATTTATTTCAAAGGAATACTTCTTTGGAAAGCAAGATCGGTGTAGTCCAAAAGAAACACGTCGTATTGCCATCCAACGTGGTGAGATCCTGCATTTGAAAGGTTTAAGAATTGTTTCAAGTGTGCATGTATAAGAGGAACTGAGTCAACATGCAGCTTTTTTTAACTCCATGATTGGTTTGAAACCATTCTGTGATTAACTCCCTCAATGCCTAGTGTATTCCTTAATGCCTTCTTTTCATGTAATTACACTGTTAAGTTGCACAAACCCTGTTCAATGCCCCAAGCCTCCATCTATCGTCATCGTCTTTCACTCGGTTGAGAGCAACCAACAGGTCAAGAAAAGTGTCACAGCTGGAAGAAGAGGCTAGAGTCACCAGGTAAGTTACACACAAGTCTTCTTTATTGCCTCCTTCGACAGTGCCCAGTACACAGGTATGTAGATATAATGTAGGTTGTAGGTACACCGGGACCATCACCCAGTCTGCTAGTGACACTCTCCCAGTCACTCAATAACTGTCTCCACTAGAATGCATACACTCAACCAAAACCAGCACCCACACAACTTGTCATCAACAGAACACTCAACTCCATGACATTACACACCTAAGTAACCACAACAAAAAAAACACAAAGAGGGTGAAATGATTGGGACATAAGGCTCTATTCACCGTAATATGTAATACAAGGAGATTATGGGTCATCGACAAGCCCTCGCAGAATTCTTTCTGGCAAGGTTGCATTAATTAATGCTTCATTGCCCATCTTTCAACTCGATTCATGCTCGATTCTTAATATTGAAGCACTCTTTCACTGTGTGTCTTGGCAGGGGATGCATAACACACCGTGAGAGTGATAAATATTTCCTCCATGCCCCTCATTGACTTACTTAGTGACAAAGGGGTAAAGACTGCTGTCCAGCAGTGTGTCATGATTTTGGGGGCTCTCCAGTGGAAGCCCAGCGTAGGCCTTTGGGTGTCACACCCCCAAACCTCAAGCACCAGAAACTGCCTCCTCTACTGGTGCCAACCCCACTGGACCGTGTTGTTTGTGCAAAATAAGCAGTGCCTAACGATGTGCATTCCATGAAAACATTACTCTTCAGTTCCATTCTGCTCACTGTTTGCCCTACTACCAAGGGCATACATCTGCACTGGGGAGGGGGGGTGGGGGGGCTTGAAATAGAAACTGCTTTGGTGAGCTGTGCTATAATACTCCCGAAATATCCCCAAAACTGCAGTAAATATGCAGTGGTAAAAATGACTATGTTCCATGTGCTTTTGCTACCAAAGTGTTTACTGTGATTCTTTTGCTGCAGTTTTTTCATGATTTTATTAACCTCCGTTCAGCTGCACATTGTGAGGACACCAGAGTACACTCCTGACATCCCCTCAAATCAATATCCCCTTTCCCACACTCATTATCATTTCTTTTTTTTAATTAATCTGTGGTCGATTGATTTCATTGCAGTGATATTCCGCAGGGAAAACTATGTGCAGTGAATGTTCTGCAATGAATTGGCATATTATTTAATGTTGTTCCTGTTATGATGTGCCT
Source organism: Ambystoma mexicanum (assembly GCF_040938575.1). Taxonomy (NCBI): domain Eukaryota; kingdom Metazoa; phylum Chordata; class Amphibia; order Caudata; family Ambystomatidae; genus Ambystoma; species Ambystoma mexicanum. The sequence goes on from NC_090936.1 coordinate 1,027,918,564, forward strand.
GCAATGTATGCACGAGTATGATGGGCTGAGAGAATGTTGGTGTGCTGCAGCAGAATGTTTGGGTGTGAATGCTGTGTCAAGGTTCTAGGACTAGTCAGTTGGTGGAAGCTAGCCTCCGTGATGGGACCCAGTGGTTCGCTCTATAACATCTTGTAATGAACTGTGAATAAAGCTTACTTGAAGAACCTAAGCAGAGTGTCAAGAAGATAGCTTTTCTACATTGGCGACGAGGAAACAAAAGAAAAGGAACCTGTCTGCAAAGATAAGATGAGCAGTCTGCTGAGGGGGGAGCAGCAAAGAAGGAGAGGTACCACTGCCCCCCAATAGAAGTAAGGCCCATCACCCAGGGGAAAAAGAGTTGGGGAAATATAAGGCCCAGAGGGTAAGAGACATTTCCCCGTGCTGAGGAAACAAGGAGGGGGAAGACAGTATAGGAATACTTTTGAAAAAAGTATAAAGGGAGTTGCACAAACCCCATAGGAGAGTAAGGGCCGGGATATAAGAAGACTCACGGCAAAGAAGAAGCGCACCCTTAGCCATGTATAAGTACATGAAGGGAGAGAAGCCCCAGTGCAGGCTAAAAAGGGAATATGCGCAAGCTGCAGAGGAAGCTGGGAAATACCATGTGCGTAGTACAAAGGAAGTTAAAGGGGCCTAAGGTAAAGACGTACTAGTATCTATGAATGGGTGATGCACAACCACATCGGAAGAAATGGAGCACTGTGCAAATCCAAAGGGCAACTCAACATTAACATTCATGTGGACACTCAATTCTGATATAAATGTGGCTAAGTGAGTAACCCTTTGTGTGCCACGCAACGAGACGTAGGTTCAGGGTGAGGAAGACCTGAACACCAAGAAGGTATGCTGCAGTCCAAAAGAGGTACAGCAGTATGCACAAGTGGGACAACCAGGGACTCACCCCTTAACTTCCCCAACTGATGGATGCTGGAGGGAGAACCGCACTGCGTATCTGCAAGGGCAGAATTATGATGTCACCCTCACTGACCAGCAGGATGGCAAATGCATGGAATGCCTGCTTTCCTATAGCTTTTTCTTCAGTTGTTCATCACATTACTGAAGCCACGTGAACTCCGGCACAATGGTAAACAGAAAGAGAGGCACAATCTTAGAGTAAGGCACCTGTCAGCGTGACTATGCATGCTTATCTAAACAGGAAATATGAAGGGTTAAAGAAAAGCACAGCACCATAGGGGTGTATGCCTCTGTTGTTTACGGTAGAAGGTGAAACTGGCCCAATATGGGACAATGGAGCGGGAGCGAAGCAGGATGTTGCACAGTTCGCCCCAAAGAAAGGGAAAGTGGCATATGACCGGAGCAAACCATGCTACAGCACAGTCCGTGTTGGTATTTGTGAAGAAAAGGCAGCCCGCGGAGAGTGAGTGAAATCTACGTATGTTAATTAGAAGATGTGCAGACACAAAGAAGGAAGAAGTGGCGCATGGCATACCGCCATAAGGTGAAATAATGCGCAGAGAGCAGGAAAATGCTTTGAAAATGTAGCACAGAGGAAGCTCAAGCTACTAGTTGCGGGAATCGTATGAAGTGAAGTACAGAGAAAGCTGAAGCTACTAGTTGTCAGAAGTTTTGTTTGCTGATACATTACCAGTATCCTTTGAGAAGTGTTATTAAGCACCACATTGCGGGTTATGAATATGTGTTATGAAGTTATTCATCCTTATTTGAGACAAGAAATATATATATATATTGAAGTTCATAGCAAGAGATAAGTGGGATTGGAATGAGTGAGTATAGTTAACAAGTGTTAATTAAGTTTAATTTTCCTCAGGGGAAGAGTTTATGCATGGTTAATGGGTGATCCACATGTTAAATAGCAAACAATTTTGAGGATTTTCAGGGTAGAGGTCCAAAGCACCTATGGACCTTTGGAAATATAGTGTAAGAGTGCAAACCTAAGGACTTTCAGGAAACAAAGTAATTGCTAAAAGAAATAGCAGCAAGAAATGTGCCAAAGTGGTGTGAAAAGCTGTGAGGTGGGTTATTATTAACCTTTTGAGGACTTTCAGGGTTAGAGCTGATACCCAGCATGGACTTTTAGGAATTTCAGTTTAGTGTTCTAAGATGAGCAATGTTAATTGTTATATGGTAGGCATTGAATTTTGTGTATTGATAATGCCCCATGAGAAGTTGGATGAAGTAATGGATGGGAATGGTGTGTCCCACAAGGTTAGAGGGTCGCGCTTTCCAAGTGTGAGTGTGGATATGGTGTCCCACAGAATTGCAGGGTTGCACCTTCTAAGATTGTGAGTTTGGTCCACGAGGTTAGAGAATCGTGCTTTCCAAGTGTGAGTGTAGATATGGTGTCCCACAGAGTGGGAGGGTTGCACCTTCTGAGATTGTGAGTTTGGTCCACAAGGTTGGAGGTTTGCACTTTCCAAGTGTGAGTGTGACTATGGTATCCCACAGACTTGGAGGGTCGTGCATTCTGAGATTGTGAGTTTGGTCCACAATGTTGGAGAGCTGTGCTTTCCTAGTGTGAGTGTGTTTATGGTGTCCCACAGAGTTGGAGGGCCGCGCCTTACAAGGGTACATGTGGGTGTGGTGTCCCAGAAGGTTTGGTGGTTTGTGCCTTCCCAATGTATATGTGGGTGTGGTGTCCCACAAGGATTGGAGGGTTGCGCCCTCCCCTAGAGAAGTGAGAGTAAGCAGAATGTATTCCGTACCAACTTAGGGATGTAGGCATATCCCGAAATGGTTGAAGAGTGATGCATGGAAGACAGCAATTGTAGAGAGGGGGTCGCCCACTATGTACGCATGTGGAGTATATTGGGGGGATGCTCTCCAGACTGTTACGAGTTGCATCTCTCCTTAAAAAGATGTCACGTTAGTGTGTTCCCCGTGTGTATCCTTTTGTGGTTTGTGTGTGCAGAGAGGGAGATGTGTTGTGATGTGCCTGTAATGTATGCATGTGTATGATGAGCTGAGAGAATGTTTGTGTGTTGCAGAGGAATGTTTGGGTGTGAATGCTGTTTCAAGGTTCTAGGACTAGTCAGTTGGTAGAAGCTAGCCTCCGTGATGGGACCCAGTTTTTTGCTCTATACAATCTTGTAATGAAATGTGAATAAAGCTTACTTGAGGAAACTAAGCCAAGTATCAAGAAGATAGCTTTTCTACAGTTCCCATGAACTAAATTAAATGTTCTCTTAATTGATGTATCTGTTTTTAAGGTATGCTTTTGGTTTCTTACATATTTAGTAGTGGTGTGGGGACACTACTGCCTTTTAAGTTCAGCACAGCACCCCATCTTTTGCACATCCGCATTTACTACTGTGAGGGTGTACTTTCAAAAAGGGGGGAATATTCTGTACCCTTAAATTACCCTTAAGCACTTTTCGATCACCCTCTCCACCTGCTCTAAACCACACTACTCCAAAGCACACATTGGTTGCAATTACTATTCAAATAGGCCTTTTAAGCATCACTTAAAGCATACATTTACATACATATAAAATATTGACCCTGGTCTTATCTGCATTCTCTGCTTGGCAGGGCCACAGGATAGGCTCAGCAGCCCCATGCACAATGACCAATAGGCGTGGATACAGTCGCTCTAGGTATGTTCGAAAAAGCACGGTCATGGACAAAAAACAATTGATAGTCCGGTAAACAAGTTGTTCCAGAAACCCAGTTGCACATTTAAAAAAAACAAGGCAGGTTTATAAACAATATTCAGTAATTGTTTACATATATTTGCCAAAAAGTCCCCAATGAAGCAAGTGAAATAAATCACAGCGAAGTGTACATTTTTTTTTAATTCATATAACGTGCCAAAACTCATATCAAAGTGTATATATTTGTTGAATTCATATATAATGCTAAAATTCATATCAGAATCAAAACACAGAAACAATCAAATAGGAGACATATTACCTGTTGATTATACAAAGTGGTTCACGATAATTTCAACTTAAATACGTGTAGAAGGCAATGCATTTCTGGAAAATATCCGTTCTTGCAAGGTAACCTCGCTTAAATCTCCTGCAAATCACAAATGCAACATTAGTACCTATCTGTGTGTTTGAGAGCCAAGAATTGATCCATATCTCAATAGAACGAAAAAACAATACACAACCTCAAAACTCATTTAGCGTATTATTATGTGTTCCACCCCTCAAAACATCATCAGTGAAAAAGTTGTAGGTTACCCGCGTCTGTGTGTCATTGGATGTTCACAAGTTCCCCAAAGATACTTGTCTGTTTACGGCCGTCTGCACTGAAAACCTGGCAGGCCAATGCTGAAGCGTGGGGGTGCTGGAAAGCTGCTCCTAAATATAGAAGCAGCGTGTCCACGTCCCAAAGCCAGGGCCCCCGTACTGGAACTGCATTGTCACTCTTATACGCTCAAACTTTATCACAGTGCCACCATCTTGAGAGAGTGACTAAATTAAGCAACATTAAGGGAAAATATAGGAAAAATGCGGATTACCGCGAATTGAACGAATTAGAAATGTTCAAGGGAGAAAAAAACGAAAATCATTTGAGCAAAAATGACTTTCGGTTTTCACTCACCCCAACATTTCTGACAACCCACTGCTCCCCACTCCCTTACTTACCACTTGGCGGCACACCTCCTTGTGTGTGGCTTTCTCCTGCTTCCCTCTGTGACGCTGGTTCCCTTCACTTACGTGAATGGGAGCCAGCGCCGCAGGGTCCTTTTTTTTCAGTTTATTGAATAGGGAGTGGGGCACAACCCCGCCATCCCAGATGGCATTAAAGTGAACAAGGATATGGGGAACACCCATGCAGCCACTGCGGTCCTTGTTCACTACAATGACAGCAAATGGGGATTTGTTCGACATTTTTGTTTCTAGTAATTTTCGTACAGCCGATTGTCAAATAAACCTCTCATTGTTTTTTTTTATCTGATTAAATCTGCCGATACTGAAAAATACACATACAAGTATAAAATCAGTCATTCAATCAGGGTACTCATACCTCCACCTACCATGTCACAGGTATACCTAGAAAAACAAGTCACATATTCCTAATGACCTGGAGGAGGCACAGATGACAACATGGGAGCATTGAGATGATTGGCTGCCAAATGCAAATTTGAAAGAATCCCAGAATAAAATGTGAAGGATCAAATACTAATGAATATGTACAACAAAAGAATAAGAGAATGATTATGGACAGGCTCAAATCCGGATTTATATACTACCATTGAAATAGCTAGAAGTATCCTTCAGTATTGAAAATGTAGGCACTGCAGGGGGGAAAAGGATTACAAAAAGATGTACAAAGAGCTCATGTGAATCCAGCAAGAGTGAATAGTGACTCTTCTTTCAGATGTGGAAAACATGATCATCTAGCTAACAACAGGCACTATCGCACGGTTGAGAAGGAGCACTCCAATTGTGAGCAAAGAGGACATTTTGAAAGGATGTGTTTCTTGAAAAACAGAAGCAGAGTAAGCTATATAAAACCAAATATAGAGCTGCGAGAGGACGACAGATAAGACTTTGTCTTAATGGTTGATGCAGGGGAAGATACACATGAGTGAGCTCGACCTTGGTGCGGTGTCTTATTCAGTGGATATAGAAGGAAATTTATTACTGACTCTGACATAGCATATTTTTGGAGATTGCAAATTGTACAAACCAGATATTTATCCAATTCGTTATGGAGGTGAAACATTGGCATTTTGGCATTTTGGGTTATTTTCCTTTTTTTTATTTTTTATTTTTTAACTTTTTTTATTTGACTTGACAACATACCAGAGAACAACAGGGGCCACATGGCACCAGCAATAAGAACCAAGCGATACACATATTAAGCAGTACATCCTGAGTAAACTTAAGGATGCTGGAGCGAGGCAATATACAAAGTATTAATAACTGTACCAGGGGGAACAACATCTACGGGGAACCTTCCGGGGAGGAAGAGGGAGAATTTGACGGCAAAGCCATGGAGGAAATATAATCTTGGATTTCCGCCAGATGTCCCTTGGCCTTGAGTGTGGGTGTTGCATTGCGTTCCAGGACTCCTCCGTATCATGAGCCCATGTGATCGTCCTGATCCACTGAGTATAGGTAGGCGCCCTAAGGCGGAGCCAACATAGCAATATGCAACGGTCTGCCAACAGCATGCAGAGACCTGTTAGTTTCTTAGAGTCACGGGGCAACTGAGAGAGGTCATGAAACAGGCAGTGCAGTGGGGTGGGGACAATAGTGTGTTCCAGAATGTCTGAGACTGTGGAACAGATGTCCAACCAGAATTGGGTCAGGTGAGGACAGTACCATAGCATATGGATATAGGAAGCTTGATCCATGCCACACCTGGGGCAGATGGGAGGGACGGAGCAGAACATGCGATGAAGTCTCATTGGTGTATGATGGTATCTGTGCAGGATCTTGAATTGGATTAGTTTAAATGTGGTGTTGTAGGACACATCATGGGTGTGGGCGCACATTCGGGACCATCTCTTGTCAGTGAGCTCAACCCCGAGATCCTCCTCCAATCTGCGCCTCAGTTTGGTGAAGGGGGGGCTGGTCTAGTCTGCAACAAGGAGTAAAGTCTTGACACCTTACCCCTGAAGGAGAAAAAGGAAGAAAGCTCCGCAACTATAAGCTCGTCAGGCGGTAAGGCGGGGAAATCAGGGTATCTGGATTTGAGATTCTCCCAGAGTGACGAGTATTATAGCCACACCGAGGGCCGACGTTTGAGGGAGAGAGGGAGATCAAGCCACTCGATAAAGTTTCCCTGTTCGTAGGCATCACAAAGTTCCAAAAAGCCGGCATCCGCCCAGTGAGATACCACTGATTGTGGAACATACAGAACGTCAGGAAAGAAGTTGCATAACGGCAGATCCCCGTGGAATGGGTGAAGTGTGTCGACCATTGTCCAGAGTTTGGTCAATCCTAAGGATGTACTAGCTACCGGGTCTGCAGAATCTGAGTCGGGGGGATTGGCTTGAGGATCAGGGATCCACTCTCTCGGTCACAGACCGTTAGTTTCTCAAGGTCGGACATGTGGGGGAGGATCAATGGTGTTAAACCAATGTGCGGCAAACTGAGACTGGGCCACCACCCAGTATCTGATGAAATCTGGGGTGCTAAACCCACCTAATTCCTTGGGGGAATTTAGTGTAGACAGTTTGAGGTGAATTGCCCCTGAGTGCCAAAGGAAGATGTTGCTTATACGGCGTACTGTTTGGAAAAAAGCGTCCCCAGGCCACACAGGCAGATTGGTAAATCGGTAAAGTAATTGAGGTAATACAACCATTTTAAGTATTCCAATTCTGCCTGCCAGTGAGATGGGGAGTCTGGCCCAGCTGGTGGTTTTTGCTGCCAGGTTAGTTAGGTAATTCTGGTAATTGTTATTGCGCAGCTGCGCCGTGTGACGGGAGACCACCACCCCCAATTAAGTGATATTAGACGGAGACCAGTTGAACCCACATAGGTCAAGGGGGGGTTGTGTGGAGTCTGTAAGTGGGAATAGGGCAGACTTGGAGCAGTTTACTTTCAAGCCAGATATGTCCCCAAAACGGGCAACATCTGCTAGTATAGGGGCAAGGTTGGTTTCCGGGGAGCGGATGTACAGAAGGGCATCGTCAGTGTAAAGGGAGACTATATCAGATTGGCCGGCTGTGCGCAATCCCCCATGCGAGTGAGATTGCCGAATCATGTCAGCGAAGGGCTAGATGGCTAAGGCGAAAATGAGCGGGGAGAAGGGACATCCTTGACGCGTGCCCATGGATATCTGGAAGGGAATGGAACACCTGTCTTCCGTACGGACTCTGGCCGATGGAGCGGTGTAAAGCAGCTTTATCCAGGTTCGGAAGTTGGGGCCGAACTTGCATTTCTCGAGAACTCGCCATAGATATTTCCACGAGACCGAGTCAAATGCCTTCTGCATGTCCAGTGTGGCTGCAACCGCCTGTGTGGCCGGGCTGATCCTGCTGATCACATTGAAGATCCTTCTCAAATTCAGGGAGGTGGACCTACCAGGGACAAATCCCGCCTGGTCGGGATGGATGATGTAGGGCATGTATGGGGCTAGTCGGTTGGCTAGCAGTTTAGCATATATTTTAATGTCACTGTTAATCAACGAGAGAGGTCGATATGGGCCGCACTGAGTAGGGGGCGTACCAGGTTTGAAGAGCACTGTAATCAGTGCCTCCCGGAGAGATGGGGGAAGTATTCCCCTGTTGCTCGATTCCTCCCATAGGGCCAGTAGGTGCGGGGCCAGGTGAGACTTGTATTGTTTATAAAAGTCCATAGGGAGCCCATCCAGACCAGGGGCCTTCCCAGAAGGCAGCGACTCAATGGCCTCGATAAGTTCCTCCGAGGTGAAAGGCCTCCCAAGGAAGCTGCTGGCGTCAGCTGACAGGACTGATAGGGGAAGATTCTCTAAATAGGAGTCAATTTTGGGTACGTGGGGCCGTCGGCTTCAGAGTACAGGGAGGTGTAGAACGAGAGGAATTCAGAATTGATATCCTGTGGGGAGGTGGCGAGTGAGCCATCAGGTATCACTATGGCCAGAATATTGGGGGCTCCGAGTTCACAGCGCAGCAGTCTAGCTAGCATTGGGCCCTGTCGATCTCCTTCACCGTATTCCCTCACCGACTGAGGGGAGTCCAGGAATTTAACCTCACGCTCGGCAAGGGCATGGAACCTGTCCAGCTCTGATCCCAGCGCCGCTAGGGTGGTTGGGGAGTGATTTTAGGCATATTGGGACTCGAGGATGGCCAGGGCTGATTTGCTAGTGGCAATAGCTGCGCGGATACCCTTCACGATGCCACAACCTTTGGAAATGGTGATCCCTCTTGTGTGCGCTTTAAAGGATTCCCAGAGTACAGCTTGTGTAGATACAGAGTTTGTGTTGATCTCGAAGAATTCCTCGATGGAGGACTCGAGTTCGGTCGCGAAGACCTGGTCAGGAACCGAATAAGGGCTCATCCTCCACTACCTGGTTTTATTTGTGTCCAGTCCCCCGTTTAAGGAGATAAGTACCGGTGAATGGTCTGATCGCGTCCTGGGAAGGATATCCAAGTGAGTTAGGCATCTGACCAGCATTTCCGTAATCAGCAATCTGTCTTTTCTAGAATGGGAATAATGTACTGAGAAATAAAAGGAGTATGTGCGGGAGTCGGGGTTCATCAGACACCAGGCATCCACTAGTGCCAGACGCGGAAGTGTGGTAAGGACAGTGTATGCTGCTTTGGACAGTTGACGAGGCCTAGAGCCCGATCTATCTAGGGTGACATCCAGTATTGTATTAAAATCACCTCCCCATAAAATAGGAATCAGGGGGTAGCCTTCAAGTAGGGAGGCCAGGTGTAGGTAGAAATCAGGGTCGTCAACATTAGGACCATATATATTCAGGATGACTACCTCCTGGTGTTGCAGCTTGCCAATGATCAATACATATCTACCAAGCGGATCTATGTGGGAGTGATGACATGTGAACCTCAGGCTCTTGTGTATTAAGGTGAGAGTGCCACGGCTTTGAGTGGAATAGTTTGTGTAGTACCTCTGGGGCCCCCATTGCTTAGCGAATCGTTCACATTGCTCAGAGCGAGCATGGGTTTCTTGTATACATAAGATTTTAACCCTGTGGCGCTCAGCATGGAGCTGTATCTGCCGCATTTTTTTGTAGTTGCCCAACCCCCGGATGTTCCAGCTCATTAAGGTCAGGTCGGTATTAGCCATACTTCAGGGGGTACTGATTGTATTTCTGCGGAGGGGCTATCAGCGAAAGGAAGTTGAACAATCTGAATGTATGTGGCCTCCTATCTACATGTACTAAATGTACTGCTGTGGTGCATGCGACGCCTCTGGCGGCTGTCAAGACTTTTTTGACCATAACGTCCCATCTCCCCTCCCCCACCTAGATCCCTCCCCCAACCAGACGGACGAAACCCAAACAGAACCAGAACAACCATGAACTTCTAGGCATCAACGCCTGGGGGTCTATTAGCAAGCCGGGCGATGGCGCACCGGACTGGGGAGAGTGTAAGGAGAGTTATGCTATACAATAGGATTGACCAGAGTATTTGGAGCAAGTACAAGGTGTAAAGGGGCCTTGGCATATAGGCGGAGGACCAGTGAAACCATTGGGATGTAGCCATGGGCCCCGATTCACCATCTCAAGAGCAGAATGTAGTCCCAGAATAGCCAAGTCAGGATCCCGGGGTCTAGCAACCGGGGGACCCGGCCGTAGAAATAGGATAGTTACCGCACTGGGAACATAACAGGAAGTTAGTTTTACGTTTCTGAACACAATGAGACAGTGTGGCATACAGGGCCACTTTTGCGGAGGATTAATGGAGCAACATTAACAAAACCAGCAACCAATGAACTACAGTTGATGAGTGGCCATCATAGAGGGGACTTGCCAGCAGCGGTCCCATATGTGGCTTAGGTGCAACAATAACCATAGTGAACATAAATCTTGTATTGACGATGAGTATATCAACCGGGAATGTGTTTGTCTATAAACTTTGAGGCCTCTTCCGGAATAGTGAATAAGAATGTTTGGTTGGAGTGTTCTATCCTTAGTTTAGCGGGAAAGAGCATGGAGTATTTAACTCCTAAACCCCACAGTCATTTCTTGACTGCCCGGAAGGTTTTGCGCTCTTGTTGCACAGCCACAGAGAAATCTGGGTACAGGTGTATCCTCGCTGCACCAAGAAGTAGCTCCCCCTTGGCCCTGGCCGCTCGTAGGAGGGCGTCGCGATCGCGGAAATTTAGGATCCTGGCTATGATGGGACGAGGCGGTGCCCCCGGTCTGGGCTTCGCGGTCAGGGAACGGTGAGCTCTTTCCACTGCAAATTGTACCGAGAGCTTGGGGTTATCGAGGATTGTTAGAATGATGCATTCCACGTAATCCTCCATGGGCTCTTTAATGTTGTCCTCTGGTATGCCGACAATGCAGAGGTTATTCCGCTTAGAGCAAGATTCAAGGTCGTCATTTTTCTTCTCCACTGCCGAGACCTGGTTGGTGAGAGTGGTCACAGTGGCGCGTAGGGAACCCAGGTCATCCTCTGCGGTGTCAACCCTTGTTTCGATCTCGGCAACCCTGCTGTCTGTTCTTGCGAGATGGGCCTTTATAGATGAGATGGTGCCATTCATATCGTCCAGTTTAGTATGCAGCGTGGTGAAGCCTTCGTGCATATACCCCAACATTTTTTGTGAGTCATCGGGGGTTAATGATGGTGAGGTAGTCAGTGATTCCGCTGGGGGCTCGGTCGGCGGCCTGGAGGGTGTCTTGGCGAACATATTTAGCGAGCTTTGCTTCTTTCCTGCCCTAGCTCCCTTGGTCATGGTGATGAGTCGTGTATGGTACCCAGGACTTTAGAAGGAAACAGCGATCAGGGATATCAAGTTCCACCTTGCTGAATGCACTGGGAAGGGTTGACACAAGGATAATAATGAGGCGCATTGGGTGCAGCATTAGGGTGATCCCTCTCAATATAGTAAGGCCCAAGGGGTGCCACGCGTAGCCGTAGAGGAGCTTCGGTGTGATGGTGCTACAGGACCGCTGCTTCAGTAAGGTAATACAGGAAGAAATAGCTTGGATCGATGGCAGCAGGGGTCCATGTGAGTCAGCTCATTGAGGCACTAGGCAATGCAACTCAGTCACCGTGGAGGAGCCATGGGCAGGGCAATAGAGGTGCCAAAGAGGGGCTCAAACCCTAGACAGGAGAGTGTGGGGTGCTTTAACAGTGTAGCACAGCCGGAGGGTTGCAGGGTTAGCCCACAGATTCAGATCGGCACAGTGAGGGGGGCAGGATCCCAACGGATCTAACTCAACAATTTGTGGTAATAGGTACGGAGGTCGATGAAGCCCCACAGGTTAGCCCATTCATATAGCTGCACCGCAGTGAGGGCAAGGAAAGCCAATGTCCATGAGACATGGGTGGAGGCGTGCAGCAGGGTATTTTCCCAGTGGGTTGCCCTTCATAGGCCCGAGGTCCCTGGAACGTGTGCCTGATATCCCCCGGTAAGTGTACAGGGGGAGAGGGGGAACAGCAGGAGAGAGCAATGGCGCCGTGTAGTCTAAGCGCGATCAGGTGGGTGCACCCGAGGTCCACAGGTGGGGGACAGCTCCACCGCAGATCCCAGCACCTGGGGCATCGCCTCGGCCCGTGTCGCCTAAACCCGGCTGAGGCACTGCGGCCACAGCAGGAATGCAGGAAGGCGGGCTGCACACAAGCAGCAGTCGGGGCCAGCCGCAAGGACAGCCGGCACCGGTCGCTCCTGTCCCCCCAGACCCCTACCTTGCAGTGTCCTTGAAGAGGGGGCGGTGGGGGGGAAGTCTGCGATGTGCAGAGGGGCCGCCGCGGCACACAGGGAGGCGGTACAGGAATCCAAGCCTTTGGGGTACGTTGATGTCGGTGAAGGAGGCAGTTGCCACTCACGGAAGGGCGGTCAGGGGCCCAAGGTTGGCTGCAGTAGGGTGGTGAGAGGGCCCAAGGGGCAGCCCCGACGGCCACAGCAGCTCGGCGCGCCTCGGGCTCAGCGCCCCTCCCCCACAGCAGGCCGCTGCGCCGCGCCCCCAGGTGGCTGAGAGGGCCGCGGTCCCTGGCGCCCTGGATCGGGGAGAGCAGGCAGCGGCAGCTCCAGCCCGGCCAGGAGGTGTGGCTCAGCGCCCAGGACGTGTTCGCTCCCGAGATTTCACAGGGATGCGGCGGAGAGGCTTATGAGGAGGCACTGGGATTTTCAAACGGATTAGGCGGAGTTGAAGGTGTAGAAGCGAGGATTATTCGCTCTCCCTGTGCGGGGCACTACACTTAGGCGGCCATCTTGCTTCGGCGCATCAGCGCCCCCCATTTTGGGTTATTTTCAATGTGAAATTACATACAAGGATCACAGTGCGACTACAAAGATTTATGTGGATGCCCAAGGAGCTCCTGTATTGGCCTGGAAAAACCTGCGGGAGTTGCGCATGAATTAACAACTTGGAGAAAAGGAGCAAGCATTAAGTCTCAGGGAAGTAGTAGTCAGAGACATAATATCTGAAGGTATTCAGGAACAATTTGGAATGTTAAAAGGATTGATGCACTTGATAGTATTGAAGGAAGGAGTTGTTCCAGTAACAAATACGGCGTGGAAGTACCCATACATTTGAGAAAGGAATTGAAGCTGTTGAGGGAGATGGTAAAGAATGACATGACAGAACCAATAGAGAGTGCATAATGGGTGTCAGCTGCGTTCTGACAAAATAATTGGATTTAAAGATAATGATGTGTTTAGCCTTATGTGGTCTGAAAGAATTTGTGGTGGCAGATTGTCATCGCTTAGCAATTTACGGGAGATGTTGGTTTGTTTGTGAGAAGCAACAGTATTTAGTACACTAGACATGACCAGCACATATCAACAGATAAAGCTTCATTATTTGTCCAAATCCCTGACAGTGTTAATAGCAACATATGGGCTATTTCAGTTCAAAAGAATGTCATTTGGGTTGGCAAGTCTGTTCTCAGTTTTAGCAGATAATAATGCATAACATGTTGAGAGGTATCCTGGGTACCATGGCTTTCCAAGATAACATATTAGTTTATGGAAGGCCAAAAGAAGAACATGATTTAGCTTTTCATTTTGAAGCATTTGCTAGATGTACTAAACAAACATAGGTTGTCATTGAGATCTGAAAAGGGCATGCTCTGAGTAAAAGAAGTTGAATACTTGTGACACAGTATATCAAGTGAAGCAATAAGGCCAAAACCTGATCATTTGGATGCCGTTCTAAGATGACCAAAATCCCCAAATAAGGAGCGAGTACAATCCTTTTTAGGATTAGCATAATTGTATCACAATTTGTGAATTTGTTTTCTGAAAAGATAAAACTGCTGAGAAGATTATTGAGAAAAGGAAAGTATTCAATTGGACCGAAGTAGAAGAAAGATGTTTTCGAGATATAAAGAGAAAAATATGTCAATCACAACCCCTTAAGGGTCAGTAGTAACATTATGGCAGAGATAGAGAGCGAGAGGGAATCTCAATGTGATGGCCTAATCGTCACGACCATTGCCAGAGACAGAAACAAATATTTTGTGATTTAAAGAGAAACACTTGCCCACATGTTGGCGGTTGAGCACTTTAAAATGTTTTTATGTGAAACAGATTTTATGAATAGGACAGATCAAGAACCTCTGATCCATGCACTCGTTTGGGTAGGGCTAAAGTATTTATCAGCCAGGTTACAGAAATTAGTAACAAAGCTACTATTGTACAAATTCCCAGAGGAATATACACCAGGTAAGAACAATGTGGATGCAGATTTCCTTTCTAGATTGGCATTAACTGAGGGGAATGGTCAGAGTGACTCAGAGTGTGAAATGGCTTGAATTGGGAACACAGAATAACTTAGCACAGAAAGAATGGAGAGAAGGAGGAGAAAAAGATGAGGTGTTGAAGAGAGTAAGAGAACACTGTGTGCAAGACTGGTCATCCGAAAAAAACTACAGGGAAGATTGAGTGCCATGTGGAAAGTGTCAGGGGATTGTGTGTTGAGAGGAGAGGTGGTGATTCCATATTTGACATGAAGAGCAAGAATAATTAAAATAGCTCAGAAGGGTCATCTTGGCATAAATGGGATCCTGAGGAAATTGAGAGCCTATGTTTGGTGGGCAGAAATGGACACAGAAATAGAGAAAAGAGTTAGAATAAAAGGAGTTATGTTATGGTATATGTCATTTGTATAGCTCCTACTGCCATTGGTATGGCTTTGAAGCACTATGGGTTATGAACACCCTTCGGAAAACCATAGTCAGAGATGAGAGAGGTGAAGAAAGGATTTAAAAAATGTGTATGTGTGTGTGCATTTTTAGCCAGTACAAAGGTAGGTAGGGAGTGGCTAACAGCAACACATAATTATCCGGTGAGAGAATGGGTGTCGTGACAAAATGTTGAGGGAGTAGGAGAGTCAAGGAGGCAGAATATGTGAAACAGCTGGACTAACATTTCTGTGGGACTCAGCTGTATTATATTGAAGGTGATGATGCGTGTTTGGGTGGGTGTAGTCGAGCAGTGCTTTAACCGATGTGTGGAGGTAGGTGGGCTGTGCCCCAGGAAGGATACAGCTAAGTTCTGTTGCGATCGAGCGCTTGACGTTCTAGAGAAGGAAGGGTGATGCTTAGTTAGATTCAGTCATGCAGAGCTTATATTAAGGCCTGACAGAGATGCATTGAGAGAGGGTCTATGTCCCAACTTGTCAATTCCTCAGTCAAGTTGGGACATAGAATGACAAATCAGTGGTCGCAAGACTGAGACGAATGACACCCCTGGACTTCCCAGAGGGAGCATGGAAGAACATTGTGATAGATATCACCGGCCCATTTCCTGTGTTGCAAGATGAATGCAAGTACTTGGTATTTATGATGGACTATTTCTCGATAGTTCAGCCTATGAGAGAAGTGACCACAAACAACATAATTCATTTCTTGGAGAACATGTTTCCAAATAATGTCATATGCACATACATAGTGTTTGATAATGGAGTGCAATCTAAGCCTTGTGAGATGCATAATTTTATTTGACTGAACATATCTTGGCACTTTGTATCATTCATGAGCCAATGGAATTAGAGAAAGAGTGAAGGAATTAGTGCAAAGGAGTGTGCAGAACGAGAGAGATTTTAAAAATTGAACACATTTATTGTTTCGTATTGTACCACATCCCACTACTTGACAGAGATGGCTCCATTTGAACTTATGTGAGGACGGCTGCCTTGTACCCATTTGTGTCCTGGATGGATGAGGAAGACAGGAAGGGATTTTAGAGGGGATGATGCAGGAAATTGAGATTTGGAAAGGAAAGCAAGAGAGAAACAGATTCATCAAAAGCAAAAGAGTTACACAGATCGCAGAAGGGGAGCTTTTTAATAAGGGAAAGAGAATCGGTATACATGAGTTTGCCCGGCAGAGTGATAAAGAGGCTGTCAAGGTTTTCAAGTCTGAAAAGAGTATACGAATGCAGAGGGAGTTATGCTCATTTAGTACATGGAGACAGATAGAGACAGATGAAATGTAAATTGTATCACACCATTTCAGACGAAGGAATGAAGTAAGGTAATGAGGAAAGTGAAACATGTGGACTGTGTCAAAACATCATCATGAATGGAGAGGGAGATAACCAAGCTATACAAGAAAACAAGGAGAATGAAACAGGTATCTCAGATAGAGTTCAGGGCACACTAACAAAGGAACAGGGAGTTAGTAATACACCATATAAGAGTGGGTGGAGGTCGGCAAAGAGGGATACCACAATCAGATACAAGGACTATGGGCCTCATTATAAGTATGGCGGTACAGTAACAATGACGCTGGTAGTGCTACTGGCGCCGTTTCTACAGTACCGCCATACTACGAGTTGTGCTCGCAGGTCTCGCTCTGCCTGCCAGGTCCACAACTCGATGCACCATTCTCAACCGAGCTCCCCATTCCCATTCAGCCCAATGGGGCCGAATGGGGATGGGGAGTCCCTTACTACCAGCACCTGCGAATGGGCAATTATCGGGTCTGCCAAACTTTGCATGACCCGGTAATTGCGCATTCGCAGGTGCCAGACCCGGATGCGAGTTTCGGGGTACCCTTGCCAGTTTTACCAGCAAGGCTACCTCCAACCTCGTAATGAGGCCCTATGTGTTGTATTAAGTGGGAGACAAATGTTAATGTCGAGTTGAATGTGTAGAAAGAGATGTGTTAGATTGGAACATCCATGCGAGTTTTCCCACACATGAGACGCTAGTTCAACGTTGAGAGCAAAGTGGCGGTTGGGACACCCATAATAGGCCTCTCTCACACCACAGAAGGTGCACACCTCTCTCCTGCATCACTGAATAATACAAAATAATTAATAACTTACCTACTCCCTTCGTCACTGTATCTTTCCCCTACAACCTTGCTAATGTTGTAGTGAAATGGAATCATGGGTTAACTTCCTGCAGAACACTCGATACTGCCCCTCTGTTTTTGCAGTGTCTCTACTTTCCATGTGGGTATTTCCTGTCTACCTGGGATGCAAATGCCAATAGACCTTGATTATTGTGCTATGCATTTGTGAATAAATGTAACATGGTACTCTATGAAACAATTAAACTTTCAACTTGTGTGTACCATATGCTCCCTCTTCCTCCCTTATCATATCCATTTAAAGGACCCCATTTTAAACATGACTGTGTAAATTGCAGCTCGTGTACATTGCAGCTGGTGTGCAACCTTACCTGCTGTACCCTCCTCTTTTCTGCTACTGCAGTGATGTCATCAGTGGTATCATCTGTGATGTCATCATTGTGGTCATAGGCTGCACAACCGGGGGCACGACGTTAAGGTGGCTGTAGCTGAATTTCAGGGTTGTGGTGCATTAAGTTCTCACTTTAACGTCCCTGCAACTAAAGTGTTTTTGCTTGAATTTCAAAGGCTTTGTTACAATATATTGCTTACCTTAACGTCCCTGCAACTAAAGTCATATTCTGACTGTCAATGAACAAAACCACCACAGCTATATATGTCAGTGAACAAAAACAAGTAGCCTTCATATGTAATGTATTCAGTGATGTCATCAATGATATTTGTGATGTCATCTTTGATGTCCTGTGTGTTAGTCTTAGCAGTGCACGCTTGTGGCGCGAGTTATGGTTGCTTAGCTTACCGTAACTGGGGAATTTCTGGGGTTTTTAAGTTTTACTTGTCACCATAATGTCCCTTTAACAAAGGTTTTTCACTGAATTTCATAGGTTTTCATTAGTGAAACTTAACCATAATGGCCCTTTAACAAAGTTTTTTCACTGAATTTCATGTTTTTTTTTCCAGTGCATCCTAATGTGCTACAACATCCTAATATTATACATACCCCCAATATAGCAGCATTTTCGGACGATGTACAACGTTTGAAGTTAAAACTGAGCCATTCCCCACTTTCTAGCAACATTTTATTAACACTACTATCATTTTTTTCCAACTTTTCCCTGTGTTTTTGTGTTCGACGACGTTCGCCAACCTCTGACGTCATCGCAGACTTTGGGACAGTGTAACGTGACCTCGCAAACGCACGCAGCATGATTACGTGTTCGCAAACGGGTCTGCACGTCACAATCGTGTCCATGTTTCAAGAACAGTATGAAACTGCATTTTTAGCTGATCTAGCAAGTTTCAAGCTAAAAATGAAACAAATGTTCCTTTACACCTATTCTTACATTTTATCCATTTGCAATCTAGGACAGAACATATACTTGCAAGAATATTAGCACAGCTGCTTTTTATCTTCAAAAATGGCATCAACTATTACCATCCCTCCTTCTCAGGAGCCACCACCACCACCAGCTGGAGGGTGTAGACAATGGAAAAAGCTCAATAAAGCAGAAAAGAATCAAAAGGACCAGGAAGATGAGGTAGAGGAAATGCCTAAATCTAACACCCAGAGAGAATCTTGGGTGTGGAATTTTATTACTGCTATTGGAGGTGTACCAAAGCCTGAGGCTTCCAAGGGGAAATGTACTGAGTACAACGTTGTACTCAGTTGTGCACAACCTGGAAGGCACTCCTAAAGGACCACCTCCATGTTCCGCCACACCAAATGCAACCACTGGAATGCTCTCATAAAGGCTGTTCCTTTTTCAGGAAGTAGTATGCTGTCTTCCGCTACCTCATCTTCCTCAACCAATGCTGCCACCACACAGGTTAATTCTATTGGGCAGACACGCCCACCAGCTACCTTGTAAGCCATTACAAGTCTGTGGATCCATATATTTCCAAGCTAATAGTACTCTGTACATACTGCAACACACCACTCTGCAGAGGGGAGCAGTTTTGAAGCGCTTTCGAGGTTGTAATCAAGGAGCATGAGAACCACTGCCACCTACCTTAAATTTAATGCACACCCAACATCTTGCCCTATCCACCTGCCCCCTTATCTGTGGTTGGTGCCTCTTCCCTCACTTCCCTCCCCCACCTCACTTCCTGGCCTCTCCTACAGGAAATACAAAAAATGCACACACAAAAATACAAAATCAAAAAACACACAAAAAAAGGTTCCTTTCATAGTTAAAAAATAGAACAAAATAAAATTATTGTATAGACTTCATCTACTTTACATTTCTCAGTAAAGTAGTTAGACTCAATAAGAGTTCTCCAATATTACCATTAGCATTTTGTATTATAATAATGGAAATAATGGACAATTGTGTACTAGAGAAAAATGGCAAAGAATAGAAACTATTTCTGTCCCAAAACCTTTTCTGTAACATACAATGAGGACCATAACCATGTACCTTTATAAGTATCTGCAGTCACCGCAGTCCCCTTTCCAGGTCATGCATCATTAAAACCCCACAATGGCATGTGCACACCATCGCACAGGATAGCCCTTCAAATCTTTTTACTTTTATATTTCTAACACTCCCTCTTTGCCTACTTTGGAACAGTCAGACATCCATCTACCAATCACTTTGAAAAACTCTACATATAACCCTATGAACATTTTAAACTTCCACACAGCAACTGTAACTTAACAAATGCACATATGCATCATGCAATGAGGGAAGTGCTTAAATAGAAAGGCCAGTATGGATGGGTAAGTGCTCAGGAGCCCAGGAGGAAAGTGCCAAGGGATGCCAAGGTAGGAGGCCACTGGCCAACTTCTGGGGCAGAGCAGTCTAAAAGGTGGGGGTCATCCTAACCATAACATCACTTTAACAATGTTTTACTGTCAATTTAATAGGTTTTTATAAGTGACAATGTTTTATGATGTTACATCACTGTATATGAGTCATTAATAATTCCTTTTTAATATCTAAAATACAACTATAAACCTCATTTAACAAACATATTTTTTGCAACTCATACTTATGTCAATCATTATCATCAGCACATGCTGCAGATGCAAAACATCATTTAATTGCCAACTGCATAAGGCTCAATCATGACCGCAGCTCCACCAAACCACCCCTATTATTCACTGCACCTACAATGTGACCAATGGCCAGTGCTCATGGCTTGCAGCCATGGCCAGTCGCCAAATCCATGGGGGATGGGCTTCGGCCAAACCACAATTCCCAATAAGCAAATCAGAGTACATATTTACATTTGCCAAGGGCCAGGCCCACTACCCAAACACCAAATGTATATCACTAGTTTTTCCACTTACATTTTTACACTTTACAAAAATAAAACACAAGACAGATTTCCAAAACCTTCTTTAGATACTTTCTGATGCTTGTTGCGCAAGTTTGTTGTAATAACTGCACACTTCTGGGGTTGTTGGATTTAACTTGTCCCAAAAAATGTTTGTTTCACTGAATTGCATGGGTTGTATTAGTGCAACTTTGCCATAACACCCCTTTAACAAAGTTTTTTCACTGAATGTCATCATTTTTTTACCAACACACCCTTAATTTCCTACACATTGCTTATATTATACTCACCCCGCCAATGTAGGGCCACAGACAACGCAGACATTATTATGTAACCAAAACCCATGCAGCGTGATGGCCTGACCGCAAACAGTGTCCATGCTCCCTGGACAGTTTAAAAGTACATTTTCCACCAATTTACAGTGTTTCAAGTCAAACGTTTACCCTTCCCGAGCACCTAAACCCATTCTTAGTTGATTTGGCAACCTGTCACAATTTTTCAAGGCACATTTTTGACTCAGCACTCAAAGTACAGTCATGCCAACATCACGCAAAAAAAGCACACACAGCACTTTGCTTTTTCCATTTGCGGACAAATAAAAATTGAAGGCATCCACGTTTGTCTCTAAGCAATTCAACAAAACATAATTTTTAAATTTGGAAATATTTCTGTCAACTTTACAAATGTATCCTTCATTGCAATCTGCAATGAAATTATGGTAGCATACCCTAAACTGTTCCCTGCACAATGAACAACAATGATGTCTGGATGTTTTTAGTGAACCATATTCTTACAAAACTGGAGTAAGTCAGCCCACTTCATTCCTTACACTCCATACCATGAAACATGCATTTCATGCAATCCTAGATTTTCAGCCAATACACAGCGCTCAAAATAGACCTTTAGTAAATGGATCCAAGAGTCACCAACAATAAATACACTCTGCCTCTTCAAAGACAAAGCCATAGCCATCTTCAGTGCTCTCACCAAACAAAACTCCTGCTATCCTCTCTTCCTGCACAACACATGCATGTTGACTCTGAAAAGAACCTTTATTTTTTTGCATGTTTTTGGGGGTTTTGTTATAAAACATCTTGTTTTGTTTCCTTTTCTTGCTTTTATGTACAGTGCTACTGTACCCTCTACATCTTGTCTTCCAATTTTATTACAGGAACCGTTTCAATGCATTCCAAACATTGTTAAGAAAAATCCCAATTCCGACATCTGTGGAAAACTCACACCATCAGACCTTATGTTGTCATTCTCAAAAGATTCATGCAGCATATGAAAAACCAGACACAGCTTTATGCACAAGCTGCTGTGATTCTTCCATTTGTACACTCATAAAGTTTACACATCGCCATGTCTGCCTCTTATGTATTTGAGAGAACATTATCTTTGCAGTAGGAAACAGTTCCATTAGACTTTTGAAATAATAATTCAATGCAAACTGCAAATACATTGAAGTCTTATACCCCAAACTGTTCCCTCCACAATGCACAACTATAATGTCTGGACATTTAAAGTGTGCCATACTCTGACAAAATGATGGCAAGCTTGCCCAGTTTAATTCACAAACTGCATGCTACAAAAGTTCCACTTCTTGCAATCCAATAATTCTACAGATGCCATGAGTTACAGCATAAACCTTCAATGACTGGATTAAAGGATCCCTCAAAATCCATACACTCTGCCTCCTCAAAGAAATAGCCACAGTCATCTTCACTGCTCTCACCAAACAAAACTCCTGCTACCCTCTCTTCCTGTAGACCACAACCAGGAAACCTGATTGGCTAATCGCCCAGTGTCCGCGTACTACTGTGACTCCCTGCGATCTCTGCAGTCCCATTTCCATGCCAGGCACCCTAAAAAATACTTGGATGTGTTATGTGCCGTCCACAGACGTCTGTGGTGTTCATGGACAGCATAGAACTGACCGCACATATAATTACTTCACTGTCTGCAAATCCAACATGGCGACCATTTCAAAATATCTGAGGCAGCTCACATTTTTCACGATCCAATCAGCGGGCTTGTGCAATCTCCACACAGATCACATTGGCCCCTGATTGGTACAGATGGGTATCCACGGACCGAATAGAGAAGATATCACTATTTTTTCATCTGCTTTTTGGTTGTTTTTAAAAAAAAAACGACTGGATGGATTTACACCAAATGTACAATTGCATGCTTTTGGGACAAAGCCGCCGCTCCTGCCACAAATTTGGTGAAAATCCGTCCAGCGGTTTGGGCTGTAGGCATGAGCAAAATATTGTTTCCATTGTGTCTATGAGGAAAACCACACCTTTTGTGACCCCCCCTATGACTTTGTCCCCCCTGGACAAAACCTCACCAAACTTCCTAGAATCAATCCGAGGAGGCAATATACATGTTCTGAAAAGTCTGTTGAGGATTCGTCCAGAGGGAGCAAAGTTATAAGCTGCCCAAAAAGTCATCTTTCTATGAGTATAGCAACTTAACCATAACTACAGGGCTGCTACCGTAGACCATATTACATTGATTGGACATTTCTTTCGTTTTAGACTGTTGTACTTTACTGTTTGGATTGCAACTGGATCACATTCAAACTCTTTCATTGGCGCACTTTCCTACAAAAGGTGAAGGAGGTATATCTCTTAGATGTAAATATTTTACCTTTATGATTGGGGGTCACTGTTAGTTTGTAGAAGTGTGGGGCTGAGTAGGCAGTTTAACCACTACTCATCCTTATATTCCTGCAGAGCAGAATACATTTCGTCCCGCCAGGACACATGTAATTGCAGAATAAAACAGGGCAACAATCTTAAACATTTCCTTGCTGCAGAATGAATGAAGAGCCAGGAACTTCATTGGCTAAGGACTCCACCTGAGTCTATGGACATACATCTGATATAAATAGTTATGACATGCCTCAAGAGATATTTGAAGTGTGTTCATAAACTGACGAACAAGGTCAGATAAATGATGGCATCACAAAGTCTTGCTGGAAATGTGCCCATGTTAAAAAGGTCCTACAGTGATTTTTGAAAGGAATGGATAAGTTATGATTATATAATCTTGTATCAGAATTGGACAGTCTCAATAATGACACACAAACTGTTCTTTTGGGTATTTATACATATATATATATATATATTAATATATCTTCAATTAATTTGTTTAAATTCTTAGCCCTGAATTCATGCTGGTTAAATAAAACACCTGGTCATTGAAAGGAATTTGTAAGCAACAAATAATGGATCCACTATTAGAAAACTTCATGTCATGTGCTCTTGGAGCCATTTTGGGTATAGTGGGATGATGTGGGTAGCCTGGTTGAGCTGATGGCCATGTTATGATTGACCATCATAATGGCAAGGGGTAAGGCAGGGTTGCGATTGCTCTGCAAGGTGCAGAAGCAAAATGAGTCTATGTGGGAGAAAACAAGGGAACAATCAAAATAATATTAAAATCATAACTAAAATAAATAACACATTTCTGAACCACTGGCAAATACACACACATTTTAACATTTTGCTTTATGTTTATTTAAGTATAATAATGCAAAATGAATGACATGGAATTATAAGAAACCTTCCACATAATAGAACCTCATATTGGATGAAAAAAAGCAGTGCAGAAAAAGAAAAAAAAAATATTTTATACTTTTTTTCCTTATATCACAGTTTATATAAAACCATTATTAGTTAATCTATATCAGCATTGTTAAAAATTATCCAGTACTATCACATCAGGTAACTTCATTTGAAATGTCATAAAGTTCAGTCGAAAATTTAGTTGCATTAAAAATGATTGTTGACCCTCCATTAAACGATTCCGAATCTGGTTAAAAAAAACTGCCATTATATTATAATATTTAGCAAAATAATACTTTTGCAAGTCACAAGTTTCTCCACACTCTGCAACCAGATGCCTAATAGGCTTTAACTGGTTACTTTTACATATCGTATAAGTGCCCTTTTTACTGTTCATTCTTGGTCCCAGTACCATCAAAGTAGGAACAAGATTAAATTGAAATATCATATTCAGTGATCTGCACTTTGGGAATGGGTACTATATCAAATAAGGGAAGAGGGAGTATTTTTTTTTGGATCGATTGTGCATATTCATAAAAAGAGTGGCTATGAGGTATATATTTCTCCCATCCTTCTCCAGCCCATATCATAGTTTTTCTTTTTTTTTTTACAGCAGATTGTGTATTAAATCATTTTTGGCTGCCTCATCTCGTTAAGAAGAGTATTCATATTATTACCAAAGTCCATTAAATATTTATCTAAAGTATTGGCCAATATCAATTTGAGATCACAAAATACCAACTACTGATGAGGCTCCAAAAGCTTAAAGCATATGGAAGGTTTTCCATTTTATATACCCATTCAAACATAATAATCCAAGTTTATATCTCAAAATGGATACTGGCAAACTTTATTGCATGGATAACGCATATTTTCATCCTAAACCCTCTACTAAGTCAAAACAAATCAAATGTTTATGTTATTTTACTTTAATATCTTGTATCAAACTGGGCACCCCTTTAATTTATTATATTTAATAAGTCGTATGATAGATACATTGGAATATTTATATTTGATTATTTTTAATTGCTCAATTAAGGGTTTTGATTTGTTTCTTAAGTAATTCTGCAACGTACTTTTGGATTTGTAATTGGACAAAATAAATCCCAGATTAATTACATCATTACATATCTTAACAGATTCCTTACCAATATACCATTGGAAGTTAATTGATGTCATATGTTTGGTAAAGATCTGAATTTTTGACTTAGATGTATTTATGAAAGTTTAATTTTCATAGGCAGATTTTGTAAATACATCTAACTTACGTTAACGATCTATTGCAGTTGCATCAAAATAGATTAAGTCATCAGCATAATCTAGCCAATTAAAATGCCATTACATATCTTAATGGTATTATGTTGGGTACTTGACCAAATATCAGCAATGTCTGATAGCTACAGGTTGAATAGGGTTGACCCCAAAATGTAGCCTTGGTGCAGACCTCTTGTTTTTATACTAGAGGTTAATAAATCTCCATACCTATTAAGTGTAATTTGGATGGTGCTATTCTCATGCAACATCAAGCCACATCAACAGACCTTGAGGAATGTTCAGCATCAGCCCTTTTAAATTATTGCCGAGATGTTTTCTGAATCCTACCTGAAACCTTGATATTCTGTCTATTGAATTAGCCCACAATTCTACCTCCTTAAGAAGTACTGTAGAACATTCTTGCAACATTCAAAAGGGAGATAGGACAACAAATAGATGGATTTCTTCTATCTCCCCTTTTAGGTATCAGACCTTTGTAGGCATTATACCATGATGGAGGTAAATTCAATATTCAATAATATATTTGTGAATAAATCCATTTGAGCAACAACCCAGTGGTCAGCATCTTTTTTATATGGTAGATTTGCCAAACCACCTGAACCCACTGCTTTGATATTCTTAGACTTCAAAATAATCTCCTTTATATTTTGAAGGGAGAATGTTACCTTTCAATTTGTAAAAATTGCTGCATTAACAGTTATACTGGGCAATGAGCATTGTATATATTTCAGATGTTATTCATCCATGCTTCTTCAGATATGGGACTAATGGATAGACCCTTTTAGATAGACACTTGATTAAGATCTCAACATTTTTATCATGGATTGACTGTCGAAAATGTACAACTGTCCAATCATCCGTGTGGGTTTTATACACTTTTCTAGTCACCATTCTCATGTATTTCTTGTTTATTGCTAGAAAACTATTGTAGGCATGTAGATGGACAGCGTCCTTGTAAAACAGGGCTTTCCTAGGAAGTTCCTCAAGGAACCGTGTAATGGCTTGATTGATAGTTTAGTTTGTTTATCACATTTGGTTTAAAACGAATAAATCAATCTTTAAAACATGTTTCCCATTAAACAATATATTACATGTAAGTCTTTGAATCCCCATAAAAAATAGCACACATAAAATAAAATACACAGTACACAATACAATACAATAAATATCACAAATTAGATAACATATATCATGTGCAAAGTTTACATAATTTTACAAATGTCACAACATCCAAAACCATGGCAAAAGAACCTCCACTCAACATTCCCAACCAGAGATTTTCCACATCAACCCATTCTAAAGTGTAACAAATTTTCCAAAGATTATGGGTCAACAATTTCGGGGAGAATAGCAATAATTGTTTTACATTTTGAATCACCCATGGAATCCTGCATAATTGACACAAAACTAAGTCGTTGGGTAGCTGCCTCCGTATACAAACAATATCATTAGTACATAACACATTAAAATGGAAACTCATCAATTAATTCCTAATCTTCCTATATGGCAATCTTTAAACATAAGGTTCTCCCATCCCTGGTCGCTTTTGTACAAGATTTAAATGTCCATATAGTTTATAACTCCAAAGCTGATCACCAGCAATGATCCAATCATTCAGGCGTAACGCCAGTTTAAAAACTGGGTTCAATATCAAAGCTTCTAAAAGACAAGTCCAAGTTGTGAAGCTGCTTGGCACAATAATCAGCAAATTCTCTTACAAGGCAACCCCTAGCTAGCTGAAATTCCCTTCCCAGATGTGAGTACAGCTAATCGGGTGGCGAGTACAGTGGATTCCAGAGAAAGTACCGCTGTCCGCAAAAATACTCTGGTCTGTAGTGACTGCAGTCACAATTCTCGGCAAAACATTTTGGAAAAAGACCATTTGCCAGACTATTGCTTCAAATGTTTCCAGTTATCCCATCAGTCAAAAATGCAAAATCTCTATGCCATAAAGAAGCTTGGGAACAATATTCCCATTGTAAAACTTAATTAAAGGTGTTAAGGAAAATGTTTATACTTTCTATTAATAAACGCCAATTCATAGAATTCGGCGCACAAGTGGCGCACGCGGCTGGCGCACAGTGTGCGCGTGCGAATCCCTGCGCCAGCCGCGTGCGCCAAAACCCATTTCCGCGCACAGCGTATTCATGGATTCCAGCCACCAAAACCAGCCGTGGCGCATAGTGGCGCAGCGACCTTGCAGCAGCGCCAGTTACGCCCCCAAGAACGCCTTCCGCGCAGGGAAAAGCCATCAAAATCCCCAATCCAGCGCAAAGGGCTGCGCAAACCCTGTACCAGCACGGCAAGCGGGCTACGTGTATTCCAGGGGTTCACGTGAAGTCACTCACGCGATCGGGCCTGGGGGAGCGGGCTACGTGTATTTCAGGGGTTCGCGTGAACTTTTTCACGCGATCGGGCCTGGGGGAGCGTGCTACGTGTATTTCAGGGGTTCGCGTGAACTTATTCACGCGATCGGGCCTGGGGGAGCGGGCTACGTGTATTTCAGGGGTTCGCGTGAACTGATTCACGCGATCGGGCCTGGGGGAGCGTGCTACGTGTATTTCAGGGGTTCGTGTGAACTTCTTCCCGCGATCGGGCCTGGGGGAGCGTGCTACGTGTATTTCAGGGGTTCGCGTGAAGTTCCACACGCGATTAGCCTGGGCGCGTGTATTTCAGGGGTGCGCGAGAAATTCTACACGCGATTTCAGCAGGGTACGTGTATTTCAGGGGTGCGCGAGAAATTCTACACGCGATTGGCCTGGGTACGTGGATCTCAGGGGTGCGCGAGAAATCCTACACGCGAATAGCCTGGGCGCGTGTATTTCAGGGGTGCGCGAGAAATTCTACACGCGAATAGCCTGGGCGCGTGTATTTCAGGGGTGCACGAGAAATTCTACACGCGAATAGCCTGGGCGCGTGTATTTCAGGGGTGCGCGAGAAATTCTACACGCGATTTCAGCAGGGTACGTGTATTTCAGGGGTGCGCGAAAAATTCTACACGCGATTGGCCTGGGTACGTGGATTTCAGGGGTGCGCGAGAAATTCTACACGCGATTGGGCCTGTGCAAGTGGGGCAGTGTATTACGTGGGTGTGCGGGAAGTTGAAGAGGTGAATTGCCAGTGTGGGTCCTCCCAGGTCTCCCCTCTACCCCCTCCACGACCTCTGCAGGCAGCCCACACCACAGGGGACTAGCCTGCACCCCTGGTCATGTCCCGCAGGCAGCACATCCACCATGGGCATGCCCCCCAGCCAAGCCACATGTCCCCTTGCACCCCCACCCCCCAGCAGGCCCCCACTCATGTCCCCTTGCACCCCCACCCCCCAGCAGGCCCCCACTCATGTCCCCCTGCACCCCCACCCCCCAGCACTGTGGGGCACCTGCCAGCAGGCCCCCACTCATGTCCCCTTGCACCCCCACCCCCCAGCACTGTGGGGCACCTGCCAGCAGGCCCCCAACCATATCCCCTTGCACCCCCACCCCCCAGCACTGTGGGGCACCTGCCAGCAGGCCCCCAACCATGTCCCACTCATGTCCCCTTGCACCCCCACCCCCCAGCACTGTGGGGCACCTGCCAGCAGGCCCCCAACCATTTCCCACTCATGTCCCCCTGCACCCCACCCCCCAGCACTGTGGGGCACCTGCCAGCAGGCCCCCAACCATATCCCCTTGCACCCCCACCCCCCAGCACTGTGGGGCACCTGCCAGCAGGCCCCCAACCATGTCCCACTCATGTCCCCCTGCACCCCCACCCCCCAGCACTGTGGGGCACCTGCCAGCAGGCCCCCAACCATGTCCCACTCATGTCCCCCTGCACCCCCACCCCCCAGCACTGTGGGGCACCTGCCAGCAGGCCCCCAACCATATCCCCTTGCACCCCCACCCCCCAGCACTGTGGGGCACCTGCCAGCAAGCCCCCAACCATGTCCCACTCATGTCCCCTTGCACCCCCACCCCCAGCACTGTGGGGCACCTGCCAGCAGGCCCCCAACCATATCCCCTTGCACCCCCACCCCCCAGCACTGTGGGGCACCTGCCAGCAGGCCCCCAACCATGTCCCACTCATGTCCCCCTGCACCCCCACCCCCCAGCACTGTGGGGCACCTGCCAGCAGGCCCCCAACCATGTCCCACTCATGTCCCCCTGCACCCCCACCCCCCAGCACTGTGGGGCACCTGCCAGCAGGCCCCCAACCATGTCCCACTCATGTCCCCCTGCACCCCCACCCCCCAGCACTGTGGGGCACCTGCCAGCAGGCCCCCAACCATGTCCCACTCATGTCCCCTTGCACCCCCACCCCCCAGCACTGTGGGGCACCTGCCAGCAGGCCCCCAACCATGTCCCACTCATGTCCCCCTGCACCCTCACCCCCCAGCACTGTGGGGCACCTGCCAGCAAGCCCCCAACCATGTCCCACTCATGTCCCCTTGCACCCCCACCCCCCAGCACTGTGGGGCACCTGCCAGCAGGCCCCCAACCATATCCCCTTGCACCCCCACCCCCCAGCACTGTGGGGCACCTGCCAGCAGGCCCCCAACCATGTCCCACTCATGTCCCCCTGCACCCCCACCCCCCAGCAGGCCCCCACTCATGTCCCCCTGCACCCCCACCCCCCAGCACTGTGGGGCACCTGCCAGAAGGCCCCCACTCATGTCCCCCTGCCCCCAGGTCCTGACGAAACGCAATCATGGCAGTAATGGGCAGCATACCCAGCACAAACACCCAGCCAAGGATTGCATCCACCCACAAAGTAGATGCAATTACATGATACAACCCCAATGGCAAGTATGTAAATGAACACATGTCCGTCACACACACATACACAATGGGTGCAAGTGAATGTCAAAACCCATATCATGACATGCATGAAACCAATGAGAAAATACCACAAATTTAAGTTATAAATATATGTATTAAAGATGAAAATGAAGTAAAGAAATAAAACACACAACAATGGGGATGACAAAACTAATGGTCCATGTCCGAGAACTAATAGAAAAAACAAAAAAAGAAAGGAATCCAAAAACTAATGTAGTCCAAAGCAAAATAATGGGGGGGAAAAATAAGGAAAAACCATTGCCTCATGGTGAACGGAAATATAAATCCAACAAATGTTTTCCAAACATCAAACTATGTACAAGAAGATCCCAGGGTCCATGAGCCCAACACCATAAATGAAACCTACTACTACTAACTAATGAAAAAAATATATACAGAAAAGTGGCCATTGTCCGAGCGGTCCAAAAAAAACTTAAAAAATAAAGGAAACCTAACACTAACTAACTAAAGAACTATATACAATGGCAGCGGGCAAGTCCTGCGGCTCACTCTGTGATGTTGCCGGCCAGGGCATCATCGAACTCCATGTCGATGTCCCGGAGGCGGGACTCTGTCCTGGCCCCGAGGTCTCGCAGGGACAACCCCGTGTCCACCTCAAACTCCCTGCGAGCTTCCTCGAGGCACTCAGCCCGCCTCAACGCCCGACGCATAGAGAACTCCGCCCTGACCATGGTGAGCCGCTCCTCTTCCGCCCGCTGCCGCTCCGCACCTATCCGCTGGACCAACTGCTCCCACACGGAAGACACTGCCATCCCAGGGTTCACCTGCCCTCCGGCCGATGCCTGCCCCTCTGATCTTGATGGCCCCGAGCCATGATGCCTCCCACGTCGAGCCTGCTGCTGCCTCTGACGCCATTGCCTCTGCCAGCACGACGGCATCCAGGCTGATGGAATCCACCGATGCCGTCGTGCACGTGCCCTGCCAGATGATGCCGGCACATCCTCCATCTGCAGGGGGACAGTTGCTGGTGTGTCCACCCCTGCTGGACCTTCGACTCCCGACTGTGGCAGGGATGGGGTCCCCACCGAGCTGGCTGCGTTGGTCGGGGCAGGTCCACAGGGGGCCCTGGTGGCATCTGGGCCGGAAGACGGCATGGAGCACGACTGGCGCATAGCCCCCACAGAGGAGGAGAGGGTCGCCAGAAGGCCACACACATGTAGGAAACCCCCGACCATGGCGGCTCCCAAATGGTTCACGTACGCACGGTGCTCTTCGTGATGATGTGCATGCTCCTCCCGGGAAGCATGCACCTCATCACGAATGCCAGCCGTGCGCAACGCGACACCAATCAGGACCCTCTCCACACGACCAGGGGTCCCCTCGTCCGCAGGTAGAGGAGTGTCAGATGACATGGACATCTCCCCTACCTGCGGACGGGCCTGGGATGGGGCATCCCTGCTGGTGCATGGTGGTGCATTCACAGTGTCAGGGACAGTGACATGCACAGGCACCTCCACGGCGACCTGTGCTGCCTCCTGCCCCTGGCCCTGGACTGCACCACTTGCACCAGCGGGGATGCCCCCACCAGGCCCCATGTGTGGCTCAGTAGCGGCCTCCTCCCCCTCTGTGGAAACCACCAACCTGGATGTCTCCACGCCGTCTTCCGCCGGTGCAAGCCCCTGTGGGGGCTCACCCACCCCTTCCGCTGCAGCCGTGGCGGCATCCCCGCCGCTCTGCTCCACAGCGCCTTCTCCGCCCTCTTCTTCACTTGCCACTGTGTAGAGGGAGACATAGAACACAAGCATCAGGGTACTGTACAATGGTCCCCTAGACAGGAAGCAACAGCAGATGAGTGGCACTGTCATACATCACTCCCATCATGTCCCTCCACAACACATGGGTCAGTGCAAGCAAAACACATACAGTAACAGGCATGGGGCAGGCCATGGACATTGGCATACATGACCAAGGGACTCATGATTCATACAATGTTGGTTTCAAACTCACATGCATCATGGGTCTTTCCATCACATGCACACACCTCACCGTAGTTCCATCCATCTGGCCTCGTGCACCACAGACGCAGTGGATACAAGGATGACTAGGCTGCATCAGTGAATCTGAACATTGTCACAGACATGTGTCATGCATCCATGGCGGTGACAAGTCACAGACACGCAGGTCAGACACACACACATGGACACCGTACGTGTACATGGGACCAGCACCCATCCCTCACCCCCACCCATGTCCAGGAACAGAGACTGCCATGCTTCCATGTGTCCATTCCGCACAGAGCCCCCCATGTTGCAATAGAACACATCACTGTACTCACATGCCTGACCATGATGTCCCTGCACACACATATACGTACATGGCCTATGTCACACATACAGGCAGGTATCAGACAACCAGCACACTGCAACATGCCCTGTCTCACACAGCAATGCTTGGCCACTTACCGGCCAACTCCAGATGGGTCTGCCTCCGAAGGATCTGGGCGTGGAGCGCTGGGTCTACGCGTTCCAGGACCCTCATCTGGATGTCACTCAGGCGTGCCCGGCCCCCCTCCGCGAGGCGCCGGGCCTTATTGAGGGTCCTGGACCTCAAGTCCTCCCAGCGCTTCTTGATGTGCTTGATGTCGCGGGTTGCCACCCCCTCCGCGTTGATGGCAACCACTACATCGTCCCAGATCCTCTCCCGTCCTTCCTTGTTGGCGCGTGGTCTTCCGAAGAGGGCATCATAATGCCCCAGGACATGCTCCACCAGGACACCAACTTCCTTCTCACTGAAGCTGGTGGCCCTCTGCCTCTCTGGCTGGGGGTCGCCACTGGTCTCAGATGGTGCTTGCCCCGACATGGCGACCCCCGAGGCAGGCGTGGGTGGGCAACTGGGTCCTGGGGCTGGGCTGTGGAGCGATGGTATCCCAGTCGGGAGTCTACTGTTCCAGCAGGGGTGGACACAGCAACTGGACCCCTGCAGATGGCTGATGTGCAGGCACCAAATGGCAGGGCACGGTGGCAGCAGGCAGGCAGGCAGGCAGGCAGGCAGCAGCAGATGGCACGTGGGAGGCTGCTCGGGGCACTGGGGGGGCAGTGATTCGGCCTTCTGGGCAGGAGCGTGGTCTTCCGTGTGTATTCGCGTGGCCAGCTTGATACGGAGTGAATTGGCACGTGAAAAATCTGCACGTCAGCGTGTAATTCGAGGAAAGGCCCTTAGCGCGTAAGCGCGTCTGCACGCATACGCATTTTCATTGGACCAAAGGCCCTCAGCGCGTGAGCGCGTCTGTGACGTGACGTGCGAGGGTGTATCCCTCATTGCACGTGATGACAGAACACACGTGGATTTCAACCAATTGCGTGTGAAAGTTCACGGCACCCCGGAACACACGTACCCAGCCCATTCGCGTGTAGATTTTCTCGCGCACCCCTGTAATACACGTACCCAGCCCAATCGCGTGTAGCATTCCTCGCGCACCCCTGAAATCCACGTACCCAGATCAATCGCGTGTACATTTTCTCGCGCACCCCTGTAATAGACGTACCCAGGCCAATCGCGTGTAGCATTTCTCGCGCACCCCTGAAATCCACGTACCCAGACCAATCGCGTGTAGATTTTCTCGCGCACCCCTGTAATACACGTACCCAGGCCAATCGCGTGTAGAATTTCTCGCGCACCCCTGAAATCCACGTACCCCGCTCAATCGCGTATTTGACTTCCCGCGCGCCACTTTTTTGATGCGCTGGGACTCTACCGCCTGCCTTCGTGTGGCGGCCGTGTTTCAGCTTGTGCGTGTCTTTGCCTGTGCGTGGCTTTGCCCTATTCGATTCCATGAATACGTGTGGTTCGAGTGCGTGTGGGCGTTCCGTCTGCTTCCCTGCAGTACATCCCCAGTTACGCCCTTATTTTCCCGTGTTGTTCCCCATTCCGCGCGTTACGCCCCATGTCCCGCCCACTTTCTGGTGTGTGCGCTGAGGTTGTGCGCTTTCACTGTGCGCGTCGCGCACGCCTTTCGCGATGTTGCAGTGACTTGTGCGCCATGCATGGGTTTGGCGCACATCCCGCGGTGAACACGCGCAGGGACTTCCATGAATCGCACGTTTTTTTCCGCTTGCGCATGCTTGCGCATGCTTGCGCGAAGATTTTCGGCGCACGTTTGTTCCATGAATCGGCCCCTAAATCTGGGCAGCCAGCAAAGTATCTTTCTTTTTTGTACATCATGCAGGAACATATTATGAGGGTGGAACAATATCGGAAATTACAAATACACCAAATGTTCAATGGGTTCATATCTTATGCCAAGCAAACTTGCATTTTATTTCCTTGTCCTACTAAAATGTATGACTTCAGTCTTCACAGGGTTAATTTGTAACTTACCCTCACTCATATGCTTTTCAAACACTCTTAGAAGTCACTGCAGGCCAGTGGGTGATATATCAAATAGTATAAAACTATCGACATAGGTGAACCATATTATCTTTATCCCACCTATGCATGGCGGAACAAATGAAGCTTTTTCTAGGCAATCCCCAATGCCAGCCACATACAGATTAAAAAGACAGGGGCCAAGAGGCATTCTTGTCTTAAACCAGAACATGTTTCTATCTTCTTAGACACGTGGCCCTCATTGTCCAATTTAACTTGCATTGAATGTTTCTGTTGTAAATAAATCAGAATGTAAAACACACCATAATTTATACTCCAACAATCTAATTGAGCCCATAATGAATTTCGATCAACTGGAACGAAGGTTCTAGTTAGATAGAGGTTTTTTGAATACAGGACATTATAAAACCATTACAATCTGTCCCCATATTACGTCTGAAACCAGTCTGATAAATTCTTAAAATGCCCTTAAGCCTCACACATTCCTCCAATTTACCCAGAATCAAAGCTGAAAAAACCTTGCTGTCTGCATCAAGCTGAGTGATTGAGTGATAGTTAATCGGCAAAGACTGTTTGCTATTTTTATAAATCGTAATGACGCAAGCAATCCTCCATGAAAGTGGAGTCATACAATCCTACATGATATCAGAAAATAGCATATACAGAAGACTCTCCCACATCTCTGGGACTTGCTTAAAAAGTTTTTTTCAAGAGATGATTAGAGCTGCCGGCCCTAGGGCCACTCACATGCCCTATAATATTTTCTACATCATCTACTGACAAATCCAACTCCCAAGTAATAGCCAAATCAATAACAAATGGAACATACATATCAGCCTGATGACCATATCGTTTTTTTAAAATTAAGCTACCAAGCCTCTTCTAAAATGCACCTTTTCTTGTTTCAGTTCATAAATGGTGGCCCACATATTAGAATCTTGTTTTTTCAATAAAATTGCAAGCATTGCTTTCTGTTTCTGTTGCATTAATTGAAAGATATGTTTTTTTAGACACATGTTCAATTTCTGTTTCTCTTTCTTGATATGCACTTATATATCACTTTCAGACACAGCTCTTTTCTTAATTTGGTGGATATAGTATAATTTTCCAAATGTTGGATGATCAAACAATTTAGTGGTTAACAGATTCAAAATGTGTTTTACTATCTTGCAATGCCATTCGATCGTGTTTCCTTTATTGGAAGGAACAAGCTCTTGAATAGCTATAATAGGAGAGTTTAATTAAAGTGGTTAAGCAGGCATGATCGCAATAGGGAGTGTAAATAATGTTCAAGGAAAAAACAAATCACACATAGAGAAGGCATATACAGTGAAACCTAACATCCATAGGAAATATGAACATTCTATGGTTAATAACTTTTGATACGTAGGACTGATCATGACATTTGATATTCATATTTCGAAAGCACAGACGCCCTAGAACTGGAAAATGTCCTGCAAATCTGTGCTACCGTTCTAAGACTATAAACAGTCAAAAAGGTTATGTTTTTCACTTTTCAGTACAAATAAGAAACAAGTCGGGCACAAAGTGCTCAAAGGAACTCCTTTACTGTTTTGGTGCAAATCCATTGGTGTAGAGCGGTTGCCTGTGTAACCAATGTTACAAAATGTTAGTTATATCTCCCATGATGCATTGCTAATGGAAAGCTTTTTCATTTCTGAAATCAGCCATTACCTCATTTGAGAATGGTGTTCTCAAATCTATTTTGGCAAGTGCCTTTATAGGAAATAAGGTGTTTAAGTATGGCAGTTTTGAGGCCAGGGAGCATATGGGCAGGCTAAGAAAGGATGATTTATGAAGCTTTGAGGCTTCGGCAGCTGTAGTTTTCTTTTCTTTTTCTTTTCTTTTTTTTCTGAGTGTAAGAATTGGAATGAAGAGCAAAAAAAAATGACGTACTGCAAAACTATAATATATTGGGCCTCATTACGACCCAGGCGGTAAGTTACCGCCTGGGTCGTACCTTTACCACCATGGCGTAAACTACGTTTACGCCATGGTGGTTGGCGGACTTACCGCCCCATTCCGAGGTGAGTGGGGCGGTAAGTCCCCATTAACCCATTTACCCTTCCCCATTCCCATTTTTGCCCCATAGGGCATAATGGGAGTGGGGAAGGCGTTAATTACGCCACCGTAAATTACGGTGGCATAATTAACAACAAGGTCCCTTAGCGCCATGGATTTTAACACCTGCTAAAAGCAGGTGTTAAAACCTCCATGGCGCTAAGGGACCTCGGAATCAGGCAGTAAGGGTCGGCGCTGTTTACGCCGCCGTAAACCCCTTACCGCCTGGGTCCTAATGAGGCCCATTGAGTTGTGGCAATCAATGTGATTACTAGTCAGGGGAACAGGAGTAGTTTGAGTTTAATTTAGGAAGCAATGCCTCATTACAAGTTTGCCGGTCCAGACACAATGGTGCCGGTAAGCTTACCAGCACTGTTGTTTCCGGACTAGCAAACTATGAATCTGCTGGCGGGTGCTGTTTTGCCCACCAGGTCTGAACCTGGCGGGTGGAACGGCACTCGCCAGCAGACTTTGACAGAAGCACCAGCACTGTTGCGCACAGTGCCGGTGCTTCCGTCCTCCCCATTCCCATTGAGTCCTATGGGACTAGAATGGGAATGGGGAGTAACAAGTGCTGCAGCCTGACTTACCCGACCGCCAGGGCTGCAATGCCCAGTTATTTTGGCAAGTCAGGTGGCAGTAATTCATCACAAGTCTGGCGGCAGCCTGCCGGTTTTACCGGCACGGCTACCGCCAGACTCGTAATGAGGCCCAATGTCTTTTTTTTATATAAAAATAAATCAGAGGGATTGCTTCCCAAATAAACCTAGAATGTGTGGGAGGAGAGTATTAATGGGCTAAATGTGTTTTGGGGGTGTTAACTGTGATAACTGAGCTAAAATGTGCTTAATTAGTGAAAATAAAGAATGTGCAACTATAGCCTTTGTTGTGATTGTGACAAGCTTTTCACGTGACCTAATTATGGAGAACTTTGAATCAAGGCATATGTCAAGCAAGAACATATCTACATGATTGTATCTCCCTTTTGCTCGTCAGAGTACCCCACTAACGCCACCTCTCTTTTCCTCATCGCAGTACCCACTAACTCCTCCTCACTCTTCCACATCACAGCTCCCCACTAACTCCATCTCACACTGCCTCTCTACCCTGCTAACCTTTCTCCCCGCTCTAGCCCCCTGTCCCTCCTTTTCCGTGCAGCCTGCTGACTGGCCGCCTGGTGTACCTGAGAGGCACACAGGTCCCTGGCACCCTCACCAGTCCTCTCACACTTGCCTCTGGGCCTTGCACGTGCCTCATCATTACTGCACTTTGTCAATGACCCAGTGGCATCTCTCAGCACTTACCCCAGCTTCTCAGTGACTGGGCGTACTTTGTCCTCACCCCGATGCCACCCTGACCCTGTGCACTTGCACGATCTGAATGCACAATGCCTTGAAGATCATCTATCTGTTTTTTCCTTGTCCCCCCTCCATACATGGTGGCGCCTCAATGCACTTGGAAAAACTGCAGAATCGTCATCAGACCTATTTGCTGTTATTAACACCTTGAATTGTATTTTATGTCTTGTTCCATGCACCCACTCTGCCTGTGCAGACTTGTATCATTCAGTACCCCAATAACTCTACATCACTCTTCCTCATTGCAGTACCTCACTAAATCCACCTCACTCTTCCTTATCACAGTACCCACTAACTCCACCTCAGTCTTCATTGTCACTGTCCCCAACTACCCCACCTCACTTTTCCTCATCATAGGATCCCACTACCACACCTCACTCTTCCTCTTTGCAGTGCCACACTACCCCACCACACTTTTCCTCATTGCAGTACCCCAATAACTCCACCTCACTTTTCCTTGTGGCAGCACTACACTAACTTCACCTCGCTCTTTATCATTGTACTAACCCACTAACTCCATCTCACTCTTCTTCATCAGTCCTCAACTAACCCATCTCATTTTTCCTCATCACAGTTCCCCACTAACTCACTTTTCTACTTCACATTCCCCAACTATCCCACCTCACTCTAAGTCACCACCGCCCCCGTGCTAACTTCACTTCACTCTTCCTTGTCACAGTCTCCCACTGTCTCCACCTCACTCGCCCTCATCACAGTACACCAATACCACTGCCTCACTCTTCCTCATCGCAGTTCCCAAGTACCCCACCTCACATTTCCTGGTTGCAGTCCCCAACTAGTAAACCTTACACTTCATCATCACAGGCCCCACATCACTGTTCCTCGTCATAGTCACCAATGACTGCTTCTCCCTCTTCATCATTATAGTCCCCAACTACACAAATTCAGTCTTCCTCATCACAGTCCCCCATTAACACCACTTCGCTCCTCCTCTTCACAACCCTCCACTAACACCGTGTCACTCTTCGTTGTCACAGTCCCCCACTACTACCAGCGTACTCTTCCTCGTCAGAGTCCCACAATACAACCAACTCACTCTTCTTCATCACAGTTCCCCACTAAAATGATCTCACTCATCCTCGTCAAAGTCCCCCACTGCCACTGCACTGATCTTTCTCGGCACAGTGCACAACTACCACCATTTCACACTTCCACGTAACATTACCCCACTACCTCCAACTCAAAGTTCCTCATCACAGTCTGTCACTAACTCACCTCACTGTTTCTCATCACTGTCTCCCACTGCCCCACCTCAACTTTCTGCATTGTAGTACCCCCCACTCTACCTCACTTTTCCCTGATATAGTACCCCACTAATTCCACCTCACTTTTTTCATCGCAGTACCCCACTTACTCCACCTCACTCTTCCTCATCATAGTACCCTTCTTTGTTACAGTCCCCAGCTACCTTGCCCCATTCTTACTCATCACATTTGCTCATTAACTCCACCTCACTCTTCTTATTCACAGTCCCCAACTACCCCAACTAATCTTCCTCGTCATTGTCCCCCACTCACTCATTTCACTCTTCCTCGTGGCAGTCCCTCACTAACTGCACCTCATTCTTCTTCATCACAGACTAGCACTAACTCCATCAAACTCTTCTTCATCACAGCCCCCACTCATTCCACCTTACAATTCTGCATCACAGTTCCCCAAAAACTCCACCTTACTCTTCCTCATCGCAGTACCCCACTTCCACCTCCTCACTCTTCCTCATCACAATCACCCACTAACTCCACCTCACTGTTCTTCCTCACAGCCCCCACAACTCCACCTCACTCTTCCTCATCGTAGTCCTCAACTACCTCATCTCTATCTTCCTTATCACAGTGCCCAACTAAACAACTTCAGTTGTCCTCATCACAGTCCCTGACTAAGCCCACCTGGCTCTTCCTCTCCACAGCCCACCACTACCACCATGTCACTCTTCCTCATCACAGTCCCCCATTACCACCACGTTACTCCTCCTCATCACAGTCCCACACTACCACCAACTTATTGTTTCTCCTCACAGTTCCACACTACCAAGATCTCACTCTTCCTCATCTCACTTGCCCACTGCTGCCACAACACTCTTTCGTGGTGCAGTACACAACTGCCACCAACACACTCTTCTTCGTGACAGTACCCCACTAAAACCAACGCACTCTTCCTCCTCACAGTCCCTCAGTAACCCCTTATCACTCGTCCTCATTGCTGTCCCCAACTACTGCATCTCACTCTTCCTCATCACTCTTCCCCATTACAGTGCACCATTACTAATCCCTTGTTATCTAATGGACACATCAAACATTGAAAAACTTGATAAACCCAATGTTACATAGCTCGAGAAGAGATATTCTTATAAGAAGAAAAAAATAGAATTACAGGTGAGGGGAAGTATAGTATAACAAAACCCTTGAAATTCAGTGACATATCTTAAGTTGAAGCACTGTTAAGGCGAAACAATCTGATGCAAGTAAGCACTTGAAATTCTGTGAAAAAACTTTAGTTGAAGTGGCGTTAAGGTGCTGATTCAATGCCACAAAACTCCTGAAATGTTTCAGGTGCTGGAAGCTATGCCACCTTAACTATGAGGACCGCATTGCACAGTCCGTAATCACACTCATAACATCACAAATGACATCACTATGATATCACATATGACATCACTTATGGCATCATAAGCAACATCAATGGTGCAACAGATCACACATGCAAGAGAGAGAAATGCAACATTTCAAAAATGCGTTGCTGCATATAAGGGTGGATTCAAATGCAAAGCTTGGATAGCGTTGTTATTTAAAACCCGTATCGTCTTACACATTAGAGCTACTCTGTATTGATTTATCATTTGCATTTAGCATTTGCCATGGTGAGATACTCTAGTCTACTACCTCTAATACTTTGTTCTAAAAGCA
This sequence comes from Ambystoma mexicanum, assembly GCF_040938575.1. Lineage (NCBI taxonomy): Eukaryota > Metazoa > Chordata > Amphibia > Caudata > Ambystomatidae > Ambystoma > Ambystoma mexicanum. Next base: position 1,027,959,061 of record NC_090936.1, read on the forward strand.
GTCAACATTGCAAAGAAGGCATTTGAGTACTCCAATTATTGTCTTTTTGATGCATCTCTCTTGCACGTGTGATCTGCTGTACCAGTTATGTCACTCATGATGCCATAAGTGATGTCATATTTGATATCAGTGAAGTCATGAGGGTGCTTACAGACTGTGCAACATGGGCTTCATAGTTAAGGTGGCGTAGCTTCCAGCACATGCCGAATTTCAGGGGCTTGGTGGCATTAAATCGGCACCGTAATGCCACTTGAACTACATTTTCTTCACTGAATTTCAGAGGTTTCATTGCATTCTGATTGTTTCACATTGATGGTGCTTCAACTAAAGTTTGTTTTACTGAATATATGTGTATAATCAATAATGGAGCTGCTATTGCCTCGTCTCCATGTGGGCTCTGGATTAACCATTCCCGCTTGTGCGCGTTCAAGGCGCATCAGACCCCACACTTTCATATGAGCCTCCCATTGTAGTCCGCTATCTATGACTTTTTATTTTTGTTTCTAACGTCTACTGCAGGAAAATCAATCCCGTCCAGCATTCTGCCAGCAGCATCACAATAACTGTTCAGGTCTCCTGCTATTATAACTATTTCTAAGTGCCTCTCAGCATACCAATCTGTTGAACAATTGAATAACGACGCCTCCGAATAGGGCCAGGGATTCCAGTAAATGTTAACCAACAGCAAATCTTCCATCGTTGATGCTACTTTCCACCATATCTTAACCACTAACACACAATTGGCCTCATTACACATCAAAAAAGGTGCACACATTAATCAGGGTTGTAGTGACATGACAGTTATAGTTTGCAGCCGATGAAAACTGGCATTGATATTTGCGGGTGCTGGGGTGGAAAGAAATGATGAGGTAAAAGTCATGGGCAGTTTGTTGAGCAGAGGCGGGCAAGCACTGGGTTGAAGACTTAAGGTGTGCTGGAGAAGATGCGTGGGCTGAAGGCAAGTCACTGGTCACTTGTTATTACTAATCTGGTGCTTCCTAACAGCAGCTTGCGATAAGAAATCAACCCCCCAAGCTCTTTTTTGTCTAAAAGGCACTCATTGGCCCTCATTAGGATCCTGGCGGTAGCCGTGCCCTTATTAAGGGCACGGCTGCCGCCGGTAATGATTTTTTTCTGGGGCCCAGAAAAGGGCAATAACCGGGACATGCCGACCTTGGCGGACCCAGTTATTGCCCTTTTCTGGGCTCCGCTAAAAACCATTCCCCATTCCCATTCAAGCCCCATAGGGCTCAATGGGAATGGGGAGGATGCTAACAACTGGCCCGTTGTTAGCATCCTGGACTGCTAGCAGGACCCGCTAAGGACTCCTGTTCTGACCGGGCGTTCCTTAGCGGGTCCCGCAGCAGTCCTCATAATTGGCCAGCCCGTAATGAACGGTGCCGGTCCCATACCGGCACCGTTCATTATGTGGCTGCCTGCCTCCTAATGAGGCCCATTGTGTCTTAAGTGGTACAAAGGCTCCTTCTGACTGCAAAGTCCACTGAAAGCTATCCTGGAACATGAGGTGCAGGGGCAGCCCTGCATGTGCTGAGATCTTTTGCAGATACTGATACGTCCTTGCAATATAGATTTGATTTTGGCACTAAAGTGAACACTTGTACATGCTGGTAAATCGATAGTTGCACACAAATGGGTAGTCACAGTAACATAACACAACAAAAAGTAATGTAACCCTATACCACTGTCTTTCAATGCTAATATAGCCAGTTCAAATGTACTGCTGATGGCCTACTCAGCAGTACAGGTTTCTATTACTGTATATGCATGCCACTGGCATTAGCTTTATGAAAAAAAAAATACTTAGACTAAACAAACTTATGTCCGAATCTTGTGTATGAACCAGCCAACATTTAAAAAATAAAAAACATAGTAGTGTCAAAGGTGACAGGGAGAATCATACTGACGTCGCCTGGAGACCGTTGCTTGAGGGCTTCCCAGACATGTGTCCTGACCATGAGCCAACTAGAGCAAGGTTAATGATCAGCACTTAAATGGCTATGTGCTTTAAAAGAGTTTTGCATCACACCTGCCACCAACCAAAGTGGATGTGCAACCAGTTGCATGCTGTCAATGAAGAAGGCACTTTAACACTATAGGTAATACACTCACTGGAATGTAGCCCTATGTTTATAACCTGTTTGTTTGCACGATAGGTGTGTATGTGTGTAGTTGTAAAAACACAGCAAAACACTGTTAGACATGCCTTTTTGGGTGCAAAACAACTAAACTGACCGAACAAAAAATAAAATGAACGAACAAAAAATAAAATGACAAAAATAATATATATAATTGGTAAAACCCTCAATCAAATGGTAACTAGAAAACAACTCATGCCACAAAGTGTATTTTCTCCCCTCACCCATATGTAGAGAAGCACACGCTCAACGTGGCAGTATCCTTATCACACCAGCCATCACAAGCTGAAGGGCCAAAACATAACTAATGGTTCCCCCTCTTTATTGACCTTCTAGGAGCACAATAATGAAAATGTGACCAACAGCCTGAATTATTTTCTGAATTTTTTTGTTCACCAAATGACTGGCTTCGCTTCATATCCCGAGAGTATACGTAGGTGGGCATGGTGGGCAACGGGCTTAGTGGAGATGGGCACGCAGTTGACGATCCCCAAAACATACCGGCCTTCAATAAGTTGCACATGATATACATTTGACACTATTGCCCCCGCTCCGTCATGCCTCTTTGAGAGGAGCCCAGCAGTGTTTGTGTTTTCTCTTGCTTGCTTGCATCTGGTTGTCTTTGCCCCATTTAAATCTTTATGACTGGACCGTGTGGGGGAACATCTGAAGTGTAGGGTGCCTTGCGTAGGAAACAAATAGGAAACAGACACAAACAGATAATACATTTCAGAGGTGAATCCTCAAACGGTTCTGCTTTTCTGAAAGCCTCATTCTTCCTATGTCTGATAAACCTGATAAAGTCATCTGAAGATTTGAAAGCTTGCATATAAATGACTGTGTTAGCCTAACTAAGGTATCATCTTCTTGTCTCTTTGGAGCAACTGTAAATATATTATAGTATGGCCGGTCCCTGCACTATAGTTAAGTTGAGTATCAAGTACCATATGGAAGCTGAAACATGAATTGTTAATAACTTTTCACTCATACGACAGATTAGGTTGACATTTTGCAGACTCAATTGTACTTGCAGGCCTCGCTTCCGCTGTGTCCCCCCTAACCCGCACCAGACTTGACATTTTGGAAAGATCAGTTCGAAAATAAAGAAGTTATTAAGAAAACAAAAAAATACAGTTTTGATGTAGTCCCCATTAATTTTTCCCAAAGATGAAAAATTTAAATATTTGTTCTAGTGCACAGCCCAAACTCCTGGACAGAATTGGACCAGGTACGAAACAACTTGGCATGAAGCATTGACATGATTTCCAGGGGGGATCTGTGGTTATTGAATCCAGTAGCTTTTTAAATATTTGATGGAGAGGGGGTGGCCTCATTCTCCCAGAATTACAAGGATATCTCCCGTGGGGTTGGCAGCAGAGAGGCTTTTGAGAAATGAAAAAGTTGATGAGAGATATAAACATGGCCATACCCTTGGTTACCAGAAAAAGAAAAGGGTAGAAAAATGCCATTTGGAGGAGGAAAAATAATGCAATGGCATCAGGCTAGAGGTGAGGGGGAGAGGACACCATGTGAAATTGCTGATTTGGGGGGTCCAGTCATGAAGTTAAGGGCACAAACGTTTTCTCATAGCCACGGTTATCCAGCAGAATAATCGCGGCTACAAAAGAAAACGAGATCGGCAATGAAAGTGCATCACATGGAAAAAGCATTGGGGGCATATGAGAGGGATATGGGGGAAAACATGAGTTTAGGGGATTGGGTGGAGCATGCCAGGAGGAGAGGGGCACCTTGTAAGTGACTGGGAGAGCAGGGAAATAAATGTTTTCATCGTTTCCCAATAACCGCAGCTATCTTGTGTGCATTGCTATTATAGCTGCAGTTATGGGATAAACGTTTAAAATAATATATAATAAAAAAGTATTTAGACAGCCACAGTCAGGTGGTGGTGGAAAGTGGACACACTAACCATGGCCAAAGGCCTTGGCTAGTTTCACTGTAGTGTTTTAAAATATACAGTGGGCAAGGCTTGAGGCTGATCTCATTAGCCTGGGCTGAAGGCATTGGCTTGTGGGCCTGAAAGACATAGACAGTGGCCACGACCGAAGGCCGGGGCCACCTAGTGGGTATAAGACAAACATATTGGGGGAACATACACAGTGGACACAGCCAAAAGCTGTGCTCACTGGCCAGGGACAAAGGCCCTGGCTAGTGGGCCCAAAAGAGAGGGGGAACATGATTAGTGGGCACAACCAAGTCCAGGGCCATGGATTGTAAAAGAAACATATTGAGGGAACATATACAGTGGACACAGCCGAAGGCCATGGCCAGTGGTTGTAAAAGAAATCTATTATGGGAACATGTACAGTGGCCACAGCCGAAGGCCATGGCCAGTGGCACATTGGAAAATGATGGTATAACAAAACCCTTGAAATTCCACGAAAAAACTTTAAAGTTTAGTTAAGTTGACCAGATATATTGCTACAAAACCCTCGAAATTCAGCAGATGTGTGATGTCCATTTCCGTTGTAAAGCCCGTGAGCACATACATATTATAAGAGAGGGAGTCACAATGACATTAAAAATGGCTTTATAGGAGACATAGCATCATGGTGGACATCAACAGGAATGAGACGAGTCAAGCCGATCATGGCTTGCTACGTCTGCTGAATTTCAAGGGTTTTGAAATCTGGTCAACTTAACTAAAGTTTTTTCAGTGAATATATATCTATACATGTGATTAGAACCAGGACCCCCAGTCCAGGATGCAAGATTGGACTACAGTTATGATCCTCATGAAGGGTGAAATGCTTATTTGTTTGTTTGCATCCTTGAAAGCAGTCTGTATTGGTTTGATAAAGCTATGCATTATATAGTGCAGCCTTATAAGGCAAAGCAATTTTTCTAATATGGAGAAAACATGTATTCTTTTGAGCTGATGTTTAATGCACATGCGGCAAAGCTCATTTGTTCAGTACTGGAGGCAAACTTCCAGGGATGGCTACTTGGTGTAGCTGTAGCATGTGTCCTTGTTAGCTGAAATGGCCTTGTCTACTCTCATATTTCATAGAGAATCGTTTTTTTCTTCATATTTTCCTAAATCTACCATAAAAGAAGACAGTAAACCGGCCCCTATGATCCAATCATAAGAATGTTAAACTGTACCACACTAATGATCGCTATTAAGGGCGAACTGTGTATGTGGGTGTCTGTATCCTTGAGAGCTGTATTTCGTAGATTGAGAAAACAAAGTATAAACAACGCTGCACTATAAGAAGGGCGTGATTTACAAACATGTTTTCAATGGGACTTTCCCATGTGCATTTATTTTGTAAATTAGGCACAAAGACACTTCTTCTCACATGGAGCAAACATGTATGCTGTAGAATTAATATCTATACCTGCGATGCATTGTTTTAAGCTTCAGAATTGGAGGTCAAATTCCAGGCATTTTTAATGCATGTGTTACTTGCTAGTTGAAATAATCAGTTCTATGCTGATATTTCACTTTAAAGGGCTTTTATATACTTTTTTTAAGCCCACTGTAACTTTGATGTATACACAGTTGTTCCCCCTCTTTCTTTTTTCATCTCACTCTGTATTTCTCTATTTACTTTCCTCTCTATCTCTCCTCTTCCTCTTTTTCTGTCTTTGATCTTAAATGTGTTTACTTTATTTCTTATTGTTCTCTATCGTTTGCCTTGTTTCTTCCTCTTTCTTTGTGTTCCTCTCTCTTGCACACACACACATACTCTTTTACTTCCTGTGTTTCTCTTTCCTGCTATTCATATCTGCCACCTCTTTGTCTGTATTTATTTTAATCTCTCTCACACAAGACATACTTGTCTTTTTCATAGCACCTGAAATGCTCTCAGATCCCTTATGTTTCATGGAGTCCCCTCTCGTTTCTCTTATTCTGTTTTCTCTCCAATCCTTCACCTTCGATTTCCCTTCCCCTTATCTTTACCTCTCGGTCTCCATTTCTGTCTCTTTGCACATCTTATGTCCACAACTTTTGTTTTTCTCTTACTTTATTTCATCCTTTTAATATTAATTGCTGGTCTGGCCCTATCTTTAGGGTCATGTCACAAAAAAGCAGCACATACACCCTCTTTGGATATGGAATTTGCATGTGGGTAAAATCTGCGGTATTTGCAAAAGTAAGTACACTTTTATATTCTGGTTTTCATTCTGTCTTCCATGCAATGTTCCTGACCCATGTTATGACCCTGGAAACAATTTTCCAATAGATATCTGGTTAGAGCATAAACCAAGGAAAACTTGCAAACACAGTCCTATGACATCATGGAGCTCATGATGCCATCCCTCTTTCAAGGTGTAGTCTCCTCCTACTGAATCATGCAACTATCACCTGGGCGTAGGAGGATAGCTCAGGGGCAATGTGTTTTCTTAGAAGTAAGACAACGCAGACAAACACAGGTTCACATCCCGGTCCCATGCGTAGAGACTGAACTCCAGCAATAAGTGTGTAATACAAAATTAATTAATCAGTTTCCCCTCTTCTAGTGAAGCCCCCTGCAGACCTGAATGTACTAGTAACCTACCAGCCTATTATAAACCTACCAATCTCCTGCAAAATCCTAACAGGTAATTCAACCAGCTTTGGGAATTAGGGCTCGTCTCAATAATGTACTGAATAGTAAAAAAGCAGTACGATATTCAGAATGACAAAACAGAAATGCAAATAATTTCTCAATATATATATAAGTACTCCCACTGTGGATAACTTTAAACCCTGGACGGAATTTCACTCTTTTGTGGATTCACAAACTCAGCCCAATCAAACACTTGGGAGCTCTAACTTAACCCATGCTTATTAGTTATGGTTAGACCCACTAGTGGAACCGAGAATGTAAAAGCATGGTAATCTCTGCAGCCCATGGCAGATTGTCATATCATACTATATAATAAAAGGCCAGATGGTTGTTTGTTTGAAGCCGACTGCCCGCTTCGCCTTTTTTCACATTTCGAGGGAGCTGTTGCCTTACGTGTACAACAATAAGACTTCAATTTGCTCATTATAGACTGCCCGCTTTACCTGTTATCAATGCTAGAGGTAGCTTTTGCCTTACACAGACAATTCTAAGACTTCAAGTTCATCTTCCAGGTGAACAAAATGTGTATTTGAACAATGATATCATACAATTAGCTGTAGAAAAGGCAAAAGACAGGGACACCATTTCAACAGTGTACTTCAAGTTGCATGAAGAGAATCATGCTGCATGTGAATTGTAGCACTCTGATATCCCTCAACATTATGGCTACGATTCATGGACTTAATGTGCGCTGAAATTTTCAGCGCAAGCGTGGAAAAGCGTGCGAATCGCAGTGCCAGTGCGAAAATCGCAGCGAAACCCGCGCACAGCGATTCATGGAAGTCCGTGCACATGTAAATCCCAGGATGTGTGCCAAAATTATGCGTGCCGCACGCTGGCGCACACGTCTCCAAACAGCGTGCGCTACGCGCACAGCGAAATCGCACATAGCGCGGGGCACACAACGAAAGTAGGAGGAACAGAGGGCGTGACACGCGGAATGGGGAACAACGCGTGAAAATGTGGGCGTCACGGGGGAAGTACAGGAGGCAAATGCGCGGAACGCCCACACGCACATTCACAACACGTATTCATGGATTCGAACGGGGCTAACACGTGCGCCAAAAAAGACGCGCTAATCCTGAAACACGTACGCCAGCAGAAAGCAGGCGTATGCGGACCCGCGCAACGTAAAAGTACGCGCAAACAACAAACAAGCTCAGACGCCAGGATGAATATACCGTTCCTAGCCGCAGTGGTCGTGGGATACCGCAGGAGGAGGAGGATGATAGTCAGGCCCAGAATTTTCACACCCAGAACCAGCCTTTTTGGGATGCCTGATGACCAGGTGTATGGGAGGTACAGGTTTCCACCTCACATAATACTCGACCTGGTGAGTGAGTGGGAGGATGACCTCACATCACCCACCCTGTGCTCCCAAGCACTCAGCCCCCTGGAGAAGGTCCTCAATGTACTGCACTTCTTGGCCACTGGATCATTTCTGCAGACAAGTGCTATAGTGGGGGGGTGTCACAGGCCACGCAGTCACGCTGCCTACACCAGGTGTTGGCCATCATGACTGCACGCCCATCAGTCCGCAGGCACATATACCTGCCCAGAACACCTGCAGAAAGTCAGGCTGCCGTCCAGGATTTTTACGGGGTGGCACAATTCCCCAAAGTGCTAGGTGCCATTGATTGCACCCATGTGGCTCTACGTCCCCCCACAGCATCTGAGCACATCTACAGAAACCGTAAGCACTGGCATTCCATCAACGTCCAGATAGTATGTGATGCCAAGGGAATCATCACCTCAGTATATACCAACTATCCAGGGTCCACCAACAACAGTTTTATTTACAGAATGTTAACCCTAAACCGGGACCTAGAAGCTGGGCGGCATGGCGATACATGGCTGCTCGGTGAGTATAAATGCCACAGCACATGCATGCATGTCAGATACTGAGTAATGTCACAACCCCACTAATGATACCCATCACCACCTACCCAGGGGACAGTGCCTACCCTCTGAGCACCCACATGATGACGCCAATTCAGAACCCCACTACGCCACCCGAGGTAAGATACAACACAGCCCACATTGCAACCCGGGGCATAGTGGAGCGCACATTCGGAGTGCTCAAGTCACGCTTTCGCTCCCTTGACCATTCTGGTGGGCAGCTGTTATACGCTCCCCCAGTAGTGTGCAGGATCATAGTGGCAGCATGTGTCCTGCACAACGATGCAACACGCCGGGGCCTGCCCGTGGACATGGTGGTGCCCCCACATCCCCAACCACATGCACGTTCGCTGCGCATAGGAGGGGAAAGGGCATGGGGTGAGGCAGCCCGTACGCAGCTGGTGGATAATTACTTCACCTAAAATCACACCCCTGTGGAGTGCACACAGCCCTGGCACATACCATCTGACAATCAATGATGATGACATAAGGGACAGTCAACCGTCACAACCATACAAGCCTGAGATTGGTCACCTGGAAGTGTTACATTGTGTGCATCCCTACCTACACAAACACCACCAATGCTCTGTCTTGAAAAGACACACTTCTATGCTGCTAAATTCATTACCCCCTTGCAAAATACAACATGCCAACAGTGCCATGTCACCCAACCCCTCCCCAGCACCGCCACCCAACACACCATGGCACGTCATGCTATGTGAGAGCAAACAAAGCAATCCCGAAAACAAGACACAAGTTTCACAAAGTACAGTGTCCCTAATGGAAACTGGCCACACAAAATATGCTCCCAGTAATGTAGAACTAACAACACACATGACCAAATACTTACCAACAATACAATGCAGCTACACAACCTCAAACATAGAATAAACATGACAGTACTAAGTTAAAGTAGTGGTAGTCTTACAACCTGATTATGCCAGCACATCGACCACTTCCAACTGTACAGTGCTGCTGCCACACAAATGTGTAAGTGCACTGCTTACAACATGAACTCCATCTCCAAAGTAGACGGCCTTCTGAAGACATGAGGAATGAACCTGCAAATTAGGAGGAAAACATGGATGCACAAGCACATATCAATACACCATGCAATGTACAATACAACAACAATATCCACTAGGAATGTATAGACAGTATTGACTACAGACTGCCCACACAGCTCATGGGAGTCCAACGTCACTGGGTAAGTCACTGTCACTTGGGCACACCCTTTGCAAGCCCATGGAAACGGGAAGCAGGAGGGGTGTGTGTCTCATGAACCCAAGCATCTAACCCAAACTCAGGACAAGCCTGCATGTGCCCAGCCGGAATACAGTGGATGCCCACGGGAGCCACAAAAGGAAACACACTGTAAAAAAAAAGAAAGTCAAAAATCAAAAAGCAAAAATGGCCATGTGGGTGTTGGGGGGGGGCACCCAGGAGGTCCGAGGACAGGGTGCGCACCAACAGCCACCTGTGTGGATGTTGGGGAAAAAAAAACACCTCCATGGGCTCATGGCCTGCACAGCTATGCCATTGTGGGAGAACTGTTGCTGTCACTCTCATCACCCTCTGCTGCTGCCACAGGAGGTGGTGGTGCTATGGGAGGCAGCCCACGCAAAGCCCTGGTATGGTCCTCCATGATTATAGCGTGGAGATCCCCATGCACCACCCGAGTTGCCTGCATCTCATCTGAGAGCGAACGTGTGAGCCGCTCCAGCTGCTGTTCTGTCCTCAAGTTAGTGGAAGCCTCAAGGTCAACAAGAGTCTCCCTGAGGTTATGGAGTTCTACCCTCAGGGCTTTCTGTGGCCCTGGGACTCTATTGATATCGATTGACGTAGAGTCTCCAGTGCCGCCCGTCTGTCCCTCCCGGTATGATTGACAAATGGAGTCTGTTGCCTGCTGTAGTTGCTCCATCTGCCTTTCAGGGGGGACAATGGAAGTGGCCACCCTCTCCATTGCTTGAGCCATCATCTCAACTGATGCTGCCTGTTAGGTTGCCATACGGTACATGGATTGTTCCCATGCGGTATTGCCTGGTGGTGTACGGCCACCACGTCGGCGGGCACCACACCTGTTTGGTGCAAGGCGATCTGCGCCTTGCTGTGCCGGCACTGCCTGAGGCTGCAGGACTGCATTCCCCCTCTGATCTGCTGGCCCAGGAACAGGATCAGATGTTGTGGAGTGTGACCCTGCATCCGTAACCGCCAAAGGCGGACTTACCAACACTGACATCCCCATAGAGGGTTCTACCCTTGGTGCAGGTGGGTTGGACAGAACAGAATCCCTTTCAGAAACACTTACCTGCGACGCCACATAGGTCTCATCATCCGAATCAGCACCTGAATAGAGGTCTGGGGAGGTGCACCCAGAGACACCCCTGGACAGAATTGTCTGCAGCAAGAGTGGGTTTGCACCATCTCCTCAACCTCAACAGCATCAAGTGCATCATCCCCTGCAAAAACATGAAGGACAAAAAATGGAAACAGGCATTAGCACCATAGCACACAAATAGGCCTGACAAGCTACAGAACCAGTACATGATTTACACATGTCCCACATGACCATAACCCTCCCATGCATGCACTGTCACTGAGTTGGAAGGGGAGGCAAAAGGCAGACACTGATGACACCAAGATGGAAGAGCAACACATTTGCTGCATGCTGGGTAGCACTGCCATCACACATATTGGCCTGTGAGTGGCATGTCCAATACACATACATGACACATGCCATCACACAGATGGCATGTGCCATAGCCATGGTACATTCCACAAGTACATCCAAATGTCAGTGAATGAATAATGTCAGCCATCCATATGAGATGGACATGAGATGAAAAATGCTACATAGTGTGACAAAATAGCCATGTGCCACACACCGCAACACATCCAGTGTACAAAAATACAGTGATTGCAGGCCGATGTACAAATCAATGGTTGTGCACTGCACCATGACAGGAAACAACTATCATGTTCCACATTCAAACAGGCCCCAAAAATGTATGTGATCAGGCCAATACTCAATCAGCCTGAATGGTCAAATCATTCACCTAACAAGGTAACACATGTGGGCCAATGTGGGGTTCATCAATGACAGAAGCATGTCACAAATGTGACAATATGGCTGAGGAATGCTTAGCAAAAGTGGGAGAATTGAAACAATCAGCCTGAACGAACACTTAAAAATACAAACAATGTTGTTGCAAGATGCCACTTCAAGGGCAACTGCCGTAATGTTGCGCTAAATTACTACTGTGGGCAGAAGGGATACTGTCACACCCAAATCCAAGGCCGCTGAATGTTTTGGATGAAGCACATGGGTGACCCATACCACTCAGACATACACACCCTCACCTGGCACTCAATCAGAACCTGTCACCCAAACAACATACACATGCATTACACACACATGCATGGGCACTCACCGGACAATGCATCAGGTAGTTCTCCAACACCTTGGATCTGTTCCTCTGTGACGAAGGCCCCAGCAACAGACTCATGTTCAGTGAGTTTGTTGTCCTCTTGTGGAGACCCACCGCCCCTCACCAGAGTAGCGGCATGATTTGAGGCCAGCTTGTTCTTTGCTCTGCGTTTCAGGTCATTCCACCGCTTGTAGCAATCATCAGCTGTGTGCCTCACAAATCCAAGGGCACTTATGCGGTCCGCGATGGTCTGCCAGTGTGCCCTACATTGACCAGGTGTGGTCTTGCACCCTGCAGTCACCACCATTTCGTGGCTATGTGCTGACACATAGGCCACAAGTGCATCACGTTCAGGATCATTAAAGCAAGGCTTCCTTGAGGTACCGGAGTGTGTAGCCGTGTCTGGGGTCTCAGCCTGTCGTGCGAGAGCACCCTTCTTCCTCTTCTTTAAAGGTAGAGCAGAGCCAGAGTGGCTTATGCCACTCTGGTCAATAGGGGCAGAATCATCGGTGGACTGGGTAGTAGGAGTGTGGGAATGCACAATGACCATAGGTCTTGATGCAGGCATTGGTTGCAGGGTAATGTTGGCAGGGGGAACGTCAGTTTGATGGACCTGGACTGACACTGTCCTGGCTGGGAGAGTCAGAGCTGGGGCGGATGGAGCTGCAGTTGCCCCTGCAGCCTCCCCACCCGGCATACTTGGGGCAGCAGATGACATAGCTGCCCCAGATCCACGTGGCTTGGTGACAACAACTTGCACCACCACATGTGGCCTAGACTTGCTGACCTGGAAGTCAGCCAGGGAGTCATCCTGTGCCAGGTCAGGTGCCACAATGGGCTGGTCCAACAGGGGCTGAGCTGGGATGGTGTCAGCCATGTTTTGCTCAACCATGGGGGGGGCATGGGTGCCCCTGATTGCTCCTTCACACATGGGGGTTTAGGGGCACCCTGCAAATCCCGGCCATGTCCCCTACCGCGCCCACCATGCCCACCCTTTGAAAGTCGGCCACCTTTGCCTCCCTTACCACTTGGTCACCTCCCAACCATGGCACTGATGTTGTTGTGCATATGGGAGTTGCAGTAAACTATTGTCCTGGGCAATTGGGGGTGAAAGGGGTAGGATACCAGATGGAATTCGTACCCTAGTGCTCTAACAAGGCTGTCTGTGACCCCTGGGGGAAGATGACGGGTCATGCAATGCACAGGCAGCCCAAAATCAAAAATTAATGTGCACGCAACCCCTCGTAGACCACGTGCGTGAAAAAATAAACCCACGCTACGCTGTGGTACCGAGAAACACAAAACTAAGCGTACGCTTAATACAAGCAGCCTACAATGACCTCTGAAGGGGAACGCGACACACGGGGAAAGCACAGTTGCTAAGTACATGCGGAACTCACCGTCTGCCTGGAAAAAGAACGTGAAAAATATGCGCATGTGCGCGTTGGCAACACCCCCGCCAAAAGAATTGTACGCTGTCTGAGGAGACAGGACAAAAGGAGAAGTGAACTCTGTTTGAGGAAACAGGCCCAACAAAAATTCAGAAAAGAGCTGTCAGAGGTAACAGGGAGTATGAACTAGAAACGCTGTGAAGTAATCGCTTGTGAACCGACAAGAAGTACAGATTTCACCCACTCGCTCTCCACAAAAAGCATGTACATGGAAATGGCATCCTACACGTAGCTTTTAAACCGGCCCACACGTACACGTCAGATACGCGTGTACGCGGGCGCTTTCCTCCAATTACACGCGATGACACTCGGACGTGCAGTTTTTCCACGTGTGCTCTGTCATCACGTGCTATGAGGGAAATGCCCGCGTGTGTAATGTAACTTACGCGCTTACACGCTAAGGGCCTTTGGTCCAATGAAATTGTGTGTGCGTGCTGACGCGCTTACGTGCTAAGGCCCTTTCCTCGAATAACACGCTGACGTGCAATTTTTTCACGTTCCAAATCATTCTGTATCAAGCTGGCCACGCGAAAACAAACGGAAGACCACGCTCCTGCCCAGATTGACGAATTACTGCCCCCCAGAGCCCCGAGCACGCTCCCGCCTGCCATCTGCTGCTGCCTGACTGCCTGCTACCCACGTGCCCTGCCATTTGTTGCCTGCACATCAGCCAGGGGTGTAGTTGCTGTGACCACCCCTGCTGGAACCGAAGACTCCTTACTGGGATTGCATCGCTCCACAGCCCAGGCCCAGGACCCAGTTGCCCTTCCCCTCCTGCCTCTGGGGTTGCCATGTCCAGCACAACACCATCTGGCAGCACTGGCAACCCCCAGCCAGAGAGGCAGAGGGCCACCAGCTTCACTGCCACCGAAGTTGGTGTCCTGGTGGAGCAAGTCCTGGGGCAGTATGATGCCTTCTTTCGAAGTTTGCACGCCTACAATGAAGGACGGACCAGGATCTGGATGGACATCGTGACTGCCATCAACAAGGAGGGGGTGGCAGTCCACGACTTACATCATGTCAAGAAGCGCTGGGAGGACTTCAGGTCCAGGACCCTCAACAAGGCCCGGCGCCTCGCTAAGGAAGCGGATGCCAAGGGGTGCCGGGGCCAGCTGTCGAACCATCAAATGATGGACCTGGAACGCATATGCCCAGCGCTCTACGTCCAGATCCTTGAGAGGGAGACCCGTCTGGAGTCGAGCTGTAAGTGTACATGCATGTTGATAGTACGCTGTGCGGGTCGTGGTGTGCCAGTAGTGTGCAGGTTGCACATGTGTTTATGTAGGTCCATGTAGGGATGTGTATGAACATGGGCATGAGGCTGCCACATGTGAGTCCTCTCAGTTGTGAGACACATTGATGGTGTATGTGTTGGTAAGCATGCTGGGCAAATGCAGGTGTGGGAGCACACATTTTTGAATTTCTGTGTATGTACATTGGCATGGTTGTGGCATGGATGGTGGTTCATAATGCATGTATCTGCACTGTGTACATGTGCATGTATGTGTATCTGACAAGTGTGCAACTGTGATGCAACATGGATGCACGTAACACTGATATGTAGAAGGATGAATGGCAGATGTGACATGTATGGCGATCTCATCACTGCAACAGTTGGAGGAGATGTAGACATGCATGTAAGTGTGGTGGCGTGTGTGCATGTCTAGTGCACTCCTTGTGTTTCATGTGATGTCAGGCTCACCTTTGGCTGTTCATGCTGTTGTATGTGTATGGATGGTGCTGCCTGGTGCAATATTGCTGTTGAAATGTTCATGTGTGTGAGTTAAAATGACATGGGTGTCGTGGAGTGTGATGCCGTGTCTGTAGTTAAACAATGCCACTCATGTGCAACTGTCATGTGTGTATCAGTCCATTGTACAGTTCCCTGATGCCTGTGTTTTATCTCTCCCTGTCTGCAGCATCAACTGAAGAAGAGGGCGGAGAGGGTCCTGTGGAGCACAGCGGCAGGGATCATCCCGCCAGCCGGAGACGCAAGGCCCGGCTCCCCTCCCAGGTTGTCATCTTGTCGGGGAGTGAGGAGTCTGGTGCCGCATCCCAGGCCGCAGCTGCCGAGGGAAGGTCTAGGAGGCGGAGGTCGGAGTTGGACTCCTCAGCAGCATAAGGGGCAGCTGAGACCCCACAGGGTGCGATGGAGGAAGATGGCATGGAGTCATCCAGGTTAGTGGGGGGTTTGGTGGAGGAGGAGGCCGTGCAAGGGACAGACACGGGGTCTGGAAGTGGGGATTCCACTGGTGCTAGTGGTGCAGTGCAGGGGCAGGGACTGGAGGCAGCCCAGGCAACCGTGGAGGTGCCTGTGTGTAATACTGTCCACGATCCTGTGACTGCATCATCCCGCACCAGCAGGGATGCCTACGTCCAGACCCGTTTTCAGGGAGGGGATCTGCTTACAACAACTGTCCTTCATCTCCCTGCGGACGTGGCTATCCAGGACCGGGTTGAGCCTGTCCTGGGTGGGGTGGCGTTGCGTCAACGGGCCATGCAAGGTAACCTGCAGTCTTTCCATGAGGAGACTGCACGTCTTCTCGAATGGCTCGTTGACCAGGTTGACCTACTGGGACAGCTCACCAGGGCCGGATTCCTCCGTTTTCTGGACCTTGTTCCGATCCCCTCCTCAACTGAACCCCCTATGCCCCAGTTGTCCTCCATGCCATATTCCCACCCATGTATCACCTGGGTACCCTGTGGAGCTGCCTCTGACCCTGCGGCCAGGCTGGTGGAGGACACATCCCTGCCACAGTCGGGAGTCGGACATCCAGCAGGGGTGGCCACCTCAATAACTGCACCCCAGCCGGAGGAGGATGTGCAGGCAGCAAGAGCCAGGGCACAGGCAGAGGCACAGCAGCAGCAGCAACAAGGCTCTCGGCCTTCGACATCGGAGGGGCAGGCATCGGCCAGAGGGCAGGAGGACCCAGGACTGGAAGTGTCTTCCATGTGGCAGCGGTCAGGCCATGCTATAGATGCGGAGCGGCAGCGGGCAAAAGAGGCACGGCTCACGATGGTCAGGGTGAGAACTCCATGCGGAGGGCCCTGAGGCGGGTTGAGTGCCTCGAGGCAATTCGCAGGGAGTTGGAGGAGAACATGTTGTCCTCCCTGCGAACCCTCGGGCCATGGAAGAGGACCGCCTCCAGGACATTGAGCAGGAGTTCGATGATGCCCTGGCCCGGGACATACAAAAGTGAGCCGTCGGACTAGCCCGCTGCCCTTGTAAATAGTTTTTAGAGTTAGGTTTCCTTTTGGTTTTCCTTTTATTTGTGGTCAATGGACAATGCCACACAAATTTGTATATAGTTATATTTTTATGTAGTTTGTTAGGTAGCTTTCATTTGTTTGGTTGGACCCTTTACATCCTTGGACAATGGATTGTATATGGTTTCATCATGTATTCATTTTTGATTGTAAATAGTTGGACCATGGATTGATTTATCTTTTTTTTTATTATGAACATGAAGCAATGGAGTTTTTTACATTTCCTTTGGATTCGCGTTGTTGGAGGGTGACTTTGGACTGTTTTTCTTTCAATTTTTTTTGGATTGGTTATCATTTTCATTCAATCATCTTTTTCACATGCTTTTCGTTTCATGTTTCAAATTTTGGTATGCTTTCATTTCATTTTTGATTTCATGTACTTAAAACATTTTCATTTTTTAGTTCCATGTGTGGGATTCACTCATTGGGTTGATGCATGTGAAAATGGGGGTTTACACAAGCAATGCCAACCAGTGTATGTGTGTGACGGACATGTGTTGATGTACATAGTTGACTTTTGGTTTTTGTCATGAAATCGGCATTTCACTGCTGGGGGGTGGGGGTGCAGGGGGATATGAGTGGGACATAAGTGGGGGCCTGCAGCAGGCCCCCACTCATGTCCCACTCATGTCCCCTTGCACCCCCACACCCCAGCAGTGCAGGGCACCTGCCAGCAGGCCCCCACTCATGTCCCCCTGCACCCCCACCCCCAGCAGTGCATGGCACCTGCCAGCAGGCCCCCACTCATGTCCCCTGCACCCCCACCCCCCAGCAGTGCAGGGCACTTGCCAGCAGGCCCCCACTCATGTCCCACTCATGTCCCCTTGTACCCCCAACCCCCAGAAGTGCAGGGCACCTGCCAGCAGGCCCCCACTCATGTCCCACTCATGTCCCCCTGCACCCCCACCCCGCAGCAGTGCAGGGCACCTGCCAGCAGGCCCCCACTCAGGTCCCCCTGCACCCCAACCCCCCAGCAGTGCAGGGCACCTGCCAGCAGGCCCCCACTCATTTCCCACTCATGTCCCCCTGCCCCAGGTCATGACGATCCTCAATCGTGGCCCTTATGGCCAGCCTCCCCAGCCCAAAGACCCAACCAAGTATTGCATCCACCCACATAGAAAAGGCAATTACATGATACAACCCCAATGGCAAGTATGTAAATGAACACATGTCCGTCACACACACATAATGGGTGCAAGTGAATGTGAAAACCCATATCATGACATGCATGATACCAATGAGATAATACCACACATCAAAGTATGAAGAAAAAAATGTATTGGACACAACATGAATGTAATCTAAATCCAACACACAACAATGGGAATAATAAAAGAAAAGCTGCATGTCCATAAAATAATAAAAAACAAGAAATCATAATCCAAAGAAATCCAAAAGAAACGGTGTCCAAAGTCACAGTGCAACAAAGCAAATCCAAGGGAAAAAAGAAAGTGAAAACCATTGCTAAAAAAAGAGAACAATGCAATGATGAACTATGTACAGATGAACAATCCAGGGTCCATGAGCCTAACTGATGAAATGAAACCTATCAAAAATGCTACCTAATAAAAAACTATATACAAAAACGTGGTGCATTGTCCAAGCGCAACCAAAATAAAGAAAAAACTAAAGGAAACCTAACACTATCTAGCTATATACAATGGCGGCGGGCAAGTCCAGCAGCTCACTCTGTGGTGTCCCGGGCCAGTGCATCAACGAACTCCATGTCTATTTGCCGGAGGCGGGTCTCTGTCCTGGCCCCGAGGTATCGCAGGGAGGCACTCATGGCCTGTTCCAACTCCCTGCGAGTTGCCTCGAGGCACTCTGCCCGCCTCAAAGCCCGACGCATGGAGAACTCCGCCCTGACCATGGTGAGATGCGCCTCTTCCGCCCGCCGCCGCTTCGCACCTATCTGCTGGCCCAACCGGTGCCACACGGAAGACACTGCCATTCGTGGGTCCTCCTGCCCTCTGGCCGATGCCTGCCCCTCCGATGTTGATGGCCCCGAGCCATCATTGCTCCCACCTAGAGCCTGCTCCTGCTGCTGCTGTCCATGTGCCGTGTCTGATGGTGCCTGCACATCCTCCATCAGCTAGTCTCCAGTTGTGGTGTCCACCACTGCTGGGCCGCCGACTCCCGACTGTGGCAGGGATGTGAGCTCTACCAAGCTGGCTGTGTTGGTCGGGCCAGGTCCACAGAGGGCCCTGGTGGAATCTGGGCAGGAAGACGGTGTGAAGAACGACTGGCGCATAGTCTCCACAGAGGAGGAGAGGTCCGCCAGAGTGCGCGACACATGTAAGAACCCACCAACCAGGACGGAGCCCATACGTTCGTGGGACCCCTCGTCCACAGGTAGTGGAGAGGCAGATGACATGGCACTCTCCCCTACCTGCGGACGGGCCTGGGACGGGGCTTCCCTGCTGGTGCATGGTGGTGCAGTCACACGGTCAGGGACAGCGAGATGCACAGGCCCCTCCGCGGTGACCTGTGCTGCCTCCTGACCCTGGCCCTGGACTGCACCACTTGCACCAGTGGTACTACCCCCAACAGGCCCCATGTGCGGCTCAGTAGCGGGCTCCTCCTCCTCTGTGGAGACCATCAACCTGGATGTCTCCACACCGTCTTCCGCCATTGGAAGCCCCTGTGGGGGCTCACCCGGCCCTTCTGCCACAGCCGTTGTGGCAGACGCAGCACCAGCCCCCTCGCTCCCGGATGATTGTAATTTCTGGGAGGGTGGCTGGGCCTTGCGTCGCCGCCCAGTGGAGGCATCCCCGCCGCTTGGCTCCAAAGCGCCGTCTCCACCCTCTTCTTCACTTGACACTGCGTAGAGGGAGACATAGAACACAAGCATCAGGGTACAGTACAAAATACCCTAGACAGGAAGCAATAACACATGAGCGGCCTGTCAAATGTCACTTCCATCCTGTCATTCCACAACACATGGGTGAATGCACACAACACACATGCAGAAACAGTCCTGGCGCCTGCAATCAACATCAACATCCATGTAGAAGGGCCCCTGTAAACCAAGATGTTGCCTTCAAAGTCACATGCATCCATGGTGTTTCAAAGTCACACACACATGTGCACCATACATGTACATGACATCAGCACCCATTCCTCACCCCCCCTCCATGTCCAGGAACAGAGACAGCCATGCTTTCATGTGTGCATTCCGCATAGATCTCCCCATGTTGCATTAAAACACATGCACCAACCATGTGGTTCACACATAACTGGTCTCACATGCATGACCATGATGTCCCTGCACACACACATCCATACATGGCCTATGTCACACATACAGGCAAAGAGCAGACTACCAGCACACTGCAACATGCCCTGTCTCACACAGCAATGCTTGGCCTCTTACCGCTCAACTCCAGACGGGTCTGCCCCCGAAGGATCTGGGCGTGGAGTGCTGGGCCTACGCGTTCCAGGACCCTCCTCTGGATGTTACTCATGCGTGCCCAGCCCCCTCCGCGAGGCGCCGGGCCTTGTGGAGGGTCCTGGACCTGAAGTCCTCCCAGAGCTTCTTGATGTGCTTGATGTCGCGGGTTGCCACCCCCTCCGCATTGATGGCAACCACTACGTCGTCCCAGATCCTCTCTCGTCCTTCCTTGTTCGCGCATGATGTTCCGAAGAGGGCATCATAATGCCCCAGGACATGCTCCACCAGGACACCAACATCGGTGGCAGTGAAGCTGGTGGCCCTCTGCCTCTCTGGCTGGGGGTTGCCAGTGGTGCCAGATGGAGATGTGCCCGACATAGCAACCCCAGAGGCAGGAGTGGGTGGGCAACTGGGTCCTGGGGCTGGGCTGTGGTGCGATGGTATCCCAGTCAGGAGTCTTCTGTTCCAGCAGGGGTGGACACAGCAACTGGACCCCTGCAGATGGCTGATGTGCAGGCACCAAATAGCAGGGCACGTGGGCAGTAGACAGTCAGGCAGCAGCAGATGGCAGGTGGGAGCGTGCTCGGGGATCTGGGGGGCAGGAAAATGGCCTTCAGGGCAGGAGCAAGGCCTTCCGTGTGTGTATGCGTGGCCAGCTTGATACGGAGTGATTTGGAATGTGAAAAAATTGCACGTCAGCGTGTAATTCGAGGAAAGGCCCTTAGCGCGTAAGCGGGTCAGCACACATACGCAATTTCATTGGACCAAAGGCCCTTAGCGCGTAAGCGCGTCTGTGACGTATCGCACACGGGCATTGCCCTTTCGCATGTAAAACTTCACGCAAACCCCAGGAATACACGTAGCCCACTCACACAGGGCCCTTTCGCGTGTAAAACTTCACGTGAACCCCAGGAATACACGTACCCCACTCGCACAGGGCCCTTTCGCGTGTAAAACTTCACACGAACCCCAGGAATACACGTACCCCACTCGCACCGACCCTTTCGTGTGTGAAACATCCCGCGCACCCCCGTAATACAGGTACCCTGCTGAAATCACGTGTGAGACTTCCCGCGAACCCCAGTAATACACGTACCCCGCTCGCTCAAGGCCTATTGCGTGTGAAACTTCCCGCGAACCCCAGTTATACACATACCCCACTCGCACAGGCCCTTTCACATGTGAAACTTCCCGCGAACCCCCGTAATACATGTACCCTGCTCGACTCGCGTGTGAGACGTCCCGCGAACCCCCGTAATACACGTACCCTGCTCCAATTGCGTGTTAAACTTCCCGCAAACCCCAGTAATACATGTACCCCGCTCGCACAAGGCCTATCGCGTGTGAAACTTCCCGCGAACCCCAGTTATGCACATACCCCACTCGCACAGGCCCTTTCGCGTGTGAAACTTCCCACGAACCCCCGTAATACATGTACCCTGCTCCAATCGCGTGTGAGACTTCCCGCGAACCCCCGTAATACACGTACCCTGCTCCAATCACGTGTGAAACTTCCCGCGAACCCTGTAATACATGTACCCTGCTCCAATTGCGTGTGAAACTTCCCGTGAACCCCAGTAATACACGTACCCCGCTCGCACAGGGCCTTTCGCGTGTGAAACTTTCCGCAAACCCCAGTTATACACATACCCCACTCGCACAGGCCCTTTCGCGTGTGAAATTTCACACGAACCCCAGTAATACACGTTCCCTGCTTGCGTTTGCTGTTTGGCAGCCCTGTAAACTGGTCCAGGGTTAGCGCAGCCCTTTGCTCTGGATTGGGGATTTTGATGGCTTTTCCTTGTGCGAGGGCGTTCTTGGGGGCGTAACTCGCGCTGCTGCAGGGTCGCTGCGCCACTCTGCGCCATGGCTGTTTTGGAGGCTAAAATCCATGAATACGCTCTGCGCGGAAATCGATTTTAGCGCACGCGGCTGGCGCAGACATTTGCACGCGCACACCGTGCGCCAGCCACATGCACCACTTGTGCGTGAATTTCTATGAATTACCCAGTATATGTTTGAGTCCAAAGTGGAATTCAAGACAATGAGGAGCAGATACACAATTGCCCATATGTACTATGTTGAACTTTCAACAGATTCTGAGAGATTTTGTTGGAGATTACAACTCCTCCATGTAAAAAGGAGCAAGCTCCTTTACAACAAAAACATGTGTTTTCTATTAACATGAATTACATTTAAATACAACGCATAATATATTTACACTCTGAAAAAATCTTCCTTTATGCACATTAACCCATGTACACAGTCTTTTCCACTTATATGTCATACTGTGCACCACAGGCAGGACATCGGAATCTCAAGCTCTGTGCTAGAGCAGATCCAATCATTGTCTTGAAATCGGAGCCAACGCTTTGTGATTCAAAAAAGACAGATTGTCAAAGAAAATGGTACATCGGGGAACACCACAAATAACATTCCTAATCCTTCGCTCTCCAATATAATCATCCAACATTATCATTTCAACTGCATTGCATTTGAGGCCACATGAATGTTCACGAAACTGAATCCATCTCCAAAGGGGAAGGAAATCCTGAAGCCATGGTAATAGTTCCTCCTCATGAATGATCGCCTGCATTTGTTCTTTTTTCCTTGCATCTGTTTTTGTGTAATTTCTGTACAGAACGTTAGGCACAAGTGTTCTATAAATTCAAATAAATATATACATATGGACTAAAATGGATGAGGTAAAATTAGCTCTACCTTAACTGCTCCAAATCTAACCTGTTACAGATCAGCACAACACACAAGTCCCAGTCCAGAGTCAAAAAGTGAAGAACCTTGGCATGCATGTAAGCCTAGTAGTAATAGTTACTGACATCTCACTCTCCATGTCCTAAATCATTTTACCACTCATGCATGCAGGCCACTGAGTTTAGCTTCGAATAGTCCATGTTTTGGCACAGCTGGACTGCATACCATACTCAGGCCTATCATTTTAATTCCTCCAATCCCTGTTGGAGGCAGAGTGACATTGAAATCGTCAAACCATGGACAATGCTCTCCTGAGCATGGGCTGTGAAGACCCACTTTTTGTGCTGTCCAGCATACTTAATGTGAGAAACACTGGGATAATCCACCAGCAGACTTATTTATTTAAAAACATAGTATAAGAATCGCCAGGGCACCCTTAATCTAGCAGTGGGAAAATATGCACATTATGTGATTTTCAGAAAACACCTGAACAGTAGTTTGTTCAACCAAGCTTTTCAATGTTATCAATTGTCCCCGCATGAAGTGACTCAGTATTACTCAATACCCCCTCCCCTCATGTATTGATTGGAGTCTAATAGCCCATCCCAAGACTTAGAGGATGCTTCATCCTCCATCAGCAAAATTCTCATTTGCTATTATAGAGCATTCATATTCCAACCCCTTATACCACGTACCCCATCAACTTGATAACTTCAATCTGCTTTTCCCAAACCCAACTCTCAGTGTTAGTAAGGACCTCAAATTCCAACCTACCATGTCATCTGTCGGTTTGTAAATTAAGCCAAAATTGATGGATTAAAGCATTCTGGGAGGTCACCATATTTAAAAAGAAAGAGAAACAACTAAATAATCAGATAACAAGAATAGAAATAAGCCAGCAAAGCTGGTACATTATTATCCAAAAGATAATTAATGATAGCTCTTCACTTCTTGGATGGTCCAAGCAGTTGTTGACACTGAGCTAGGAAACGTCACAGAAGATAATCAGGTTAACATCATGGACACATAGTGGCCATCCCAGCGTGCCCATTGAGCATTCACAAATGTAAGAGTAGGGTAAAGTCAACTGCGCAGAGACCTCAATCATGTCCATATCTTGTTGCATTTATTTATAATCAGGGGAGTTGCTAGGTCTGGTAAAGACCCGAGGCTATGCTGATGTCGGAACTGTTGGGACTGGGGGCTAGCTAGCCTTTTGGCTGTAGCTCCTGAGATTCTATCCGGGGCTACAACCAAAAGATCAGGGGCTTTAGCCCCCTTAGCCCCCCACTAGCAACGCCCCTGTTTATAATATTTGAATTGAATGCACCCAGATGCATCTTAGTGATTGATTATCACTTACACCTTACAGCAAGGTCATTGACATTGTGCTCTTATCTTACTGCTTGCTGTTTTCCGATGAGACCATCAAGTAGATTTGAAGATGGTTCCCAATCGCCTTCAGCTGCCAGATCAGGCATGCAATTATTAAATCCAGTCTAGTAATCAAAATCAAAGATCCATTAAATGCTGACACAGACTCAAAGGTTCAGGCTTTCACGGCTTCTACCTATGATGTTAAGTTACAACCCCGTTCTCTGGGGTAGTTAATCAGATGTTGGGAAAGTCATATCTTTTGTTGTGAAGAAGGATGGGAACTTTATTTAGGATTTATTATTTTGTTTACTACCGAGGATACAACTAGAACAGTCCCCTCATTTTTATCTTTCAGTTGCTGGCAGCTGTGGACCAGCAGTTGGCATGAAAAGAAGAACAGATCAGGACAAACAGAGGACACAACTGAAGACCAGGGTGGCAATGCGGGCAAGGCTTAACGTTTGCAGAACACATAGACACACAGAAAATGCTGCATCACAGTGTGCAAGAACACCTGCACATAAATAGAGGAGTTATTTTAAAGTAACCTTTGTAGAAATCTTTGTATGCCTTCATTTCCCACTCCAACTCATTTTGCAGCTGTCCTGAACCATAGGAGGGCAGTGGAGAGCATCTCAACCTTGCTCTCCTCCCCAGTCTCCGGAGAGTACTTCGTTTCACACTTGCATGAGATTTCCATGCATGCGTAAGATTAATGGGTTCCAGTGGAATACGCCTCACGGTAGCTCCTGCTAATCAGCATGCAGATTCCATTGGAATTCATTAATTAATACGGCATACAAAGCAAACTTGCAGACGTGGTTGTATGTCTCTTAAAATAGAGAGTAAAAGTAAAGAGTAAAGGTTATTTCCCCTTGCTTTAGTCTATATTTTTGCACTATGCTTTGAGAGTGTTGACAATTGCATGCAGTGGCCCAGCAACACAAACGTGTGAGAGTTGGTGGTCCCCTGCACACAATTACCATTTTTTTACAGAATTACCTATAGAGAAGGTTCAATAGCTAAACATGGTGGACAATCGAGAATAAATCATATAGCAGAATTAGGTTGAGGGATTTGACTACATGGGGCCTCGTTACCAGCATTACCGTTGCCGCATGAGATAATATGAGGGGGTTTACATGATTATGGCTGTGCCGCGTTTCCAGCAGTAAAACATGTAGATTTTGAGAAATACGGCATACGCTGTTCCAGAAAATCTGGATTATTTGTTTTTGTCTCTTTTGTAAAAATCGATTTGCATCCTTTAAAGGATGGCAACTGATTGTATACATAAGTGAATCGTGCAACTATCATCCAATGTAAAAGAATGCACAGAAGGGTCAGCAGTGACCCCTTCTGACTATTATCCAGCAAAGGTGTTGATATGGTGGACATCTGAGAAGACCCCTGATGGGAGTTGTGCAGCAGATTGTGAACCTTGCTTTGTAGGCATACATTAGTTCATACTTTCCTATACAGGACACCATATTTCCCTTGCTGGGGTGGGCCTAACATTTTACCTCTCCCTTTTAGCTAGGGGCACGGTGGGGAGTTTTATGAACTGCAGTACGGTCAGACTCTGGATCTCTTTTTGCAAGAGCAGTGCGTAGCGAGGTTCAGCTAGCTACCCCACTGATCTCTGGGTTTGAGAAAACTGAACTCAGAGTGATAACTAACAGTGTGGGTGTCCTGTCACTGGAGTAGCTGGGCAACGAGAGCTGTCTCCGTATTTACACCTTGAATTTCAAAAAGTTAGCTTTTGATAAAAGAAGCTGACTTATGCCGGAATATTCACAATTTAGTATTTTTTGGGGGGTGTGGGGGGGAGGGGAATACTGTCAAATGAGGTTACCTTATTTTTAATAACTTTTTAATATAACATAATAAACAGATATGCCTAAAGGATGTTGGAAAGGCAGCCATCAAATGGGGTCTCCTGATAATATACACAAAGGGTGCAGCAGGTCTTCTAAAGAGTTAAAAAAACATTCCAGTGCTATTCTCATTACTTTAATTCTTCACAAAAGCAAGCTCTAAACTGAAACCAAAATGTGACTAATGCTTCAACCAAAAATGCATGATTTTACCAGGATTTCAAACCCTAAGCAATCCAGTTGTTACAGAAACCTTAATACGAAGTCCTGCAAATCTTCTCCCCCTGTATTCAGAGAGTTTCCAGAAGACACATTCAAAAGATCCATAAAAAAGCTTATCAATGAAAACTGAATCTAAAATGCAGAAGATTAGAATAAGCCAAACTCTAAAATCACCAGCCTGATCAGATGATAGTCCCAGAGCGAGTCTGACATGTTTAAAGTAGGTTAAACAACATACTTTTGGAATATGACTACAGCACTATGTGACAAAACAACTATTTTGAATTTTGCTTTTCAAAAATATAGCTTATATAATAGCAGTGATGCCATTTCAGATTTTGGGCAATTGCAGTTTTCAATTTTCGTCACATACAATGTTCAGATTAGTGCCAGGCTAAGCTCTAGTTTCACTTTAGTTCTGGTTTAATTTTAATCTATACAGGGTCATGATTCCCTTAATTTCTATTTTTGTAGAGCATGTACTGTCGAACTAGAACTTGGGTTGCAAATTGTCACTCAACGGGTCTTTTGGAAAATTCTAGATTAATAAGGGAACAAGGAATTGCAAGACGTAAAGGGGTCTTACCAAGAACATGGGGGGAAAAAGATTCAGCACAGAACAGCTAGTTAACTGAGATCTGAAATATTTGTAACAAGAAGAGGAGCAACCATTCCTACTCTGTTTGTTCAGCTCCTCCAGCTCTGTGGTCCTAAATATGGGTGTGGCAGTAAAGTTAAAAACAGGCAGTATTTGAAATATCTCCTTTTTACCACCTGCAACACTATAGCCCATGGGGTATTCACTGCATGCAATATTCAATAGTAGTAGCAATTTTCAATAGGAATGGTAAATGTGGTAAATACTGCCATATTATGATGTAAAATACCACATATTGGGCCTGATTATGGGTCCGGCAGGTTGCTGCCGGTGCTACTGGCGGGTTGCTGCTGGACCCATAATATATTACCGGCCCCTGACTTCCAGGGGCCACCGGCTCATTACGATTCCTGCTGCCCGAGAAGTCAGGCACCGCCAAATTTTAAGTCCCCATTTCCATAGGGTCCTTTAGGACTCTATGGTGGTGGGGACACGGAAGCACCGGCACCGTGACCTGTCTGCCTACTGTGGCCGCTGCACCTGGCAGGGTCAGACCTGTCGGGCACAGTGGCCACAGAAGGCAGACTCAGAGTTTGCCGGTCCGGAAACAAGCGTGCAGTGAGCTTACCACCACCCTTGTTTCTAGACGGGCAAACTCGTAATGAAGCCCATAGTCTCCAATTTTTATCTCTACCCAAGAGGTCTAGATATGTATTCTAAAACGTTTTTGTATACAAACATTATTTTCATGTAGTGAAAGGAAGCACAAGTGTTTGCCTCCAATGCAGTAAAGCCCCTGTGCATTAGGACAATTAATGAGGTTGAAAAAGAGAATACGTTGCATGCCCATCATCTACTCCCTTTTCCAATGTACAGGGTCATTTTAAAATATATGCTGATTGCATGCAGGGGACCACCAACTCTTGCGTTTTTGTATTTCTGCTCCCCTGCATGGAATGTTCTACACTCGCATAGCGCAGTGTAATTTTGAAAAGTAAACATAGGTGAAATCACATTGGGGCACATTTTCATCGAGCCTACCATTATTTGAATGCATAAAAGTGCTTTGTAAGACTGTTACACATTCAATTAACATCACGTTGACTGTTAGCCTTGTTATGTGGGAGGGCTAAATTCAGGCTGATGGGTGAATGGGGAAGTGACATGTGAGGACAGGAAATCCTCAGTGTAAGAACAAAGACGTGTATGTGAAGACTTACTGTGTGTGGTCTCCGTCTGTGGGTGGGCTCCTGGGTGAGTCACGTCGCTAAGCTTGGTGCAACACGATGCTCCATGATCCACAGTGCATAGACGCGTTCCAGGCGGCAGCAGTGATTCCCACATCAAAGGCCTGCGGCCCAGTTAGCAAGTGAACACGCACTACAGCGTGCTGCGAGGATGATCATCGGGCGGCGGCAGTGATTAGGCCATATAAGTTGGGCGACCCTCAAATAAAGGGTGAGCCCATCAATGCCAGAGGCACACTGAAGTGCCAGTAGGCTGCTGTCCAGATACTGGTCAAGAAGGGTGCACATGCAGAAGGGGAAGGATTTCTCCTTTTCCTGAAACATGGCAAAGGCAGGAAGCTACTAACAAGACCCTGTGAAGAAGGGTTAATGCACAGAGGGGCAGAATTCCTTCTAACTAGCAACGTGACAAGGGACATGGCGATACACAGGTGCCAGAGCGACCCCATACTTGATGTCATGCAGCTGACTGAAGTATCCATTACGTGGCAGGGCCAGTTGAGGACCATTGGCAGGCAAATTCACTGGGGGCTTGACTGGAGCTGGTTTGGTGAGGAGGCTCAAGGGCTAGAGAGTCTGGAAGATGGGTGGAAGGAAGATGTCGGAGGAAGATGTCCCAGCCACATTGTGAGCGCGCTTCTTAGGGATGTTTCAGATGGCGCAAGGTGAGGCTGTACCATGGCAGTTACCCACAGCTTTTGACATCACAGACACAAGCAACTTAGGCCCACAGTGGACCTGATAGGCAAAGGACTTTAAGGTATACATTGGTGTCTTGGGGCTCATTGACGATGAGCAGAGAAAACCATGTTAACGCTAGCAGTTGGTGCAGCAGTGCAAGATATATAATATGAGCTGGTGGATAAAGAAAAGGCAACATTTTGAAAAATACTGGAAGCACTACTTATTTACTTCACGCGCCACACCAACTTGGACTATGAGTGACATGTGTTTCACACGACCACACAGGAAAAAGGTTAGACACTATACCACTTTGTTATGTGACTCCAGATATGATTGAAACATTGAGCATTTCTCTGTTACTCCAATGAAAAGCACTATATTCACAGGTCATCTCAGGATACAAGTCTTCAGACTTTAGAAAGCAACTCCTGCAGAACTAAAGATCACTCGGTGGCATGTTGACAAGGGCTAGAGCGAATTCTGCCATAATACAACAAGTAATCAACGTGAGTAAACGTTTAGTATTTCCCATGATAAAGGAACAAGAGAAAATCAAGAAACTGTCACCAGCCCAGAGTGCGGGAGCCAAGACAACAGACAAAATGCGCTTCCAGTGTGGAATTAATTTCCTCATGAGGGCACAGGCCCAGCGCTTGGACAACAATGCACAGCATGAAGAGGTGATGACAATTTTTGGAGCAGTGTGCAGGGATGTGCCTGCGATTAACATTGCTTGTTACTGACAAGTGAAAGATGGCACACAAAATATCGATTGGATGACTGCAAACCCAACCACTAATCCTGAAGATATGTACAGCCAGAAGGAGAAAGCAACAAGTATCAATCAAGGATGCCTCAAAGATACCCAGACATAAGAAGCCCATACCACTCACGTAGGAACATACGATACATAGAAGTCATATCCCCATCAGGGAGTGATTCGTCTTCCTCCTTAAATGATCAGAGAAAAATAGGATACGTGTCGACACTGGAAAATTATAAAGAGCACACACTGACACTACAGGTCAATAACTGGCAGAATTTTGATAGATACTGAAACAATAATCAGTGGACAGCAATACATTTCAAGAGGCAGATGAACACGTCATCCATAGCTACGGCCCTACCCTGGCCCAATACCACACAGTGAGAAGCGTTATTTACTAAGACAACTGTATCTCCTGTATCCCAGCCAGGTACAACAGAAGTGGGACACGATTTAAGCTAAATATGGTAGGAGTAAAATCAAACTAATGTTTCAACATTACATCATTACATGTGCATGCATTACAGATCGAGCAAATATGCCCACACCATGAAGAATCCACACACTAGGTCAAATATGCACTTATACAAGAATAATACTAACTTGGCATCCATAAAGACATGACAAATACTCATTTAAGCAATGTATGAGCTGAATGCAACATGAATGATATGTGAATATAGCTCACTAACATAGAATTGCAACAGTAAAGGGCAGCCATCTTTTCCAAGATGGAAGCCATACACACTTCTAACTTAATGAAAGGAATCAAGGCTTCACAGGAATTTAAGATGCTTAATGCACAGAAATACAGATCCGTGCAGAGCTCAGACAGTAGTTGGTAATCAGAGCCAGGTTTACAGTGAAATTAGGGCCGTTTCCGAACATTGCAGAAAAGGCATGAGCTAATGATTCCCAGGGCAAGACGAATACTCCAGTCTAATTAAAGTTTGGATAAGCACAACCGACCATTGTGGGCCAGGTGAAAGCGAATGATAAACCCAAGAAGACCCCACAATGAATAACTCAATAGAGTCCTCAGGGGTAAAAGGAACCATGACACTCGCACTAATACTAGCAAAATTCCCAATAAATGCAGTGTGAAATAATTCCAAACGTGGTCTTATCACACGTGTTCCATAATGGAAGAACACTGTCTATTCTTTAGCAACTAACACAAATAGGACACCTTCCTCCTCATGCATAATCCCAGACTTGAAATGTGGTAGACGGATAACTACAGAGAAATCACTCTGGCTCATTGCCTAAGAATAAGGGAGCATTTTATGTAGCGCTCTTCACACGTGCAATCTTTATTCCGCACATGAAACTCTTCTTGATCCCTTACTTCGCCATCAGATTCTATACGGTCTATGCCGTCTCTTCTTCGGTCATCCTCAGTGTGTCACGCTAATTTCTTGTGATGTCACCAGCCTTTCCTTTTCACACCTTCACACTTCTCCAGGGATCTCCCTCAGGAGACTGTCATCTCTTCGGGGATACATCACATAGGGTTTTCTCAGGGGATACCTTGTCTCAAAGGCTTTTCGTGTAATCAGCACCATCACTGGTGTTGCACATGTCGCAATTTCGGGTTTCCAACATATAGGCAGAATAGGGGCGGGACTTCCTGCAGAAGCATTGAGCTGCTCATCTGCAGTCTGCTATGGGCTCAACTCAACCTTTGTAAGTCTAACCTTCACATCTAATTGGGATGTGAATCTGTAATGTGTTAAGATAATAGGACCTTCCTAGCTTGGTTCACATTCTACTTTTGGTATTTCTGTATAAACGGGCTGCAGAATAAATGTTTCCACGTTTATGTAGTGCGTTTCCCCAACATCGTACCACCTCAGCCCTAAACATCAAGTAATTACATTTTACTACTTTGGAATGTTTAAAAAATGAAAATGGCTGTAACTTAAAGCCTATCCATTCCACAGAATATTTGTTCAGTAATATGCTCTTCATAGCCTTAAACTTCCAAATTATGAGTGGTAGTGTTGAGCTACTGGATATGATAATATTTGAGATGCCAATTAACTTTTAACCTGTGGTTTCATGTTTAAAATGAACCCACTCTGCTTGGGCACAGTTTTGGGTGTAGCTGTCTTCTGAATTAATATTATATATTCTTCAACTAATTTTCATGCAATTGCCAATTGCATAATATTAAAACACTTATCTAACGCCAATGGGTTTTTAATGGAAAGCACAGGAGCTGCTATCCAGTGTTCAATTCATAGATGTCTCTTGCTGCACGTACATTTACTTCTTATTGATGTCTCTTTTGTATAACACCTGCTGATTTGTCTTTAAACTGTTCAATGCAGAATGTGCACAGGTGTGTCTACTAAATAGAAGTCTGTGAGGAACCAGGAATGAGAAGCACTACAGAGGTCTCATGGTGATTTGCATACATGTTTTATAAATAATAAAGAGGTTGGAAAATGCCTCACTATCCCTAATCTAGGAAGGATTTCCCTACCTTTACCAAAACAAGGGGTCTACCAAGTGTCAAGAGGTCCAAAGCAAACATTTCCTGTGTCTGAAATCCTTTCCTTGCCCTGGCATTCTAAAACTAACTCTAAGGTGTTAAGGGTATAATCTTTGGCTTGGAAAGTGCACATATGTTGAAGCTTAACAAAAGGTATAACTCCAACAAAAGTTTCAAATGTATAATGTTCACAGTTGTCTATCCACCAAAACAAAAGTTCAAAGAATAACCAACTTATTTACAGCCAAGAGGATAACCCCCTCCTCTTGGGTTGCAATTCACTGCAGGGAAAATGACTCCCTTCCCGAGGCCTTTTTCCACATTCAAATCCAAATGGCATGGGTCTTCCTTAGGATTCTATTAACAAGATAACACAATTTGGGTGTGAGGCCCATACTTGCAAAACACATGGTATATTCTCTAGTCAGGTTCCCTTGTACAGATCCTTTACACAAGATGGGTGTGGGTCCCAGTCTTGCAAAACACCTGGTATACTCTCCTTCCAGGTTCTTTGGTATAGTTTCTTTACACAATTTGGGTGCAGGTCCCAGACTCGGAAAAAAACTTTTATACTCTCCTGCCAGGGTCTCTTGTACAGTTTTTTTCACATAATTTGGGTGTAGGTCCCAGACTCGCATATGACCTATTATACTCCCCTGCCAGGTTCTCTTCTACAGTTTCTTTACGAAATTAGGGTGCAGGTTCAAGCCTTACAAAAAACTTGGTATACTCCCCTGCCAGGTTCTCACATGCAGTTCCTTATGGGTGTGAATCCCAGATCTGCAATTCGCCTGGTATACTCTCCTGCCAGGACTTTATGTTGCAATCTCTCTTTTTCATTCAGTACAAGGGGGCATGGGTCTTTCCCAAGTAAATTAATGTCAAAGTACTGTGATGAAGAAGATGACACTTCCAGTGAGGATCACTCTCTTCCTCATGCTTGGAAACCAGTTCAGGGTCTCTTTGCCTTCGTTTTGGTGTCCCATTCTCCCCTTGGGTTCACCAACATCATATGCATTCTCTCACTCCAATCATACATATTTGGGTACTCGCCTCAGTATTTGCTGTACTCTAGCAGCTTTCCACAGTCAGTGGCACAGAGTGTTCTCGTTCCTTACATTGGAATAAAGCCTGTCCTGCCTTCCAGTTCCCACCGCAACTTCCTTCTTCATCTTCCTGCAATTCCATGGTCAACCAGCACTACTTCACTACAAGGCTGGTCTGGATCTCGCCTCAGCACTTCCCCTCTCACCTGCAGTAGTCTGCAGCCATGACTGTCAGTCCCATCTGCTTCCTGGTCTGCCTGACCAGCCAGGAGTGCTTGGGTCGGCTCCATTTCTCACCAGCTCCACCACCTGCCTTCGGGGCTCACTGCTGGATTGGGACACCATCTGCTCTGCACTGCAACCTGCATCTTTCATTGGTCTCAAAGCCAATGCTTGGAAAAGGAAGCTCTCTTCTGTTTCTCATAGCAGCTGATTGAAACCCCATCTCCAGGCTGGTAAATATCTCATTTTTTGCAACACTAGACTGCGCTTTATGGTTCGCACTCTACCTCATGGCAGTCCATTTCCACTTCTCAGTACATGTTGTTTTACTAGGTGTAAAATTCTCCTAAATTCTGTCAGCAGCCTTTGAGGGATAATGATATTGATATTTTATTTGTATCACACTCGTACACAAGTGTTTCAGAGCGTGACAAAGCAAGGGAGGGGAACAAGGAAGAACAAAAACAACGATCTTGCTAGGCCCAGTGACATTGAGAATGTGCAAGTGCATGGAAGAGGGAAAGGGGAAAAGTGCATGGAAGGGGAGAATGGTGGAAAAGTGCTGAGCAAAGGAAAAAAACGATAAATAATAAGTAAATAAATAATAAAACGCAACAAACAGTGGTAGTTCAGCCAGCAAGTGGCAAGTGATGGGTTAAGGCAACAGAGTGTGTCCGGTAAGCGCAGGAAAAAAAGCAGGGATGTATGGTTACAGATGCAGACCCAAATGCAAGGGATTTCCAGGAGGCAGTGCGGGTGGGTGGTAGGGTGAGCAGGTACCTGAGCCCAGAAGTCACAGGGTAGGCCAGGTACATGGTACAGAGAGAGAGAGCAGATCAGCAGGGGAGAGGAGAGGTGAAGGCAGAAGCAAAGAGGAAGGTCTTGAGATGCTTCCAGAACTGGAGATGGTTCTCCTGAAGTTTCAGAGTGGCAGGGAGGCTGTTCCAGCAGAGGGAGGTCCCAGACGAGGACTGAGATCTGCCCCCAACTTGTTTCTTTGAAAACAACTGACCCTGAGGGAATTAGAGGTAGAGGAGCGAAGATCTCAAGAGGGGAGGTATTTACGGAGGGACAGCTTAAGTTATTTTGGACCCAGGCCCCAGAAAGCCTTGTGGACAATCGAAAGGATTTTGAATGTAATCCTTGCATCCACTTGTAATAAGAAATTTCAGGGCTGGAGAGATACGATCCCAGGGCTTAAGGCCAAGGACAAGTCTTGCAGCCCTGTTCTGGATGAGTCGCAAAGGACAGAGAGTAGAGGCAGGTACATTTAGAAAGACGCTGTTACAATAGTCCATCCTAGAGAGAACTAGGGCTCGGGTGACAGTGAGCTTCTGGGGGAAGGAGAGGAAAGGAAGAGTACCTCTGAGGAGGTGCAGAATGAAGTTTGACTTTTTAGAGACATCAGAAATGTGGGCAGAGAAGGAAAGCATGGAATCAAAGATGACCCAGAGGTTCTTAGCCTCGCAGGTGTTGGTAGGAGGAGGGCTAAGGGATGCCAGACAGAGAGTGAGGGGAAAGGAGGGTGAAGGTGTGCTGATGAGGAGGATCTCTGTCTTGCTGGCACTCAGGCAGAGATCATTGGCGGCACACCAGTCCTGAATGGCAGATAAGCAATCAGAGATGAGAGAAGGAGAGCAGGTGGCGGAGGGAAGCCGGAAAATGTGTTGAGTGCCGTCAGCATAGCACTGAGAATTGGAGCAGAAAATGGCAATGCGGTGGGCGATAGTTGCCAATTATTGGTTGAAGAGCCAGGATGAGAGGTTAGACCCCTAGGTAACACCGTAGGTAGAACGGGAGAATAAAGGAAGGACCCAAGCTGGACCTGGGAGTGTCAATCAGAGAGGAAAGAAGTCAGGCAAGGGATGTTGGAGGGGGTTCTCACAATATGCCATTAAGGCATGGGAAATGTAGAGGACATCCCTAAAAGGAAAGGGGGATACCGTTTCTCATCTGATGACACCTGTGCATCCCTCTGAGTGTCACATCCCCTCAAGTGATCCTTCCTTGCATAGCCATCCCCAACATCAGGATCAGGTAGTGCCTGCCGTCCCCTGGCCAAATGGGGAGAGGCTACCTGTGGGAAAGAAGTAGTGACATCATCAGATTCACCACAGATTAGAGATTCAGTTATGCAACCCATGAGGAAGAGCGCCCTCCTAAAATGAAATAACTGTGATCACTTATAGGCAAGGAGCGTATTATCAAATAGAGACTGTCTTTCAAATCTAGCTTGCATGAAAAATCCATTTAGCTACAACTCTTAAAATGTAATAAAACAGGAAAGTATGCAGATAGCAGTCAATCACAGTTGTGTTCTGTAATTGTTTGTCATCATCTGAGTTCTTTGTTTTTCTGCATACACTGTGTTGTGCAGCTAATCGTCATTTCTTATTATGTGTGCTTAACATTCCTTGTATTATTCAGCTCTGAAACATACTTTATGCCACCACAGCTGTTTAAATTTACCTTATTATGATATGGTGACTGTTTGTCAATTCTAACTTACATGAAAAATCCATTTAGCGACAGCTCTTAAAATGTAAAATACCGGGAAAGTCTCACCTTGCAGATGGTAGTCAATCACAGTTGTGTTCTGCAGCTGTTTATCATTCTCTGTGTTCTTGGCTTTTCAGCATACTCTGTGCTGTGCAGCTACTTGTCCTTCTTTATTTACTGTGTTTAGCATTCCTTCTATGCTTCAGCTCTGAAACATACTTAATGTCCCTCATCTGTTTATTTTTTCCTTTCGTATCTGCAACTATTTCTTCATTGTGCAAGGTGGTTTTTGAGCACTCCGTTTTCCATCTGTTCCTTCAGTGTGTTGTATATATTGCTGTAATGAGATATGCAGCTGTTATAATGCACAACGCAGGAGCATTTAAAATGTGCAGAACAAAAATAACTGCTGCACAGAGAGCAGGAATATATGTACAATTGTAGATGGAGACTGTGAACAGGAGGCATACATTCCACCAAACGCTACTGAACGACAACTACTAGACAACCAGAGGGGCGTTTGAGTTCTCTATGATGTCAGTAGGAATGCCAAGGCGAAATGTACTCTGAGGGTTCAGAAATGCGAGATGGACACATAGGTATAGTTTTCTCACAATAATGTATCTTTCCCTAGCATAACAAGGATTCCCTATCTGACAAACTAAGGCTAAAGGAAAATCAACCAGTGTTCAATGTATCTGTCCCTCACACTAATACATATAACAAAATCATTCAGGAATCATTTGGCTATTTGAAATTAAACCTGTACATTTGAATACAAAGGTTATAAACAGGACTCCTGATGACCAGGGTTGGACCACCTTCTCCAAGATCAATACAGAAAAAGTTATTTTCATTAGTCAAGTTCCACCTCAGGTAGAATATAAAGTTATTTCATGAAATATGTCCTCCACTTGGCAAAGTGACTAGCTTAGTTCCAAAGGGTTTTTCACACTCAAAAACAATTGTTAACGTTTCCACAACCTTCTGCTTGGCAAACCAGAAATACGTTCTCTTCACACCCCAAGTCAGAAGTCAAGGTAAATGTTTTTTTCTCTGAAGATCGGTCACTTTTTTATCATATTGTATTTCTCCTTCACAAACAACACCTTAGTCAGGATGGTTAACAGTTCATCAAAACACTGTAGTGGAATTGCCACTTCTTTTCCACACCACTTTAGACCACATTCACAGTACTTCAATATATCTTCTTCCTGGTCCCCTCAACTGCCATGAGTAATCACTTTTTTCTCCCTTTCCTGGTGTACTCACCTGCCAGGATAAAACTCCTACTATTACAACTTGTTGTCTGTGGTATGGCATGTTCCAAACTTTCCACACTTAAATTCACAATGGGAAAAGTTCAATCAACATATGCTCCTTGGTTTAATCCTTTGACATTCATTACAATTGGTATACAGCTTTTTCCACAAGCATACTGCACAAAAGGACAATCATTCTCACATTGATCTGTCTGCCATAGGCAATACATGTTATATCTATCTCCCTTTTTATCCTCTTCATGAGGAGGGATTTTCTCCTGCTGTTCTCTGATTTCTATTTGCTAAACCTTCTGGCTGTTGGTAAGGAGTTTTACAACTTCCTCCTTTGAGGTATCTTGTTCTGGGACTGTTATCTTCAACTTGCCTTGATGTTACTGTTAGCTTTCTTTGGCTTTGGCAATGCATGTTATAATATCTCATAATGTATATTAACCTTCAGGAAAGTTGTGTTTCCTTGGCTTTACTATTGCCCCTCTTTTGCTTTTGCAATGCGGGTTACACTATTCTCTTATTGACATTCCCCTTTTTGGCTTTGGCAATTCGGGTTACAATATTCCACTATTTGACATCTCTAGGAGAGTTGTGCCCAGTTTAAATTCAACTGTTGGGTATTGAAAATTGCACAGTGGTTTCCTTGGGAGCGTCCTGGGGTCACCTGAATCAGGCCAACTCAATGATATGTCTTGGCGTCTTCTTCTGATTCGCTGGTTCTGCTTCTTTGTTCATCGGGACTCCTGTAGCATTTGACAGCTCCTGACAGACTGCCACTGCTCGCGCTCACCATCAATGGAGCTTGTACAGCTTTTGCACTTACCGCTGAAAGATTTACGCCGGAGCAGATTACAGTACGTAGAGAGTTTCTTTATCCCTCAGGGTGGCTGTCCTCAATAATGCTTCCCGCTGCGTGTTCTCCGCCTGTAACATTAATCCTGACCTCTGCCACATTCTGTGCATGGCGTACCGCTGTCAGTACAGCGGCAACTCCGACTTCTGCTTCTTCCTGCTGCTCCCTCTTGGCCTGCACCTGAAAGGCCTTTAAATGTTTAAAGGTCCCGCTCAGGTGTGGGTCGTTACAAAAACTAGACCGCTCATTACAGTTTGGTAATTCTGGATCCCCCTTTCTCGTCTCAGTATTAAGAGCATTATGGGAAAGTCCATAATGTTCTTATTTGTTTTACAATCCAAATCATCAATTTTGCAATAGACCATTAAGACTGTATGGTAAGTCGGGAAATTGTTCAGAAGGTTTTCCCAGTCCTCCTGACCCGGGTTTCCTTCCAGGTGATCCTCCCACATAATACCACCACAACGGGTCGGGATCATATAGTGGCTGCCTTTCCCAGGCCCCCTGAGAAGGGGTGCAGGTCAGGGTTTTTGGGGTGATAACTTCTGATTCAACACAGTACCCATGCCTGAAATTTACCCATTTAGAATATTTTTGGAGAATACCCTCCTGTCCTTTTCCTGCCCACTGTGCCGACCCATTCACTTGCTGTACACATAATGGTTTAGTGATGCATGAGGGAAACATAGAGGGTGATGGTGTAAGAAACCGTACTTGTTTTTCTGCACACCTACCATGCTGCAAAGATCCAACCAACACCAAAAGAATGTCTGAATTCCTGTTACCCTCTCCCACCTGCCTCAAGTGGTTTCCCCATCCATATTGACCAAAGATGGAAAGAAACACCTGAGTGCTCATTTATAAAGACCCTGGTGTATAAAACTGCAATGAAAACTCAAGGCATAGTCCATTTAAACCTTGAATTCACACACCGCTACATGCTGGTCTTATATGCATGTGTCCTCTGACTTTAAGTCAGAAACCACAGGAATAACAGCATAGGGCTCATGTTCATCAGAGCCATGACATGATTAAAAGGTGTAAAAGCTTTGAGAAAGGCATTAACACCTTCCAATCACACCACAGCTAATTTTCAAGCATTTGTATAGCGGAATGGAGGGGCAGAACGCAAGTCACATTTCCGCTGCTACCTTCCTCTCCACCATACAAATGCTCCAGCATCTGCGTCGGCATGGATTTTAATGCCGGTGCAGATGCTGGAGATCCCTATGAGGTCCCCCTGCTTTATCCACCAACATAAAGCAGGTGGACCCCATAAGGATCCATTGTATGAGTATGGCAGGGAGCATGCACAATTGAAATAAAACCATCCCCAATATGATCAAATGTCTGGGAGGGTATAATTTCAATTGGGAACACTTACCATGCAGGACTTCAAATGACTTTTTGAATGGCATAGCCTGATTTATGGTAATATGCAGGTGATGTACTTCTCTCTTTTTCCTAAGTAAAGTGAAGTTCATGTCAACCACTGCTTTGTTTTGTGTTGCCAAAGTATAATTTCAGGAAAAGACAAAACATGCCCATTACAAGGGCTCACTATTTAAAGCTGACACCTGCGTGCTCAATTACCTACATGAAGTAGTGAGAAGTTACATTGGGCTTGAAGCCAAGGACAAGTCTCGCAGTCCTGTTCTGGATTAGTTGTAAAGGGCATAGAGTGGAGGCAGGTAGATTTAGAAAGAGGTTGTTACAGTAGTCCAACCTAGAGAGAACCAGAGCTTAGGAGACAGTGAGCTTCTGAGGGAAGGAGAGGAAAGGCAGAGTACCTCTAAGGAGGTGCAGTAAGAGGTTTGACTTTTTAGAGATGTCAGAGATGTTTGTGGAGAAGGAAAGTGTGGAGTCAAAGATGACCCCGAGATTCTTAGCTTCACAGGTAGGGGTAGGAGGAGGGCGAAGGGAGGCCGGCCAGAGAGTGAGGGGAAAGGATGATGAAGGTGTGCCAATGAGGAGGATCTCAGTATTGTTGGCATTTAGACAAAGATCATTGGCGGTACACCACTTTTGAATGGCGATTAGGCAATCGGAGATAAAGGAAGGGGAGGAGGTGTCTGAGGGAATTCTGACAATGAGTTGGGTGTCATCAGCATAGCACTGGAAGTTTGAGCAGCAAATGGAAATTCAGTAGGCGAGAATATTTGAATAACTACTGCACGGCATAACCCCAAACAAATCATGGATCGCAAGTTAACACTTTGTGCCCACGTTATTTCGGACCTGGTCCAAATCCAATGTGCGCTTTGGCAAAAATGTACATTCTTTGTCTACTGGAAAATGAATGGGAAGTAGGTGAATTTTCTTTTATTGTCTTCCTTATAACTTTGTTATTTTTTAACATGTCTTTATGAAACTTTGCAGTATGGGGGGGAGAGAGGTGCCAGTCCCTAATCATCTTCAAAACTTCAGTCAAATCCTTTGCTCTAATCACAGATTATTAATATTAGAATTTTAAGGGGTTCCTATGTGAGTCTGACTCACCTTAGCTGTTGCTGCCCTATAATATTTGGTCAGGTCATGGCATCATGAATTCAGGTGCCAAGTAATAT
Organism: Ambystoma mexicanum; assembly: GCF_040938575.1. Classification (NCBI taxonomy): domain Eukaryota; kingdom Metazoa; phylum Chordata; class Amphibia; order Caudata; family Ambystomatidae; genus Ambystoma; species Ambystoma mexicanum. The sequence continues at coordinate 1,027,999,668 of NC_090936.1, forward strand.
AGTTTGGATGAGATGTGAGAAGATGATGGGTATGCAATACAGGTCCTCATTTCTTAATCCTTCCTGCAGTCTGGACATAGCTTTACTGTGATAAACTGTAGATGACCTATGCGTTCTTTTAATGTAAGAAACCACATATTGGATATTCTTTCTCATTATTCAGAATTGTGTTTTCTTTATTAAGTCTAAGTGAAATTGTCATTTCCTTAATATACTGCACATTGCAAATGGCTTTAATATTCACTGCTTCCCTGACCTCATCATGCATATTGCTCAATAAATCACTCCCGTTGCTTTCTAATCCCTTGAACTATCCATTCCGTTGTATTCCTTTTTTCCGAAGTGCCACATATTTACTCATAAAGCCGGCATCTGCTTAAATACGGAGCCCAAGAAATTGTACTCTAAGAATCGATACTTGCATGGCATGCACCTTAGAACAATGGTGAGTGTTTGTATGTAGGGTGTACATTACTGTACTGAAGGAATAGCTTGAAAATCAGGCTAGATTGAGAGCTTCCTGTTAATTCCTCCTGCTTCAAAGTTCGAAAATAGTATGTGATATTATTACCTATTTTAAAGCTACTTTATTTATTATCCCGGTACCTTGCAAAGACGAAGGGCTGTGTTGGTTCTGCCTGGATAGCAACAGAGGTGTGGGGTGAGCGTGTTATCTTCCAGTATGTAACATGTGTATTTGCAGCTTACAACACCAGAGTGGGCTCTTTGCAGAGAGAGTAAAGAAGACAATTACGACTGGGAAATCACAGCAGATGCATGCAAAGCATCTAGAATTGCACCAGAATCACTTGGATGGATTCTCACACATCCTCTGACCTCATGCAAAGACCCTCAGAATCAGGAGCAACCTCTCTTTCAAAGCTCATGTCGTTAAGAATGCTCAACCCATATGGTGCCAGGCCTAACACTTCAGAACTACACTCCAAGCCTTGGTTCTAACTCACATCCATGGTTGCAATGCCCTGATGATAAGCATCCCAGCAGCCACCTGGTTCCTCTGAAAGACATCTCCCATGCTGGCACACAACCCATCTCTAGCATGGAGAAAATCAACTGCAGAACTTTTATTTTGGACAACTATGCTGACTATAATTTGAAGCTTGCACTAACTTCAAAGAAGCCTTTGCTCACATTCAAGTCAATCACATCCAAAAACCATCCTGCCTGGCCATTCGGTCAACAAACTCAAGATTTTTAGTGACCCAAGCAGAACCTGAAGCCAAGGACTTCAAGTCTTAAATCCAAGAACTGTTGGAAAGAAATTCTAGAAAACAGGCATCGCCTTTGAGCACCCGGACATTCATCACAATGTAGTGTATGATAAGTTGCATTTGTGTGGCACAGTATTGCTTAAAAGCTGGGTTCACTAGATATAAATCCACATAAAGGAAAAGGCTTCAGGGCAGCCTAACGGGAAGAAGACTCTTCATTATTTTCAGGTTGAGCAGAACTTTTGAAGCTGAGCAATATCCCCTCACGAGAAGTGCATTGGACTTTAAAACTGATTATGCACACCTGGGGTTTATTCAAGGATTCTGATGGACTGAAGAAACTTACATTTATTTTTGCGCTTATTGACTGTGGAGCAACACAGATGGATTTGAGAACTCATTGGCTCTCTGACACGCAGTCAGAGAAGAAATCTGATAGCTGACAAAAAAGTGTCTTGGGGTTTAAGATGTCATGTGAACATAATGTAATGTAAAGAGAGTTTATAGAATGCACCTACACCAACTAGAGCATCATGGTGTTACAACGTAAAAAATCTAGACAGGAATAAGAAGAAAGGAACATAAAAAAACAAGAATTAAACAGTAAAAAGATGGGTCTTCAGGGCAGGCGAAAGGAGAAGAGCTCCTCCATGGCACACAATTACAGAGTGATGGTGTTCCACAGCATGGCCGCTACAACTGAGAAAGAGTGGGCACCCACATGAGCAAGCTTGAAGCGGGGGCAGTGATCCTTAGGGAAGCAGCAGAGCACAAGGACCAAACAGGAATGTAAGATCGGAATTTAACCTGCAGATCTCCAGCCCTCTACTGTATAACCCTCGATGGACCACACAGAGGGCCTTGAATTTGGTATGTTTGGTAATTGGAAGCCAATGCAATTTTAACAGAATTACAGTAGTTGGACAGAACCGAGAAGTCCCCACAGCTAATCGAGCTGCAGAAATTTGTAGCACTTGCAGCCGCTGACGAAGGTATGCCAGCTGGGCCAGGTACAGTGTATTACAATAGCTTGGTAGCCGGACATGACAGAGGACAAAACCAATGAATGGAGGTGAATACGAAAGTAGGGGTGAACTTTCTGCAATATGCAGAGTTTAAAATGAACTGGCAGATCACGCTGATCTTGTTCTGCATGAATAATGAGTCGCAGAGCTTGAAACCCAGGTTCTTAACAACAGAGGAGGGCATGGGCAGAGGACCAAGTTCAGTTGGCCAAAAGGCAGAGAACCAATCATAAAATGCTGGAGAGGAACCAACTACCAGCCCCTCCGTGTTATCAGCATTGAGGCAAAGCCAGTTCCTGCTCATCCACAGATGGATCGCCAGAAGGCAGGAACGGCAGCCCTCAGCAGAGGCTGGAAGGGACAAGTCTAGCTGCACCAGAATCTGCGTGTCGTCTGCATAAGAGAAACACCAAAACCCAAAAGAGTCAATCAGATTAGCAAGGGGCTGAATGTACTGGTTAAAAAGAAGAGGAGAAAGAGCAGAACCTTGTGGGAGAGCACATGTGAGAAGCTTTGCAGCAAAAGTAAAAGGAGGAAAAGAAAGAGACTGGGTCTGACCAGTGAGGAATGAGGCAAACTAATCCAGGACCTATCCCGAGAAAAAGGCAATGGACAATCTCTCCAGCAGAATGTCATGGTCCACAGTTTTGAACGCGACAGAGAGATCCAGCAGGATCAGGGTGGCATTGCCACCGTGATCCACAATTTAGGCCAGGTCATCGGCCACTGCCGATGTCTGCGCCAAAATCTGTCTTGGGAAGGGTCAAGGCACCCAGAATCCTCCAGGAAAGAGCAAAGAAGAGCTGTGACCAGAGCTTCCAAGAGCTTCAAGGGGAACATTAGGAGCAAAATAGGATGGAAATTAGAAAGAGTAGAGGAGTCGAGATTACGTTTTTTAAGGAAAAAAAATATAAGAGCATGCTTAAGAGTACTGGGAATATGAGCTGACGCAAAAGAGGCATTAACGGCAGCCATAAGTAGGTGCGAGATGCTAGGGCAGATGTCCTTAAGAATACTAAGTGGTGTGGGAATGGCCGGAGAGATTGATATAAGAGAAAGCAGAGCCAAGATCGCAGCAGACTCAGTGAAGACTGGAAAAGAAGACCAGCGAGGTGAAGACAAGCTCAAGTCACTAGTACCCATAGAGAGTGGAAATGGGGCAGTGGTGACAGACATTTTCTGATGGATGATAGAGATTTTGTCATCAAAGTAGGTGGACAACAAGTCACAGAGCCCTTGAGAAGGGGCCACCACATTGGTAGCAGGAGGAGAGGGAACAGACTACTTTAAATAACTCCTTAGAGGAGTTAACAGAGGCTTCCATGCAGGTGACAAGAGAAAAGCACTCTTGGCTTGCGTGATAGCAAACTGATAGAAAGCGGTAGCCTCATGGAGGGCAAGGCGGGACAGGGTGCAGTAAGAAATGCACCACTTACGTTCAGCTTGCATGCAGGCCAGTTGCAGCTTGTCCAAATCGGCCAAAAACCAAGGCACCAAGCTGAACAGCCAGAGCAGTCCCAAAACAATAAATGGGTTGAAATTATTCTGCAAACACTGTAATAGCACTACGACAGGGGTCTGCAACCTTCGGCTATCCAGATATTTTAAACTACAACTCTCATTACCTCTAGCCAGCATACCCAAGATCAAGTGATCATGAAAGTCATAGTCCAAAGCATCTCTGGGTCTAGGTTGCAAACCTCTCCTTCAGGAGATACTGGGGGTTTACTGGGCTGGCACTGAAAATATTGGCCATCTTTGATGTGACCCATTTTATAATTGCACATATTCTGTGAAGACAACCGACGAAGGGAAAGATTCACACAATGTTTCATAGATTGATAAAACATTTTCGGACACGTGTGGTAGGAGCTTAAAGTTGTGTAGACCTGCCTTGGGGAACCAGTAGATATTCTGAGCATTGTGGCTTGGAATAGCCAAGGTTGTGCCTTTTGGGGAGCTATGGAATAGTGACTTAAACAAAACTCATAAAGGCAACATTAAAATAATTAGACTCAAGCACGGTCAGACTGCTCATAAGGCAAATAGTTTATTTGTAAAACAATAGTAAAATCAAAGAGTTTAACCAAGCCTTGGCAAAATCAACAATTTTGGCTTGTTTGCAGTCATGGGATCTGCATTTTCCAGGCAGTTCCCTAAAGCTGACAAAGGGTGCTGACATTTAGGCAAATTGTAGCAGCGTCTGTCAAATGCCTATGTAATGCCTTTACATGTGCTAAAACTGTTGTTTTTGTCAATGCCTGTTTTGGACAGGAATGCAAGAAACAGAGGCGAGGAAGAACATACTCCTTTTAATTCAAGTGGCTAAATGCACACTTGGTTAAGACAGTCTTATTACTTTATGAACTGCTTTAGCTGGTTTATATCTGCAATTAAGCCATTGGCCTCATTACAAGTTGGGCAGTAAGGGATACTGGGCACCGTTAAGGAGACCGGTGCCGGTAATCCCTTACCGCCCTACTATGAGATCCCTTAGCGGGCCCCTCCTTCAACGCCTGGTTTTACCAGACGTTATGGACGGGACCCGCTAAGGGACTTCAGAGGTAATTACGGTAACGCAAATTGCAGTACCGTTATTAGCTACTTCCCCATTCCCATTGAGCCCTATGCGGGCTCAAATGGGAATGGGGAATGTTTTTTTCAATGGGGATTTACCGGCCCACTTTGAACCAGACCGGTGCCAGTACCGTTATTGGAGGCAGTCATGGGGCAAATAGTGCCATGACTACCTTCAATCTCGGAATGAGGCCCACTTTTTTTTACTTGACTGCTCCGAAAGCACAGTGATAGACTCATAGAGATCCAAAGGGGATGTATTTTGGACAGAAGGAGGCGGGGATGGGTTGAGAATAGGCATAGGGACTAGCATGGCCATGGCTGCCTATCAGTAGGTAAAAAACTAAACAAAAGCCAAATACTGTCCATCCTTCATCCTATTTTATCTCTAATCATCACTTTCAGCCGATAGGCAGCATTTTCAGCGACAACAATAGACAAAATTAAAATGTTCAAAGGCAAAATAACAACTCTTTAGGAATTTTGGTTTGAAATGCATTCTGGTTTCAATTTCTTAAGCCCTTTTGGAGAATAGTGGCTAACCGAATACTTCCACTGCAGCAGAAAAGATTCTGGGGGTTTAATTCGAACCCAGTCAAGACACAGCAAACAGGCAACTGCTGTATCTATTTAACAATGGCATGATTTAATGGTAAGTAAATGCATTAGGGTCTAAAAGTGAGTGTTTTTAAATCTGACCAAAGTAAAGCAAGGGATTCAGATTGAAGATTATTAGGGGTGATCAGACTTCAGGTGCTGGGTTTCTTTATTTTTCTTTTGTTTATTAAATATAATTCGGCCAATTAAGGCTTTGTATGCATAGTTAAGATCAGAACACAGTTAACATATATTTAAATACCTCAATTAAATAGCTTTACGCAATGTTACAAAGTTATTCAAGAGTAGTTCGAGAAGAACCATGGATGTTTTGAGATGACCTAGATTGGTAACATGGCTCCTAGGGTGAGGTGGGAGAAGGGCTATTGGCGTTGGTTGGGTTGCCAGCCAGGCTCAGGAGGCTTTGGATGGCCTACTCTGGGCCCATATGGCCTTTGGGGGATGGTGATTACTTGTTATATTGGAACCCAAAGCAGAAATAACCTTTAGATCAGTGGCAAGTGAGAGCTCCTGGCTGATTTGCCTAAAACGTTACTTTGGGCCCCAGGAGACTGACTAGAGCTTAGGACGGCTGGGAGTAGCATTCAAGCCTCTTCAGCTTCAAATAATGAAGGAACTTCAGCAACAAAAGCTTTGAGATTCCGGCAGCCATGTGGGAAAGGGTGCCATGGATTCTTGTAACTTTCCTGTATGCAATGCAGAAAGCCAATCTACAGATAACTCTGACATTATTGTACTTCAGAGAGATATAAGCATAGCAATGCATGCAGAAGCAATGCAGGCAGGCTGTTCATCAGGAGTTTGACATCACAGTAATACATGAGAATCTGCAACAATTAAAATACATTCTGAAGAGACACTGGAGAAGAGAGAGGGGCGCATTGGGATCACCCAAAAAGGTAAGCCAGGGTCGTGGGGTGTCATGGTTTCTGACTTGGACCTGACAGTTTCTCTTGATCAGGACACCTTTAAGCTGAAACAGTGTAGGGATGGGGTTTTGTTAAAAATAATAGTGATTATGCATAGTTGTGTTGTACAGAACCGGGACAAATAATAGCCAGCTGCTGGTTGATTTTCGTAACCAGTTCGTCTAAAACAGCTTCTGCGGGTCACTGTAGTCTGCTGAGGGCTTGCGAAAGCTGGATGTGGCGTTCAGACTTGATTTGCATCTACAAATAGAGCAAGCCCAGATGCACAGTGGCCCTTTAGGACCATTAACGTAACAAGGCAATACAGGGTGTCCACTGTATCTTACAGATTTCGCAACTTAATTACAGACAGCGAGTTAGTTTCCCGATCAACCTGCCTTTCTGATTTTTCAGGGTCCCACCAAATGGTCATCTGTCTAATAGTCACCGTGAAGTGGAGTGGCATTGGGCCAGGTGGTGCTGCAACATGTTTATTTGGGGATTTGCCCTATGAAGAGGCCTTAAGGTGATGGTGCTTTGTCCATCCTATTGGAAGGACCACAGAATCAGAAAGGGAGATAAAAGACAAAGGCTGCAGAAGAAATAGTTTTAAAACAGAGACAAGTGCTTTCTTGTAATATAAGCCACTCACTACGGCAGTCAGGGGGTTGCAGACTCAGGGCTCTTTTGGGTAAAACCGCCGAAGAAGATCCCACATTTCCACATGCCACATAATGATTTCAGGAGAATGCCACGAATGCCATGCAAGGATAGATTCCACTGATTCCTTGTGATATTATACCCAGTCTAAAAAGGCCCTTCTCTTACTGGGGTGTCAATAGACTGTCCTAAAATCGGAGGACTTGCACCCCTCTGGCCAGAGCTATCTACTACACTTGAACATCTTTGTGTGTAAATGCATCACTCTTGTGCAGAAAGAGATGTGGCTATGTTCAGACAAGCCCAAAGACTGGGATAGAGATAATCCTATTTCATAATAAACGCTACTCCTCAAAAAGGTTTCCTGTCTTTCATTCATGAGTGCCTCTGTCCTAGTTCAGAAGCTTGCAACCTGTGACTCTCAAGACTTTCTGGGTTACACCTAAGGTTGCAGACCCCTGTCCCAGCTCTTCCCAGCTCTTCAAAAAGGGGAAGAAATCAAGAGGCGCACAGGTGGTGGGAAAGATCCTAAAATGGATAGCAGTGTATGTAAAGCATCCACACAGCTGTCATAAGGGAATCACAACATACTGGCGCATTTAAGCAGGTTGGCTCTGCAGCATAGAATTGCATATACCTGCATCCAACACACTGGCCAGGGCAGACATCTTGTATGGTGAACGTGTCACAGTGTACTGGCAAAAAAAGTGAAAGTCCTGGACACACTTTAATATGAATTTATATACTCTTGACTTATCCATACTGAACAAGTGCAGTCCAAAACAGGCTGCCAACACTTCTACTCTTCACTCTCACTTCTAATCTGACCTAAGGCTAGGGCAAGGTAGGTGACAGCCCGTCTATTAAAAACTGTGCAGTACAATCCTGGAAACATAAAGTAACACCTGTTGGGAAATATACCCAGAGCACTCTCACTCTGTGCAGGGATATGTGTTTCCCTGCTTTCGTTTGCTAAAGCATGGGGAACTAGCTCACAATTATACTTTCTTTTTTATATATACATATATGGATAGCAGTGTAAAATATATAAATATATATATTTATCAAAAAGAAAGGAGGAGCGGATGAATCGCACTCCCGCGGACCAAAGGCAAATGCCAAACTCCAAAGTCAATAATGAAAAAAACCACCATGTAAGAAGTACAAAGGGGGTATTTTATTAAATAAACAAAAACGAAGCTGTGCAAAAAAAGAAATGCACAGGAGGCTGCAAAATACAGACAGACAGAGGCAGGACGCCGTGGGGGCACGACCTGCAAACAACGCGTTTCGCACTCAACTGAGTGCTTGATCATATATGTATGGGATCCTTGGCTAAGGAGCTACCAGACTTGTTACAAAGTCAGGAACACTCATTTTCACATTTGTAATACTGATTACCAAATAAAATAAAAAACACACTAAAAATAGACCAGGAAACAGGCTTTCATAAACATGTACCATTATATGCTCACTTGAAAACTCCAACACACAATGAGACATTTAGATGTACAAGGTATGAGAAAACATTAGGAAACCATCAGCCTGGATGTGCCTTTTGTTATGATTTCTCCAGCTATGCCCTGAAGCACTTTTAAACGTTCACAAACCATGACAACATGAAGAGAAATCAGTAACATTTACATTGAATATGTGTAAAAGAAATATAAATAATACTTTGCCTTGGGAGAGGATGTTATTGTTTGTAAAGCAATACAATCTCCCCTCTAGTATCTTGTCCATGCCCATCAATTCAATGTGTCCCTTGTTCTCAGTTAAGGTCACAACCAAAAGATCTACCCGCACATTCTTAGAGAAAGGAAAACACAATATATAATTTCACATTTTACCATTGGGAAAGAAGTTGCGTGTTATAACCCCCACCCCAGTAAATGATATCACTTTTCTTCATGAAAAACAATTTACAGAAGGCATGTGTTTGTTTTATTTGTAACCTTGGAAGTAAAACTGACAGTCGTTTAACAATTTTATTAGCAAGCCGAGGTAGAAAATGCTATCATATGAGGAAAAGTATCATATCAAATATGTACTTTTAAATTGGTTTTAATGGCAATTTTTTACTATAGTATTTTATTGTTGCATCCTTGCATTTCCTTTTTTAAACTTTGTGATTTATTTTGTTATGTAGTGGTTAAGGTTTATATATTAACCAAATCCACGGTAAAGAAAGTAGCATAAAGAAAGTAGCAGAAGGAAGCAACACCCTTTAGTGTTCCTGCAGAATACCCAGTTCCCATGCATTTATCATTTTGCAAGTGAGAACACAGCTGACCTTCGTTAACTAAGAACAAATGTGTTTGTGTACCCTTGTATTTTTTTTATCCCAATTTGGCACTCTTTAGATCATATCAGGGGTTATCTTAATGAATTGTTTCATTCATTCCTCTAGTTTTAAACTCATACTCACCAAGAGCCCCATGAGGTGGGGCTTCAGCCTGCACAAGAGATGTCTTCCATCTCACGTGCATGACCTCTCCCACTCCCAGCTGCCTGCTGAAGCCCATTGACGTCCACTCGCTGATCTCCCTCCCTCCTGCACAGCCCAGCTGAGTGATGTCTATCCTCTTACTGCACAGTGCTGGCACTCCAATTTCTTTCCTTTTTTTTCTTTTTCTCCTCTCTCTCGTGCTTCTCTACTCCATCGTTTTCTGCCCCACCCCTTTCTTACCTTCTCCTCTGGCTTATAAGTCCTCTTTGCTTCCTCCCCTTTGCCTATATTTTCATAAAGAAAGCATATGGTTTCACCACCCATTTTCATGCATTTTGGCGTGAGGTCATCAGTCAATCAACACGGCCCTCATTACGACCTTGGCGGAGAACCATGGTGCTATTTGCACCATGGTCCATGGCGCTAAGCTGCCAACTCCGCCATGGTGGTTGGCGGACTTACCGCCCCATTCCGACCTTGGCGGGGCGGTAAGTCCCCAATCCCCATTTACCCTTCCCCATTCCCATTTCTGCCCCATAGGGTATAATGGGAGTGGGGAAGGCGTTAATTACGCCACCGTAAATTACGGTGGCGTAATTAACAACAAGGTCCCTTAGCGCCATGGATTTTAACGCCTGCTAAAAGCAGGCGTTAAAATCACCATGGGGCTAAGGGAACTCGAACTCAGGCGGAAAGGGGCGCCATGGTTTACGCCGGCGTAAACCCCTTTCCGCCAGGGTCGTAATGAGGGCCCACCTCTTTTAACCAACCCATAGTAACTTTCCATTTCTTGTGATTCTCGTTCCTCAATTACCCTTGTACAGCACTCTTATCAAGCCCAGATGAAAATGTGCTGCATATCATGCTGATATCCTCTGTGTTTTCCTGTTCAAATAAAGCTCTCTTTGCAACAATACACTCCGCTGTATCATTGCACTCTGATCCTTATGGGAAAGCACACTGCAGTTAATCTTTCAATTCTCGTATTTGTTTTCTAAGCCAACCATCGCGGTGGGAATGCCCCTATACCCACAGCCTGTGATGTGTGTACTATGGCCTAAGCAACCCCACTCTAATTACTAATAATTATTAGTATTAGTCTTTTTAAGATTTGTCATTAGTAGTATTAGTGTTAATCATGTTAGTTGATATCACCCTACACTACACCGTACTAATCAAAAACCCAAATCACTCCTTCTTTAGTGCTTCGCATGAGCACGCACTAAAGCACACACCTAGCATGTGCTGCAACACTAGCACAATTTGTGCATGGTGGACATTACCCCTATTGAAGACAGTGGTGCTTTAAAATTAGTGCATGGTTAAAATGTGTGTACTAATTATCCCTACACATCCCAATACAATGGACCTTCCCTCCTAGCAATGACGCATAAAGAACCCACTCTGCAGTGGACATTTCTAGTGAAAAGCTGCTGATACAATATGTAACATAACATACATAATTGGGATAATTTCTCAATGCCTTCCATTAGGCCCTCCATGTGTTTCACTTTGAGGGCTGGAGTTTGTCATGACTGTAAGGCAGAAAAGTAGATGCCATTTACCCAGAAAGAAATTGAAGCCCTGACTAACATGGTTCAGTCTATGGAAGACTATTTTACATGCAGTTACTGCATGCCCTTTGATTGATAGCCAGCAAGCAGCTTCTGGAGATGTCAAGATAACTCTGCATGGAAGGATGTAATTCAAACAGCAGTACCGCTTTTTGGACTGTGTTATGGAGTCCTGAGTCTAGGAGCCTACTAACAAAGTTGGCATGGTCAATGGTGTTAAAAGGAAAAAAGCGCTCAAATAAACTCAGGTTTCTGGCAGCAGTGCCATCAGTCTTCATCCTCAGGTTGTTCAAGATGACTGTTGCAACAGTAAACTTCCTGCCAGAAACTAATGTTTAAGCGGGCTAGCAACACCCACAGGTGGTTGTTCAGTTACTGTAAAATGAAGACGCTTAGGTATACATGGGTGATGCAACAAAGGCTGACAATTAGATAGGATTGGTGTGTCCATTTGAGACTTCTTCAGAAAGGGACCAAGACCGCCATCATTAGAAAATCTGGAACCGTGTTTAACATTGGATTGAGATCTGTCCGGGCATGTAATGGTGTCCCGTACAAGAGCGGTGAACAGGCACCCAGAGAGGGGCGAGGGCTGTACAATGTCACAAAGCAGGAGGAATTCATTTTAGGACAAGGCAGCTCGCATAGGGGAAGGAGACTTTTGCTAGTTCTTCTCTGAATACTATAATCTTAAATTCAAAAACACCCCTAACCCCAAGTCTTTTCCGACAGCTGAATTTCACGATTTTTCCAGACGGGCACAAAGGGTAGGTAAAAATGAAGTAGCCTGCCAAATATGTGTTCATGGGTGGTGCATCTTTACGGTGAGTAGTAGGAGAAAAAATGCTTTTGGATTTTCTCATTCCTGCACTTAACCTTTTTCTTATCTGCAAATAAATGATGTACATTGTCCTGTCACGACTCGTACAAAAGGCTCAGCATGTGGGTGGATTGCCTGTTGGAGTTGATTTCAATACTTGAGGCAGTAATTGAAAAGTTCTTAATATTTAGTCTGGATTTCCTAATACCTAGAGATATTTTAAGTAAAGACATGTTCATCAGAATGGCCCTCATTACGACCCTGGCGGAAAGTGACTGACCGGACCGCCACAGCGTAAATAGCGTTTCCGCCATTGCACGATGGAGCAAAGTGCGGCCCAGTCCGACCCATCGGGCACGAGCACCACGCCATGGCGGAAGTGCAAAGTCCGCGATGGCGGAAATGACCCCAAAACGGCCCACACCGCCGCCGTACGGCGCCCTAGGTGCAATACCGCCACCCATCTTAGCGGACACCGCAGTGAGCGCCAACCGGAAAGTACGGTGACCGTAAATATACGGAAACGGAAGTAAAAACATGGTCCCGGAACGGGAAACATCACGCCGTACACCTATAAAACCACTAAATCCACACAACCACTAAAAACACTACCCTGAGACACATCCCAACCCGTCATCCACCCTAGTGTAACCAAGAAAAATGGGAAAAGTAGCGAAGAAAGCGTGCGACCGCAAGCGGCAGGTCCACTTCTCCCGTGAGGAACTCACCGTGCTCACAGAGACCCTCCAGGAGAATGCTGCCGCCGTCTTCTCCACGCAAATGACCAGGACGGCACTTGCGAACAAGAAGGCCATATGGGCCCTGGTGGCACAGTGGGTAAGTGCGGTGGGGACCGCACCCCGCAACCTACAGCAATGCAGAAAGCGATGGGACGACCTGCGGATACGCGTCCGTAGCATACTTTCTGCCAACCGCAACATTGCCACAGCCACCGGGGGAGGATCGGAATCACCCATCAAGTTGACCCCCTGGGAAGAAATCTGTGCCTCCACCATTGGAATGGAGAGTATAGAGTGAGTCGGAGGGATGGAGAAAGGAGTGCAGACATCCGAAGAATCCGGTAGGTGGCCCAAATAAAACCATGCCAAATCCACAATGTCCAATCATGTGAAGTACCATGTGTCCACATAGCGCAACAGTAACACATGTCCAGGAGAACGTCCACACACATTGGCCTGACAGCGCACTTTAAAACGCACAATAAATACATAAATAATTAAAAACCCCAAAAACACCCTCTACACGTGCAGCAGGCACACCCTAACTGCAGGCTGCCAAACAACTGCACCCTCACTCCACACACAAAAGAAAGCACCTCCAAGGCCCCGACCCAAATCACCCTCAGGTACCACCCCAATGCATGTGATACATTGCCATTCCAATTCCCACAGACCCATTAATAACGCTCGCCCTCCTTTACTCCACCACAGGTCCGATCCAAACGACGAGCTTCAGGACACCCCTACCAGCACACCTGCAAAGAGGGCCAAGACCAACGGCCAAAGACCCTCCACCTCAGCTGCACGCATCAAGACACGGCAGCAGCACAAATCAAGTGGCAGCACAGAGGAGGGAACTCCAACAGGCACCCCAGCAGCCAGCATGCCCACACCACCACCACCACAGGTCCCCCCAATGGATGCCACAGTAGGCACTGCTTCTGGTGGCAGCAGCACCATAGGTGACCCTGCATTAATGGCAGCATGCTCCGACACAGAAAACGGGGATGTCGAAGTCAGATCCATCCATGACCTGTCCCAATCCCCCTGTCTGTTCCATCCCGTACACCATGAGGATACCACGCAGGGGCACCCACAAGACGACGACTGGCCATCCCCCACAAGCCCTGTGGCAGGGCAACATGAGGCGAACAGCCACTCTGTGACACCACCGCAAATGGCCATGGCCCAGCAGAGGCAACAGTCCCTCGACCAGTTAATCGTGCAACAGCAGCAACTGGCCACGCTCCTCAAGGACCATGCCGATGAATGTGGGGGCACTAAGGCAGACATAGAAACATCAACTGAGACACTTAGGGCAGAAATGGAGAGAAGTACAGAGACACTAAGGGCACAAATGGAGAGTAGCACCGAGAGCCTGAGAGTCCAAATGGAGAGTAGCACCGAGAGCCTGAGAGTCCAAATGGAGAGAAGCACCGAGAGCCTGAGGGGGGAACTGCATGCGACGTCCAAAGACGTATGTGCCGAACTTGCCGCAGTGCGCCGTGTGCTCACTGAGCTCTCACAAACCCTTAGGGACATGCATGGACGTGAGCAGGCAGAGACATCATCCGTTGCAAGTTCCGTCCAGGGCAGCCCCCAACGTAGATCTGGGAGGAACCTGCGCTCCACAGGCAGGGGTGCCCCTGATACCCGCAGAGGGGGCTTGCAATAGCGACTGCCCACTGGCAATGAGCATCTCTGGACACTGGTGTTCGGGGGGGAGGTAGGAGGGTGGAGGGGGGGTGTTGGGCTCACTTGGGTGGCGGGTCGATAGGGTGTTCAACATGATATCACATATGCCATAAACAATGCACGATCAACCAATGAGATGTGTGGACATTGATCTTTGTGTACAAGGCCATCATAGGCGTACAGTCCATATTGTGCATGTACCAGACACACACAGTGCCACGAGTCCCGTGTCCATGTATCAGCCACCAGGCGTGAGTGCTAGAAGCATGCATCTATGAGATGCTGACGAATGTCACGGCCCTCCTGTGCCTCGCAGACTCCTTGAGGTGCTGCCACATCCCCACCCTCATCATGACCATCTTCAGGTGCTTGCAGTTCTGCGTCAGGGGGCATGGGCACATTTCTACGTACGCACATGTTGTGTAGCATGACACATGCCATCACCATCTTTGCAACCTTCACATGGCGGTACAGGAGTGCCCTGCCAGACCTGCTGAGGCACCGGAAACGAGTCTTCAGTAGGCCGAATGCCTGTTCAATGACTACACGGGTACGTGAGTGGGCATGGTTGTAGTCCTCCTCATGCTGGTCCCGTGGGTTCCGGACTGGTGTGAGGAGCCATCTCTTCAGTGGATATCCGGCATCACCTGTATGTGGACGATAAATGAATAATGTGGAATGCCATTGCTACGTACGCACCCCCCCCCCTTCCTGCCAGGTCATTGCCGCATCACATACCCCACATCAGCATGCATGAAATGTGACTCACCGAGTAGCCAGGATCTGTTCCCTGCGTGTCGCTCCATGTAGCGTGGTATTGTAGAGTTCCTCAAGATCATAGAATCATGGGTTGATCCAGGGAATCGGGCACAACAATGTGTAATGATCCTGTTGGAGTCACACACCATTTGTACATTCAGTGAATGAAATTGTTTTAGGTTGCGGTACTGGGCCTCCATGGCATGTGGGACGACCAATTCCACATGGGTGCAGTCGATGGCACCAATGCAACCCGGTATGCCGGCAAGTGCATGGAATCCCACTTTTGTGTTGGTAATTTCCTGCTCCGAGCGTGGTAGAGAGATGTAGTCGTCTGCGTGCTTCAGGAGGGCATCGAGCACTTGCAATAGTGTCCGTGAGAACAGTGGCTGTGAGATGCCATGCAACTGTCCGACTGTGTGCTGGTAGGTGCCTGTGGCCAGGAAGTGGAGTACAGACACCACCTTCAGTAGGGGTGGGATGGCGGTTGGGCTATCTATCATGCTGACAAGGTCAGCCTGTGTCATGTCCACAATGGCGGCTATGGTGTCTCCCGGTCCAAACGGTAGAGGGTGTGGATCTGCTCATCAGTGAGGTTGAACGGATGTGCTCGGAGGCGTGGGATTGCGGGCTGCCTGCGTGGGGGTAGTGGCTGTGCTGGCGGCCCTTGCTGGCCCTGCCTTGCCCTCCTCCTCCTCCTGCGTCTCCTCCGTGCGGCCGGTTGTGGTTGGTGTTCGTCTTCTTCTTGGAGTTGGAGTACTTGCAGTGCTATCAGGTCCCCCAGGGCCAACATCGCGAGTCCTGCCGGTAGCATTTCGGAGTGGGTGTGGTTGTGGGAGGAGACTGGGTGTGCTATTTATGTGTTTTCAGGCTGTATGGCCTCCACCTGTGGTGATTCATTCCACCTGTGCAAGCTGCTCTCCCCTTTGGGCGAGCACGTCCCGCACACAACGCTGCAATTCGAGGAATGGCATCTTGCTATTACAATCATGTATTTGTACCCGATGGCAGTGTAACATTGGTTGATATGTTCATTCGGCTATGGTCCCATTGTTTCACATACTATCTTAGCAGTCGCGAACAGACTTGTGAAGGGTCAGTGGAACGTAGTACTCGAGTAACGGTGGACCCTCATGCATCACTGTACCGAGTTTCAACGACGGGCGGGGCGTCCCATTTGTGAGTGAAGGCAGTTGCCATTTACACACACAGCCGCACTAGATGGATTAATTTGTGATTTCAAGCGGCCACAGATGCCTTTTCGACGTGATGTTGCAAATGAGGAATTCGAAGGGCGGCGCTTTCGGTCTTCAGCTAGCGGCGAGGAGATGCCCACAGGTCTGACTGCAAATATAACGTTCTATTGTTCAATGTCCTTGGGACAGGGGCCATGGCGGGGATGCAATGATTGATATGAATAGTTTGGGATGCGCAATAGCGAAGTGGACGATGAGGCCGGACGTTCCCAAATACATGTTACTTCACAACACTGGAATTACGGGCTGGGGCACAGTGGATTATGCAGGCTGCATGACGCACAGACTCAATGGAATTTTCACATGTTATGTGAGTATGGGAACAGGCGTTATCATTACGGGATGAGGGAATGATGAATGGATGCATGGACAGATGATTTGATACAGAGTTTGCCATGTACAGGGCTTCTTGGGATCTGTCCGCCTCCCCTGCGCTATGTGATGCAGGGCTGCCATAGTGGGACCATCGTCTATCTGGCCTTGTTGAGCCCTCCCTGTCTCGACGCGCCTTCAGACACTTGTGTCCATGCACGTTACCAATCCCATCTGATGGATTCTGTTTTAACAGACGCATGCACAGGTACACTCGTTTGTGATGGTGTTTTCACCTCGATATAGATAGTTATGAGTCGCAAGTGGTTTTTGGGTGGTGATGATCCTTTGGAGTGGGCTAGCATGCATATGGCTGTGGATTTGGTGTGATCATTGAAGTGAGTAATTCAAATGTAGTTCTGATGGCCATTCTATTCTTTTTCATTTCATTTGGTTGACAGGTATCTCCTCCCCTTTTGCCACTGCCATCTGTATGCCACTCCTGCAGATGGATTTTACTCCCGACACCTGCTGCTTCGTGTTAATCAGTGGAGCAGCATTACGATCTTATGGGACGATCGCCAATGGGCCACATGCCCTTACGCAGTAATAGTGGCTCGGAGCAACATTTCGGCCTTTCAGCTGGACTAGTGCCTCCCCATTGGGTCGGCCCTGCGGTTCTGGGCGCTTCCATGTTGCCTTTTCGTACGAGAATGTGGCCCTGTGTACCATGAAGGAACAGGGCGTCACACAAGAAGTAGCTGGTCATTTATTGCGGATGCAGCCCACAATGGTGAAATGTGTTTTGGAGTTCATGGCCTAATGGCTGTATGGGCTTGGTGAATTTGTTGTGCATTAAATTTCTATTCTGATATGGGCCGTGTAGCGTTCTTCTTTGCAAGTGATGTGGCATATTCCTATTTGGGGAGCGATGTATTGTGAGGAGATCTGCATTGGGTTCCAGCTTCGGAGTATAGTTGCGGGGGTCTGTGCTGGGCGCGTTTGCCTACGAAGCCCAGTGAGGTCAGGGATAAGGGCTGCCAATATGACTGTTTGAATGATGTCATGCTCAGGGGCGGGGGATTAGGTTTTGTGTAACAGATGCCGGTCAGCCAGGTGGATTGGTGGAATGATGTGATTTTCTGAATGTTGCTGTTTACAGGTGCCTGTGTTTGCGTGCGTTTCTTGGTGGGAGACTGAGGTCATGTCCATTGGAATAGCTTCTGTATTCGTGCCATCTGTGCCCTGCAGCTCCCATTGGCCCCTCTTGAGATTCTTTTGTTCGTTGGCATGCATGGGTGACTTGTACATTTCACTGGTTGCATTGTGACTTCATTGCACCTATGGGGAGTTGTACAATGTGGCCAGGGAGCGGTGTACAGGCACTCAGTGGGGCCGTTTACGGTTGATTCGCGATGCCGTACTTCTCACCATGGCGGAATGGTACTTTCCGCCGTGCTTGATGGCGTTAGGTGCATGTCCGCTAGGGTCAGAATTCGCGTACCGTTGCGCCATGGTGGTAATTACGGTTTGGCATGGCGCGCGCGCGTACTTGGTGCAGTTAGCGTTGGCGTTCACTACGGTGTCGCTAATGGCATCGTACTTTGCGGTGACGGGTCATAATCGCACCGAGCGCTATTCGATGGCGGTATTGCATTTCCGCCATCGTTTTTCGATTTCCGCCAGGGTCGTAATGAGGGCCATAGAGTGTGTGGTGGTGTAATCTTGTTTTTACACAATTTTCATTACCGATCTCATCTAGAATTTTGCCAGAATTCCTTTTGAGGGGTCTGTCAAGATTTGAAAAATATAGCAAAGGCTGATCTCTTGATGATAGCAATCATGCCACAGGAGGGCTACTTTGATAAAATAAAATTGAAATTCATGAAATGCAAGTCCTAAATTATGCTAAATCCTGCACATCTCTGAAGTACCTTGAGGATTTGTGGATCCTGGCATTGAGGCAATGAGTACCACATTTTCAAAGCAAACGTTACGCACATAGATCCACCCAAACAAGATCATGACCTCTTTGGTCAGAAGAATTAGCTTATTCACCACACACATAAAGAATTCTCACTGAATTCCTGGCCAGGCCACTTTCCTTTCACTGTGGTCCAATTTTCACTTGCTTCGGCTCTGTAAGGCCCGTAGTGTAACTTGCTAGTGCTAGTTTCCTGCAATCCCACCATAGCCACCTACTCTGCTTAGGGGTTGTAACAATTTCTTGGACGTGGCAGTGTGATCTTGACTTTGAACTGAATAAACATTCTGTTTTGCACAACCATGTCAGTTTCCAATGCTAATTTCAGGCAGGTGCTCTGATGCACTTGTGTGACAAGATAGGAAATCCAAGGAAAAGCACATTTCTTCACCATGATACAAATTGAGCTATTGTTTGGGTTCCATCCATTAAATTGTGCATACCATCCATTCAGTGAGGTCATAGGTACAGATTGACAATCCTGAGCATAGGTAGAATATATCACATGTACTCTCTATAGGAGCAGGCATCTAGCCTGGGATGACCATGTGCGGGGTGTGGGGGCAGCCTGAGTAATATCGGCCAGTGTCCGCCTGCTGCGTAAATGACATGGACATGCATGTGATGCGGTTTTATCGCCAGGAAGATCAGGGGACACATGCCAACACAGCCTGACTCACCGCAATTGAATTTCCTTGCCCTCCTGTTGTTAACTCCCTTTACGGAAAAAATCAGTTTGGTATAACTAATGACTCCAAATGTCATACACCATAAAGGTTGCAAAGATTTGTACCGATGAAATGAATCAATTAAAATACAATGGAATAATGGCATGACTCACTCAGTGCAACAAACAGAGTAATATGTCATTTGGGCCACGGGCAGCCATCGAGCGATATAATCTCAGAGTTCTGTGCTCCCAATCCACCACTGAATCGTTTTGCTTCATTGTCTGCAGCCTGTAGCTGTAATTACAGGACACGCCTCAGTAAAGTGCATTTTCAAAACACAGCTCTGTCAACACCAACAAAATAATTATTGTTGTTAAGTATGTTGTTGTTAAAAGGAGTCTAATTTGCTTTATTACTCACGGCTGATAGATTGCAGATTACACCTAGAATATGACCAGAGGCATCGTACATAGGTGTTTATGGAAAATTACTGTTAAACTGGCCTCTGCAAATCCGATATGAGATCTTAAATGTGAACCGCACACATATATTACATCACGTCAGTACCTCTTCAATTCTGTTGCTACTTTCTTTACTCAACATTTCTCTACATACCACGAAATCCAGACTAAGGGTTCCATTCA
The DNA here is from genome assembly GCF_040938575.1 of Ambystoma mexicanum. Lineage (NCBI taxonomy): Eukaryota > Metazoa > Chordata > Amphibia > Caudata > Ambystomatidae > Ambystoma > Ambystoma mexicanum. The sequence goes on from NC_090936.1 coordinate 1,028,019,592, forward strand.
TGGAATTATTTGCATGAAAATATACTTGCGCGTCAAACTGCGAACACTTTTCATCAATTCATGGAACCGAGGGTGCAGGACTTTTCCAGGACTTCGTGGAGTTTGCGCAGGCTCTGCATGGCTATGCGAGCGGCCAAGCGCCTTCCGCACGACTCTACACAGGTGGTGAGCGTGGCCTGAGTAGAGGCCGGAATAGGGGGCAGAACCTGCAAAATGGGGAAGAACCAGCCCTGTCCATTGCCCGGCAACAAATGCTCACGACAAAGCTTATTCATGGATGTGACCGTGCAACCTCTCTCCAGCGAAATACCCACGCAGTTCCCTCCAAACCTCTGCAATCCAGAAGCAGGCGTATGGACTTAAGTGGAGGAATCGCATCTCTGGAGGTGAGTTTGCATGTCGGATTTAGGGGTGAGTGAATGCAGCTAACTCGGGTGCAGGGACTGTTTATGGGGATTCGCACGCAGTTTGAATGGGAAAATAAATGCTTTGCGTGAAACCGTACGCATGTCCTCGTGGTGCCGGTTACAGTTACGCGGGACCGCGCGCAGGGTCCCTGAGATGCAGGCCCGCTTGTGGGGGAGCCCACGCACTGTTTGAAGGGTGCGTATATTTACACCCAGGGGTACACGCAAAGGTGCTGTTCTGGCTGTTTTTGCTTTTGCTTTTGCTTTTCTTGGAAAAATATCTTTCCCAAGAAAAAACACTTTGCCCCTGAGCTATCCTCCCATCCTCTTAAGAGTGCATAGGAGGTAAACACAACTTCCATCACTCAAACATAGCAGTCACCTTGGGTTGATTTGGAGTTAAGCATCCTTTGACTTCAATGGAAAGTGCTACATCAGGCGTATTGCTCCACTTACAGATTATGATAGATTTCCCCATCCATTTACATTGAAGAAGGAATTATACTTAATTTTGGAACCACCTTCCATGCACTGTGGTTATGTCTAAAAATAGCAATGTTTGAACTGTAGCCCTCCCCATTGATGATAAGAAACCCTTGAGCCATTTAAAAGATTCCTACCGAATGAACCTTAGGCGGATGTGTACATTCTATAGATACAACCCACAGATGGACAAACTGCAGACACCCAGTAATATTGACTGTGATGGGGATCATTTTAAGGAACTTGGAGGAAATATGTTTAAAGAGTAGCTGAATATTAGATTTAGCTGGAAACCATATGGAAAAATGAGGCATGCAGGGCCTGCCAAGGTCCATTAGGAGATTCCACAGAGTTGCAACCCTGTTCAGAAAACTTGCTATATAGGAGGGTGAACGTCCATTGAGGTATTTGTAAATGTCAGCATCTTACTAAGCACAGAAACATAATTTACAGTTAAACATTTTGTATTTATTTATTTATAACATTTTTGTAACACCCAAACTCAGTGTTTGTACAAACAAATGATGTAGAGGCGAAACAGGTAATACGTGAACATCGGATAGAAAAAGCCCAACTTGTGTGGTTAGGCATATTTGTCGAATAGCCACATTTTTAGAAGTCTCTTTAATGCTGTGTATGAAGGTTCATTCCTGATGATTGGTGGTAAGGAGTTCCAAAGGGTAGGCGCAGTGATACTGAAACTTGTGCCACCTGCTCTGACAAGTTTGAAGCTCAGAGTGGTCAGAGAGATACTGCTGGAGGAATGAAGGAGCTGCTTCTGTTGTATCTTTGTGATGGTGTTGTTCAGGTACAGGGAGGCTTCATTGTAGATGCAGCAGTGGGCACTAGAGAGGGACTTAAGGTCAATCCTAACTTTGATGGGGCCGGTGGGACTTGCACTGTGCTGCTGTTATGTGGTTCTAAATGACAGAGCCGGAGGGATGCGTGCAGCACTTTATTTTGGAGGAATTGGAGCTTTGCAAGATTGGATGCTGATGTACCTTTGAGGAGAACATTGCAGTAATCAAGTTTACTGAGTAAGAGGGCTCTCGAAAGGGTGAGGCAGTTGTTGGTGGAGATAAACGTTTTGCTCATGGATATGAGCTTGGATGTGTAGGCTATTGAAGAGTAAAGGCACTAATATGCTTTGTTATGGTGAGCTCGGCATCAAAAAAATCCCAAGGCTTTTAACTTGTTTGAGGATCAGGGTAGTGACACCATCAATGTGGAAGGAGGAGCAGGAGGTATCCATGGATTTGAGGTGCTTGGATGAGCCAATAATGAGTAACTCAGTTTTCTCATCGTTGAGACAGAGACTGTGATTGACCATCCAACTTTGCATGGCACTGTACACACTGTTTATCTTGAAGGTATGCTTGATGCAGTTAGCTGAGAGAGGGATGAAAATTTGAGTATTGTCTGCTAAGTTTGTATAAGTGATAACAAGGGAGTCAAAGATATCAAAGAGTGGTTTGGTGTATGTGTTGTACAAGGTGGGGGAAAGGCAGGAGACCTGGAGGACATCAAGGGGGACTGAGATAACCTCAGCAGCAGCATTGTCAATGGAGACCCTAGAGGTACCATCACTGAGGAAAGATTTAAGTCCTTGGATGGTCTCATGGACCGTGGTTTGAGACACTTGGGGGAAGTAGAAGGCGGGCGGAGTGGCTGTACAAGCTGAGGTAGCTGGGACTGATCCTCCTTCGGTGGATTTGGCTGCAAGTTGAATTTTTTGTAGGTTGATTTTGTGGTGGAGCATGTCAATTTTGTTGGTGAGGGCATCTTGCATGGTAGTGCACCAAAGTTTGTCGGACCTAGTGTGGGTATTGGGACCGACGAGAGTCACCAATTCTCTTAGTAGGGTGAATAGTTCTTCAGAATTGGAAATAGTGTTAGATATTCTATTGTTGTAGGATGAAACTTTGTTAGTGACAACTGCTTTTTTATAAGCTAAGGTGGCATTGGTTAGGTTTAGAGAGTTACCCGGGGATGTGTGTCTCTTGGAAAGATGCTCTAGTACTCTCTTAGTACTATGGAGGGAGATGAGTTAATCAGAAAACCAGATGTTGGTGGGCTTGTGGGATTTGTACATTTTCAGTTTAAATGGAGCATGTAGTGTTAAACGGAAATCATATTGTGCCTCCTTTTGAGGAGCCCAGTCACTCTATGATGAAAACCGCATTGCAAAGTTCTGATTTTGGATCGACTTAGCTGCCATTTTAGAATCATCCACCATTTTGATTTCTGTTTGTATATTCTCTGTTCTAAAATGGTGGACTGTGTTTTCAACTTGCAACCAAGCCTCCCGACTTTTGAGTTCTGTTAATGGTTAGACTGTCCAAGGGCCGACTGTTTAAACTAGGTAATGAGGCCTTGTACTACACATGAACTGTTGTCCTAGCATTGTCTATGTTAACAAGCCTCATCCACGAATACACATCTGGAACAATGAAATATAAACGCCAAGCATGGACATAGGCTGAACTCGATTGAATGCAACTTGTAAAAGGAGCTTGCTGTAGGATTTGAGAACATACGTTGTCATTGTATCACTGTGGAAATGCAAACATGTATAATCCTTTGTAAAATATTATGTGAGCCGAATGTGAACTAGGCACAAACTCTAGACCGCAGATTATCAACGTGAAGAGTGGCTGGACAATATTACTCAAAACTGTATAAAAGCACAAATGTTTAGATGTCCAGCACTCTCTCTCCTCTCTTTGACAGGCGGGTACTCATTGCGGGGTTGTTGAGAGCCAGATAGCTATCCGTGTTTCTTTGTAACTGTACAGAATAAAGATCTGTGAATCTTTCTAGCCCGTGATGGGTATATTTCCTTTTGTGGTACTTAGCCTCGATATTTTCCTGTTTTACAGATGGCGCCTGAATAGGGACACTCAAGATTGATGCCATGCCGTCGAAGTGTTGACGCGGCTATCGGACCAGGATCGGACGGTGAGAAAGGGGGCCCCTTCTTGGATGAGACGCGACACCTCAACAGGACTGCACGACCTGATCCCTGAACGGTGAAGACAGCATCTTGACGAGAGTCCATATATTGAGGCGGGCAGTTTTGCCAAAATCACCAACCACGGGGGTCCTTTGTTGCCCTAAGTAATCCGATCGGACCTCCTTTGTCCTTTGATCAGGTGAGTCTTCCCCCGATTCCTAAGCTTCCTGATATTTGATTTGGCGCATTGTTCTCGCGAGTACAATTATTGCCAGGTAACCCAAGAAATCTGATATGCCTGAGAAATTGTCTGCCCGTTTCAGGGTATTATTCCACAGAGACAGACAATCTTTGGAATTTGGCTGTCCAGCACCAATGGAGGGGTCGCCGGCATGTACTATGTACTGTAAGTACGGCATTGGTAGTATAGTGTTCAACGATATTTGGCACAGACAAACTAGACACCCTTCCGAACTTCAGTGGCCAATCACTGGTAGCTTTGATATTTCTCGTATAGAATATTTAGAGTCTATATTGTTAAAGAAAAAAGCTAGACCTGCAGCATTTGATATATTACAAAATTGAAAAAAAGAAGCTATGCATCAGCTTAAAAGTAGAGATAATCATGCGCGCCGACATATGTCGAACGCCGAGAAAGTTTTATTGTATGATCAACAAAAACAGTCAGAGTCAGTTAGAAATATGGATAGGGCTATACAACTTGGCATCCAGAAAATATACCCATTTAAAGATTTTCATGCGTTAGATGAATTGATTGATAAGCTTTTAAATGAACGAAGGCCTGGCACCACTGCGCCACCTCCTTATGTACCTATTCCTGTTGCTTTACCTCTTCCTGCTGTTGTTCCTCCTCCCGTAGTAATTCCTGCACCTCTTATTACTCCTCCGCCACTATGTATTGCTCCTCTTCCTATTGTTGCTCCTCCATCTGTACCTCCACCTTTGCCTGCTGCCATGGGTTTGGTAGATTTGTCTTTTTCACCACTGTTACCACCTTTGTTACCTAGTGTGCAAGATTTGTCTACACTTTCTCTTCAGAGTGGTTCTGTTCCACTTATAGTTGATAAAGGAGCAGGATCGAAAATTGTAACTCGTAATACAGTTTCTACAGAAAGAAAGCGAGATCTGAATGCCTGGGCTAGACAGTGCATGGAGAAAGGTGAACAATCTGATGTTTTTGCTACACTCTCTAATCTGGAAAGTTTTCCTGAGAAAAATGTCTTTATTGAAGGGATGGGAATTCATTTATCCATAATGTGGAACAAACTGAATGATGAAGATATCCCACAAGGGTTGAGGGATCTGAAGGTATTAGCATATTCAAGAGATACTGCGGAGAAAGTATATGAGCACGTCGAGAGGCTTTTTGAGTTTAGAAGGGAGTTAGAAAGGTTATGGAATGATGAAATAGATGGTGATAGTTTGGACGCTATTTTTGTACAGAAGCGGTTCCTTCCTCTTTGTAAATCGATGAGTGAAGAAACGCGAATTTGCACAAGAGATGCACTTAGATGGATTTCAGACATGTCGATATCTCCCATAGAAGTATATGACATATATAGTCAGTATATCCCAGAAATGCAGAGGAAAGTGATACAGGTAATGGTAGAATATCTGCAGGATGAATGTATAAAAAGAAAGATTTGTTGTCCCACCGAATTATTGAATATTTATAAGAGAGCTTTTTCGTCTGACACTCCTTCAGCTGCTTTGGCGCTCGATTTAGATCTGTTGCTCAGTAAGCTGAGAGAGTTACCTACTTCTCAGTTACCTATGAGAGAGGTTCCTCCGACATTTGTCCCTAAAGTTGAGGTCCCGGCTAATGCTGCAACGAGTGTAGCCGCCTATGACATTGATGCACATTATGTATCACAATCACAGTTTGTTCATGTCCCGTTCTCAAGACAGGAGGTGAATACCATTAGACAATCCATCCCAGATATTAGAAAGAATCCGGCAGGGTTTTATAAAGAAATGGAATCTGTCTTGCAGTCGTCAGTGTTCACTTTGGGTGATATAGACTTGCTATTTCCTGTGCTCCTACCTGCCGATATGTGGTAACAGATTAGGACAGTAGACGATGTACCAGGGTTAGGGGACACATGGTATAACTTGGCTAGGCGTAATAGAGAAAGGAAAGATGGTGAGAGACCACCAGAGATGATACTGACTTTTCCTGATAGAATAGAGACAAAACTGAAAACCTTAATTCTTGAGAGAAGGATTGCTTGGGACAAACTTACTGCTTGTATCCAAGGAAAATCTGAGGGTGCTACCGGATTCTTTAATTGGTTTGAACAAGTATTTTCAGATTTTAGTGGAGAAGATTTAAGCACAGAGTCTGGAAAACGATTATTTGTGGACAAATTTGAGCATGGATTGTTACCTGACATACAGTTGTAAATTATGACTTCTGAGAGTGCTTGGCAAGCTAAGACTCAGTCTGAAGTGTTGCATATGGCTCAGTATTATGAAAACTGAGTCAATAATGAGAAGGAAAGGATTGAAAAGAAAAAGGGAGACTTGAAAACTAAGGTGTTGTTGCAACAGATTGTTAGAGGTCCTAGAGGGGGTAATACACAGTTTAGGGGACAATATGTTCCACAAGGTAATGTGCCGTTGGGTCCTGTACATGCGAACCAATGTGCTTATTACAGACAAGAGTGTCATTGGCGAGAACAATGCCCGATCCTCCAGCAGAGGTGGAATAACAGATTTGGCATCATGGGTAGACGATCCAGACGCCGCCCTGGGGCAGGGGGTCCTGGTAGAAGTCAGTTTTCTCAGAATCCTCAGTCGTTTTTCGCAAGACAATCAGCCACTGAGTGTGGATAATAAAAACATGTTTGATCATCCTTCTGCTGCATATCTCTCTGAAGACATTCCCTTCGACAATATATTGTTTCGCTAGGATTGCCCGAAGCAGGGTTTGGAACCTATACCTATTCCTGTTAATCAGAAAGGCCCCTACATTGAGATGATGGTGGGAAATAGGAAACATCTATTTTTGATAGATGCAGGAGTACAGAAGTGTTCCATTGACCATTCACGGGTTCCAGACATTCCACTGTCAGGGCAAACTAATGTTTCTGTAGGGTTTTCTGGTACGCCAGTGGTTAGTCTGGTTTCTTTGCCGGTACCGATTTCACTGGTTCCATTCACGGATCACTGTCCGTTTCTTTTGACATCAAACTGTGGTGAGAATTTGCTGGGGTTGAATCTGTTGAAGGATTTAAATGTGGTAATTCATTGATTTTCGGATGGAGTGCGTTTGACGATTTCACCACAGCAATTTTCTGCATCACAGTTTCTGACTAGACCTTTGCCGCCGGAATTTAGTGACGTTCCGGAATGCGTATGGACAATTGATGACAATGATGTTGATGTTTTACAAATTGAACTTGTTAAAATTGTCTTGAAACTCGGAGTAAAGTTGCCACGTATTCCTCAGTATAAGATTTCGAATGATGGTGAGCAAGCTTTGAAGTGTATAGTTTCCAATTTTGTACACCATGGGGTAATTGAAGAAATTGCAGGTAGTTTGTGCAATAGTCCGATTTTACCAGTATATAAGAAAGGAGATAATACTATTCCTTTCTGTTTCATTATCGATTTACGCGCTATCAACAAGATCGTCGCTCCACAATTTCCCTTTGTGCCTGATGTGACAATGATATTAACGATGATCCCAGCTTCTGCTACTCAATTTAGTGTCGTAGATCTTAACAATGCCTTCTTTAGCGTTCCTATACACAAAGATAGCAGATACTTGTTTGCGTTCACCGTGGGGGGACGCTCGTTTACATTCACCCGTCCACCACAGGGGTGCATGGAAAGTCTGAGCATTTAGAGTACGGCATTGAAAGAACAGATTGATACACTCGAGTTGCATGTTACTTGTACATTGCTCCAGTGTGTTGAAGACCTTCTTTTAGACGTTCTATTAAATAGAACGCAAACCCAACACCTCACCTCCGCACGACTAACGAGATACAAATTGATCTTGTGTGCACCGCATATTCAAATTAAGAGGTGTTGTGTACTGAATCTGGCTGAATTATTGCCTCTTCCGCAAGATACTGCTTGCAGTGATGAAATGTCAAATGACTGCCTTTAGGCCACAGAACAAGAAACTAAAGGCAGAATTGATTTGAAAGATACACCTTTGAATGATCTACAAGGGGAGCTGTTTTGCAATGGCTCTTGTTTCAAACTTCGGGATGGTACATCGACTGCTGCTTATGCCATCACTACACTGAGCACCATTGTAGAAATCAAAAGAAGTTTGAATAACTCTGCGCAGGCCGCAGAGATTTTTGCATTTACTCGAGCTTGTGAACTTTCCGAAGGGCTTAGAGTAAACATATGTACTGATAGTCAGTATGCTTTTGGGGTAGTTCAGAACTTCGGTAGACTTTGGGCAGAACAAGGTTTCTTGACCTCACATGGAACGAAGATTCAATATGGCACCTTGATAGTTCAGCTACTCTCAGTGCTTGCGCTTCCCACTCAGCTAGCAATTATGAAATGCGCGGCACAAAAGGGAATGCTTTTGCTGACCAGATAGCCAAACAGACTGCTACTGATTTCTATTCAGATATGTATACTACAAGGGAAGCCATGAATGTCTGTACCATAGACAAAGGAATTGAGTCTATAAAGAATATCCAAGCCGATGCCACTCTAGAAGAAACTAAGCAATGGGCTGGGGGCTTGGCGAGGTTGGATGATGATGAGTGTTGGGTGGCTAACCTAGAGGGAAAATGGATGCTGCCAGATGCGTACATCAATATGATGTTTTCAATGGCTCATGGTCCCACTCACATATGCGCTAGGAAAATTTGTAAAATATTAGAAACTTTCTGGGTCAATGTTAACATCCCAAAAACTGCTGAGGGTTTTGTCCAGAGTTGTATGATCTGTTTACAGCACAATATGGGGACGGGTACATCAACACCAAGGGGTAGTTTTGGTCCACCTTCTGTCCCTTTCGAAGTGATCCACTTTGACATTTTTTAAATGGAGCGTTGTAATAATTTCACATTTTTGTTTTGGTTGTTATTTGTGCTTTTAGTAAATGGGTTGAAGCCTTTCCCGTAAAAGATGCCACAGCAATAACAACGGCGAAAACCATGCTTAAGGAATATTTTCCTAGGTTTGGTTTGCCAAGGGTAATCTGGTCGGACAATGGTCCACATTTTATCGCTGCTGTAATTCTACAAATATGTGGGGGATTACATATCGATAAATGGATCCATTCGGCCAGACACGCACAGAGTGTTGGGTTGGTAGAGAGATACAATGAAATCATGAAGAACAAGCTCGCTAAAACGTGTGCCGGCACCAATTTGAAATGTCCAGACGCCTTACCGATAGTGTTACTCTCAAAGCGAACAACCCCACAGACTAGGACTGGGCTCTCCCCGTATGAGGTGGTGATGGGGAGGCCAGCTAACATTTGGAATCTTCCTAAACCCAGTGCTTTGAGGGAAATAGAACATGTACTTCTTTCTGAATATTGCGAATGGTTAACTAAAAATCTGTATTTGATTCATCAACAGGTGCGAGAAGCCCTCCCAGCTAAATACGAGGGGCCAGGTCATAATATCCGACCTTGCATGTGGGTGCTGACTAAAGCTTTTGAAAGAGCATCCTGTCTCGCACCGAGGTGGAGAGGGCCCTACCTGGTCCTGTTGGCCACACAGACTTCGGTACGAGTAGCTGGAAAGAAACATTGGATACACGCTTTGCATGTCAAGAGGATACCTTTCCCTTTGCAACACGGCGAAGAAGATAAGGAGAAACTGACTTGCTCTGTTTCCAATGATTATTTAGCATTGAACAGTATTGAGGGTGCTCCAGAGACACTCCATGAGCCCGCAGGACCAGGGGAAACAGCTGCTTCATCTCCACACTCTCCTACAGATCCTTTTGCATCTTTGCCTGGTTCTGCTGTAAATTCATGGCTTCCATCAGGAAGCAACGACACATTGTTCGCAGATCACACTGTACCAGGAGTCACAAGGTACAATCTGCGTCCACAGAGCTAGACTTACTGCACGGTTCGGCTGTGCCCACAAGGAAAGTAACCATAGGGCTTGTCCCCATCTTTTGCATCTGAAGGAAAGTAGGTGGCTGGGGATAGGGAAAGACTAAGAAAACGTGTGATCAGGAGATCACCAGCAAACGGACTATGGAGTTTCCATTTCAAAGGAACAATGCCTGTTATCACCTCTACTCGTACGGAACACATAACTGACTGTGTGGCCAACAATGATAATGGATGATCAAATACATGGTCTTTCAAGACGTATTGTTTTCTTGTAATAATGTTAATTGGTTTCGTAGTATTAATTGCCTTAGGATTTTGGTATATGGAAGAAGTACGCCCACTTCAAACATTCTTGCCTACTGAGAATGTTCCAACTGTATCTACACTTTTCGTGCATCTGCACACTCTATCTCCTAGAGACTCTCAACACAGACAGAGTTATCACAACAATACACTACTGTTAATAATGAACACAACCCATGCCATTTTGAATAAGACAGACTGTTGGGTTTGCTCTCATTTACCGAAACATGGGGAAAAAGGGTTGGGCAGGTATATTCATCCTTTGCCTCTTACTACTGCATGTTATGCTTCTCTACGGGCACTATTCTTTGGCCGATGGAACGATAGCATCTCAGGGAATTTTGATGGGACGAATTTGAACGCGTTTGAAAGGCGAGTTCTAACGCCTCTGGGATGCTCACTCTTCGCAAATAGGAGCAAGCTTAATGTTTCTTCTATTAGGCCTTCTGATAGACTGTCCCGACCATTTCAATCTTTGATCTCTTTCAAGATGGCTTCTATAGGCAATAGGGATGCCACGCCACCTTCCTATACTGTCAATCATAGCCCCAACTCACTTTCTTTCTGCATACAGAGGAATGGTACTCAGTCAATGGGCCATTTCGAGGGTTGTACTAATGTTGCAAACTTGACTAGTGAGGACAGACCTTTGTTTGCGGTAATGAAGCTTTCCCATGGCTACCTAGGGTTTTGGCAGGGAACCTGTTATTTGGGAATTCTGCTACCAGGGGTATTTATAGCTAGCACTATAGAAATCTCTAGGGCTCGTCCAAGGCAGGACAAGAGCGGTGATACTCCTCCACAAATTCTGGGTGATGTAGCAAAATCTTTTGTACCATTTTGGGGGCAAATTATGAATTCTGAGGATATTAATAATAATAATAATAATTGTTCATTTATATAGCACTACGAACTCTCAGGTATCTGAGCGCTGCTTATTATTACCCACGGTGTGTGGTGCTCATTTATCGACCTCGGAAGGATGAAAGTCTGAGTTTGGCCCTGCTGGGATTCGAACCTGCATCAGCATGCTCTGCACAGATGTCAAAGCGAGTGCTCTACTCGCTGTGCCACTTGACCAGCTTGATATTAGGAGACTAGCGAGAGTACTGGAGAAAACCATCAACAGACCACTGACATACTCTATAACATGACTCTAGAACAGAAAGCAATCAGATTAGTGACACTACTGGTATTAGACGTCATCTTGGCTGAGCGTGGTGGAGTATGTAAATTAGTGGGGTCCACTTGCTGCTTTTTTGTACCAGATTCCTCCCCATCCATCTTTAAGGCAATACAAAATCTGTACGTCCTAAATTCAGAAGTGCATGTTTCCGAGGGAAACTGGGATCTTAGTGCTTGGTTCTGGGACTTCTTACGATCTTGGGGATGGAAGCTTCTCTCAGTCTTATTGATTATTCTGGGTATTCTGTTGCTCTGTTGTTGCTGCATACAATGTCTTTCTGCCATATGTTCAGTGTTAGGGGGATGTTGTGCACAGACTGTGGGAACGTTAGGACCAAGGGTACAGGCACCAGAAAGAATGACCAACGAATTTGTGATGAAGGAAATTTCTGCTGTAGATCTTATGGCGATTGATATATCTGATGAATGTGATTCAGGTTCTATGTACATTGAGACGTGGAGTTACTCGTAAAGTGACTAGTTCTTAGTTTAGCACTTGGCTTTGCCAAAAGGAGGGTTTGTTAAACGGAAATCATATTAGGCATCCTTTTGACTTATAATGGCCTAAACCTAGTTGCACTGCGAAGAAAACCGCGTTGCAAAGTTTCGATTTCTGATCGACTTCATGCCATTTTAGAATCATCCGCCATTTCGATTTCTGTTTGTATGATTCTCTGTTCTAAAATGGTGGATTGTGTATCTAACTTGCAACCAAGCCTCCCGACCTTTGAGTTCTGTTAATGGTTAGACTGTCCGCGAACCGACTGTTTAGACTAGGTAAAGAGACATTGTACTACGAATGAACTGTCGTCTCTGTATTTTCTATGTTAACAAGCCTCATCCATGAATACACATCGGCGACAATGATGTACAAACACCAAGCGCGGACACAGGCTGAAGTACATTGTGTTGGGATATAGACTAAGGCTTACTGTGGGATCTGAGAATATACATCGCCATTGTAACTTGATGGAAATACAAACTCATGTAATCCTTCTGCATATTATTGTATAAGCTGTATGTGAACTAGACACAAACTCTAGACCGCAGATTATTAACATGTAGAGGGGCTGGACAATATTGTTGAAATTTATAAAAAGCATGAATGTTCAGATGGCCAGCACTCTCTCTCCTCTCTTTGACGGGCTGGTACTCATTGTGGGGTGTTGAAAGCCAGATAGCTATCTGTTTCTATTTTTCCTTGTAAACTGTGCAGAATAAAAGATCTGTGAATCTTTATAGCCCGTGTTTGGTGTATTTCAATTTGTGGTACTCAGCCTCGATATTTCCTTTTGCTTTAACATATGAATCAAGGTCGCCTACATTTTTTGTGCAGACCTGGGGCATTCCCCAACGATCAAGCGAGAGTGGCATTTGTACTCTCATATTTGGGAAGTACTGTAGCGTACCGTTCAATACCCTTGGTAAACCAGGATGATCCTTTGCTTCGAGACTTCTGAGGTTTCCAGTGTAAAATGGAGAAACTATTTGCACGGCATACTCAAGGGCGGGCTCTGGACAATGAACTGTTATCCCTACGGCAGGGTAATCAAGACCTACTAACATATATTGCTTCCTTCAATCATCTGATAGCACAAACTAACTGGCCAGAGGAGAAAAGAACTACGCTCTTTTACTGAGGCTTGCGAGGGGAACTTAAGGACATATTAGCCCAAGTAGTAAATCCCCCGGATAGATGTGCTGAATACATTGACCTGACAGTGCAGCTTGATCACAGATTGGAGGATCAGAATATGGATCGGGCCAAGGCCGAGGGGTGGTCGGTCTACATGCAACCCGTGAGAATTAAATCAAATCACATGATCAGTCTGAGCCAATGCAAATCGGAGGCTTGTGGAGCCCACTCACCAAGGCAGAAAGAGAGAAAAGGAGGCCCACAATCCCAGGATTGACTGGCGTAAACGAGCTCTGACCTTTCCCCAAGACTGTGCCGACACAAGGGATTCTCATTAAAAGGTCTTACCAACCCAGGTTCGTCAAAGAAAGAAACCATACTGGGCCTCACCAGTTCACTACTACCTGAATACCTGGATTACCAAGATGTCTTTCAAAAAGAACAAGCAAACACCCTACCTCCACACAGACCTGTACCTGGAGCTCAAGTTCCCTGCAGCTGGATTTAAGCCCTAACAGAACAGGAAAACCAGCATCTAAAAACCTACCTTGATCAGTATCTGGCAAATGGCTTCATTTGTCCATCCAAGTCCCCTGCATCCTCACCCCTCTTTTTTGTGCCTAAAAAGGAGGGAGACGTGAGAACTTGCATTGACTACATAGCCCTTAACCTGATCATGGTAAAAAAAACGGCACCCGCTACTGCTTATCCCCGAGCTCTTGGATCAAGTCAAAAACGCTCAGATATATACAAAACTAGACTTACGAGGGGGCTACCATCTAGTAAGAATCAAAAAAGGAGACGAGTGGAACACGGCGTTTCACACGAAATATGGCCTTTATGAATTTCAGGTTATGCCCTTTGGACTATGTAATGCCCTGGCAGCATTCCAATTTTTCATGAATGACATGCTCTGCGAAGTGTTGAACATCTGCGCTCTTGTCTATATTGATGACATTCTTATCTACTTAACCACCCAGGAGGACCACGTCAACCATGTTCGGGCAGTTTTGGAGAAACTGCAGCAACACCGGCTATATGCCAAATTGAAGAAATGCTTCTTTCTTGTGACAGAGGTAGAATTCCTTGGCTTTATTCTCACACCACGGGGCGTATGCATGGACAAGCGCAAGGTAGACGCTATCCTTAACTGGCCCTCACCGACATCCACAAAAGGGAGTACAGAGTGTACTCGGGTTCACCAACTTTTATCGTCGGTTCATTCCGGGGTTCTCCCAGATTGTCCACCCAATCACCTCTTTACTGCAGAAAAATAAACAATTGAATTGGTCCGCAGAGGCAGAGAAAGGTTTCAGGAGCTAAAACAAGCATTTACCACAGCACCAATTCTACGGCATCCTCGACCAGAACTACCATACGTGGTCGAAACTGATGCTTCCAATAAAGCAATGGGAGCAGTCCTGTCACAACGAGACCCCGAAACAGGTCAGTTGCATCCTGTGGCATTCTGCTCTCGCAAGTTTTCAGCCGCTGAATTGAATTATGCAATCACTGATAAAGAACTGCTAGCAATTAAGGCAGTGTTCAAAGCCTGGAGACATTATCTTCTTGGAGCTAGACATACAGTCACCGTCATCACGGATCATCGCAATCTACAATATATGAAGACGGCTAAAGCGCAATCATCCCGCCAACTCCGCTGGGCTATCTTCATTGCAGAATACGACTTTGTCATCACCTATAGACCCGGAGTACGCAATAGAAAAGCAGACTCCCTGTCTCGCATGAGTGAGGGAGAAGAGGCATTCACTACACCAGACCCCGTGGCCATCATCCCTGAAGGACAAATCCAAGGCATGATTGCCGCAACCACCACTCTAGACAACTTCAAATCTGACCTGCAACACTTCATGAGTACACCAGCGTAATAGGAATGGCTAAGGAAGGGAGACTGGTATACGATCGTGGAAAACCTACCATACTACCAAAGACAATTGTACATCCTGGATATGAAATTACAGTATCAAATCATCGCAAACTATCACGATTCATTAGTAGAAGAGCATCCGGAAATAGCCAAAACCCAAGCTAAAATAAAATAAAGAAAAATCACTGGTGGCCAACTTGGCAAAATGACATTGTCCAGTTCATTGCAACCTGTGGCACCTGTGCACAACACACGTCCCAAAAACAAAGTCCTGCAGGTCTGCTACGTCCTTTAGAAGTACCCCCAAAACCTTGCCATACGCTATCAATGGATTTTATTACAGACCTTCCTTCCTGTAATGGATATAATACCATCTTATTTGTCGTAGATCTGTTTTCCAAAATGGCCCACTATATTCCCCTGAAAGGTCTCCCAACTGCTTCTACTCTTGCTACTGTGTTTTTGGAACAGATTGTCCGGCTACACAGGTTCCCATCAATATTGATATCTGCCAAAATCGACCTCTAGTTATCTACAAGCCATCACCCCCAAACCGACGGCCAGACCGAACGGACTAACCAGATCCTCGAGCAATACATAAGGTGTATGGTGCAACAAACCAAAGATACCTGGAAGGACATACTTTGGTTAGCAGAATACACATATAACAACTCCATTCACACCAGTATGGTACAAAGCCCATTCTACAAAGTGTGCGGTTGACATCCACGGACATCCGTTTTCGCTCCACTCAAATCATTAGAAATGCCTGCTGAAACGACCATCACCCAGGTTTTTAAGGAAGCAGCAGAGCATCTTGCCAGAGCCAAAGAGAAACAGAAGCAGTTTGCGGATCGACACTGAAGGGAAGCTCCCAACTACCAAGTCGGAGACACAGTTTGGTTAGTATCCAAAAACATCCCCCTGAATGGACCACAGCTGTTCTGTTCCAGATATCTGGGATCTCTACACTATCAAGGCTGTGATCAACCCTGCGGCCATGAAATTAGAATTACCGGCCCATATGTGGACGAACACAGTATTTCATGTCTCCCTCCTAAAACCATTGAGACCAGGTATGCGTATCAATACTCCACCAGATCCCAAAATAGTTGAAGGAGAACTAGAATATGAAGTTAAAAGGATCCTAGACTTTAAGATGGTCCGGTCCAAGTTATACTACCTTATAGACTGGAAAGATTATGGACCCCTAGATCAGACCTGGGAACCCAGTGAGCATGTCCACGCTCCATGATTAATCAGGCAGTTCCACTGCAATAACCCCACTAAACCAGGGCCAGGGGGGATCCACCCATGAGTGGCTCCTTGAGGGGAAGTGCTGTCATGGCCACCAGCCCCAGAACACAAACACCACACCATCTAGTGATGGGGGCAATGGGTCACTTGACTACTGTATGGCCCTTTAGGACTTATAAACACATGGGAACTGGCTAGACTCAGTCCTAGTGCCTTTGTCACCAGGCTCATATAGAGATATGAGCAAAAGCACTTTATTTCAGTGCAGGAGTGCTTTTATTTTACAAGAACTTTCCAGGAGCTGAAAGCCTTCATTCCAGAGAACATCCTCATGTGCTGACTCATCAGGTGTGGCTCCCTATGCCTGGTCTTCATGTGCTGACTCATCGGGTGTGGCAGGGTGTGGCAGGCAGGCTGAACCTGGTGGGCGTGGCTTCAGAAACTCAGCTATATAAGCTGCTCCATCCTTAAGGCCGGTGCTTTGCGTTACTCTGCACTTTCGTACAATGTGACGCTCACCGCCGCTTGGACCAGTTTATTCACTGAAACCAGGCATTCTCCTGCATACTCACCTCCAGGAAACCGGTGCTTCATCGCTTCATCTGCAGACTAATCTCCTGACATCCAGTGATCTTGATACCGACGCCACAGCACCGCACTCCACATCCACGAACTCAGACCCTGTGAAGAAGATAAAGATAAAGTTAGAATGTCTGTCCAAGGGGCGTGCCGCATTTGAACCCCGTGTGTCCCCTAGTTAATAACTTACCAGCTACTGTACCGCTGCAGCTTCGTTCCACATTCCCTCTGGCTGTCGCCTCAAGCTCCACAGCTTCTTCCGCGCCATCAACATCATCTGCAAGGGAAGAAAGCAAAAGAGCAAACATCAAAAGTGGAACGGACAGCAATACAGACAACAGACTCTACAATACAATAAAAACAGACGAGGAAAGACAAACGCAAACAGGAAAACTTACCTGAAGTAAAGTTGCTTAGTCGCAGCAGGACTGGATTACCACATGCAAGGGACCAGTGAAGGAACTTTGCCCAGATCATACAATCGTCCCTGCTAGAAGCAGCAGGATGGAGTGCCCCCCAAAACTAATCAACAGGTGATCTTTCCAGGGACAGCGCATCCCAAAAGGTACCACAGTTTGGGGGAATGAGCTGGGAGGGGATCAGGGGCACAAGCTGGCATACTCATGTCACCTATTCTCCCCGCAGGAGCAGTCCCGAGCAGCATCACCTATTACCACCAGTCACCACATAAGCACAGAGGGTGAAGTTGGACCCTAGCGACCACACCCCCGCGAGGGCTGCAACTGTGCCCCAACGCCTCCGCAGAGACCGTGTGAGCCTAACACAGACAAGGGAATAGTGTTCTCCACACCACGAATGAACATGCTAAATGTAAGGACGGATGGAAGTTGCAGAGGGTGGTGCCAGTCGACGCAGAAATGTTCCAGTATGAGATTCTTTTGCATGGCTTCCATGCATTGCAGGAAAGGTGTGCCGGGTTCCAAACAAACACCTATTCAGGCCTGTGCTACCATTGGTCGCGAAAGAGGATTGAATAGCGGTACATGGGATGGATGACACAGGACGGGCATGGAGAGCAGTGATCGCGATGGCAGAAGGGTGCAGGTTCACCACAATGACAGACAAAGAGCTATTCAGGGAAGAGAGATTAGAAATAGAGATGGTGTTTGAGATGAGTGTGACTTACTCATTAAGGGTACGCTACAGGGAGGTACCACAGAGGCGGTGAGGACCTGGCCAAGGTACCCAGCATCCTATGGACAACAAGTCCCTATAATGTGGGTCACATAAAGAGCACAAGGGGAGTAAAGAACAAGTTGAAGCAAGGAGCAATATTTCCAAGAGTGAAACAGTACCCACTAAGGATTTGGATGAGGGCATTTATGAGACAATCAAAGCATTGCTAGAGAGAGGCATTCTTGTACCATCAGAGTCCCCATGCAACACTGTGGTGTACCCAGTGAGGAAGGCAAAGGAGGCATCATGCCGTTTCATAGAGGATTTAAGGCCACACTGTAGAAGCAAAATATCCTTTAGTTGCAAACCCAGCAACAGTTTTGTGCAGCATTCTGGTGGGAGCAGCCTGTTTCACAGTCAGTGAATTGAATAATGTTTTCTTCTCAGTACCACTACACCCAGACTCACAAGACTTTACCAGCTTTATGTATAGAAAACAGAAGTGGAAACATACACAAGTTCCTCAGGGGTACTGTGAGTCACCATCTATCTTTAACAGAGTGATACAGATGGACTTGAGCAACATACAGATGGAGAGCACAGTTTTGCAATACGTAGATGACATTTGGATTTGCAGCGAGATAGAAGATCAGGTGCTATACATTGAACAGACAATATCCCAAAATGGCTGACAGACCACCCCAGAGAGAGCAGAGACAATACGCAAAACACCTAAAGCCATAACAGTGAGAGAATTGCAGCAATTCTTAGGCTTATGAAGCTTCTGCAGAGCATGGGCCCTTGATTACAGCACATACATGAGGTCCCTACCGGGAGCTTTGATGGAAACACAGAAGGGTCTCACAATCCTCACCTGGAGAGTGCCATTCGTAGTCCTTTCGAGAGGTCTTGTCTTTATCCTTCTTCTTCGTCTTGCCCTTTTCCCAAAGACACATCTTGCAGATGTAGGGCCTTTTCTCTTCGGCCGACACTACAACCTCTGATTCTATTACAGATAGTTTGCTGTGGCGGTGAGGGGTGTGGTGTCCAGAAGTAGAGGGAAAAGAACTGCGGCATAAAAACCCTCGTAGTGTGGAGTCTTTATCTGCTGGGGTCCTCTGAATTGACAATGAGTCCAGTCCATTAAACTGAAAGCAGCTGATCCTTGATGAGCTTCTGATAAGGTAATAAGCCAGAATGGCAAAAAGGCAAGGATAATAGTAGCCAGACCAAAGCCCTAGACAGAGAGAATCTAGAGGGCAATTCTCGAGGTAAATTACAACCAGAGGAATGATCAGGCGAGATGAATCTTGTTATGGCAACAACTAGCTGGGATTAGAAGCAGGAGATATTCCTAAGAAGTGTAGTCCCAGGGAGGAGTAGCAGGTAATGTTCCCAAGATGCCTGACCCCAAGGAGTGATCTGCACAGGGTTCAGGAACCGCCAAGCGGCTGGACTATGAATGCGTAGACACAGGGAATGCTACGATTGCAGTGCACATAGGATGACACGCGGGAAGCCAGAATGCCCGCCGCAGTCAAAAGAAAACAAGTCAGGGCGGCCCACTGATTAAGACTCACTGGACAGAGGAGCACAGTGGCAAAAGCACCAGAGCACCACAAGGTCGAGCAAGGAACGCTACGGGGTAGCAGCGGACAAAAGGCAGAATGCACAGAAGAGAGAAATGGCTTAGTGTGGCTTAGCGTATTACCCGAGGACGAAAAGCTAAAGGGTTGCAACGCACCTGTTCCAAGGTTCAACCTGGTTAAATTCGTTTCCATTTCCCGGCGGCGGCCATCTTAGAAAAGACTAGACCGTTGAAGTCTGGAACGTCATGGCACTTCTGTACGTGGTCTGATCTCACTGAAAGGGAAACCATTGGCACGCAGTGCCAGCATCTCCATTGTGACCACCTCAGAGTTCTGACAAAGGGACACAAGACATTGACATGGACAACCAAGATGAATGATGCAGTTGACATGTTGAAGGAGGAAATATGAGCAGCACCAGTGCTAGGGATCCCAGATTACAAAAAGGAATATTTCCTGTTCTCATACTGACGGTGTAGTGATGAAGGCAGTATTGACACAGAAGACAAGCATGGGACACAAGTTAATAGCTTACTAAAGTGGGAAGCTTGACCCAGTAATGAGAGGACACTTATTGTGCAAACAATCATAGGCAGCTGCCGAATTTGCAGTGGAGAAGTCAGCAGCAATAACCATGAGGTGCACTACCACTCTACCTGGAGCATGCCCACGTTGTGATACTGCAGAAGCCAAAGAGCACACTGACCACACAGAGAGCGTCAGGATACTAAGTGATATTGTCAAACAGATATTTGAAAATAGTGAGATGCAGAGCTGTCAACCCAGCAATTTTCCAAGCAGATGCCCTACGAGAGGGTGGCTATGCACATGACTGCACAGAAAATATACTGGCATTCATTGCCACTCGCAAGGTACATGAGGATGCACTTGAGGGGGAGACATGTTTTACATTGATGGGTCTTCAACTATTGACCAGACAGATGGGGTCAGACATACAGTTTCTGCAGTTGTAAGGTTGAAGGTAGATGGGACGAGTGAGGCAGTAGCCAGTGCACAATTACCATCCCATTATACAGCACAGGAAGCAGAACTAGTGGCCCTGATACTAGCATTAGAGCACAGCCGAGGCAAGGAAGTGACAGTATACTCCGACTCAGCTTATGTGACCTCAACAGTACACGCAGGACTGGCACTGTGGATCAGGAGAGGATTCCGAATGGCAGATGGGTCACCAGTACAGCATGCACTTTTATTGTGCAAACTGATTAATTTACCATCACGGATAGCCATAGTGAAGTGCCAAGCACACACATGAGGGGAAGATCGTATCTCAAGGGGGAACAAAGCAGCATCCAATACCTGAGAATGCACAAGGAACATGGTACTGAAGGAAGGGTACAATGCACTGCCAGAAACACAGATTATTAAATTGCCGGAAGCTGCACCCTGGGAAGAAAAGGAATTGTCAGTTAAAAGGGATGTACAATGTCTCCAACAGATGCCCTTTGGTGGCAGAATAACACAGGGAAAGTGGTCATGCCACTAGCATTATTGAACACTGCAGTGACACAATTGCACCATCCAACACAAACGGGGAAAGAGGTCATTGCTGCCTGCATTGGAGAAACATGGTTCTGTCCTAACTTGGCAGAACATGTGACTGAATTTGTCAGTAATTGCTTGACGTGCAAATAGGACATCCCTTGAGAGTTGTGAGAGAAGTCATACCTCGGCCAGTGGGCCCAGTCCAGAATTTACATGTTGATTATGTTGACATGTTCCAAGTGTGTCAAGGATACCGCTACATGATAGTGGTTGTATGCCCATTCTCCAGATGGATTTGGACAGGCCCCTGTTCACATGCAGACGCTCTCAGAGCGGCCAAGTTCTTGGTCAGGGAGGTGTTCTCACAATAGGGTGTGTGTCAGGTCTTGCGGTCTGACAATGGCCCTCATTTCAGCAATGAGATGTTCAAGCACATCACCATGCTGCTGGATGTTCAGCATAAATTTGCCTGTGCACACCACCCTCAAGCGAATGGAATGTGTGAATGCCTGAATGGCATCGAGAAGGAGTGCATAGCCAAAACACAGCAGAGCACAAAGAAGAATTGGCTGCACTGTATACCTCTCGCCTTGTTTGTATTGCGCAATAAGCCTGTGTCCAACCACCATTTCACGTCCCATGAGGTGGTGATGGGGCGGTGCATGCATCTCTCACTGGCTCCGCCCACAAGAGCACAGAATGACTGCGAGAATAGTGCAGATGTATTAGGACAAGAAATGCATGAGTACATTACTTCCTTGATTGCTAGTGCCTTTTTTATTTCTCGCCAGATTCAATGACACCGGGGGGCCCAGAAGATGGCAAAGAGAGCAACTGCGATAAAGCACCAAATACTCCAGATTTAAAAATCAAGTGAATATAGGGGATATTGTACTTTTAAGAAACTTTCTGAGGCACTGGGATGGGCCACGATTTACAGGTGCCTATATTGTGGAACAGGTGGCACACGGAGCTGTCAAACTAGAAGCTAAGTTGGTCTGGAACAACCTTGCGGACATCAAGCCCTTCAAAGCAGCAGCCTCACCTGGCAACGTAATCGACAGGGCCAACATTCAGCAACTGGAAGAGCTACAAGTGAACATTATGCGCACGCGGCTGAGTGGAGGACACCCAATGGTTACTCGCTCATGGGCAACAGAGCTAGAGATTGGATCGCTCATTGACTTAGCATACACTGTCTGTTTGTTATTTTATTCTCTACACACCTTCCACGAGTAAGCCGATGTAACTGCTGTTGAATGTTCATGTTGCCCACTGCCCACCACCATGATACTTTCTCAAATCAATTTGTCCATAATGTGAGAAGACTCAGTAGATTTCAAGCACGATCCCCCAGTGTATACTACATTGCCTTTATAGAATATTTTGCCCAGATATACCCACAGCTTGAGCACGGCAATCCCCCTAAGCTCGATTCACTGAGAGACCCATCATTAACAGGAGTGTGGAAAGAAGTGTTGCATTTGTTATAAGTGATTCTTTGTTTTGGGGGGCTTAAGAGTTACTTATAATACTAAAACAATAACGCATTTCTTCACGCATTTCAGGCGAGCAACTATATTTCCAGGCTGCAGGAGAATCAATAGCACAGGTAAAAATGAATGAAATATTAGAAAATGTAATGGTTCTGTTGGTCCACCTTATTCCTAGCGGTGTTATTGTATTTGTATTTTGGAAGATTTCCTGTGTTGCTAGCGTTACCGCTGTACCCTCCACTTTCATTCACTCAATCCAAGCATGTGGAACGACCATGTCAGGCGGACAAGAAAGCATGGCAGTGATGCTAAGGAGAAGTAAGCACAGTGTTGACACAGTAGCTAACAGCGAGCAGACGTGCAGCATTATGAAACAAGACTTTGTTTCTCGGAAGTAGAAAATCATTGACCAACAGGTTAAGAAAGTTTTTCCCAAAAAGGAGCGCGAAAAAAAGGAGCACAACTTAACGCTGCTACACAAGTGATCTGGAGGTACCAGGTAATCACAAATCAGCAGTTGCTAGTGAATGTCAAGATGTTAGTAATTACACTTGACACAGCCTCTCTTGTCGGAATCCTGATTGTCAATTAGTGTGAAAATTCTATTGATACCCAAGGGGGTTCCTGTGATTGATTCTCCAACAAAGAAATGTTGTTGTCCTGAAGAAGGTCATAAAATACTAGAAAAAATGCTAGAGATAGCACCTAATTAAAACACTGCCAAAACATATGTAGACCATCTATGAGACACAAATCAGTTAGTCTCAACACTCTGGGGAAAGGATTAAGGGACAACCAGAGAAAAACTAAGTGTTTGTGACTTATATATGGTGGTTGTAGTTTTCCAAAGTTAAACTACTTGAAGCAAGTTATAACAATATGACAGTGTATTTACACCATCTTCTGTCCTATCCGTTTATTCTAATATGTGCTATATAGTTTAACAAAGGATTGTAGTCACATACTAACCCCACATTGAGCTAACTAAATTCTGTTTCATATTAGAAACTGTTTTAGTTGTGTCGAAAATTGTAAAATAAACCATTTTTGTGATAGAAATTTGGTTGTGGAGATGATGGAGTAACCAGCAATTATGAAAGGTCAATCAGTGTTTTACCAACCCAAATATAAACGGGCAGAGTGAGGGGTAATCAGTCTTTCCTTCTATTATTTGAATCTTGAATTCTTCCCAATTGACGACTGGTCCCCCGTCAATAATAAATTAGGAAAGCACTCAATTTTAGAGCACAGTGTTGGCACAGACATGAAAGGGGTAGACATGTATCTCACCAACACTGCTCGAGTGTCTAATATCATGTGGTACAAACACATGACCAAATAAGCTAAGGGAATCACTGGGGAGAGCTGTTTTGTCTGCTCATTAATCCCCTATGCCATGAGTGCCTCCAGGACGTTCATAGCAACTGAAATACCCAAAACAAGTGTGCAATTCTTAATGTATCTCTCGCTGTGACAACTCGAGGAAGGTTTCAAAGGAAGACAGTGACATTAAGATGGATGTCCAGGCAACGTTCCCATATGAAGATAACAACATAAAAACATTAGACATGATGAACAATTATTGACAGCTAGATGTAGCTATACAGTACATAACATATGGGCCTGACAAAGGAGATACAAAGACTATCACCCTAAAGGAATTGCCATGTGCATGGACGAGAGTGAAAGAAACAGGAGTATTGTATTGGAATGATTTTTAAATTGTGTTCATGATTTTCATTTCATTGCAACAGAAAATCTTTCAATCAGATAAGATGAATCAGAATGGTATTGTGTATTTTTGTATTTATTTTTAAACTTTTTTGTGAAAGTTTCAAAACACTCAAACAAACAAAATGAATGAAAAACAATAAAATATCTTGTCTTCCGCTCACCATCAATATGTACAGCTGAATTCTCACAAGCAATGTCACATATGGCATAACACAATACACAACCAATGGCATCACATATGGCAATATCTTCCCCACTGTTTCTTTCAGTGAGGGTAACATGCATGAAATCTCCACTATCATAGAGTTTGCAATGGCAACACACAGATGCCAACATAGAAGTGCGTTATAAGCATATTAACCAACCACACTACTAATATGTGTCTAAACATGCATGCATGACAGCCATGTTTTTAGGATTTTAGTATTTGCAGCATTGTATTTTCTCCCAGATAATGTGGACCACATGTAGTGTGAATTCTATTGTTTTAATAACACATTCCTCGTGTTCATGTCTTTCCTCCTTGCACTTTTGTTGTCATATTAGAGAGAATCAGTTATATGACCTATAATGGTATTGGTGAATTCTCATAAGGTAACATTAAGGATATAAGTGATGTGATCATTGATAATATCAAGTGTGATGTCATCATTGATGGGACATGATCTGCAAGTGCTATGCTCAGAGCAGGACCTTCCATCATCAATGCCACAGACAAGGCATTGACTTGTACCAAGTGAAAAATGACCATGTGTGCTCTAGAACACTTTGTGGTATTTTTCCAACACTTTTTGATGTTCCGGAAATGTTTGTGAGTCTGGTATAGTACAACAGTTCTGGAAATATTTGTCCCATGTCGGTGATATTCTCATACGACTTTGCCACACATCGACAGAGGAGCTCCCTCCCCTCAGTCTACAAACATAGTTGCCAAATTTCCCAGCATTTTTCATCAAGAGAGAGCCTTTCCTGCTTGTAGGTTCCATGCCCCAACTCTCACTGTGGTCACATCATGGCAACGAATTTACATTTTTCAACACTGCTCATGTCCCCCACAAGCGTGACAGATGTCTAGGACAATTCGTGCAGGAGGCATCCTTATAAATCAATCAAATGACGTTTTAAATTACAAATTGTGGTGTTCAGAAGTGCTTGCAAGCCCAACAATCAAAATATCTATACATGTTTAGTTTCATATATACAGCTTTCTGCTAGATGGATTATCACCAAATTATATAAATTCAAGTTGAACCTAGTGCTAGCCAAATATCCAGGTTGGGGAAAACCTTCCCAGGTGTTTTCGATGTCGTTTTGAGAAAACATGACTATAAACCTGTGGATGAGGAGTGTACATTTTGGGACCCCCTCACATATAAACTTCATTCCAAAAACACCCTTACGTAAGCATTCTTTTTTACATAAAACAGATCACAAAGGTGATCCACATTTTGAATGAATGTTCGGAAAAAGCCAGACCAGATGCTTGCCAAATTTGTTGAATTTTCATGCTCACATTCAAAGGAAACGTTTTCTCAGTTTCTTATGCAATGTGTTGTGTAAAGTTAACTAGACTATTCCTGCTGTAGCAGTATATTATATTACTAGGAGGTGTACCTGTGTTTTCCACTGTAATTCCTAGGGCTTTAGCATGTAAGCTTGAAGAACCATAGCTGTACGTGTATGGCTGAAGCATGTAAGCTTTGTACTGTTGTGGTGGCATGCATTCATCAACTTCCATGGGAAATGTAGTTCCTGTAAATTATCATGAGATATTTGCCACAATGTGACAAATAATGTAATTGCACACACTATTGAAGAGATATGCACCATTTCCTTTCCCCCGCATTACTACAAAAGCTCAATTTTGGGTCACCCGCATGACTTCAAAAAGGAGTGCTGCTACTGTCAGCTAAAATGCTGATAGTGTGGAATTTTAGGGACAATGAACTGCTGAAGTTTTCATGAACTGCTGGGTTTTAGGAACAATTAATGTAGAACTGCAGACCGCTTAAAAAAAAGAAACAGGAACATGTACATTTTATACATTTTACATTGTCTAGTCTATACAACCTACCCACATGCCATATTTCAGGTTTGTGGCATGTTGGGAAGTATGTAGAACATTTCAAACATACACACACACACATATCCAAGCATTGCAGACTGCTTAACAATATTAAATATGTACATGTTATACTTTTGACATTGTCTACACCATGAAACCTACCCAAATGCCAAATGCCAGGTTTGTAGCATGTTGGGAAGTATGTTGAACATTTTGAACAGACAAAAACACATTTCCACAAATGTCGCTTTTATATATTACAGGGCCTGTGGTAGCGGCCCTGTAGTTATGGTTAAGTTGCACAACTCATAGAAAGAGTACTTTTTGGATAGCTTATAACTTTGCTCCCCCTGGGCAAATCCTCACCATACTTTGAAGTTTGGTGTGGTTTTGTCCAGGGGGGGGAAACTTATAGGGGGGGTTCCCAAAATGTGTGGAAATCCTCAAAGACACAATGGATAGAAGACCCTAAATGGTTATCCAAGGTTTGGTGCTGTTTTTCCAATATGGGGCAAAATTAGAAGGGTGGGGGTGTCACAACATATTTGAAAGCCTTATACATTTGGTGCTTTTGATGAATATGAACAAAAGTTTGCAAAAATATTTTAGAGCTATATATGAATGGTTGTACAAGGTTTGGTGGGATTTTGTCATGAAGGGGCAAAATTAGAAGGGGTTCTCAACATTTTTAGATGGCTTATAACTTTGTTGCCATTTGATGAATCTGCACAAAAGTGTTAAGGAAGATTAAAGACCCAACTTTGTGTAACGCTCACCTGATTCCCGCAGAGGCGCCGGTCTTGACTGGGTGAATGCCGTATCTTCAAAGGTGATGTGTAACACACGGTTGGCTCTTTGGGCTGGACCTCTGTGCACTGTATGTCTGACTCAAAGAGTAAGATGTCTGCAGATAGAAAATATGGGATTAATGAACTGGGGTTATTGGGTGCCTCTCTCCTCTTCCCTTTCTCTTCTCCTGTAGAACCCCAAAGGTTAACACCCTCACCTTAGGTAAGTGAACGCCGAGCTCTCCATCTGCCTCGGGGCAGGGTGCCGTAACCAGTTTCTTCACTGGATAAGGGTGCAGGCCTCTTGACCTCAGAGGACTGCTGTCCGTCGTTAACTGCACGAACGGTAAGTTCTGGGCACTTCAAATGTCTTAAAAGTCTTTTGTAATGATATCTCTTGTTTTGCAGGGTTCCGGCGATGGCGGATGGCGGGCTGATGAGAGTTGAGGATCGAACCCGCGTGAGGAATAGAAGCACCTGGAAGCACGTAAGTAAGCGCTTGTAGCCTGCTTCACGATGCGCACTAACTGTCCCTTTTATCTTGCAGGTACAAGTTCGGCGCTTTAGAGAAGCTGAAGGGTGCTGGAATACCCACTGGATTCGGCGTGGGAAGGAGTAATGGCACGTGAGTAATAAAGTTGCCCAATGTCTTTAAACGCACCTTCTTTTGTCTTTCAGATGCGGGATGCAGCGCCGAAGGCCTCCGGAGCGTGCGAAGAGCTGGTAAGCTTTTGTGTTTCAGATGCCGGAATGCAGTGCGAAGACCTCCGGAGCATGCGAAGAGTAGGTAAGCCTTTGTCTTTCAGATGCCGGAATGCAGCGCGAGGCGTTGGTGACAGCCGATGGACCAGGTAAGAGATGCGCTGCCACTGAAGACCGTAGTGCTAACCTGTTCTTTCTTTGTCTTTACAGGTGCTGCTGAAGACTGGATTCCAGGATGGTAAGCCTTTGTTCCCTTAGGCCCAGGATCAGAAGCAGAAGACACGATGAGCGTTCTGCTGCAGAAATGCAGAATAACGCAAAGCAAGATTCATCCATCGGGTGTGGTTTAAATAGCCTCCTGTAGTGCTTAGGTGTCTCCTCCCACAGCCACGCCTAGCTAAGAAAAGAGTTCCTGCTTTCCAGAAGAGTTCCAGTGTTCTGAACCTAGGGAGTGGCTCCTGCCCCACCCAACAGGAAAAGTAGTCCCAAACAGAAGAGGATCAGGGGTTCAACTGTCAGGTAAGTAAGCAGCATGGTCTGCTGCAGGTAAGTCCACCCAAGCATTATGAGCCTGGCGCTTCCAGCGCTGGGACTGGGCATCTTTATGAGCCTGGTGCCACTGGCGCCAGGACAGGGTCCAAAAGGTCCCAATTGGGACTGGCTGGCACTCGGAACCGGGGTTATGGGTCTGCTTCCAAGGGAGTCGGGCAAGTCCTGATCTTTTGGAAGCAGAGATCATGACAGCACCCCCCCTCAAGGCCCCTCCCAAACCGGGCTTCTCCGGGGGTTTGGGCTTGTTAGGAAATGTTCGATGAAATCTTTTGATTAGACGAGGCACGTGGACATATTCTGCAGGTTCCCAGGATCTTTCTTGGGGACCGTAGCCTTTCCAGTCAATCAGGTAAAATAGTTTAGATTTGGAGATCTTGGAATCCAGGATGCTTTTGACTTCAAACTCGAGTTCTCCATCAACTAGAATAGGTTTTGGAGATGTAGTTAGTCGGGTTTGAGGTTGCACGGGTTTTAATAGAGAGACGTGGA
Organism: Ambystoma mexicanum; assembly: GCF_040938575.1. Classification (NCBI taxonomy): domain Eukaryota; kingdom Metazoa; phylum Chordata; class Amphibia; order Caudata; family Ambystomatidae; genus Ambystoma; species Ambystoma mexicanum. Next base: position 1,028,048,414 of record NC_090936.1, read on the forward strand.
AGACCGGATGTATCTTCATGTGAGGGGGCAAGTCCAACTTGACCGCTACTGGATTTACTATGGCAGTGATGGAATAGGGACCAAGGTATCTTGGGTTGAATGTGCGTGGTCCTTTTAGAGGTAGATATTTGGTGGATAACCAGACTTGATCTCCTACTTGATATTGGGGGGCTTCCTTCCGATGTTGGTCTGCTCCTTTCTTGTATTGTTCTTTAGCCCTTTGAAGGTGAAAAACGGCTTCCTTAAAGGCTTGGGTGATTGTAGAATGCAGGTGGTCTACTGCTGGTGTTCCAAGATCTTGGAGTGGATCCAACTCCGAGGTTCGAGGGTGACTACCGTATAAAAGAAAAAACGGGGTCTTCCCAGTTCCCGAGTGGACAGAGTTATTGTAGGCATATTCGGCTATCCAAAGGATATCTTTCCAAGTGTTTTCAGTTTGTTGTAGCATGCAGCGCAAATACTGTTCCAGAGTTTGATTGGTCCTCTCGGTTTGTCCGTCGGTTTGAGGGTGGTGGCTGGTCGAAAGTCTCACATCAATTTGAGCCGACCGACAGCAACTTCGCCAAAAATGAGAAATAAATTGACTACCTCGATCCGAAATTAGAACTGAAGGAAAACCGTGCAGTCGGACGATGTTTTCGAGAAATTCTCGGGCCAGAGTTGCTGCTGTTGGTAAGCCTTTGAGTGGAATGAAATGCGCCATCTTGGAGAATAGGTCCACGATTACTAGGATCGTATTGTATCCGGAGCATGGAGGTAGATCGGTGATGAAGTCCATAGAAAGCGTATGCCAAGGGCGAGGCGGGATGTCAATAGGGCGTAAGAGGCCGGCTGGTTTTTCCTTTTGACTCTTGTTTTGGGCGCATACTCCACAGGACATTATAAAGTCTCTGATATCTTTTTTCCAAGACGGCCACCAGAAGTAGCGCTTGATCTTTTCCGAGGTCTTGGTCATACCGGGATGTCCTTCCATTAAAGAATCGTGATAACAAGAGATTACCTTTTTCTGTAAATCTGTGCTGGGCAGGTATAACCGTTCTTGGAAATATAATAGGTTGTCCTTCACCGTAAAGTCCTTTCCCTGCAGATGCCAATTCTGTATGTCTGCTGGAGTTACCAGTAGCCTGGCTTTATCCTTAACTTCCTTTATGGATTGTGTGGCGATTACACCTAGAATTCTTTGTTCGGGAATGATAGGTACAGGTTTAGGATTGATCAAATGTTCTTCCACTCCCATCCGAGAAAGGGCATCAGCTTTACCGTTTTTTGAACCAGGTCGATAGGTAATTATGAAGTCAAACTCGGCAAAGAATAGTGCCCAACGGAGTTGCCTAGAGGATTGAGCTTTTGCGGTTTTCAAATATTGCAGGTTTCGGTGATCTGTAATCACAGTAACGGTGTGTCGGGCCCCCAGAAGATAATGCCGCCAAGCCTTAAAGGCGGACTTGATAGCTAGAAGTTCCTTATCAGTAATAGTGTAATTGATTTCAGGAGGCGAGAATTTGCGGGACCAAAATGCCACGGGATGCAACTGATTGGTTACTGGGTCCTTTTGTGATAGAACTGCCCCCATGGCAAGGCTCGAAGCATCAGTTTCAACGATGTAGGGGAGTTCTGGGCGAGGATGTTTTAAGATCGGTGCAGAGATAAATCTAGTCTTCAAATTCTGGAAAGCTTGTTCCGCCTCGGTAGACCATTCAAAACGTTTGTTTTTCTTTAACAAGGCGGTGATGGGCTGGACTATTCGAGAGAATTCGGGGATAAACCTGCGGTAAAAGTTAGCAAAGCCTAACATGCTTTGAACACCTTTTACGGAGGATGGCGATGGCCATTTGAGAATTGCATCGACCTTCTTTGAATCCATACGCACTCCGCTAGGTGATAATATGAATCCCAAGAATTCAACTTCAGTCACGTTGAAAACACATTTTTCCAACTTAGCGAAAAGTTTGTGTTGACGCAATCTCTCGAGGACCATTTTCACGTGTTTACGATGTTCAGTTTCCGATGAAGAATAAACGAGGATGTCGTCAATGTAAACAACAACACACACATCTATGAGCTCTCTGAGGACATCGTTCATAAAATATTGAAAGGCGGCCGGGGCATTGCAAAGTCCGAAGGGCATGACCTGATATTCAAATAGCCCATACTTGGTGCGGAAGGCCGTCTTCCATTCATCGCCCTCTTTTACTCATACCAAGTGGTAGGCTCCAGCTTTGTATATATGCATGCTTTTCTGACTTGGTCCAGGAGTTCAGGGATCAAAGGTAACGGATATCTATTCTTAACGGTGATCTGGTTCAGGGCGCGATAATCTATACAAGTTCTAAGGTCCCCTTCTTTTTTTGGAACGAAGAACAAAGCTGAGGAAGCAGGGGACTTGGAAGGACGAATAAACCCATTCGCTAGGTATTGATCCAGGTATTGTCGGAGGTGAAGATTCTCAGGCTCGGTGAGGGCATACATTCTACTACAAGGAGGAGTAGATCCAGGTATCAGGTCTATCTGGCAGTCATAAGACCTATGAGGAGGTAGAGAGTTAGCCTGATCCTTCCGGAAAACATCTTGGAATTCTAGGTATTCGGGAGGTAACTGGGGAGTCTCTGAAGAAATTGCTGCCAGTGCAACACCAGGTCGAGGGTGACAAGTAGAGACACATTCTGGAAACTGAACCGTTCTTGCTCGCCAATCGATCTGAGGATTGTGCTTCTCTAACCAAGGAATTCCTAGAATAATCTGGAACTGAGGGGCCTTGATCACATCGAACATGATCTTCTCATGGTGTCCATCTTGACTTACTAGCGTCACTTCTTGGGTGGTATGCGTTACTGGTCCGGAGGCTATCTCTGTACCATCCACCGTAGTAATGACGTCCTTTACAGCCTTTGGACAAAGAGTCAGATTCATCCTCAAAACCATTTCATGATCCACATAATTGCCGATGGCACCGCTGTCGACGTAAGCTTCAATCGCATGTAATCGATCCGGATGTTCAGGGCTAATGAGGACCATAGGTATCACGAAATGCGAGGTCACGGAACTGGTTTTAACGCTCGGCAAGAGGACCTCTATTCTTGTCGGGCGAGGTCATTTCCCTGCTCAGAGTGTGTGACCCTGGTAACTGCAGCTCCTACTGCCTTCTTGGCTGGTTTCACCGGACAGTCTCGAAGAAAGTGCCCAGAGTTTCCGCAATAGAGGCATAATTGCAGCTGTTTTCTCCTTTCCCGCTCCTTTTGTGTTAGTGGTCCTTTCAGGCCCCCTATTTGCATGGGTTCCCCGGAGTCTACTCCTTTGGTAGGAGTTGGTGGTTTGAAAATACTCGAGCATCAAACTTGGAACGATCGGCCTTCCTGTTCTGCAGTCTGTGGTCAATTTGAACGACTAAGTCAATATAGTCCGAACAGTCTTGCGGGGGATTCACTACTTGGGCTAACACATCTTTGAGCTCTCCACGTAGACCTCTATAAAACAGCGTAATCCTTTTGTCCTCAGGCCATCGAGTTTCCACTATCAGTCTGTTGAAAGACGCAATATAAGCCAAAAGGTCTTGATTACCCTGTCGCAATGAAAGGAGCTCATCGTCCAAGGCCTGCCCCTGTGAATGTCTTGCAAACAGTTTTTCCATACTGAGCTGAAAAGCTTGAAAATCATGGAGAACCGGATCATCTTGATTAACTAGAGGGATCCACCAGTCTGCCGCATTGCCACTAAGGTACGAAAGCACGAAAGCTACCTTAGCTTGATCAGTTGGAAAGGCTGCTGGCCGGCATAAGAAGTGCAACCGGCACTGATTAATAAATACTGCAAACCTCTTTGGGTCACCAGAAAATCGTTCGGGCGGAGCCAGAGGTACATTCCCAGGTAGGTTGATCTGCACTGGGTTCGTAGAGGATGTTGAAGGAAGATTTGCCCCTGATGCGGGTAACGGAGTTTGTCCGGCTTGTGACTGTAGCAATTGTCTAGCGAGATCGTCTGTTCGCTCCTTGGAAATAATCAGTTCCCTTCTTAGAGCATTCGTTTTCTGACGGGCTGCATGTACTTCTGCTCTTAGTTCCCCCAGTAAAAGGGCTAGCTGGTCGGTATCCGAGGTTTCCATAGCGCCTGGGTGGGAGTTTTGCGATAGGCTTTGCGTTCTGTAACGCTCACCTGATTCCCGCAGAGGCGCCGGTCTTGACTGGGTGAATGCCGTATCTTCAAAGGTGATTTGTAACACACGGTTGGCTCTTTGGGCTGGACCTCTGTGCACTGTATGTCTGACTCAAAGAGTAAGATGTCTGCAGATAGAAAATATGGGATTAATGAACTGGGGTTATTGGGTGCCTCTCTCCTCTTCCCTTTCTCTTCTCCTGTAGAACCCCAAAGGTTAACACCCTCACCTTATGTAAGTGAACGCCGAGCTCTCCATCTGCCTCGGGGCAGGGTGCCGTACACAGTTTCTTCACTGGATAAGGGTGCAGGCCTCTTGACCTCAGAGGACTGCTGTCCGTCGTTAACTGCACGAACGGTAAGTTCTGGGCACTTCAAATGTCTTAAAAGTCTTTTGTAATGATATCTCTTGTTTTGCAGGGTTCCGGCGATGGCGGATGGCGGGCTGATGAGAGTTGAGGATCGAACCCGCGTGAGGAATAGAAGCACCTGGAAGCACGTAAGTAAGCGCTTGTAGCCTGCTTCATGATGCGCACTAACTGTCCCTTTTATCTTGCAGGTACAAGTTCGGAGCTTTAGAGAAGCTGAAGGGTGCTGGAATACCCACTGGATTCGGCGTGGGAAGGAGTAATGGCACGTGAGTAATAAAGTTGCCCAATGTCTTTAAACGCACCTTCTTTTGTCTTTCAGATGCGGGATGCAGCGCCGAAGGCCTCCGGAGCGTGCAAAGAGCTGGTAAGCTTTTGTCTTTCAGATGCCGGAATGCAGTGCGAAGACCTCCGGAGCATGCGAAGAGTAGGTAAGCCTTTGTCTTTCAGATGCCGGAATGCAGCGCGAGGCGTTGGTGACAGCCGATGGACCAGGTAAGAGATGCGCTGCCACTGAAGACCGTAGTGCTAACCTGTTCTTTCTTTGTCTTTACAGGTGCTGCTGAAGACTGGATTCCAGGATGGTAAGCCTTTGTTCCCTTAGGCCCAGGATCAGAAGCAGAAGACACGATGAGCGTTCTGCTGCAGAGAATGCAGAATAACGCAAAGCAAGATTCATCCATCGGGTGTGGTTTAAATAGCCTCCTGTAGTGCTTAGGTGTCTCCTTCCACAGCCACGCCTAGGTAAGAAAAGAGTTCCTGCTTTCCAGAAGAGTTCCAGTGTTCTGAACCTAGGGAGTGGCTCCTGCCCCACCCAACAGGAAAAGTAGTCCCAAACAGAAGAGGATCAGGGGTTCAACTGGCAGGTAAGTAAGCAGCATTGTCTGCTGCAGGTAAGTCCACCCAAGCATTATGAGCCCGGCGCTTCCAGCGCTGGGACTGGGCATCTTTATGAGCCTGGTGCCACTGGCGCCAGGACAGGGTCCAAAAGGTCCCAATTGGGACTGGCTGGCACTCGGAACCGGGGTTATGGGTCTGCTTCCAAGGGAGTCGGGCAAGTCCTGATCTTTTGGAAGCAGAGATCATGACACTTTGACTGTTTGTGCAAAGTCTAAACAGATTTTGTCAAGTGGGGGCTAAGTTATAGAACTATTTTTTGCATATACATTTTGACACTTTTCAAAAAATAAAACATGGACGGATTTGCAGCAAACTTGTGGAAGAAACATTGGCAAGAACCCGAAAGCTTGGTTTTGCAAAAGTGTCCATTTTTTTTTGTTGAAAAGTGTTATAATCTAGGCAAAAAAAATAGTGATATTGTTATAGTTGGATCTTTATAGTTTTACATTTACATATATGCGCTGTGTGAATTTATAGATTACCAATACATTTATTTATGCATGTCACAGATGTTCAGAGCACAGTATCTTAGCTAGATGGGGAATTCACCCATGCTAGCTGGTGATGTAACATTCTATCTTATTGTGATGTATTTGTTTATGTTCATCTGACATTCCAAGTTGGTTTGTTGCTGTGTTCATTTTAATCTGGGGGCAGCCGTTTAGCTGGAGGTCCTTATTTATAGCATTTTGCTTAAATAAAAACTTTGTGTTAAACCCAAGGCCAACCAAAGAGTGTCACTTAACATTGGCGACGAGGATCTACATCGTCAGTGGACCTCCAGCATCCAACATCCCCTGCGGCGGCCGCTCCGTTCCGTGGAACGTAGCAGCGGCCGAGAAGTAAGTCCTGCGCCTGTCTCCACGCTGCGTCTGTTGCGCTCTCTGCCCGAGCCCCTTTTGCATTGTTAGTGCTGCGCTTGGTCCACCTCTCCCTCCGAAACGTGCAGCCGAAGTCACCTCCTCCCCTATGTGAGCGCCAATCAGACACGGAAAGCGTTCCTGCATCTGTCATGCTCTGGAGAAGCTAACGTCTATATATTAATACGCACGCATGGCAAAGGCAACACTGTAATTCGGTTCTCAGCGTGTTATCAGTGAGGTTTCTGTTAGCGGGAGGAGGGGTGAAGAATGACAGGAGACGAAGGCAACAGCTGGTAAATATACACGGCGTATGCCTCAAAGGAAGGAGTTTGAGACACAACCGAGAGGCAGAAAGGGAAGTTTATGAACATACATCTGAATTGAAAATAAAGGAGGAAGAAACGTTAATTGAAGTTCAGTGGGTTGAGAGAGTGCAAGGACAATTTAAAGAAGTTGTGCCAGAAGGAAGAGAACATTTGAAAGGAACGGAAAATTTAGTCACATTTTGAACAAGCAAACAAAGCAGAACAGAGAGGTTGTGGAAGCAAGGAACATTCAATTGGTGCTTGAAATAGGATGGCTATGTCAAACCTCAGTGGTCCTCCCATGTTTATGGCGACTCTAGGCCCAGCAAAAATCAAGTGGGCCCAATGGAAAAAAGGATTTATGCATTACCTAAAAGCGGTCGGTGGAAATTAATTTTCTAGTGACAGAAAGCTTGCTCTGTTAATGCATCACCTGGGCTATGAAGGTCAAAGAATATTTGAAACTCTTCCGCCACTTGTGAGTGAAGGTGAAGGAGATGACATGTCCGAATTGGAGAGTGCTTTGGCGAAATTGGATCTACATTTCAATCTGAAGACTAGCACTATCCTCGAGAGATATAATTTTTGCATGAGAATACAGGAACCAGGCAAATCGGTGGAAGATTATGTTGGTGCTCTCCGACAATTAACTTCTTCATGCAAGTTTCAAGGTTCACATGATGAACATTTACGTGATCAGTTTATGACACACTGTAGTGCCGACCTCCATACGCAAAGAGTTATGGTTAAAGGATGAACCTTGCTTGGATGAGGTGTTAGCCATCGCCCGCAGGGTGGAACATTCATTGGCGTGCATTGCAAAATTGGCTAAAAAGGACTCAACTGAGTCAAAGTCAGAAATACTAAATGTCAACGAGCAGAAGAACAAGACAAAGAGTAAGGACAAAGAAAAGACATATCATCGTTTCGGTAGCGATAACAAGTCATACAAACAGAAGATCGGAGAAAAAGGAGAGAGAGGGGAAAATGAGGAACGATTATGCTACCGCTGTGCCAACAATTCTCACTTTGCCGCATCTATGGTTTGTCCTGGAAGGAGAGCGACATGTACTAAATGCAAGAGACGGGGCCATTTTGCGAACTGTTGCAAAAATGATCAAAGCAGTCTGAAGAAAGTACTGTATGTTAATGAAGAGGAAGGGAGGAAATCATCAGATGATGAAGATGACTTTCTTTTAGAAAATGTTATAGTGAATACTATATCTAATGCTGTGGGTGATGAAAGTAATGTTGATGATGAACGCAAACGCCCATATGCAAATATTAGTGTGAATGGGGGCAAGTGCGTATTATGGCTGACTCAGAGTCAAAAATTACATTAATGTCAAAGGAGGTATATGAAAGAGAGGTAAAAGGTGACGTACAGAACCTAAATAAACCTGACATCAGTCCAGGTGGATATAACCAAGAGCCCATTGAGTTGTTAGGATATAGTATGAATAAGTTTGAGTTTAAAAATCGAATTTGTGAGGGAAAGATATATGTTTCTAAGAAAGGTCTTACTTTGTTGGGATGGAGGGAACAGAAAAAACTAAAAATCAAACTTGACCCAAATGGATATAAACAAGTGTTGCAAGTAGTGATTCTGTCATAAGCAAACACCCCAAGGTTTTCAGGAAAGGCATTGGCAAGATAAAAGGTATCCAACACCAAATAGTATTGAGAAAAGGAAGTATGCCTGTAGCAGCAAAATTGAGGCCTGTGCCGTGCCATTGGCAGTAAGAGAAGGGTTAAGGAGGAACTCACCAAGTTGTTGACTGCAGGTGTTATTGAAAGAGCAGGAGGTGTAGATTGGGTATCGCCATTAGTGGTGGTGAAAAAGAGTTTGGGAGATCTACATTTATGTGTGGATTTACGACAATTATATACATGTGTGATGGTAGCCCTACATCCTTTGCCCAACACGGCTGAAATGTTATCAAGGATTGGTCAAGGGAAAATATTTTCCAAACTGGACATCGCATCTGCATACCACCAAGTGGAACTAGAGGAATTGTGTCGTAAACTGACAGATTTTATATCACATGAAGGAGTCTTCCAATTCAGACGCATGCCATTTGGTCTAGTGTCTGCTTCAGCTGTCTTTCAAAAGATTATGGATAGGCTAGTGGGTCACATTGCTGGTGTGTATTGTTTCCAGGATGATGTGTTAGTATGTGAGAAAAGTGTGGAGGAGCATGACTGCATATTGGATAGAGTACTCAAAACATTTGAAAGGAATGGAATTATGCTGAGAGAGGAGAAATGTAAGTTTGGTGTTGAGAAGGTTGAATATTTAGGACATGAAATAACAGCCGAGGGTGTGAGACCAAAAGAAAGTCCAGAAGATAAAGCCCAATTAAGGTCATTTTTGGGAATTACCAAATTTTATCAGATGTTTGTACGCAACTATTCCAGCAAGGTGATTGAGTTAAGGAAACTATTGAAAAAGGGTTGTGACTTTGTTTGGAATCATAAGTGTGAGGAGGAATTTAAGAATCTAAAGAAGGAAATTGATTTAGCTCAACCATTAGGGCATTTCAATACATTCCGCCAGAGTAAAGTTACAGTTGATGCATCCGAGATGGGGATTGGAGCATTGATATCTCAGGTGGATGATGAAGGGAAGGAGCACATCATAGCTCAGGCATCGCAAGGTTTAAGAGGGGCAGAATATTGCTACTCTGTACAAGAAAAGGAGACACTGGCATGTCATTGGGCCATAGACAGATTCAGGAATTTTATTTGGGGCACACATTTTGTGCTATGTACTTACCATAAACCCTTAAAAGAAATTCTAGAAAACAAAGGTTTGGACTAAGTTTCCAGAAGAGTTGCGGGTTGGATTACTCGTATGCAAGGTCATGAATTTTCGGTTATGGTGATACCGGGAAAAGAAAATGTGTTGGCAGATTGCCTGTCAAGGTTGAAGTGTGAAGTGAAGAAAAATTGGAATCAAACATTGAGAATACTGAGAGGGAAATGGTTTTCGTCAACACTGATGGGATAATATCAAAGGAGGAATGGCTGGAAGAGTTATGCAAGGATGAGAAGTTGACGTTGGTGAGATCCTATGTGCAGTCAGGTGTGTGGCCCAGATAAGTGGTATTAGAAAAGGGTACAGAACCATTATGGGAAGTTAGGAATGAACTCAGTGTGGTGAATGATATTCTATTCAGGTGGGAACGGGCCGTTGTGCCTAGGTTGTTGCGAAATAGGGTTGTTGATCTAGCACATGTGGGTCACATAGGTATTACCAAAACTAAGGGTGTTTTAAGGAATGCTAACTGGTGGCCCGGTTTCGATAAAGACATTGACAGGAGGCTATTGGAATGTGTTATGTGCAGGAAATTTGGAAAAGGAGAGGTTGCCAAACAACAACCACTTGTGGAAGTGGAGGTTCCGAATGGAGTATGGAAGGATATTGCCATGGATATCCTTGGTCCTGTTGAGTTGGGATTTGGACGTGGGAAATTTGTAGTAGTAATAGTAGATTTGTTTTCACAATGGTGCTAGTTTAGTGTGGTTAGGGATACATCTGGGGAAGCTATGGTGAAGGTACTTCAGCAAATGTTTGCTAGGGAGGGTGTACCTGAAAGTGTGTTGACGGATAACGGACCGCAATTTACTAGTGGATGTTTTAAAAGATATTTGAAAGAGTGTGGAATCAATCACAAGAGGACATCGTTATACCATCTAGAGTCGAATGGCTGTGTAGAGAGAATTAATAGGTGTATTATGGAGAGCATTCGAATGGCGAATGAGACAGGTTGTGATAAAAAGGTTGCCATCCAGGACAGGATATTTGGTCTTTGCATGTCACCCCACTCTGTTACGGGGATATCACCTTTTGAACTGATGAGAGGACGTAAACCCAACACGGCAGTTTGTCCACCATGGTTGGGAAGAAGTAGAGCAAGTGAGTATGTGGTGGATGGCGTGAGGAGAGAAATGAAAGGGAAGAAAGAGAGGTGGGTGGAACATGTGAATGCGAGGAGAGGAAAGAAACCTTTGTGCATTAAGTGTGGAGATATGGTCAGGATAAAGAAAGGAACATTAAAGAAGAAGGGAGAATCTCTCTATTCTGATCTGGTGAGGGTTATGGCTGTTTTACCGGGTGCGATTCATGTGGCTGGAGGACAAGTATGGAATCTGAATCGTTTTGCTATGGTGAAGAAGATTGAATAGTAAATGTGATGAGGAAGAAAGAGGGAGATGTGTTATAGTTGGATCTTTATAGTTTTATTTTTTATATATATGTGCTGTGTCAATTTATAGATTACCAATTTATTTGTTTATGTATGCCACAGATGTTCAGAGCACAGTATGTTAGCTAGATGGTGAATTCACCCATGCTAGCTGGTGATGTAACATTCTATCTTATTGTGATGTATTTGTTTATGTTCATCTGACATTCCAAGTTGGTTCGTTGCTGTGTTCATTTTAATCTGGGGGCAGCCGTATAGCTGGAGGTTCTTATTTATAGCATTTTGCTTGAATAAACACTTTGGGCCTCATTACGACCCTTACGGAAATCGAAAAACGATGGCGGAAATGCAATACCGCCATCGAATAGCGCTCGGTGCGACTATGACCCGTCACCGCAAAGTACGATGCCATTAGCGACACCGTAGTGAACGCCAACGCTAACTGCACCAAGTACGCGCGCGCGCGCCATGCCAAACCGTAATTACCACCATGGCGCAACGGTACGCGAATTCTGACCCTAGCGGACATGCACCTAACGCCATCAAGCACGGCGGAAAGTACCATTCCGCCATGGTGAGAAGTACGGCATCGCGAACCAACCGTAAACGGCCCCACTGAGTGCCTGTACACCGCTCCCTGGCCACATTGTACAACTCCCCGTAGGTGCAATGAAGTCACACAATGCAACCAGTGAAATGTACTAGTCATCCATGCCTGCCAACGAACAAATGAATCTCAAGAGGGGCCAATGGGAGCTGCAGGGCACAGATGGCACGAATACAGAAGCCATCCCAATGGACATGACCTCAGTCTCCCACCAAGAAACGCACGCAAACACAGGCACCTGTGACCAGCAATATTCCGAAAATCACATCATTCCACCAATCCACCTGGCTGACCGGCATCTGTTACACAAAAGCAAATCCCCCGCCCCTGAGCATGACATCATTAAAACAGTCATATTGGCAGCCCTCATCCCTGACCTCACTGGGCTTCGTAGGCAAACGCGCCCAGCACAGTACCACGCAACTATACTCCGAAGCTGGAACCCAATGCAGATCTCCTCACAATACATCGCTCCCCAAATAGGAATATGCCACATCACTTGCAAAGAAGAACGCTACACGGTCCATATCAGAATAGAAATTTAATGCACAACAAATTCACCAAGCCCATACAGCCATTAGGCCATGAACTCCAAAACACATTTCACCATTGTGGGCTGCATCCGCAATAAATGACCAGCTACTTCTTGTGTGACGCCCTGTTCCTTCATGGTACACAGGGGCTACATTCTCGTACGAAAAGGCAACATGGAAGCGCCTAGAACCGCAGGGCCGTCCCAATAGGGAGGCACTAGTCCAGCTGAAAGGCCGAAATGTTGCTCCTAGCCACTAGTACTGCGTAAGGGCATGTGGCCCATTGGCGATCGTCCCATAAGATCGTAATGCTGCTCCACTGATTAACACGAAGCAGCAGGTGTCGGAAGTAAAATCCATCTGCAGGAGTGGCATACAGATGGCAGTGGCAAAAGGGGAGGAGATACCTGTCAACCAAATGAAATGAAAAAGAATAGTATGGCCATCAGAACTACATTTGAATTACTCACTTCAATGATCACACCAAATCCACAGCCATGTGCATGCTAGCCCACTCCAAAGGATCATCACCAGCCAAAAACCACTTGCGAATCATAACTATCTATATCGAGGTGAAAACACCATCACAAACGAGTGTACCTGTGCATGCGTCTGTTAAAACAGAATCCATCAGATGGGATTGGTAACGTGCATAGACACAAGTGTCTGAAGGCGCGTCGAGACAGGGAGGGCTCAACAAGGCCAGATAGACGATGGTCCCACTATGGCAGCCCTGCATACCATAGCGCAGGGGAGGCGGACAGATTCCAAAAAGCCCTGTACATGGCAAACTCTGTATCAATTCATCTGTCCATGCATCCATTCATCATTCCCTCATCCCGTAATGAAAACGCCTGTTTCCATACTCACATAACATGTGAAATTTCCATTGAGTCTGTGCGTTATGCAGCCTGCAAAATCCACTGTGCCCCAGCCCGTAATTCCAGTGTTGTGAAGTAACATGTATTTGGGAACGTCCGGCCTCATCGTCCACTTCGCCATTGCGCATCCCAAACTATTCATATCAATCATTGCATCCTCGCCATGGCCCCTGTCCCAAGGACATTGAACAATAGAACGTTATATTTGCAGTCAGACCTGTGGGCATCTCCTCGCCGCTAGCTGAAAACCGAAAGCGCCGCCCTTCGAATTCCTCATTTGCAACATCACGTCGAAAAGGCATCTGTGGCCGCTTGAAATCACAAATTAATCCATCTAGTGCGGCTGTGTGTGAAAATGGCAACTGCCTTCACTCACAAATGGGACGCCCCGCCCGTCGTTGAACCTCGGTACAGTGATGCATGAGGGTCCACCGTTACTCGAGTACTACGTTCCACTGACCCTTCACAAGTCTGTTTGCGACTGCAAAGATAGTACGTGAAACAATGGGACCATAGCCGAATGAACATATCAACCAATGTTACACTGCCATCGGGTACAAATACATGATTGTAATAGCAAGATGCCATTCGTCGAATTGCAGCGTTGTGTGCGGGACGTGCTCGCCCAAAGGGGAGAGCTGCTTGCACAGGTGGAATGAATCACCACAGGTGGAGGCCATACAGCCTGAAAACACATAAATTGCACACCCAGTCTCCTCCCACAACCACTCCGAAATGCTACCGGCAGGACTAGCTATGTTGGCCCTGGGGGACCTGATAGCACTGCAGGTACTCCAACTTCAAGAAGAAGACGAACACCAACTACAACCGGCCGCACGGAGGAGACGCAGGAGGAGGAGGAGGGCAAGGCAGGGCCAGCAAGGGCCGCCAGCACAGCCACTACCACCACGCAGGCAGCCCGCAATCCCACGCCTCCTAGCACATCCGTTCAACCTCACTGATGAGCAGATCCACACCCTCTACCGTTTGGACCGGGACACCATAACCGCCATTGTGGACATGACACAGGCTGACCTTGTCAGCATGATAGATAGCCCAACCGCCATCCCACCCCTACTGAAGGTGGTGTCTGTACTCCACTTCCTGGCCACAGGCACCTACCAGCACACAGTCGGACAGTTGCATGGCATTTCACAGCCACTGTTCTCACAGACACTATTGCAAGTGCTCGATGCCCTCCTGAAGCACGCAGACGACTACATCTCTCTACCACGCTCGGAGCAGGAAATTACGAACACAAAAGTGGGATTCCATGCACTTGCCGGCATACCGGGTTGCATTGGTGCCATCGACTGCACCCATGTGGAATTGGTCGTCCCACATGCCATGGAGGCCCAGTACCGCAACCGGAAACAATTGCATTCTCTGAATGTACAAATGGTGTGTGACTCCAACAGGATCATTACACATTGTTGTGCCCGATTCCCTGGATCAACCCATGATTCTATGATCTTGAGGAACTCTACAATACCACGCTACATGGAGCGACACGCAGGGAACAGATCCTGGCTACTCGGTGAGTCTCATTTCATGCATGATGATGTGGGGTATGTGATGCGGCAATGACCTGGCAGGAAGGGGGGGGGTGCGTACGTAGCAATGGCATTCCACATGATTCGTTTATCGTCCACATACAGGTGATGCCGGATATCCACTGAAGAGATGGCTCCTCACACCAGTCCGGAACCCACGGGACCAGCATGAGGAGGACTACAACCATGCCCACTCACGTACCCGTGTAGTCATAGAACAGGCATTCGGCCTACTGAAGACTCGTTTCCGGTGCCTCAGCAGGTCTGGCGGGGCACTCCTGTACCGCCATGTGAAGGTTGCGAAGATGGTGATGGCATGTGTCATGCTACACAACATGTGCGTACGTAGAAATGTGCCCATGCCCCCTGACGCAGAACTGCAAGCACCTGAAGATGGTCATGATGAGGGTGGGGATGTGGCAGCACCTCAAGGAGTCTGCGAGGCACAGGAGGGCCGTGACATTCGTCAGCATCTCATAGATGCATGCTTCTAGCACTCACGCCTGGTGGCTGATACATGGACACGGGACTCGTGGCACTGTGTGTGTATGGTACATGCACAATATGGACTGTACGCCTATAATGGCCTCGTACACAAAGATCAATGTCCACACATCTCATTGGTTGATCGTGCATTGTTTATGGCATATGTGATATCATGTTAAACACCCTATCGACCCGCCACCCAAGTGAGCCCAACACCCCCCCTCCACCCTCCTACCTCCCCCCGAACACCAGTGTCCAGAGATGCTCATTGTCAGTGGGCAGTCGCTATTGCAAGCCCCCTCTGCGGGTATCAGGGGCACCCCTGCCTGTGGAGCGCAGGTTCCTCCCAGATCTACGTTGGGGGCTGCCCTGGACGGAACTTGCAACGGACGATGTCTCTGCCTGCTCACATCCATGCATGTCCCTAAGGGTTTGTGAGAGCTCAGTGAGCACACGGCGCACTGCGGCAAGTTCGGCACATACGTCTTTGGACGTCGCATGCAGTTCCCCCCTCAGGCTCTCGGTGCTTCTCTCCATTTGGACTCTCAGGCTCTCGGTGCTACTCTCCATTTGGACTCTCAGGCACTCGGTGCTACTCTCCATTTGTGCCCTTAGTGTCTCTGTACTTCTCTCCATTTCTGCCCTAAGTGTCTCAGTTGATGTTTCTATGTCTGCCTTAGTGCCCCCACATTCATCGGCATGGTCCTTGAGGAGCGTGGCCAGTTGCTGCTGTTGCACGATTAACTGGTCGAGGGACTGTTGCCTCTGCTGGGCCATGGCCATTTGCGGTGGTGTCACAGAGTGGCTGTTCGCGTCATGTTGCCCTGCCACAGGGCTTGTGGGGGATGGCCAGTCGTCGTCTTGTGGGTGCCCCTGCGTGGTATCCTCATGGTGTACGGGATGGAACAGACAGGGGGATTGGGACAGGTCATGGATGGATCTGACTTCGACATCCCCGTTTTCTGTGTCGGAGCATGCTGCCATTAATGCAGTGTCACCTATGGTGCTGCTGCCACCAGAAGCAGTGCCTACTGTGGCATCCATTGGGGGGACCTGTGGTGGTGGTGGTGTGGGCATGCTGGCTGCTGGGGTGCCTGTTGGAGTTCCCTCCTCTGTGCTGCCACTTGATTTGTGCTGCTGCCGTGTCTTGATGCGTGCAGCTGAGGTGGAGGGTCTTTGGCTGTTGGTCTTGGCCCTCTTTGCAGGTGTGCTGGTAGGGGTGTCCTGGAGCACGTCGTTTGGATCGGACCCTGTGGTGGAGTAAGGGAGGGTGTGCGTTATTAATGGGTCTGTGGGAATTGGAATGGCAATATATCACATGCATTGGGGTGGTACCTGAGGGTGATTTGGGTCGGGGCCTTGGAGGTGGTTTCATTTGTGTGTGGAGTGAGGGTGCAGTTGTTTGGCAGCCTGCAGTTAGGGTGTGCCTGCTGCACGTGTGGAGGGTGTTTTTAGGATTTTTAATTATTTATGTATTTGATGTGAGTTTTGAAGTGTGCTATCAGGCCTATGTATGTGGACGTTCTCCTGGACATGTGTTACTGTTGCACTATGTGGGCACGTGGTACTTCACATGATTGGACATTGTGGTTTTGGCATTGTTTTATTTGGGCCACCTACCTGATTCTTCGGATGTCTGCACTCCTTTCTCCATCCCTCCGACTCCCTCTATGCTCTCCATTCCTATGGTGGAGGCACAGATTTCTTCCCAGGGGGTCAACTTGATGGGTGATTCCGATCCTCCCCCGGTGGCTGTGGCAATGTTGCGGTTGGCAGAAAGTATGCTACGGACGCGTATCCGCAGGTCGTCCCATCGCTTTCTGCATTGCTGTGGGTTGCGGGGTGCGGTCCCCACCGCACTTACCCGCTGTGCCACCAGGGCCCATATGGCCTTCTTGTTCGCAAGTGCCGTCCTGGCCATTTGCGTGGAGAAGACGGCGGCTGCATTCTCCTGGAGGGTCTCTGTGAGTACGGTGAGTTCCTCACGGGAGAAGTGGACCTGCTGCTTGCGGTCGCACGCTTTCTTCGCTACTTTTCCCATTTTTCTTGGTTTCACTAGGGTGGATGACGGGTTGGGATGTGTCTCAGGGTAGTATTTTTAATGGTTGTGTGGATTTAGTGGTTTTATAGGTGTACGGCGTGATGTTTCCCGTTCCGGGACCATGCTTTTACTTCCGTTTCCGTATATTTACGGTCACCGTACTTTCCGGTTGGCGCTCACTGCGGTGTCCGCTGAGATGGGTGGCGGTATTGCACCTAGGGCGCCGTACGGCGGCGGTGTGGGCCGTTTTGGGGTCATTTCCGCCATCGCGGACTTTGCACTTCCGCCATGGCGTGGTGCTCGTGCCCGATGGGTCGGAATGAGCCGCACCTTGCTCCATCGTGCAATGGCGGAAACGCTATTTACGCTGTGGCGGTCCGGTCAGTCACTTTCCGCCAGGGTCGTAATGAGGGCCTTTGTGTTAAGCCCAAGGCCGACCAAATAGTGTCACTTAACAGATACACTTTTAGTAACTGAGGTATAGCCTGTGGCCACAGGCAGTGGCTAGACTGTCCAGGTCATGGCCAAGAACCGGACAATCTGGCTACTGGCCATGACCACGAGGGACCGGCAATGAGGTTAACGTGGGCATGGCCAACGGGAACCGGATATGTTGTAAAGTTTTTGAAATCAGAATAGGTTTGAATGGTAAAAAAATTGTGCTTGTGGCTAGAGCCAGAAGTGCTGGACAGGATTGCAGCAAACATTCGCGAGGAGCATCAGCAAGGACCTCAAAGCATGGTTTGCAAATCTGTCCGGCGTTTTATTTTTTCTAAAGTGTCAAAATGTAAGTACAAAAAATCGGGATATAACTTTGGTGCCTGGGCAATGGGCCTGTCCCTGAGCAAGGA
The DNA here is from genome assembly GCF_040938575.1 of Ambystoma mexicanum. Taxonomy (NCBI): domain Eukaryota; kingdom Metazoa; phylum Chordata; class Amphibia; order Caudata; family Ambystomatidae; genus Ambystoma; species Ambystoma mexicanum. The sequence goes on from NC_090936.1 coordinate 1,028,066,159, forward strand.
CAAGTGTGTACTGTGATTTGCTTATTGGGGCATGCGCCATGGCCGAAGCCCTAGGTTTGAATGAAAAAAAGAATGATCATTGTGGTTACAGCCTGAACCGGACTGGATTACAACAAACGTTCATGAGGAGCATCAGCATGCTTTTGCAAATCTGTCTTGTGTTTTATTTTTTCAAATTGTCAAAATGTATGTACAAAAACGAGTGATATAACTTTGATGCCTGAACAGTGGGCTTCGCCCTCGGCAAGGACGAATGCCTACTCTAATTTACTGATTTGGTCATCAATTATATTAGCCGTGCACGTGGTGGTGCGAGTTATGGTTGCTTACCTTACCATAACTGGGAATTTCTGGGGTTTTCGGTTTTACTTATAACCATAACGTCCCTTAAACAAAGTTTTTTTCTGTGAATATATAGATAGTTATAGATATTATAGTGCCACGGGAGCGATAGATATACCTGCAATGCCATCACCATAGCCTCATCATATGCATTTGTAAAGTAGTGTAAAGAAAGCTACATTAAGAATATGAAATGTACTTTTGACAGGCGTGTGTCAAGCATGGAGGCTGTCGAACGAAGTGGTCCAGAGCACTTCAGAAATTATATCATCTCCCATTAAGTGACTACTCTTGCCATCCTCCCTGTAACTGCCGGTATTCAACGTTTATAATCTCATGCTAGGAAAATGTTTCCGAAGCATGGTATTTGGCAATTGTTTCAAAGAAAGGAGCAATATCTTAGCATAAGCTGTCTGTCCTGCTGATCGCATCCTGTTGTGCGAGAATCTGTTAGCGGAATAAATACCGTATGGCTGTTCCACCGTAGATCATGTGCAATGGATTTTTTGATCTATCCGTCTGTCTCTGTGTCTCTCTGCCTCATGTCTTTCAAACTGAAATTGTCTCAATCTGTGCAATGTGTTTCCATCATCCAGGTATCTGTATGAATCAGAAGAGTTCCTCCTATTGTCTGTCTACATTGAGATAATTGAACTGCTAAAACTGGTCAGAATTATTCTGAGAATGTCTGCATGGAATTGTTCACTACTGGCATGTAGACTCTGGTAAATGTTACTCCCTGTGTTGAACAATATCTGGAGTGTAAATGTTAAGGAGCGGCAAAATAAATCCTGACATCTGGTCATGAGAATAAATCATGGAGAGGAATTTAGAGAGGGAAGAAAATATACATGTTACATAAATAAATGAGGAAGGGGTTGTGGGACATGGAGATGAAGTGAACAAGCGGTTTGTGGAATTTATAGGAAAGAAGAAATAATGTGGCTACATGGGTAGAGACAATGAAAACAATATAGGACACAGTGAGAGCCAGCAAAAAATGGCAATTTGGGAGCACAACATCATGGGGCATTCTGGTGGAAAAGGAAATCTCATGAGACACGGGATTGGGAAAGGGTGATGTTACTGGGTATGTGGGAGGATGCAATAATGAACAAGCATTGGTAATGCCAACAGTTTGTGCTTGGTTTTAGGCAGGGGAAAAAGGCACTTGCCAGACACTGCCATAGTGGTATTAACTGGTCATTGATGGAAGCAGGTGCAAAATTGGGGAGAGTACCTGCACATCTAATAGCAGTGCCAGGCAAAGGCCTAATACTTATAAACAAGCCTAAACTGTTGACTTTGCTAATGCTTGGTTTTAACAGGACTGTGAAGGACACACATAGTGCTTATAAATCGAGTGGCTGAAGTCAGCCCTTGTTGACATTTTTGTTATATCAGTGGCATGTTTACAACTTCCATTAAGCCATTAACTCTTAGAAGACTGATTTGAAATAAATACTGGCAGGCACAGTTTGATGCTAAGGCTTGATATTGACATTAATATTTTATTTCTATTGCACTCGTACACAAGTGTTTCAGAGCGCGACAAGGCAAGGGAGGGGAACAGGGGAGAAAAAAAACAACAATCTTATTAGGCCCAGTGACATTGAGAATGTGCAAGTGCATGGGACAGGGGGAGGGGAAAAGTGCATGAAAAAGGGGAGAAGTGGAAAGTGCGAAGCAAAGGAGAAACAGATAAATAATAAATAAATAAATACATAAATAAATAATAAAGGCAACAAACAGTGGTCGTGCAGCCAACAATTGGCAAGTGCTAGGTTTAAGACAGCAGACAGGGTAATAATAATAATAATAATAATAATAATAATAATAATAATAATAATAATAATAATAATAATAGGTCTGATAAGTGCATGAAGAAAAGGGGGGGGCTGTATGGGTACAGATACAGACCCCAGTGCAAGGGGTGGCCCAGAGCCAGTTCAGGAGGGTGGCAGGGTGAGCAGGTACCTGGGCCCAGAGGACAGGTGCCAAGAGAGAACAGATCCGCAGGGGAGAGGGGGAGCGAAGGCAGAAGAAAAGAGGAAGGTCTTGAGGTGCATCTGGAACCGGAGATGGTTCTCATCAAGTTAAGAGTGGCAGGGAGGCTGTTCCAGAGGGAGGCCCCAGCCAAAGACAGAGATCTACCCCCAGCTCATTTATTTGAAAAAAGACTGACCCTGAGGGAGTTAGAGGTAGAGGAGCAAAGAGCTCGAGAGGGGAGGTATTTGCGGAGTGATAGCTGAAGGTATTTTGGACCCAGACCCCAGAAAGCCTTGTGGACTTTTGAATGTGATCCTTGTATCCACTGGGAGCCAATGGAGGGATTTCAGAGCTGGAGAGATACGATCCCAGGGCTTAAGGCAAAGGACATGTCTCGCAGTCCTGTTCTGGATTAGTTGCAGAGGATGGAGAGTAGAGGCAGATATGTTTAGAAAGAGGCTGTTACAATAGTCCAACCTAGAGAGAACCAGAGCTTGATTAAAGCGAGCTCAAAGAGTTCCCATGAGGAAGTGTTTTGGGTGGGGAGGATCAGGAACAGTGTGGGAATGGTCACAGGGATTAGCACGCCCATGGGCAGTCAATGGGTGAGTAAATAAACAAACAACACCTTGTGTGTCCCTCCTCATATGCCATTTCTCCCTACTATACTCTTCTGTAATAGATGTAGCCTTGTCGGTGGCACTAGGTACCACCTTTTACGCCAAACTAAAATGTGGAGGAAAACAGGGTATAAGCAAAGCTGGAATAATAGTTTCATGAAACACAAGAAATGTCAAGAAAACATCATCGAGCATGTGGAGTGGCCAATAAAAATCACTGGGATCATTTTGCAAAAGCAGTAATTGCACTGAGGGGAGCAACAGCGTGTGCAATTACATGCACTTTGGTCCCTTTTGTGCAATTTTCCTCACTTCTATTTCCACTTTGAAGTTAAAAACATGCATTGGTGAACTTGTACTGACTCCCACAATGGAGACATGGGGTAGGCATTTCCAATAGAATGTTCATGCTTTTAGGGGGTGCTACAACCTGGTAGATTCCTTAGGAACACAATGGTTTCGGCCAGCATGAAAATGGCATTTTGGGGCCAGATTACAGATATCTTTCACTGGTGTAAGTGCAAAGTTTGCACGGTATTAGCACTAGGGTAAATGATTCCCTTTTTTAAAAAAAAAAACATTGGGAAACATTAAAAAACCATTGCGCCTCAACAAGTGCAGTTACGTATATTAAAAGCATCAGGGCAAAAATTGCCCTAGTGCAAACAATATGCATTTTCACAAAATGTTTGCACCAGGGCAAAGTTTGCCCTAGTGCTAATACGGAATGGCATTAGTACTAGGACAAACTTTGCCCTGATGTAAACATGCATCAAACATTTATTTTTTTAGCACTAGGGCAATTTTAGCCCTGGTGATTTTAATATCCAAACTGCACTTGTCGAGGTGCAATAGTTTTTTAATGTTTCCCAGTGTTTTTAAAATAGGGCAAACGCTGCCCTAGTGCTAATACCGTGCAAATTTTGCACTTGCACCGGTGCAAAGTTTCAGTAATCTGTCCCCTGGTCAGAACCCATTTGGTTTTAAAAGGCGGAGTAGGAACTGGGGTTGAGAAAGGTAATCCGGGACTGAGCAGCCACTCTGCCTGCGAAAACAACCACAAGACGGTGCAAAAAGTGGTGTTGAACCAGGCGTGACACTTTTATGCCTTGTATTACACCATGTTTTGCACAACAGGGGATTATAAAATGACCCCCAATGAGAGATAGCAAGGGGGGGTGATAGACGCTATACCCACAGGGAGAGGAAGAGCCCATCATGACGCATGGGAAGGAAATGTCATGAATCATGATGTAAGACGTCGTTATGGGACTTGGGGAGGGTGGAGTAAAATATTATGAAACAGGGGAGGGAAGAAATAGTGCCCTAGACAACATCATGTGCAGGATTTCATTTCACCAAAATGCCTGGGGCAGCGGATATGAATCACACAACCCTGGAGCTCTGATTACATCACAGTAAGTGATGCCATTTGACCCCACCCTGAAGTGACCGAATGGGAAGCGATGGAACACGACCTTTCACCCCTTGATGAAACAGGAAGTGGCATCACATAGCATTATTTCTATGTACACTATGACAAATATGGTTACGATATCACGGTATGGTGATATACTTTTCATACAAGAACTGATCGCCATATGTATTGTTAATATCTGTGTGTCTAGAACCATATTACCAAATTAGCATTAATGCAAACAGACGTCCAAGGGCAAAAGATTATGATGTGTTAGTATATAGCACTTACACTTAAGTGCATTATATAGAACAAATACAATATCACCCAACCTGTGATGCTACTCATGTATTAACATCAGAAGGAGGAATGGCTGAGTTGGCCTTGACGGGATTTGAAATTGCAACCTGCAGATCATGCACATATCACAGCAATGAGCGCTCAACCCACTGAACTATCTCACCAGCTATAACAAATTGAGCACAAGAATCTCTGAATGTTCTCAAAGTCAGAATGCAAATTACAATCTGTAGTGGATACCATGAACTGATAACTGAGCTTTTACAGCTGGCCAGTTCATCTGCAGGTATTGTGAAATGTTGGCCACATGTCAAGCCTGCGTGGATCTGCTTTACCGGCTACAGAGGTTGGCAAAATGCATACCATTGGGAGGGTTAATAACTGTGTATTAAAGAATTTAGAGTAGCGTAGGGAAAGCAACACACTCACACGGCATCTTGTACTCTGGGCACTCGTAAACTCATACATGCAAACAAACATACTGAACAGCATGCCAAGGAGATATGAAAGAAAGGCACATTACAACAGCGCATTCATTGCTGCACAATGAAATCAAGGGCCAATTTATGTGCTATGGTCAAACATTTCTACAGTGTACACAAGCTTTTAGGCACACACAAAGATTGTGTCAAGTGACCGAGGACACCGAGATGGAATGTCTTGTGCTGATGTAAAAGAGACAAGGTAGAAAAAAACTTGGTATAACTGCAAATTATGAAAAGCAAAATACATAGGTGGTTATTACGAGTGAGGCGGTAAGGGGTTTACGGCGCTGGTAAAGGTGCCGGAGCCGTCAACCCCTTACCGCCACCTTACGAGGTCCTTTAGTGAGTCCCGCTAAGTGCGCCTGGTAATACCAGGTGCTCTTAGCGGGACCAGCATGCTAACAACAGGCCCGTTATTAACGGGCCCGTTGTTAGCATGGTCCACATTCCCATTGAGCCCTATGGGGGCTCAAATGGGAATGCGGATGGGTTCCCTGAATGGGGAAATACCGGGTCCTCCAAGGTTGGAATGGCCCGGTATTTCCCCATTCAGGGAACCCAGACCCGGTATGCGGTATGGGGGTAGCCATGGTGCTAATAGCACAATGGCTACCTCCAGGGTCGTAATGACCCCCATAGTCTGAAAGGGATACTAATTCTACTCTAAATGCTTTTTGGACGCTTCTGTCTGCATTGTGAATTTGATGTGTTTAAGAACAGACTAAATCAGAGACCTACCGCCTGAAGTGTAGCTGAAATAAACTATATTTTATAATAAATTATTATATAGAATTCCAGAAAGCCAAATTATTTGTTATTCTTATTCTTTCTTATTTTGGGTCACTATGGAACTCCGTGTTTTGTAAAGAGGACGGAACAAGAAAGCCAGCCACTCCAGAAACAAAGAGCCGCATAGTGCTGGCCACAGCCCAGGAGTTTCAATTTAAAAACAATTAAACAAATAAAAAACTTTGTTTTTAATTACTTTTTTAGGGTTAGCAAGGGAGGCCACAGAGGTAGCAAGGGAGACCTCAGGTGTTGCAGTTGTGACACCTGGTGACCCCAACATGATGTCCTTGATCATTGCGAGATGTATTGACCCACTCCGCTCTGCTATGCGGCATCACCCTGCCAGTTATGGGGAAAGAAACAGCAACAATGGGGGCAAAACTCTTGTGCGGGCCAAAAACCTACGAAAAGCGTGTGCTTCAGCACACAAGAAGAGGGATGCACAACCGGCCACCCATGGTACATGTGCAGTGGAAGAGAGCACACCCTGCAGAAATGTGCCAATTGGTCCCATGACCAGCAAACAGAGTGCAGGGAAAAGCAGCACTTTGCAAATGAAACCCAAAAATGTAGCTACTAATGACATTTGCTTTGTTGCCAAAACCTCCAGAATGCCTATTACACAACACTTTCAACATTCACAATCTGGCCTAGCGCTAAAATTCATGTATCAAATGAAACATTGTGTAACATACAAAGTCTGAAAACTGACAGCCTCTATGCCAAAATCTGGGTGCGGTACCCGGGGAGGCATGTTAAGGCCAAGAAAGAAATGTATTTGTATGTGATGCAACAGATGTGGGGTTTGCTAAGTTTAAAAGTTAATTAGCTTGGCTGAAGCTGCAAAGAACTACAAAAGCAGGTTTTTCACCCAGAAGGAGGGTTTTACGCTCAGCAGAAACTCATGGGGAAGTGTTAGTTGCAGGTTGGGATAGATTCTTGTCTACAGAAGGCAAGGGAACAATGACAAGGCTGCAGCCCAGGAAATTGGAAGTGTGAAAAGGAGTCATAAAGGGGTCATAAATGGCCTCTGGAAGGAACAAGCATGGAGGGGGATGCCTTGGACTGCAGGGAGACAAAAAGAGGCAGAGCCAAACAACCATCTGTTGCTAAACATGAACAAAGTACACATTTTAAAAGACTTATAACTTGCTATTCAAAATGGTGAAAAATATAAAAATGATAGAGTTGTTAATTTGATTTCTGGCTGCACGTGTAAAGAGGTGGCAGAACTGTGTGACATGTTCTGGACAGGAATGGCAAGATATGTGATTTTACGCAAAATGTATTACTGTTAGAATTGTGAAAATGTACATGCATGCAATTCTGCAGAAAGTGGAGACAAGATCCCACCACTGCAGGGTTTTGAGGAGTAGCTGCTATGTAAAATATGGCATCTTTGTGTGTGATTTGTATAAAGGTGACCAATGTAGAAATGCACATTTAATATAAAATCAGATTTTGAGACCATTGGCTAAAGGGAGGTCTCTGAGGATTGTAAAGCAAATCATAAAACCTGACATCACCCAGCCTCGATCCAATCACTGAAATTGCAAGGTGGAGATGAAGTGTGGTCCTATCCCAGCTCACAGGGGCAAGCCTAGCTAAGCCGTCCGACACCCCCCGTTTGTGATGTCATTTTTAGGCTTAAATAGAGACAGCTGACAACACATAGGGACTCACAGATCCAGACACTTTCCTGATTCAGGCGAAGCGCTCTGATCCAGCTTCCTACATCCAGCTTTAAATATTTGTCCAGATGCAGATGCCAAATCTCTTGCCAGCAATAGGGACTATTGATTTCCAGCAAGGCCCCAATCCTCAAATTTACTCTCCCCACTCAGCAAAGGGCTGTGTGGTGTGAGAAGGCCTTTTGAACCAGTATCCAGAATTATCTGGCTTGCCACCCCTGTGCTTGCCTGAGGAACTTGCCATCCAGCCAATCCAAATACCCACAGACTAGGAGAGCAAATCCTGTGCCAATCCGGCAACCGGTCTAGAGGATCCAGTCCCGTGCCTGATGTGCTGTCTTTCCTAGACCAGACCCAATCCTGACCAGAGCTGACGGTCCCATTTAAAAACTTATCCTGTGAGTATAAGTGGGAAGAATTGTGTCCCATAGCATATGTAATTTGCATAGTCTTATCCCTATTTCCAACCCATCCTATCTTTTATTCAGAACCAGTATTGTTAGGAGTATCTTCACCTTGTCTTGTCCCTATCCAACCCATCCTATCTTTCCTTTGGAACCAGTATTGTTAGAACTATCTTTGCGCTGACCCTTTTCTCATCTGAAGAAGTTGAGTTTCCTTATCAGTTGGGTCACCCTGATCCAGTGACTGTAATATTCATGTGTGATATTCGCTTCTCCATAGTCATCCTCTAGTGTAAGCAAACCCATTTGTCATTTTAAAAGTGCATTCCTGTTTCCCATTCTCGCGCCTATTTTTTTAAAAAATGGCCTTTACTAAAACGTCCATAACTCCCACGGTTTTTGTGATAGAAATGAAATTTCAACTACTACTTGTTCCCAACATCCATAGCGAATATCGCATGCACAATGAAAAGTTTGCCACGATTTTAAAAATCTGAAGGTTTTACACGTGTAAAATAGCTCTATATTGCTTCTGACTTGGACCTTAAGATTTCAATAGTTTTCTGCTGACCAAATCATTGCTTGTGCCTGTGTGCAAGTATTCAAAGTGGCTCCCATAGGAATTTATAACAATTTCAGTATTTATGACCATATTTGGTGTTTTTGCCTAGTCCATTCTAAAAATTCTGAAAACCAGTCTGACAGCAGAAAAGTCAATTCTGTTTTTCTCTAGTGTTTGCTGGGGGAAAGTGGGACTGATATTCTGTTTGATTTGTACCATTCCTGAATACCTGCTCTATCCTCCTAACTCTTTACATTGCCTATTGGGGGTTAAGGGGTGTTGCAGGGGGAACTGCTAACCACAATGCTATCTGATCTGAACCAACACAAAAGTATTATTTTCTGTGCTGCATTTGTTTTGCTTATTACCCATTCCTAGTGTACTAAAGATATTGTTTGTTTGTTTGTTTGTTTGTTTGTTTGTTTATTGATTTTGTATGGCGCGCCAAACCCAAAGGTAACAGGGCGCAACAGAGAACAGGAAAACAAGAATGCTTAAAAACTTAGTTGCAGTCACAGTATAAACATACGAATTACATCACATGATAAATGGGCTGAATAATATACATATGTACAGTCAGGGTAGTAGGTGTGGATTGGTACATGGTTAGTCTTGGGGGTCATTGGAGTTTAGCCATGCGAGAATGTTTTGTCTAAAGCTATAGTAGGACTGATCTTTTCTGATGTCAAGTGGGAGAGCATTCCAGTATTGGGCTGCCTTACCTGGGAAGCTGGTGCCGCCTGTTTTTTTTAGTCTGAATTTGGGTATCTGAAGGCAGAAGGAATTGGCAGTTCTGGTAGGGCGAGTGGAAGTTTTCCTCACAATTATTGCTGCCAGGTAGGGGGAGGCTGCATTGTTGAGGCATTTGAAGGTGAGTGATGCTGTCTTAAGTGAGATTCTGCTGCAATTTTTTGAGCCATTTGTATTGTCTTCTAGTGTTAGAGATGTGATCTTTGGAGGGTAAATTGAGGGCAGTTCTGAGGGCGTTGTTTTGCAATGTTTGAATTTTGTCAATGATGTATTTGTTAGCTCCCAAATACAGAGCATTGCAATAGTCAAGGTTGGAGAGTATTAGGGCATTGGCAATGATGATACAGCTGGCTTGGGTGAGTAAAGCTCTTCTTGCCCTAATGAGCTTGCGCGTGTAGGCTGTAGAGGATGCAAGGGAGTTAACTTCTTTCTGTTAGTGTTAGGGCTGATTCAAGGTGAAAACCTAATGTTTTTACTGTTTTGGAAACTGTGATTATGTTGCCATCAATGTTAAATGCTGAATAGTTGGGGCTGAGTTTTTTTAGATTGGCAGTGGATCCGAGGAGTAGGATTTCGGTTTTATCATCATTCAGTCATAGTCCATGTGTGGCTATCCATGCCTGAATGATGAGATATATTTTGTTTACCAAAGCGGATCTGCATTAAAATTGCCCGAAAGGGGAATGAGGATCTGGGTGTCATCTACGTAATTAGTGTAGGTGACACCCAGTCTGTCCAATTTGTCGAATAAGGGCTTGGTAAAGTGTTTGTATGAAGTTGGCGAGATGCAAGAACCTTGGGGTACACCACAGGTAATTTTGATGGGGTCTGCTGATGCCAATGTGGAAAAGACTCTCATTGTGCGGTTGTTCAAAAATTATTGGATCCAGGCTATAGCCTCCGTAGAGAAGTGGGCAGCCGATGCTAGGTGATTGCACAGGACTATGTGATCCACCAGGTCAAAGGCCTCCGACAGATCAAGGAGGAGTAGCATGGCGGTGTTTCCTTGTCATTGAGTTCGTCAATCTGTACTTTAAGGTCAATTAAAGCTGTTTCTATGCCATGCTGTCGTCTGAAACCTGATTGACGGGTACCTAGGAGTTGGTTAGTTTCAAGATAGTGCTGGATTTGTAGGTATGCTACTCTGTCTATTATCTTGAGAAGGAATGGTACAGTGGTAATGGGTCTATAGTTAGTGGGAATGGCAGGATCTAGAGTTCGCTTCTTAAGGAGGGGTAGGACCCAGGACTCCTTTAGGTTGCTTGGGATGATATTGGAGGAAAAGGAGGCATTGATCAGTTTGGTTATGAATGGGGCTAAGTCTCTTGCGGCATCCTTGATTAGTTGGGCTGGGCAGCTGTCACCCTTACAGTTGGAGGGTTTGAGTGATGTAATAATCTTTTCGGTTTCCAAAATGGATATTTTTTTTAATTTGAAAGGGACAAGGTCGGGTGAGTTGGTAGTCATGGGGGTGGATATAGTTGATGTTTCAATGGGAGTTAGGGAGTCTTTTTTTAAAGCAATATTTGTTTGGAGAGTTTTAATTTTGTTTGCTATGGCGTTTTGGATGCAGGTGCACCATTGTTTATGTTTGGCAATGTTGTCAGGTGGTGGTACTGGTGATTCCAGCTCCCTTAGGATGGTAAATAATTCTCTGGTGTTGGAGGTTGCGTTGCAAATTCTTTCATTAAAGATATTTCTTTTTTGTGAGTAGGATTTCTTTTTTGTATTTATTGGCAAAGAGTCTGAGTTTCAGTTTATTTTCTTCAGATGGGTTATGGTGCCATATACTTTCTAATTTCCTTTTTTGCATTCTTAGTTCTTTTAGGTGTGGTGTGAACCAGGCATTTAGGTGAACTTGTTGTTTACTTTTTTGAAGTTTTAAAGGGGCAACAGTGTCTAGTGCTATTTTCATAGCATTATTGTAGCTTTCTACCAGAAGCTCAGGGTGCTGGTTGTTTGGAAGAGCATTGATAGTAGGTAGTAGCAGTGGCAGGAGATTGTCAGGGGTTATATTTTTTTTGCTCTAGTGGGTAGGGGGGTGCCATAATTTTCTCTTTGGTGATTTGTTTATTAAGCGTTAATGTAAAGTTGATAAGGTAGTGGTCTGACCAATGTTGAGGGGTCATTTTGGTGATAACGGTATCACAGTTCAGGGTGGCAACCCAATCCAGGGTCCTTCCTTTGTTGTGGGTTGGGTTGAGAACATTTTGGTTCAGGCCGTGTTCAGCTAACATAGTAGCTATAGATTGGGCTTGTTTGTCCTCTGGGTCGTTAAATCCTAGGTTCAGGTCACCAAGTAATAGGATTTGTGAGGAGTCTTTAGTGTTATTAGCTAAAAGACTGGATAGATCCTCTTCAAAGGTCCCAATGGGGCCAGGTGGCCTGTATATTAGGTAGATTGTTAGTGTGTGGAAGTTGGAGATGGGCAGTTTGGCTATGAGGAGTTTGCATGATTTGAGAGGAGATGAGGTTTGTAGTCTGATAGCCAGGTCAGTTTTAGCTATAATAGCTAAACCCCATCCTTTACTGTTGGGTCTGTCCCTTCTAATTAATTGATAATTTTCAGGGATAACTAGGGAGAGTGCAGGGCCTGCAGCTTCCTGTAACCATGATTCGGTGACTGCCAGGAGGTCGAGGTTTTCAGATAGTAGGGTGTCTGCTATTTCAGTGGCGTGAGCCAGTAAGGACCTGGCATTGATCAAAGTGCCAGATAGAATGGTTACATTAGGTGTGTTTTGGATTTTTATTGGGATAAGTTTGGGCTGAGTAGTATTGTTGCAAGGTGTAGTTAGGTGGGGTACTGCTTGGTAGACTGTGAAGTCAGTTTATGTTGGGGGTTGAAAACTTTATTGCTGTGACATATAGGTTCACAGAGGTGGGGAATTCCAGCTCGAAGTCTATTATTTCTGTCCATAGTGAGGCACGGTATGTGTTTATAGGAGGACATAAAGATCGCCATGCTGAATATGGTGAGACACAGTAGAGATGCTATCTGGGTCTTATTAAGGCACATTGTAATCGGTAATAGTGGGAAGCAAAGTAGTTTATCTCATGTTAGGCCAGGGACATGGGCTGGTACCAAGTTTACTAGGTTGTGAAAGCAGCTCAGCAACTGGGAGTAAACTGTTTCAAGTGGGCGCACAGATTTAGTAATTGGTTATTGCAGCTAGGCATGCTTACAATAGCTAACATTAGGATTAGACAATCTTGTAGGTCTGTGATAGCTAGCAGTGGGCTCTGTCAGAGGGGCATTTAGTACGCTAAATGGGCTGGTACACAGTGTGCAGCTGTTATGAATTGCTGTCGTGTTCCCCGTTTTCAAGCATCTCCAGTTTGGCAACTCTGGAGGTTACCATAGAGACGTGGATTTTCCGCTGCCCGTGTTTCGGGTAGTCACATGACACGGCAATTACATGAACTATGCGTAAGGTAACGCCTCCTCCTTTAAATACGATTGCCAAAAGGTTTAACGCTGCTTCTAATTAGCGTTTGTCTTACCATTAATATGATCCAGAATTCTTCCACTTTTTGAACTCGGAACGTTTCTCGACCTGTCTATCGGATTACCCTTGGATTCAAGTTGGACCGTGGCTAGCCATCCCGTCGGCTTGCCGCACTTGCAGTGTCTCCTCGGCAGTAGTTCCGGCTGCTTTCCGAGCCTCCACGCTGCCTCCGTTCTTTCCAGCAAGCCATCCTGCCAGCGCGCTGCACCTTGCAGCGGCTTCCTCAGTAGCAATTCTGTCTAACTGCTGGGCCTCCACGCTATCTTTGTTCCTTAGGTAAGCCTGCCTGCCTATCTGCCTTTCCGGCTGTCAAGTCTCTGTGCTGCTCAACAAACTCATACCGAAACTCCTGTGTTTGGAAGTTATCAGAACTACCCGGGGAACTATCGTGTGAACTACTGTGTTTGGGACACTTTTCTCCAGCAACCGTGCACTTTCTGAACGCTCTCCTGTAGTGCACCATCCCGGACCTAGTTTGCGACCCTCGTTCTATTCGGGCTAGTCTTCCTATACTAACCTTCCTGTTTGTTATTTTTTCCTACCGTTGATTAGTACATTCCTCCCTGAAAACACCTATTGGGTAAGCCTGGGGTCGTTGGTGTTTGTTTTCCTGGAAATCAATCATTCTTACCTATCCTTTCTTTGTTTCCAGTATTCTCGATCCCAGTATAACTCCCTGTAGTTGCCATAGAGCCCTATCAAATGCTTCCTTCAGGTATTGTTGTTTGGTCTGATCTTGAATTTATGCAGTGATGTCCAAAGTTAGTAACGTATAATTGTGCTTTTGTTTATTTCTCACAGCCTGGGTTTGGCAGTGTGGATTTCCCCGCTCTTTTGGGTAATTGATTCCTCTGACTGTTTTTGTTATACAGCAAAGGGGTATGTTGCCTTAAAGAGGTCCTCGAGTTGAGGAGGTCTGGTTCTGGATCGTACCATTGTACACTCCAGCTTAGACTGAATACTTACCGGAGCTGCTCCCTCTTCGGTGTTATCCCAAGGTTGAGCAACACCCCGACCAGTCCAGCAACTGGTGAGAACAGCAGCTCAGGCCAGGCAAAATGGGCCAGTACACAGTATGCATCTCAGGGCAGGCAAGGTAGGCTAGTACACAGTATGCAGCTCAGGGCAGGCAAGGTAGGCTAGTACACATTATGCAACAGTATGCAGCTCAGGGCAGGCAAGGTAGGCTAGTACACAGTATGCAGCTCAGGGCAGGCAAAATGGGCCAGTACACAGTATGCAGCTCAGGGCATGCAAAATGGGCCAGTACACAGTTTGCAGCTCAGGGCAGTCAAGGTAGGCTAGTACACAGTATGCAGCTCAGGGCAGGCAAGGTAGGCTAGTACACAGTATGCAGCTCAGGGCGGACAAAATGGGCCAGTACACAATATGCAGCTCAGGGCAGGCAAAATGGGCCAGTACACATTATGCAGCTCAGAGCAGGCAAAATGGGCCAGTACACAGTATGCAACTCAGGACAGGCAATGTAGGCCAGTACACAGTATGCAACTCAGGACAGGCAAGGTAGGCCAGTACACAGTATGCATCTCAGGGCAGGCAAGGTCGGCCAGTACACAGTATGCAGCTCAGGGCAGGCAAAATGGGCCAGTACACAATTAGCAGCTCAGGGCAGGCAAAATGGGCCAGTAGACAGTATACAGCTCACGGCAGGCAAGGTAGGCAGGTACACAGTATGCAGCTCAGGGCAGGCAAGGTAGGCCAGTACAAAGTATGCAGCTCAGGGCAGACAAGGTAGGCCAGTACGCAGTATGTAGCTCAGGGCAGGCAGAATGGGGCAGTACACAGTATGCAGCTCAGGGCAGGCTAAATTGGCCAGTACATAGTATGCAGCTCAGGGCAGGAAAAATGGGCCAGTACACAGTATGCAGCTCAGGGCAGGCAAAATGGGCCAGTGCACAGTATGCAGTTCAGGGCAGGCAAAATGGGCCAGTACACAGTATGCAGCTCAGGGCAGGCAAGGTAGGTCAGTACATAGTATGCAGTTCAAGGCAGGCAAAATGGACCAGTACACAGTATGCAGTTCAGGGCAGGCAAAATGGGCCAGTACACAGTATGCAGTTCAGGGCAGGCAAGGTAGGCTAGTACATAGTATGCAGTTCAGGGCAGGCAAGGTAGGGTAATACACAATAGGTAGATGGGCAAAGGGTAACAAATCTACATTTCCCTGCTGTAGTGCTGGGTGTCAGGCAGAGGGTACAGTGTGGGCAAAGCCAGGGAGTGCACATCCAAGAAAATGCTAGTATGAGCATTAAGCTGTAGAAAAGTCAGTTTTAGCTGCAAAGTCATTTCAATGTAGTGAGTCTAGGGGGTATCTTACCAGGTCACACAGCATCATGTGAGAGCTGGAGGAGAATGGGCAGGGTCTCAGGCCCTGGCCTATGAAGCTTCTAGGCAGGCTCGAGACATGCAATGATCCTTACTGGGAGGATCCTACATGGGAGGGCCGGCACTCACCCATATTATTCAGTGTTCTGTCACCCCATTGGTGATTGGTGTGTATCTATTAAAACAATCACATTTTTAGTCTGTGTATCTGTAAGAGATGACTTCCATTAACTGTGTCTTTTGTGTTCACAGTGGCTATCTGTTCACCTCATAAAACTGCAGTCGGCATAGGCCTAGCCCTTTTTTCTTGGCACTGAAGCTTCAAAGACATTCCCTGATATTCGGATAAGGGTAGGGGTGAGGTCTGCAGTGCCTGTGCCTTTGAATCTCATGAGAACATGTTTTTTGGGCTAATCACAATTTTTCAACCAGCACAGAAAAGTGGAATTTTTGAATATTGCAATTATTTTACACATTGGCCTGCTTTAATATTTCTCAACATGCCATCACCAACTTCACATTATATTATGCATTTGAATGGTTCAGACCAGGAAGTTTCCTCTGTAAACAGTTGCTTTCAAGGTAGGCTTAATTTCTTGCCAGCCTTATCATTAGCAAACATGGCACACTTACTTTTAGTCTTCCTGTTTCTGACAACACTGTTAGTTTTTTTGGCAGGGTTGAAATTGCAATGCTGGCCTTTCGGTCTCCAGTCAACAGTGTGCTTTCAAATGACACTAAAGTATTTCTGCATTCTTATGCCTCAGTCAGCCAGTCACAGTTTCCCTTTGTGTTTAAACCCCACAAATCCCCCCTGTCCTTAATTCTCATGGCATAATTAGTGTGAAAGTGTAGGGGAGAGTGGGGCTTTTCTCACAAGTTAATGTTTTCAATGGAGCACGTCCTGCTCCAGCTTCTTCTTATGGGAATTGGTGATCTGATCTCCACATACTGAATTTTGTGTTTCCAGGGTTATGGAAAGGAACTCCTCCCAAATTTCCCCTTGGTTCCTCTCCAGATTCTGCATCTTCCGGCCCTAATGCTAGAAGGAATAGGGGTACATTTTCTAAAGAGAAGAGTAAAAAGAATGGTTAAGCATTTTGTTTTAACCTTATTTCCCAGATGACATTTCAGCATAAGACACATTGATTGCATTTCAAATTTTCAATAAAACACTCTTTCCTTTTCTATCAAAAATTTTAGATGAATATTTAATTTAATTACTCACCTGTTATATATTTTTGTTTCCATCCAGAGTTCTGATCATACCTTTCATTTCTTAGATGGGTCCTCTGCTCTAACTTCAAGGGGCTCCTCAATCACTCTTAAAGCTAGTCTGGAATGACAGCTTCTTAACTGATTGATATGGACCTATTTCCCTTCAGTTTGTTCTCCTTTTGGTATATGGATCATCTAGGCAACAGACGATATTTTGTCTGTAATCTCAAAAGTACTACGCCAAGACATAAGTAATTTATGTTCCTTGATCTGGTTTCTCTGGAAGTTGTACAAATAAACCTTGTCACCTACCTCATACTCCTTTTTCGTGGTCTTCAAGTCAGAGTATGATTTCATCCCTTCAGCCGACTTCTCTAAGTTGTGCTGCACGTAGCAAAAGCATGCTGGACGTACTTCCTTAGGTTCTGAATGTACTCATGAGCAATGGATGTTTAAACAGCATCTCCTTCTGAGTTCTATAGAGCAAATGCTTAGGTAGCACCATTTCTCATCGGGTTCTAAGTTCAAATGTATACATTTTAAATGCAGAAGATGGTGTAGACTGAATAGCCATCAGGACAAGTGGTAATCAAATTACCCAACTGGGTCCAGAGTCAGCCACAAACCTCTTCAGTATGCTGAAAATTGTCATACTATATCTCTCAACTCCTCCGCTCGATTCCTGGTGGTCAGCGATGTGGAGTTTACTTCCTAGAAGCTCCCACATCTTAGTCCTCACCCCACTGGTAAAATGACTTCCGCGGTCAGCCGCAATTCTTTGCATGAGGCCAAAACGAGAGATGTGGGTGATCATTAGCATGGCAACTGTCTCCGACTTAAGTTTCAGGGCAGGAAGACATTCTACCCACTTTATAAAAAAGCATGTTTCCATCAACTTGTATTTATTTCCTCTAGAGGAGCGAATCACTGGCCTGGTGAAATATGACCAAGTCAGTGTCATTACCATTTTTTGTAGTGGAACTCTGTGTATGGGGGAATTCAGCTGAAATTGTGCACACATAAGACAAACCTTTAGATATATGTTGTGGTCCTGGCCCATGTGTGGCCAGGATGCAACCTCTCACAAGATTTCCAATGTCATTTGAAAACACATATGACCGGTAGTGTCCGCGTCATGGGCGTGATTCAACATCAGGCTCCGGAATTAGCTAGTTCACCCACTGGTCACCTCCAGATAGAGATCTCTGTACCAACAAACCATCTTGGATTGAAAACATTTTGGAAAATGTCATCAACACCCGGAGATCCTCTTTACCCGTATAATCCAATTCTGTTAAAGGAAACATATGGGGTCTTCTTTGTGTTGATAGAATTTTCCAATAATAGCGTCCTCTTTTTGTCCGTCAGGTCATTCCCAGTCTTATCTTGACCCTCTCTTTTGGAATGACCTCTTATCTTTTTCCAATATATGATCATACCATTATAGGTCAACAGATCATCAATAGACCTGATCAGTTTTCCATGTTTAAATGGTTTATTATTAGCCAAATCATGCCTCATTCTTCCAGTTTATAAGGATGTACATGACACCATTCCTGACATAGTCAGGGTCAATTATAATCAACAGTTCTTTGAGTTGGTGGTGTAGTGCAGTGAGAATGGCTTGATGTACGGCCATCAACTCTGCCACCTGACTACTTTGGGGTGCTATTTTGTAACCAGCAGACAGTTCATGGGTATCATTTACCCAGGCATCCACTAGCTCTTTTCCCTGTTATTGGTAATATGGAAGGAACACTCATCCAAATAAACTGTGGGTATCTCCTGGCAAGTGTCTTCTTCATAGACCTTGTGTGGGGATGCTAAGTGTGCCTCCATATTGTTTTTTGTCATTAGACCTTTGTCCTTGAGACAGTTGTCTTGAGCACAATCATGCCAGTCCACCAATCCTTGTGCTAGAGGACTCGGCTTGTTTTGGCCATATCTGGCCTCCACAGGAAAGCCTTAGATGAATGGAATCAGCTAGTAATTCTGGAATTACTTACATTTCCTGCCTGTATCATGTCACTTTGTAAATACTGCAAGGATTGGTGAGTAGTCTCGACAATGATTTGCTCTCGCTGGATACGTGGGCAATCATTTTTCAATGCCCTTACCATTGCCACTAATGCCTTTTCTGCAGTCTTAGAATGTTTCCTACACAGAAGACAAAGTTTTGCTTGCATAAGAGATAACTGTGTTGACCTTGTTGTGCTTTTGGTACAATATCAAAGAAGAGCTCCTTATTCTTAATGTTGAAAGCCAAAAAAGGAGCTTTCGAAAAGGCTTCTTCTTCAGATTGTTTCTGGAACCCACTCCCACTTGACTCTAACCTTTGATAAATGGGTCAATGGTTGAGTAACCTCTGCATAGTGTTCAATGCACTTTTGACTAAGATGAGTGAGTCCAAGAAGGATTCTCAGTTCTCTCAGAGTAGTAGAGTATTTTAATATTAATGATACCTCTACTTTCATCGCCTGGGTGTTGAGGCCCTCAGCAGTGATTTCATGCACCAAAGAGTTCACTCTGGTTTTATACTGCTCTGCCGCTTGAAAGGAAAGTTTTGCTCCTGCCTCCTTCAACTGATCCAGAACATAATCAATCTATGCAATATAGTCTTCCACAGTTAAGTTCTTGATCAATACATCATCCATATAGGCCAGGTTTCCGCTTTCGTCCAAGTCAGGCATGCGCTTATGAAGGAATATACTGAACTAATTCCGGAGTTTATATATCCAAATGGTGTTTGGGTCCATGTGTATTGCTCCCCCAAAGGTAAAGGCAAGCTTGTATTGGTCTTCCCTACTCATAGATACCGTCCAGTAACCGTTGGTCAAATCAATTGCTCTGTATAATTTTGAACCCTGGATCTATGCCAGCCCTTGATCGATGAAGGGAAGTTGCCATCTTGACATGTGTACCCGTTTTTTCAACTCCTTCAGGCTTGCACATAGCCTCCATTGTCCATTGGGTGTTAGTATCCCCAGTGCCGGGTTGTTAAACGTACTGTTGATCGGACAAATTATCCCACGAAATCCAAATTCTTAATAATCTCTGTGAGTAACTACATGGACATGAGAAGTAAATGGACTGGAGCCATCTCTGGATCCATGGGTATGGAGGATGAATGGATAGATGAACATCCACAGTAATACAAATCTACTGAAAGGATATTCTGCAAGTCCACAAAGACTGGGACTTGATTGTTTTGGAAGTGAAATTATACTTGCTATGCATGTTGCTCAATTAAACAGCAGGTGCCATTCAGACTCACATAAATGTTCCTCCTCTTCAATTTTATGGGTCGGTTAGTCTCGGTCCAGAGGACCTGGTTCATGCAGTCAATCAGAGCGTATAGCATTCTTTCATTGACAGGTGTCATTTCTATGTTTTTTTACGAGTACATTTTACCAAAAACTCATCAAAATATATAGGGGAGTTGGCAAGTATATATAATGGGAGATGGTGGTCGGGAATAGATAAAAAACAATAGAGGATAGGTTATTGGTGTGAACCCCACCAAAAATGAAAAAAAATCAAT
Organism: Ambystoma mexicanum; assembly: GCF_040938575.1. Taxonomy (NCBI): domain Eukaryota; kingdom Metazoa; phylum Chordata; class Amphibia; order Caudata; family Ambystomatidae; genus Ambystoma; species Ambystoma mexicanum. The sequence goes on from NC_090936.1 coordinate 1,028,086,119, forward strand.
TTCAATGAGTTTTTTAGTACAGAATACTTGTAAAAATAACATAGAAATTACACCTGTCGATGAAATGACATAGAACCAATCAGAGGTAATAACCTCTGAAGGAAATTGTTCCCCAGTAAAAAAGGAGGGCTCTCTGGAGTCATGACAATCACCGGGTGTTTTAAACAAATTCACCCAATTTTAAATTCTAGATGCGCTGTCCCTTCAACGGGAATATCGTTGCCATTAAAGATTTGGAGTTGTTCAGGAAAGGTACGAGGGGAATCTGATCACTCTTCCCCTTCCTAAAATCAGTTGGTCGAAAGCCTTTTTGGACTGGAGAGTAGCTTGGGATCCAGTATCCATCGGAGCCGATAATTCACACTGACCCTGTACCTCTACTGGGGCATACAATCTGCCCTTTTTTTCCTCAAGTGTGCAAAGAAAGTGTGAGTTATTTGACAGCTCGGTGGTCATTTTCTTAATATTGAACTGTGTGATCTTGTGTGCTTTTCCATAGTGGGGATCGGAAAACTGTTGGAACGAATGTACATTTTGCAATGTGCGTAGTTGGGGGATCCTCTTTCTCCCTAGATTCTTGGCTGTTGTCCTTTATTTTTCTGAAGACAGTTCTCTGAACTTGTTTGTGGGGAGGATACAGCTACAATCTCTGTATGATCTGCCTCTCATGTTTGAGGTCTCCAAATCTCTCCATCTGGGTCAGGCTCCATACCTACCCTGTCGACTCAGGGTCTCTTGGGACCCATTTTTCATTGGAAGGGATTCCCCATTCCTGAGAGTGAATATGTTCTGACCAGAATCCTCCATTGATTCTTCTCTTTCAAAGGGAGTGATATTTTTCTTTCTCTACAAAGTGTGTTTTTCTTTGACCACTTACCCTCTGATCTTTGGTTTCCAGCTTCCCAGGTGTAGAAGATTCCCTATCAGACTGAGAGGTTTCCAGGGGTTTTGTAATGGTAAGAAAGAAAGCTTCCTCAAGGACTGGCATCTCCCTTCGACCAGGGCCCCATTCTCACAAACCTGTTGATTGTCGAGACTTTCCCCCCCCGGGGCATTAGACCCAGGGTGTTGGGGAGTTCTGGGAAGCATGGTTAGTTTGAGGGTTTGACTGAGCCCTCAGTATGTGCCCAAGGTCGTTGGTCAATTGTTGGACATGTCACTCCAGCTGTGTAACTTTTTCTTTGGTTTCCTGGATATAGGGTGGTCTCTGCTTGTTCTCTGCTGCTCCCAAAAAGGGTAACTGCCCCTTCTAGTGAAGTTTTTTGGATATTGGAAAATTACATCATCATGTTTAATCCTGATTCTCCCTTCTCCTTGGTTCAGGGATAAATTGTACTGGAACCAGGGAGAAGGAAGAGTATTGTTTAGGAAGTTTGGATTTTGAGGGTACCTGTTGAACAAATTAGGTTTGGAGGTGGTGTGAAACTTCTCTCTTGAAGGAAGTTTGGAGGGAAGTTTCCTGGGGAAGTAGTCATCTGGTTTGCTCTCCCACTTAGCGCTGTGGAAGTACGCACATACCGTGGGATCTGTTTTGTACCCTTATATTGAGGGCTCACATAGGTATCAGGGTCAGGGGATCATTATCCTGATACCCTGCCTAGCTACCATTTGATTGGACCTGTGCAGAGGGACTCCTATGCTTCTCATTCTGCTTATCAGCTGGAGGAGTATATTTAGGACCCCCCCCCTCTCCAGGTCCAAAGGAGGGGTAGTTTTCACCTCTGCCACCTTCGCAGCAGCGTGTGTGGAAGTTGGCTTAGTGGTTTTAGGGTTGTTTATATTGTTAGCGGGTTTCTGGGCCTCATATATCCTACTGGCTTGCTCTATCACCCAATCCAATGTCATGCATATGTGAAAATCACAAACTAGGTAATTATATATTTGGGAGAGCATGGAAATATGAGGTCACAAAGTCCCTGCTAATTCTATTCATCCGCCTGGAAGTCTGTGCAAATGCACCTCTAAGTTTGTGTGCAAACTTCATGGGTGCCTGGTCTTCCCCATATTGTAAATTATACACAGCCTTTTGTGGGTTCCTGTGGGTCACAAAATGTTTCAAAATTGCCAATTTATAGGTGAACCTTTTTTATTGATCATGGTCCTCTTGTCCTGCAAAGAAACTGCCGTACTTTACAATCGCCATGCAATTGACATCTCTTTGATTACAAAGGAGGACAGCATTTGTTCATAAAGTTCCAAATGTTCCCACACTGAATAGGTGGTGTCCTTGTGTTATTTGATCATGAAGCTCTTTAACTCTGTTTCATATTTCTTTTTTGCCCCTTTCCCTGAGTCCATTCATCCTCGGAATAAGTGCTGCTATTGGAACTTCTGTCTCTGTCTTCAACGCACTGCCTAACTCTATGAAATTGGGAATACCTTGCAGAATCATGGGTCCTGGACTCCTCCTTTCGCCTATGGCACTGTGAGCTCTCAGGGTTCCCTGTCTTCACGGTTTGGCACAGGATAGAACACAATCTTTTATCCAGCCTGTTCCCAATGGGTACTATTCTTCCTTCCATGTTGTCTGCGGAAATCCACTGTTTCATCTGAATGTGTGAAGGATTTCAAAATGCCCTTCCGAGGCTGTGAAGCATGCTAGGTGGTCTCTTTGTAATGTCATTTTCTGTAAATCCAACACTCTGATGTTCTCATAATGTGAGTTTTCAGGGTCACAGGTACTTGCAGGACTATTTTTGGTCTCCCATGACACACTGGTCCAGCCACCTTCCCTTCTGCTTTTTAGAGGTGAAACGTCATAAATTTCCGATAAGGACTGGCCTTTCTGAGCAGATTGGCTAGGAATAGGCGATCCCACCTGCCTCATGTTTCCTAGTTCTCTATAAGCGGTATACATAAGGTCAGTTTCAGTCTGTACCTGGTAGTTTGAAGGTAACTAGCATGATGGGAAGGGCCTCTATTCTTGGTCATAGGGCCCTAGCCAATACCTTGGTATGTCTCAGTGCCTGTTTCTATTTCTTTATCTCATTATTTAATTCATCACACTTATTTCTCTCTGTCAGGATTTCATGTTTACATTCAGAGGTTTTTTTTTCATCTGACACTGAAGCTTTGCTGGCTTCAAGCTCTCTACTCTGACCCACCTATCAATCCCTTAATTTCTGTACTTCATCTTGGAGTACTTTATATTCACTTTGAGTCTTGAGTTATACGTGCATGATCACAGCACTTCTTTTTAGAAATGACAAGCTATCTCTCCTGAGTGTTTCTACTATGTGCTGCCTCCACTCAGTCAGCTTCTGCTTGTCTCAACACTCCCTTAAATGTATATTTTCTTCTCTGATTCTGGTCAGCTCATGTGGACCAGGATGGCACTTTTCTACCTCCATTTTCATCTGATTAACTTTTTTTTAACAGGACCCTGTTATCCTGGTGTAAGATCTAATGTTCCTTAATCAGTTGCATGTTCTGTTGTTTCAGAATATTTAAATCCTGGTGCACCTGATTAAAGTGGTTTTGTGATTCAATCCCTTTTTTATAATTAACTGACCGTTTTCATGTTTAAGCTCCTTCATTGACTGTTTGGATGCCACCATTTCTTACACAAGGTTTCTATGCAATGTGTGTCCTAAAGTTCAGAGAACTGCATTTCTCACTCAAGACTCTCTTGTTGATGCATTTTACCTCATTCTTGAGTTGCTCAATGAGGTTTTCGTATTTGAGCGCCTAAATGTGGCTTTGTTGTACTTTAACTACCGATTGCATAAGTGATTGTTTGACCTTTTCCAGGTCTCCAGACTGATTCAGCATACTGGCCTCTTTATTTTGCAATGGTTCTTCAATTATTTGCAAATTTAAATGTAACTGAGCCATGAGTTGGCCCATTTTAGTCTGTTCATCACGCACATTTTGAGTCATGAAAAACTCGCTCAGAGCTTGATGTCATATCCCACCATCCTGCCAAATGTCAGTGCCTACTGATGTAATTTCTTGTACCATTCGAGCCTGCCAGCACCCAGCTTCCAGCTCATGCGCCAGTCTCCCTGAATGAACAGCTTGGCTAGTAGATGTTTTCTGGCTTCTTCCATTTCACTCATTTCACATTGGCACTCAGTGGTCGAAGTGTAGCAAAAGAAGTAGTGGAACTATGTTCCCTACTGGCCTTCCCCTAGTCCCCACAAACCCCATCACCATGCCCCTCCCACCCACAATACAAGCACCCAAACACATGCACGTGCGGTTTAAGAAAACATGCAGTACATTGCAGTGAAAATTGAAGTTTAAACTTCCTACAATTTTATTTTAAAGCAAAACCATTCCGGAACGGTTTCTTTTTTAAATAAAATATATGAACGGTAAAACTTGATTTAAAAAAGTAGAGGAGCAGCGCTCCCACCCACTCCAGCTCACTTTGACCACTGATGGCACTCAATTTAAAAATGACTTTTTGCAACCTTATAAACTCTCTCTACACAGGAAGAACAACTTTGCACTTTATTCCTGCTAGATATCAACGATAAATACTAAATCAGTTAACTTTTGCATTACGCTGCACAATCCTCTTCTTCTTTACACCTTCCTGATTCTCAAGACAACAGTGATACTTTAACAATGCTTCAACAACCTGCCATGCACCTTACTGATTTTGCACTGGAATACATAGCTTGTTAACCATGCACTTGCCATGAATCAAAAACATGAAGCTAGATCCTGAACCTGAGCCCTCATTTATATTGGGGTATATTTATAGGGCAACAATTAATACATGGTGTTAATCTCCCCCAATCAAAAACACCACACCAATATAACTGTTGATATAATTCAATCTAGCCCTAGCTATGAACCATATCATCCCACATAGATTAGCAATAGGTAAGCCAAGAACCAAGCCAGTGTGCAGAAAGAATGCATAATAGTTGAACAAATCACATCACATGCCACCTCAATCTGTGGCACACATGATTTTCTTCTCTGACAATGCACGTTTCACACAAATTGAATAGACCAGTTGGATTACGATAAGACAAATCCCAGACTCTTTAACCCCACAACTTGTACAGGTTTCCTTTTTTGGTTAGTTCCACCCTGGTTACTTAAAAACCCAGGTGTACAAAATACTTCAGATACCTGGGCTACTCCCTAAATACTCCTAATGTACTGAATTGTGCAGCACCCTGTACATGATGGAACCAGGTCCTTCACTGTGATGATGAGATAGATTGTGTTAACCAGTGCCAGATATTTGTCGTAGTTTCCTGTCAGGGGTAAGAGGATCTGGGTGTCATCTGCATAGTTAGTGTTGGTGACACCCAGAGAGTCTAAGGGCCTCATTACGACCTTCACAGAATGGGTTAACGGGCTTCGCTAATGGAGGCGGACCCGTTCAACCCGTTCTGTGAAATTACGAGGTCCCCTCGCAGGACCCGGTAAGGACACCTGGTAAAACCAGGCATCGTTCCCAGGTCCCGCGAGGGGAAGAGGGAGCTAACAAAAGGCTGGTCATAATCGGCCCGTTGTTAGCTCCCTCTCCCATTCTCATTGAGCCCTATGGGGGCTCAGATGGGAATGGGGAAGATCCGGGCCCAGGTTCCCAGAGGGAGGAATTACCGGGCCCTCCGAACTCGGAGTGGCCCGGTAATTCCCCATTCTGGGAACCCGGTAAAGGAGCCTGGTTTGGCAGCACCCATGAAGCTAATAGCTCCATGGCTGCCGCCAAACTTGTAATGATGCCCTAAGTCATCAAACAATGGTTTGGTAAACACATTATTCATTTTAGGCGACACACAAGATCCCAGCGGTACTCCACATGTTATAGGGATAGGGTCAGCTGCTGCCGAAGGTGAGAATACTCTCATGGGTCTGTTGTTTAAGAAAGATTGGATCCATGCCGTTGCTTCCATTGAGAAATGAGCTGCTGTTGATAGATGTTTACACAACACCTTATGATCAACCAGATCAAAGGCAGCTGAAAGATCCAAGAGGAGCAAAAGGGCAGGATGCCCTTTGCCTTCCAGCTCATAGATCTGGTTCTTCAGGTCAATCAAGGCTGTTTCAGTGCCATGTTGGGGTCTGAAACCAGATTGTCTGAGTCCTAGTAGGTTGCTAGTCTCTAAGTACAATTGTATTTGTTAAAGGCTGCTTTATCGATGACTTTCAATAGAAAGGGGACAGTCATTATGGGTCTATAATTGGTGGGGATGCTGGGGTCCAGAGATGTTTTTTTTTAGCAGTGGGAGTACCCTTGAGTTCTTTAAATTTGTAGGGACATTGCATGTGCAGAAGGAGAAGTTGATTAAGGCGGTGATGAAGGGGGTTAGGTCTTTAGCTGCTTCTTTTATGGTGGATGCTGGGAAGGTTTCTCCCTGGCAACTGGAAGGTTTAGGTAAGGCTATGATCATTTCCACTTCTGGAATGAACACTTGTGAGAATTTAAATCTCTGTGGAGGTTTAGGATAATTAGGACAAGATTTCAGGTTGTTAGCTAGTGTAGGTAGGTTCTGTCTTTTTGAAGCTATTTTGTTTTGGAGAAGAGCAATCTTATTAGCTAGTGCATCTTGGATCTTCGTGCACCAGGTTTTATCCTTATTACTGTTGACTGGTAGAGGGGTGGGAGATGCCAATTCTCTTAATATAATGAAGAGCTCTCTGGTGCTGGAGCTGGTTTTATTAATCCTATTGTTGTATGTGTTACGTTTAGCTAGGAGAATGTCTTCTTTGTAGTTTGCTGAGATTTTGAGTAGGTTATATTTGTTAGTTTAGGTGTGGTTGTTTTTCCGAGTGGTTTCCCCTTTTCTTTTTTCATTACGCAAGGCAGGTGTGAACCAAGTGTTCAGGTGTGCTTTAGGTTCGCCTTTGTGGAATTTTAGGGGTGCGATGTTGTCGAGGGCTGAGGAGATAGTATTGTTATACTTTTCTTCTAATGCTGCCGGATAGGATGAGGCAGGCATAGGGTTCAGTAGAGGTCCAAGGAAGGGCCTAAGTCTGTCTGCAGTAATGTTTGTTTCTGGTAAGAGAAGGTGGAGCTACCAGATTATTTTTGTTGGGCAGTGCACAGTCTTGGATAGTAAAAGTAAGTAGAAGGTGGTCAGTCCAAGGGAATGGTTCAAGCAAGGTTATTGTAGTCTCACAGTTACAGTCAGCAATCCAATCTAAGGTTCTTCCCTTTTCATGCGTAGGGCGAAGGACCTTTGTGTAAGGCATACTTCAGTCAGGGTGTTAGCCAGGGCCAATGCATGTTGATCATTGGGTTTGTTAAAGCCGAGATTAAAGTCTCCTAGCAATAGTATTTGTGAGGACGGCTTAGTATTAGTAGATAGTTAGGTGATTATGTCTTCCTCAAAGGAACCGATGGGTCCTGGGGGTATGTAAATCAAATGCATCATTATAGTGTATGAGTTAGTCAAGGGCAATTTAACTGTCAGCAGTTCACAAGCTGTAATAGGGGATTGAGTGGAGATTCTCAGTCCCAAGGAGGATTTAGCTATGAAGGCAATCCCTCCGCCTCTCTGTCAGATCACGAGATAATATAATTGTCTGGGGTGGCAATTGAAAGAGATGGTCCTGTTGCTATATGTGGCCAGGTCTCAGTTAAGGAAGACAAGACATTGCCACGCCTAACACCTGATATTAGTTTTGAAACGTGGCCTGTCACACACATGGGTTGAGGATGATGCCACATGGCAAGGCCACCCGCTGATACTAGGAAAGCATTATCCCGTGCATGTCTCTACATTGGTACAGGAATTTTGAAGTCTTCTGGCTGTGAGAGCCTATGGCACGTGAAACGGCTCTCTGCTCTCAAGTAGTAAGTGCCCCTAGCCGTGCTGACTACAAACTCCGCCTAGCCCTGGTGGCATAAAACTTAGGACACGATCAGAGACACACTAGCGTTCATTGATATAAGGCGGTACAAAACACAGTGATGTTGCACAACGTGCTCCGAGCCTGATAAGGGCGAAGCATGGATGAGGAGCACTGTATACATATAGGTGCTTGACCCAGAGATGCAGTCAGTATCTTTGGACGTGGGAGAGCACAATCCACCATTTTAAATAATGTGCAGTAGAGGAGGCATACTGAAGAATAACAAGGTGCACAATCTTGGCTGACCAACATTCTACTAGCCGGGTCTACATATTGGTGCGCCACAGACAATGCACCAGATTCAGCAGGAAACCGATTAAGGGATACTGCGACTGAACCACATGAATATATCTGATAGGTGAATCAAAGTCAGCCGAATAGTGGCTCTTCACCATGTGGAGAACATTGCCTGAACATATTACAAGCCACACCCTAAATTCGAGCATGCTGATATGCAGGCGAGGAGCTGAATGAAAGCCAATCCATTCATTGGTTGATACTGCGGATACCAGGGTGACACCATTAGTCTCGGTCCATACATAGGACCCTCCACCAGTGCTACAGTCCTACGCCCTGACAACTTGGTGCCTGCCGTCCATCTGCGCTGGGGAGTGGCTGCTGAAGAGATGACTTATCCTAACTATACCAAGACAGACGCAGTGAGGAGAAGCTCCAACGGGGTGATAACACATGAATAACCTTGTCACTGTGAGCACTCAACCTCTGGGCACACATCCACCATTGCATAACCTGGCCTCTCTAACCGTGCAGTGTGCAGGACAGCACAAGCACAGCAACCATTTGACAATGACAAAAGGCTCTGGCCCCAGGAAGAAAGGTCCAATGGACTCGTTCACAAACACTCAAACCCCGGCCACTATGGTGCTAACAACCAGACACCCCGACAATGTCCACAAATACTTCCAGGGACGATCATATTCTTCTCACCATGCAGAGCGGATTTCTATCCATCAATGTAAAACTGGATGACATTGTTTACACCATTGGGTCACTGAAGGTGCGCCTGGACAAGGAAAGTGCCTGGGTGACGGAAGTCGAGACCAGGATAGGTACTAATGAAGACACAATTGGCCAAAACAGCTGCAACATTGCTCTGTTAAAGGAAAAAGGTCGCCGAGATGTGAGGCAAATGTGATGACCTGGAATCCAGGTCCAGGAGAAATAATATTTGTATAGTGGGAGTGGCAGAATCCTCTTGGTTCTCAAACCATTTCCTTGTGGAAAGAGCTCACTGCATACTGGCCCTGGCACTTAAACCCAGGGCTCCTCCTCGCACCATCATTTCCAAGCTACTCAACTACATAGACAGAGATGAAGTCCTGAGATTGGCCAGGGAGATGGGGCCCCTGCGCCACGAAGGAGAAAACATACATATTTACCCAGACTTTGCTACAGGTGTGTAGGCTCAAAAGAAATCCTACAAGCAGGTTAAGAGACGACTTTGACTGCGACACGTCCCATATGCTCTAATCTTTCCGGCAAAGTTGCGAATACAGCACAGCGGCACAGCTCACTTCTTTGAAAATCCAGCAGCGGCAATGAACTACATTGAAGCCTCAATTCCACTACCGCCATGTGATCATGGAGCAGACCAGAACAGAATCCCTCAACTCGATGAGGATAGGATCGCAGATTGACTGTTGCTGATTGCAATATCCTTTGAATGCGCTGGAGGGTGTGGTTTCTGGGTGGCACCAAACTAAACTGTACGGTTGTACCGAATCGGTAGCGTCCGGCTGTGGCAGGTGCAAACGGCAGCATACACACATCCAGAAGGTTCCAGAGGTTCATGGGGGAATGTCATCATCGTGTTGGGGTTGATGGTGCTGGTGGGGGAGGTGGGTGGGGTTTACGATGTTCGACCTTTGATAGAGGATGGGCCGAGTTAGGGATGTTAAAAGTTTTAAAATTGAGAGTCATGTAGCTACAAACAGTACTGAACTTGATTATGCATGTATAACATATGATAAGCATTGTGATCGCAAAGGCACACAACACTCATACGGACAGCAGGCTGACAGTTAGGTTGCTCTCTTTGAATGTACAGGGTCTCAAACAACGCGGGTAAAGCCAGAAAAGTAACTGCATATGTGACAAGACACAACCCACAGATATTGATGCTCCAGGAAATGCATGCATTGAAGAAAGTAAATGTTAACTTCAACGCGTGCTGGGTCCCACTCCGATATTATATGGAATATTCTGCACAGTCTAGGGGGGTCCTTCCATTTATCCATCCATCACTAGGTGTCCAGTATACAAATAGTAAAATAGACCCTATGGGAAGATTTGTGTTGGTGTCGGGGGAATTAGCTGGTCACTCAGTGGTCCTGGTCAATACATACGGACCCAATGCAGATGACCCGGAGTTCATTCGGGCTGTGTTGGACATGCTCGTCCCGCTGGACGAGACTTTAGTACTCTGGGGTGGAGATTTTAACACAATTCCTGACACAACACTGGACAGGTCGTCCACTGCCCCCTGCACGCTAACTAAGGCTGCCACCACTTTATATCAGATATTGCTACAGACACCTTTGATAGACGCTTGGCGTGTGCTTCACCCGACAAACAGACAATACACGTACTGTTCACGGTCCATGACTCTAAGTCTCGGATCGACTACTGGCTATTGACTACCTCACTTTCAAATGTGGTGTCGGCATGCGACATCCACCCACGTACACTCTCGGATCATTCTCCGATCTCCCTATGCCTTGAACTCCGCAATGTCCCCCAGCGAGCCAAGCACTGGAGGATGCCCTCTCCATTCTCAATTATCCTAATGTGTCTGAATCCCTACAAAGGGAGATTGAAGAGTTCTTTGACATTAATGAAGGCGCTGTTTGCACCTATGCAACACTATGGGAAACATTCAAGGGGTGGGTTCATGGTATCCTTATGGCCAACACCACAGGGCTGCTCAAATCAGTCCGAAGGAATTGGGTCAGGCAGAGTCTCAACTGCTGAAACTTGAACAGAGGTATAGTGTCACATACAATAAAGATAACCTTGCAGACATTCATAAACTACTGAGTGAATTTCACAAGCTGGTTGATACAGAGGTGTAAAATATGGCTGCTCCAGTAAGGGCTCATAGGTACGATGAGGGCAATAAAGCGGGTAAATCCTTGGCCAATATGCTGAAAGCGGAAAGCTATCGAAACCCTATTGATAGTATTCAACACAATCGGAGGTGGTGAACCAGGAGGAAGAAATAAATGCCACGTTTACACAGTTTTATACAGCACTATACTCTAATCGCGATGAGAAATGCGCTGAAGAAACATCCAAATATTTACATGGGCTTGGGCTCCCTGTTTTCTCACCTGAGGTCAGATCCACGTTTGATCGGCTGATTACCCAAGAGGAGATACCTAGCACCATCAAGGCCCTGGCTTCCGAGAAAGCTCCCGTTTTTGATGGTCTGGGTGTTGAACTATAAAAAGTATGCCACAAGAAATTAGCCCCAAACTTGCTGAACGTGTGGGAAGAGGCTATGGATTCAATGGGCAAAGCTATAATAACTGTACTGCTGAAGCCTCTGTGCCGCTCCCATAACATGTCCTCATACAGAACCTTCTCCCTGATCAACACTGAAGGAAACATTTTTGCCAAAATCCTCACAACTAGACTTCTCCGTAACATGCCCAGTCTGGTACATTCGGACCAGTCAGGTTTTATCCCAATGTGATCAACAGCCCTTAATCTTTGTAGACTATTCAGGGTAATGGCACAGATTTCCCCAAAGACAAACGCAGCAGTAGCTGCACTGGACACCGCAAAGACATTCAACTCGGTCTCCTGGGTGTATTTTTTCTTGGTGCTTGAATGCTTTGGCTTGGGGGGATACTGTATAAGATGTGTCTGACTACATTACACTAACCCAGGTGTGAGAGTCCTCACCAATAATACTCTATCTGCGCTCTTTCCCCTGGGTAGAGGTACCAGACAGGGCTACCCCTTCTCCCCCATACTGTTTTCCCTTACAATTGAACCAATGGCTGAGTTCGTCCAGAAGGAACATGCACATATGGGCATCAGAATGACTGGCCCACCACAAATAATATCTCTCTAGACAGACGATACTCTCCTTTATATTCAAGACCCTGAGGTAAACCTGGAACCCATCATGAAGGACATACATGACTTTGCACGTTACTCTGGGTATAAAATCAATAACTCTAAGTATTTAGGCATAATTGTGTCCAGAGAGAAATATACGCTATGTGCGGATAACCTTGAAGCTTTTTTACAAGTACTAACAGTCAAACTCCAGTTGTGGGCTAAACTCCCCATCTCCTTATATGGCCGAGTGGCACTCCATAAAAAGGTGATTCTGCTGTACTAACTGCTGTACTATTTTGTAAATGTCCCCCTCTGGCCAGGAAGAACATTTTTCACAACATTACAATCCCTAGCCACTACATTTGTATAGGGTGAGAGGGCTGCAAGAATGAAATAGGATAAACTGGTGGAGCCGTACTCGAGTGATGGTATTGCTGAATCAGACTTCAAACTTTATAACTTGACGGCTCTGGCCCAAATCACCAAACACTGGCACAACCCAGATCATACTGCCACACATATGCCCATAGAGAAATATGCAGCATCCCCAATCGACCGTAGATCTCTAATTTTCAATCCCCACCACAAAGACCAGTGAAGTTCACCTTGGGAGAACGTGGTATTCCTCTCCCTCACTTGTGTTCCCTTCTTCTTTGCACCCCACTCAGTAAACTGTGGTCCCCCACACCTCTGTCAATCCGTGTACAGGTGAGGAAATCAAGTCCTAGGGACATACAAAGACAAATTAGAGTGCCACTGAACTATGCAATAATCATCAGTTCAGTACTGTGACGAGGAGGAAGGATGGAGCAATGAAGAATACATATAGAAACCCACACAAGCAGTCTAGTTGTTGCAGACTTCCTGTTGGTTTCCCACATTACAAATTAGAAAAAGGACTATGCTATTGGTCAAGCCTGCCCGCAAGGAACCGAGAGGGAAGTTTGAATGCTGCAGACCGAGAACCACAGAAAGCAACTGCAGATCAGGACACTCGCTGGGAGAAGCCGCTGTCACTAAGGGTGCTGCCAAGAACCGGCAGACCAAGAAAAAGCAAGGAGGAGCCAAGTCCGGGGAAGACTTGTTACATTGCCTGAAGGGAAGCCGTGCAACCCAACAGGCTTAAACAGAAGCTGAAGCGGCGATGCAGACCGCAGTATGAGCAGAGAGAGAAAGAACCACAGCTCATCCTGAAAATCGGATGGGTTTTGCCTGGGTCCATGATAGGGTTTGGAGACCAAAAGAGGGGAGCTGAAAGAAGGTTGGGCACCTGATACAAACTAAAGCTAGTGATAATATATGGGTCAAGGGCCCGAAGGGCAATATGAGGACACTGACATATACCTAATTTCTGGATACTTGGCTGGAAAGTAAACCAAGTGCCCTGGAAAGCCAGTATAAAAGGGTCTGGGACCCAAGTGAACTGCAGAGACAAAGCCAAAGTACATGGGTGATAGACCCAAAAGCAACACAGAGGCAAGGCAAGATAAAAGGGTATGGGACCCTGATGAGAGCAAGAAGAGAGAGAGCAAACTGAACTGTTTAAAACACCCTATGGGAAACAGTACCTGGCAGGAGAATACACCAGGTCTGTTCAGTTGGATGTCAAATGACATTGGAGTAGAGAACCTGTGAAAGCAAAACACCACTGTATGGGACCCATATGAAGTTGGGAGAGGCTCATTAGAGCCAGGCACAAGGGACGGGATACCATACAAGATAGAACAAACCTATAGTCAAGGGGTTGCGGCCCAAAGCAAGTCAGAGAGAGCCAGAGAGAGTATAAGGGGTTATGTGACCCATACAAAAGAGAGAGAGGTGTTACAAAACAAGTCAGGGAGATCCCAGAACAACCCTTTCGGATCTGGGACCCATGATAAAGTGAGCAAGCCATTTTCTACAAATCAGAGTTTGATAGTCAAGTATGGCAGCATAGTGCACTAGACTTGGTGCTACAGTTTTGAGTTGGAAGAAGAAACACAAGGGAAGAGTAGTTGCCCCTGATCTAAGGAAGATATGTTGAAGATATGATTTGCACAGAAAACATATACAGTTAAGTCTGTCAGAATAGTGAACTGTACTTAACACTATGTTTAGGTATCAATACTTTGGAACTGTGTTTAAAGAGTGACACATTTGGCCTCATTATAAGTTGGATGGTCCAGGAACTACGGTACTGGTAAGCATGCTGGTACCGTAGTTCCCAGATGGGCAAACTACGAGTTGTGCTCGCAGGTGCCTTTCTGCCTATCAGGTCGGACCTGGCGGCCTGAAAGGCACCCGCGAGTACAGCATTTCGGGTTATAAACGGTGCCCGTGCATCCGACCTCCCCATTCAGCCCCATGGGGCCCAATGGGAATGGGGAGCATCTTATTTTCCGTCACCCACAAATGGGCAATTACGGGGTCCGGCAGGCCGTAATGTCCCAATAATTGCCCATTTGCGGGCGCCTTGAAAAAATTACAAGTTTGGCGGCAGACTGCCAGTTTTACCGGCAAGGCTACCACCAAACTTGTAATGAGGCCCATTGTGTTTTTACACCACATGCTGAACATTAAAGGTCTACATCCAGAACAAGAGAAGCCTCCTTCTGGGTCATAAGGACATCCTATTTCTCTTTAATTAGTTTATTCTAAGGGACTAAAATAGGTTTGGACAGTGGACTTATCATTTTACACCCTGACAAAGTCCTTAGTTTTTTTGTTCAGGTAGTGAAACCCCTCATAAAAATAGGGCAGGACAGTGTTTTCCTTGTCTTAGTTTTATGATAAAAGTCTTTTCCAACCAACATGCCACCACTGTGTCAGACTCATACTTCTGCACCTTTATAAATATCATAACATGTCATGACATATGATGACCTGAAATTCCATATCATGAAATGCTATGTCATGGCATTTCAGAAAATATCGTGAGATAGCTGGACATACCAAATCATGACACTATATTTCTTGCAATATCTTCACATGTCAAACCATGGCATAGTGTGTCATGTCCTTCTATGTCATATCATGATGTGCCAGATTATAAACCGGATGGAAACGTGGATTTATCAAACTGGGAGCATATCAGAGTTATTCGAAATGTGCATGTTAGACTAATTTCATGGAAGGTATGACTTGCTGGTTGCAGTGCCACTGCAGCACCCTTTTTGTGCTTGTACAATGGAGGGTTGTGCCTGAATGCTATGGCTGGCACCATTAACACACCGCCGTTGGTGTTATTTTAAATCCCAATGTTGATGCAAATATTGTCACTGCAGCACGGCCATAAATCTGGCCATATTTGCAGGCCGATTCATGGAATTAATGTGCGCTGAAATTTTCGGTGCAAGCTTGCGAAAGCGTGCAAATTGCAGCGCAAGTGCGAAAATCAATCGATACCCACGCACAGCGATTCATGGAAGTCCGTGCATGTGTAAATCCCAGGATGTGCGCCAAAATTCTGCGTGGCGTATGCTGGTGCACACGTCTCCAAACAGCGTGCCCTACGCGCACATCCGAAATCACACATAGCGTGGCGCACACAACAAAAGTAGGCGGAACAGGGGGCGTGACACGTGGAATGGGGAACAAGGCACAAAAATGTGGGCATCACGGGGGAAGTACAGGAGGGAAATGCGCGGAACACCCACACGCACGTTCAAAACAGGTATTCATGGAATCGAACGAGGCTAACGCGTGCGCCAAAGAAGACGCGCTAATCCGGAAACACGTACGCCAGCAGAAAGCAGGTGTATGTGGACCTGCGCAGCATAAAAGTGCGCACAAACAACAAACAAGCTCAGACACCAGGATGAATATACCATTCCTAGCAGCAGTGGTCGTGGGATACCACAGGAGGAGGAGGAGGATAGTCAGGCCCAGAATTTTTACACCCAGAACCAGCCTTTTTGGAATGCCTGATGACCAGGTGTATGGGAGGTACAGGTTTCCACCTCAGATAATACTCGACCTGGTCAGTGAGTGGGAGGATGACCTCACATCACCCACCCTGTGCTCCCAAGCACTCAGCCCCCTGGAGAAGGTCGTCAATGTTCTGCACTTCTTGGCCACTGGATCATTTCAACGGACAACTGCTATAGTGGGGGGGTGTCACAGGCCATGCAGTCACGCTGCCTACACCAGGTGTTGGCCATCATGACTGCACGCCCATCAGTCCACAGGCACATATACCTGCCCAGAACACCTGCAGAAAGGCAGGCTGCCGTCCAGGAGTTTTACAGGGTGGCACAATTCCCCAAAGTGCTAGGTGCCATTGATTGCACCCATGTGGCTCTACGTCCCCCCAGGGCAGCTGAGCACATCTACAGAAACCGCAAGCACTGGCATTCCATCAACGTCCAGGTAGTATGTGATGCCAAGGCAATCATCACCTCAGTATATGCCAACTATCCAGGGTCCACCCACGACAGATTCATTTACAGATGTCAACCCTAAACCGGGACCTAGAAGCTGGGCGGCATGGCGATACATGGCTGCTTGGTGAGTATAAATGCCTCTGCACATGCATGCATGTCACATACTGAGTAATGTCACAACCCCACTAATGATACCCATCATCACTTCTCCAGGGGACAGTGCCTACCCTCTGAGCACCCACATGATGATGCCAATTCGGAACCCCACCACGCCACCCTAGGTAAGATACAACACAGCCCATATTGCAACCTGGGGCAAAGTGGAGTGCACATTCGGAGTGCTCAAGTCGCGCTTTCGCTCCCTTGACTGGTGGGCAGCTACTATACGCTCCCTCAGTAGTGTGCAAGATCATAGTGGCAGCATGTGTCCTGCACAACGTTGCAACACGCCGGGGCCTGCCGGTGGACATGGTGGTGCCCCCACTTCCCCAACCACATGCATGCCTGCTGCGCATGGGAGGGGAAAGAGCACGTGCTGAGGCAGCCCGTACGCAGCTGGTGGCTAATTACTTCACCTAAAATCACACCCTTGCGGAGTGCACACAGCCCTGGCACATACCAGCTGACAATCAATGATGATGACATAAGGGACAGTCAACTGTCACTACCATACCAGACTGAGATTGGTCATAAGGAAGTGCTATATTGTGTGCATCCCTACCTACCTAAAGACAACCAATGATGTGTGATAAAAAGACACACATATTCATGCTGCATGAATGACTGCCCCCTGCAAAATATAACATGAAACTAGTGCCATGTCACCCAACCCCTCCCCATCTCAGCTACCCAACACACCATGGCATGTCATGCAATGTGAAAGCAACCAAATGAATGCACAACACATGACACAAGTGTCACAAAGTGCACTGTCCGAAATGGAAACAGGCCACAGACAATATGCTCCCAGTAATCAATAAGAAACAACACACATGAACAAATACTTACCAGCAACACAATACAGAAACACAGGATGAAACAGTGGCAAAATATGACAGTACAAAATCAAAGTAGTGCAAGTCTTACAACCTGAATATGCCAGCACATCGAGCCCTTCCAACTGTACAGTGTTACTGCCACGCAAATGTCTCTGTGTACTGCATACAACATGAACTCCATCTGCAAAGTAGACGGCCTTGTGAAGACATGAGGAAGGAACCTGCAAATTAGGAGGAAGACATGGATGAACAAGCACATATCAATACACCATGCAGTGTACAAAACAACAACAATATCACAGTATTGACTACAGACTGCCCACACAGCTCATGGGAGCCAAACGTCACTGTGTAACTCACTGTCATTTGGTCAAACCCTTTGCAAGCCCATGGAAACGGGAAGCAGGAGGGGTGTGTGTCTCACGAACCCAAGCATCCAACCCAAACTCAGGACAAGCCTGCATGTGCTCAGCCGGAATACAGTGGATGCCCACGGGAGCCACACAAGGCAACACACTGTAAAAAAAACAAAAATCAAAAAAATGAATAAATAAAAACAAAAAAAAAAATGGCCATGTGGGGGCCGGCGTAGTGGGGGAGGCCACCCAGGAGCTTCGAGGACAGGGTGTACACCAACACCCACCTGCGTGGATGTTGCAGAAAAAAAAAATACCTCCTTGGACTCATGGCCTGCACGGCTTTGCCATTGTGGGAGAACTGCTGTTGCTCTCCTCACCCTCTGCCGCTGCATCAGGAGGTGGTGGCACTATGGGAGGCAGCCCACGCAAAGCTCTGGTATGGTCCTCCATGGCAGCAAGCATGCAGGTCTGGAAGGTCTCATTCTGGAGGATTTATGTGCGGAGATCCCCATGCAGCACCTCACGGGTTGCCTGCATTTCTGCACGCATGACCTCGCGTGATGCCCGGATCTCCTCACATGTTGCTTGCATCTCAGCTGAGAGCGAACGTGTGAGCTGCTCCAGCTGCTGTTCTGCCCCAAAATTAGTGGAAACCTCAAGGTCAACCAGAGTCTGCCTGAGGGTATGTAGTTCTTCCCTCAGGGCTTCCCTGTGGGCCTGGGACTCTATTGATATCGATTGGCGCAGAGTCTCCAGTGCCGCCCATCAGTCCCTGTTGGACGCCAGCATGTCTTCCCTGTGTGATTGGCAAATGGAGTCTGTTGCCTGCTGTTGTTGCTCCATCTGCCTTTCAGGGGGCAGAATGGAAGTGGCCACCCTCTCCATTGCCTGAGCCATCATTTCTACTGATACTGCCTGTTGGGTTGCAATACCGTACATGGAGTTTTCCCATACAATATTGCCTGGTGGCGCACGGCCACCGCGTCGACGGGCACCACACCTGTTTGGGGCAAGGCGATCTGCACCTTGCTGTGCTGGCACTGCCTGAGGCTGCAGGACTGCATTCCCCGTCTGATCTGCTGGCCCAGGAACAGGATCAGATGCTGTGGAGTGTGACCCTGCATCCGTAACCGCCAAAGGCGGACCTACCAACACTGACATCCCCATATAGGGTTCTACCCCTTGTCCAGGTGGGTTGGACAGAACAGAATTCCTGCCAGAAACACGTACCTGCGAATGCACATAAGTCTCATCATCCGACTGAGCACCTGAATAGAGGTCTGGGGAGGTGCACGCAGAGGCACCCCTGGACAGTATGCTCTGCAGTAACACTGGGTTTTCAAACACCACCACACAACGTCCCCCACTGGTGCCCAATCGTGCCTGAGATTCCTCCTGGGTCTGCACCATCTCCTCAACCTCAACAGCACCAAGTGCGTCATCATCTGCAAAAACATGAAAAACAAATGGAAACAGGTATGAGCACCATAACACACACATAGGCCGTGACAAGCCAGAGATCCAGTACATGAATTACACATGTCCCACATGACTATAAGCCTGCCATGCATGCACTGTCAAAGAGTTTGAAGTGGAGTCAAAAAGGCAGACACTGGGGAGAGCAATATGGATATTCAACACATTTGCAGCATGTTGGGTAGCACTGGCATCACATATCAGGCTGTGAGCAGCATGTCCAATACACATACATGACACATGCCACCACACCGATGTCATGTAGCATAGCCACGGTAAATTACAAAACTACAGCAATATGTCAGTGAATGAGTAATGTCACACATCCATGTCACATCGACATGATGCGAAGATTGATGCTGAATAGTGTTGCAAAATATGCATGTGCCACACACTGAAACACATCCAGTGTCCAATAACACAGTCATTGTGGGCCAATCAATGGTTGGTTCCCTTGACATAACAGGAAACACCTGTCATCTTCCACATGCAAACATGCCCTTATGAAAATGTTCTGCAGGCCAAGACTCCATCGGCCTGAATGGTCTAATCATTTACATAACCATGTGAAAATAGTGCCCCAGTGTGGGCTGTGAACAATGATCGAAACATAGCACATATGTCGCAATAGTGCAGAAAAATGTCTAGCAAAAAGGGGAGAGTGGAAACAATCAGCCTGAATGAACACTTACAAAATGTGAACTATGTAGTTGCAAGATGACAGTTCAAGGTAAAGTGCACTAATGTGTGCCTAATTGGTAACTGTGGGCAAAAGGGATACAGTCATACCCAAATCCAAGGCACGTGAATGTATGGGAGGAAGCAAATGGGTGACCCATAACACTCAGGAGTACACTTCTTTCCATCCACCCAGAGGGGTGAGGGCAGGAGCCCCCGCAACCCCCAGCCCAGCAGAGGATCCACAACAATACCCAGGCAGGGAGCGCGCTAACTGAACAGGGCCTGCCTGACCCTGTCCACAAGAGGTGCCTGACTCGCCCATGCCGGGCGCATCGCGGCACGATATCGAGGCTGAACCTCGATTTGAAACGAAAAAACCGCTGGCAGGCGGAATCGCCGGCGGCCAGTCCTAAGGCCATACAAAGGCCTTTTCTGCGCCTGTTACGCGCATGAGAGCGCGGAGTGGCCATCAACTCGGAGCAACTTGCAACCTACCCACTACCAGAACCCTCCCGCATAAAGAGAACGCATTGTAAGTACTTGCAAGTACCGGGACATTACTGTATGCATGGACTCTTAGCCACCCCCACTCAGTTGGGTCTATGTTCTCTAGTACTACTCACATACCCTATGGTCGTATTTAGACCACGCCACTGTGTTGTGCCCTATGGTCGTATTTAGACCACGCCACTGTGTTGTGCCCTATGGTCGTATTTAGACCACGCTACTGTGTTGTGCCCTATGGTCGCATTTAGACCACGCTACTGTGTTGTGCCCTATGGTCGCATAGTGACCACACTACTGTGTTGTGCCCTATGGTCGTATTTAGACCACGCTACTGTGTTGTGCCCTATGGTCGCATAGTGACCACACTACTGTGTTGTGCCCTATGGTCGTATTTAGACCACGCTACTGTGTTGTGCCCTATGGTCGCATTTAGACCACGCTACTGTGTTGTGCCCTATGGTCGCATAGTGACCACACTACTGTGTTGTGCCCTATGGTCGTATTTAGACCACACTACTGTGTTGTGCCCTATGGTCGCATTTAGACCACGCTACTGTGTTGTGCCCTATGGTCGCATAGTGACCACACTACTGTGTTGTGCCCTATGGTCGTATTTAGACCACGCTACTGTGTTGTGCCCTATGGTCGCATTTAGACCACGCTACTGTGTTGTGCCCTATGGTCGCATAGTGACCACACTACTGTGTTGTGCCCTATGGTTGTATTTAGACCACGCTACTGTGTTGTGCCCTATGGTCGCATTTAGACCACTCTACTGTGTTGTGCCTTATGGTCGTATTTAGACCACACTACTGTGTTGTGCCTTATGATCGCATAGTGACCACGCTATTGTGTTGTGCCCTATGGTCGTATTTTAACCATACTATTGTGTTGTGCCTTATGGCCGCACCGATGTCCCTCATCTGCCTATCCTCTGCACGGCGCATTGCCCCTAGCACACACATTATGCTACTTTGCCTTACCGTGATCATGTTCCCCTTCTGTGTCATGCAAAGCAATATACTCTGCAACGGTAACAGCTACTTAACCCATAAAAATGGACTAGCTAGACCCGCCTGCCCAAGACACTACCCTATCGTCTGCCCCACACCATTCCTGCCCACTACTCCAGCCTTCCTCCCGGTCCCACAATCTGCCTATCCTACCTATGACCATGCACAATTTTACGATGTCCTAAACAACAAGAGTGCAGATAGATCCAAGCAGAACCCAACAGACACTAGAGCACCCTGCCCCACCCATCATCACAGCCCCTCCACGATGACTGACCTTACTGTCTCTCAAACAACCACCCTTATCCCTACCGATCGCAACAATAGACTTGGTGCCAGAATCCACCACAAAACGAGCAAACGCCCACCTAAACCACCCAACAAAACCAACAAGTACACTATAACCCCCATCATCTCGACCCTCCATACACTAAAAGGAGCTCTTCTAAATGTTAGATCCCTGGTCGCCCATTCTACAGAAGTCGCTGACATCATTCTGACTAACAACCTAGACTTCCTTGCTATGACAGAAACTTGGCTACATGAGGCTGCGGGACCATCCCTTACCCTAGCCATCCCTGACAACTATACTATCCTCAGAGTAGACAGACCTAACGTTCGAGGAGGTGGTGTAGCCCTCATCTTCAAGCCCTCACTCGATATCAGACTAGGCTCCTCTCCTCCACTCAAATCACACCTCACAGTTAAACTACAAACCTCCCCAAAGAGTACGATCACTATGCACATAATCTACAGACCCCCGGGCCCACCTGGCTCTTTTGAGGAAGACATCACCTCCCTAGTAGCCGAAAGCTCCAAACCTTCAGCTCAAATAATTATACTGGGAGACTTCAATCTTGGGTTTAATGACCCTCATGACTCCCCCGCCACTGCCCTGGCCACGGCATTAGAGGAGCATGGCCTCCTTCAACTCTGCTCTAAACCCACCCACTCTAAAGGCAGAATCCTTGACTGGGTTACCGCCCTCAATTGCAACATTACCCTAAAGGACCCTGTACAACTCATCTGGACGGATCAGCACTTCCTCCCCCTTGACATTAATATAAACAACCTAGTGCACAAAAAGCCTATTATTGCTCCGGTCTGCCAAACTAGGAAAAAGAGCAACATTACAGCTGAAGCCTTAATGCCTCTGGTGACCCCCATTCTGAACGCCCTACCAACTACAACTGACTTAAACTTGATGGTCAACACCTATAATGACTCCATGGCTAAAGCTATCGACACCATTGCCCCACTAAAAATGCGTAAAGGGAAACCTAAAGCGCACCTGAATACATGGTACACCCCAGAGCTCAAACTTCTCCGACTACAAAAAAGCAAACTGGAATCACTATGGAAATCGGTGCCTTCAGCAGACAATAGAACTAACCTCACCAACTTCTCCACCCACTACAAAAATGAGATCACGCGTGCTAAGAAAGAATCTCTTAATTCCAGGATTTCACAGGCAGGCTCCAGCACACAAGAGCTCTTTAACATCTTAAAGGAATTAGAAAACCCCACTCCTCCTGAAGATACCTGCACAAAGGATAAACCTTGGTGCACAGGGATCCAGAACGCCCTTGCCAACAAAATCTCAGGGCTCCAAACTAAAATTGAAAACAAACGGCAACAGCTCACTCATGACCCCTCCTCCAGACCCACCCATCCCCCACTCACCGCCTCTAGCTCAGGCTTCACCTTCAAAAAGGTGACCACACTTGAAGTACACAAAATTATAGCATCCTTGAAACCCTCGAACTGCAAGGGGGATAGCTGCCCCGCACAGATAATCAAGGATGCTGCCAGGGATCTCTCCCCCTTCATCACCAAATTAATAAACTTGTCTTTTTCTAACAATATGGTCCCAAGTAATCTGAAACAATCCTGGGTCCTACCCTTGCTAAAAAAACAGACCCTCGACCCAGACATACCCACAAATTATAGACCCATTACCACTGTCCCATTTTTACTAAAGATCCTTGACAGAGTGGCCTATTTACAAATTCAGGATTACCTTGAAACTAACCGATTACTAGGTACTCGCCAATCTGGCTTTCGTCCCCAACATGGGACGGAAACGGCCCTTGTTGATCTCAAGAGTCAGATAGACGAAATCAAAGATTAAGGGAGGGCTGCTATCCTGCTTCTCCTCGACCTTTCCGCTGCCTTTGCCCTGGTTGACCACAAAATCCTGTGCAACCACCTATCATCGGCAGCACACTTCTCCCACTCGGCGGTCACATGGATCCAATCCTTCCTGGACAATAGGACCATGCGAGTCTTCTCACCCATTGCAGCAGCCGACCCTATTCCCATTACCTGCGGTGTCCCACAAGGATTGTGTGTTTCACCCACCTTGTATAATATATTCACAAAGCCCCTATTCGATAAACTGGACCATCTGGGTGTCACCTACACTAACTACGCAGATGACACCCAGATACTCCTCACTTTATCAGGCAACCACAACACGGACGCCAACAGGATCGGTGAAGTCTTCTCCATCGTTCAGGCATGGATGGCCACACATGGCCTCTGCCTGAACGATGACAAAACCGAACTGCTCCTTGTCGGCTCACCCAACACTATCCGGAATCTCAGCCCCAGCTACTCTAGCTTCATCATTGACGGCAACACCATTCCCACTGCCAAAAGTGTAAACCTCTTGGTTTCTATCTCGACACTAACACCAACCTCGCCAAACAAATTAATATGACCGCCTCAGCCACTGCTTACACTGGGAAACTAATCAGAGCCTGCAGACCTCTGATATCCCCCAACAATTGCCTTACTCTAGCCAGAGCACTTATACAATCCAAACTGGATTGTTGCAACTGCCTGTATGTAGGTGCCAATAAAACGGTTGTTAACAAACTACAAGTTCTACAAAATAATGCACTCCGCGCCGCCCTTAATATTCCCAGAAGAGAACACATCTCAGCCACAAGAATCACATGCAAATGGCTCTCCATCCAACAAAAAATAGACCTAAAAACTATCTGCCTCACCTACAAAACTCTTAACCACCTGGCCCCACCTTATTTAACCGATAAATTCATCTTAAGACAGAATATTAGAACCACCAGATCCTCTAATACACTACAACTGACAGTGCCCAAATACTCCCTCAAAAGAGCCGGCGGATCCAGTTTCCCAGTTCTAGCTTCACAATTATGGAACACTATCCCATCGGACATCAAATCTACCCCTACATTTCAACCTTTCAGAACTAAGATCATCACCTGGTTACTTAACAATTAACTAGCACCGTATGTATGTATGTCACTCATTCTACTATAACTGCTGTCATAACCGATGTTGTAACTATACTTACATTGCACAATTGTACAAATGTTCCTACCTATGCCTGTAACTTGATGCTCAAGCGCCCATATACCTCTGGGTCAGGTGCGCTATACAAATAAATAAACAAACAAAACAAACAAACAAACACACCCTCACCTGGCACTGAATCAGAACCCGTCACCCAAACAACATACACATGGAATACACACACACGCATGGCCACTCACCGGACAATGCTTCGTAATCAGGTAGATCTCCCACACCTTGGATATGTTCCTCTGTGACGAAGGTCCCAGCAACAGACTCATGTTCAGTGAGTTTGTTGTCCTCTTGTGGAGACCCACCGCCAGTCACCAGAGTAGCGGCATGATTTGAGGCCAGCTTGTTCATTGCTCTGAGTTTCAGGTCATTCCACCGCTTGTAGCAATCATCAGCTGTGCGCCTCACAAATCCAAGGGCACTTATGCGGTCCACGATGGTCTGCCAGTGTGCCCTACGTTGACCCTGCAGTCACCAACATTTCACGGCTATGTGCCGACACATAAGTCACAAGTGCATCAAGTTCCGGGTCATTAAAGCTAGGCTTCCTTGATGTGCCAGAGTGTGTAGCCATGTCTGGGGTCTCAGCCTGTTGTGCCAGAGCACCCTTCTTCCTCTTCTTTAAAGGTGGAGCGGAGCCAAAGTGGCTTACGCCGCTCTGGTCAGTCGGGGCAGAAGCACCGGTGGACTGGGTAGTAGGAGTGTGGGAATGCACAATGACCATAGGTCTTGGTGCAGGCATTGGTTGCAGGGTAATGTTGGCAGGGGGAATGTCAGTTTGATGGACCTGGACCGAAACTGTCCTGGCTGGGAGAGTCAGAGCTGGGGCGGATGGAGCTGCATCTGCCCATGCAGCCTCCCCACCCTGCATACTTGGGCAGCAGATGACATAGCTACCCCAGATCCACGTGGCTTGGTGACAACAACTTGCACTGCCACACGTGGCCTAGACTTGCTGACCTGGAAGTCACCCTGGGAGTCATACTGTGCCAGGTCAGGTGCCACAATGGGCTGGTCCAAGAGGGGCTGAGCTGAGATGGTGTCAGCCATGTATCCATGGGGGGGGCATGGGTGTCCCTGATTGGTCCTCCACACATGGGGGTATCGGGGCACTCTGCAAATCCCGGCCACGTCCCCTACTGCGCCCACCACGCCAACCTCTTGAAGGTCGGCCACCTTTGCCTCCCTTACCGCTTGGTCACCTCCCAACCATGGCGCTGATGTTGTTGTGCGTATGGGAGTTGCAGTAAACTTTTGTCCTGGGCAATTGGGGGACAAAGGGGTAGCGTACTAGAGGGAATTCGTACCCTAGTGCTCTAACAAGGCTGTCTATGACCCCTGGGGGAAGATGACGGGTCACGCAACGCACAGGCAGTCCAAAATAAAAAAAATAATGTTCACGCAACCCCTCGTAGACCACGTGCGTGAAATAATGAACCTGCACGACGCTGTGGCACCCATAAACACAAAAATAAGCTTACGCGTAATACACGCAGCCTGCAATGACCTCTGAAGGGGTACGCGACACACAGGGCAAGCACAGTAGTTAAATACGTGCGCGACTCACCGTCTGCCTGGAAAAAGAACATGAAAAATACGCTCATGTGCGCATTGGCAACACCCCCGCCAAAAGAAGAATTGTACGCTGTCTGAGAAGACAGGACAAAAGAAGAAGTGAACGCTGTTTGAGGAAACAGGCCCAACAAAAAATCAGAAAAGAGCTGTCAGAGCTAACAGGGAGTATGAACTAGAAACGCTGTGAAGTAATCGCGTGTGAACCAACAAGAAGTACAGATTTCACCCACTCGCTCTCCACGAAAAAAGCACGTACAAGGAAATGGCGTCCTACACGTAGCTTTTAAACCGGCCCACACGTACACATCACACACGCGTGTATGTGGCCCTTTCCTCCAATTAGATGCGATGACACTCAGACGTGCAGTTTTTCCACGTGTGCTCTGTCATCACGTGCTATGAAGGAAACGCCCGTGTGCATAATGTAACTTACGTGCTTACACGCTAAGGGACTTTGGTCCAATGAAAACGCGTACGTGTGCTGACACGCTTATGCCCTAAGGGCCTTTCCTCCAATTACACGGTGACGTGCAATTTTTTCACGTGCCAAATCACTCCGTATCAAGCTGGCCACGCGAAAACACACGGAAGCTCCTGCCCAGAAGGCCGATTTACTGCCCCCCAGAGCCCCGAGCATGCTCCCACCTGCCACCTGCTGCTGCCTGACTGCCTGCTGCCCACGTGCCCTGATATTTGCTGCCTGCACGTCAGCCAGGGGTGCAGTTGCTGTGACCACCCCTGCTGGAACTGAAGACTCCCGACTGGGATTCCATCGCTCCACAGCCCAGCCCCAGGACCCAGTTGCCCACCCACTCCTGCCTCTGGGATTGTCATATCGGGCACAACACCATCTGGCACCACTGGCAACCCCCATCCAGAGAGGCAGAGGGCCAACAGCTTCAGTGCCAGGGAAGTTGGTATCCTGGTGGAGCAAGTCCTGGGGCAGTATGATGCCCTCTTTGGAAGTTCGCACACCGACTATGAAGGACGGACCAGGATCTGGATGGACATCGTGAATGCCATCAACGCGGAGGGGGTGGCAGTCTGTGACTTACATCATGTCAAGAAGCGCTGGGAGGACTTCAGGTCCAGGACCCTCAACAAGGCCCGGCGCCTCTCGAAGGCAGTGGATGCCAAGGGGCGCCGGGGCCAGCTGTCGGACTACCAAATGAGGGTCCTGGAACGCATATGCCCAGCGCTCTACATCCAGATCCTTGAAGGCAGACCCGTCTCGAGTCGAGCGCTAAGTGTACATGCATGGTGATTGGACGCTGTGCGTGTCGTGCTGTGCCAGTAGTGTGCAGGTTGCACATGTGTTTTTGTCGGGCCATGTAGGGATGTGTATGAACATGGGCGTGAGGCTGCCACATGTGAGTCCTCTCAGGTGTGAGACACATTGATGGTGTATGTGTTGGTAAGCATGCTGGGCAAATGCAGGTGTGGGAGCACACATGTTTGAATTTCTGTGTATGTACATTGGCATGGTTGTGGCATGGATGGTGGTTCATAATGCATGTATCTGCACTGTGTACATGTGCATGTGTGTGTATTTGACTAGTGTGCAACTGTGATGCAACATGGATGCACGTGGCACTGATGTGTAGAAGGCTGAATGTCAGATGTGACATGTATGGCAATCTCATCACTGCGACAGTTGGAGGAGATGTAGACATGCATGTAAGTGTGGTGGCATGTCTGTCTAGTGCACTCCCAGTGTTTCATGTGATGTCAGGCTCACCTTTGGCTGTAGATGCTGTTGTATGTGTATGGATGGTGCTGTCTGGTGCAATATTGCTGTGGAAATGCTTGTGTGTGTCAGTAAAAATGACATGTGTGTCGTGGAGTGTGATGCCGTGTCTGAAGTTTGACAATGCCACTCATGTACAATTGTCATGTGTGTATCAGTCCAATGTACAGTGCCCTGATGCCTGTGTTCTATCTCTCCCTGTCTGCAGCGTCGACTGATGAAGAGGGCGGAGATGGTGCTGTGGAGCAGAGCGGCAGGGGTCGCACCACCAGCCGGAGACGCAAGGCCCGGCTCTCCTCCCAGATTGTAATCTCGTCGGGGAGTGAGGAGTCTGGTGCCACGTCCCAGGCCGCAGCTGCTGAGGGTAGGTCCAATTGGCGGAGGTTGGAGGTGGACTCCTTGGCAGCAGAAGGGGCAGCTGAGACCCCACAGGGTCCGACGGAGGAAGATGGCATGGAGTCAAACAGGTTGGTGGGGGGTTTGGTGGAGGAGGAGGCTGTGGAAGGGACACACACGGGGTCTGAAGGTGGGTATTCTACTGGTGCTAGTGGTGCAGTGCAGGACCAGGGACAGGAGGCAGCACAGGCCGCCGTAGAGGTGCCTGTGTGCAATCCTGTCCCTGATCCTGTCACTGCATCATCTGGCACCAGCAGGGATGCCTACGTCCAGACCCGTTTTCAGGGAGGGGATGAGCGCACAACAACTGGCCTTCCTCTCCCTGCGGACGTGGCTATCGGGGACCGTGTTGAGCCTGTCCTGGCAGGGATAGCGTTGCGTCAACGGGGCAGGCGAGTTGACGTGCAGTCTTTTTGTGAAGAGACTGCACGTCATCTCAGGTGCTTCTTTGACTGCGTTGACCTGCTGGGACGGGTCACCAGTGCTGGATTCCTCCATGTGCTGGGCCTTCTTGCGACCCCCTCCTCACCTGAACCCCCTACGCGCCAGTCGTCCTCCATGCCATCTTCCCACCCATGTATCACCTGGGTACCCTGTGGAGCTGCCTCTGACCCTGCGGCCAGGCTGGTGGAGGACACATCCCTGCCACAGTCGGGAGTCGGACATCCAGCAGGGGCGGGCACCTCAACAACTTCACCCCAGCCGGAGGAGGATGTGCAGGCAGCAAGAGCCAGGGCACAGGCAGAGGTACAGCAGCAGCAGCAACAAGGTGGGAGCCATGATGGCTCAGGACCTTCAACATCACAGGGGCAGGCATCGGCCAGGGGGCCGGAGGATCCAGGACTGCAAGTGTATTCCATTTGGCAGCGGTTAGGCCATGCTATAGATGCAGAGCGGCAGCGGCCAGAAGAGGCACGGCTCAGAAGGGTCAGGGCGGAGAACTCCATGCGTAGGGCTCTGAGGCGGGCCGAGTGCCTCGAGGCAATTCGCAGGGAGTTGGAGGAGAACATGTCATCGTCCCTGCGAACCCTCGGGCCATGGAAGAGGACCGCCTCCAGGACATTGAGCAGGAGTTCGATGATGTCCTGGCCCGGGACATCCAAAAGTGAGCCATCGGACTAGCCCGCTGCCATTTTAAATAGTTTTTAGAGTTAGGTTTCCTTTTCCTTTTCCTTTTATTTGTGGTCAATGGACAATGCCACACACATTTGTATATAGTTTTATTTTTAGGTAGTTTCTTAGGTAGGTTTAATTTGTTTGGTTGGGCTCATGGACCCTTCACATCGTTGGACAATGGATTGATTTCTTTTTTGTAATTTTGCACATGGATTAATGGATTTTTATTTTGGACAATGGATTGTATACAGTTAGATCATGGATTAATTTGGATTTTTTTTTTCATTATGGACATGGAGTAATGGGTTTTTTTTTCAGGACAATGTATTGTAAATAGTTGGACTATGGATTGATTTCTCTTTTTTATTTTTCATTATGACATGAAACAATGGATATCTTTTTTTAACCTTTCCTTTGGATTTGCGTTGGTGGAGGGAGAGTTTGGACTGTTTTTCTTTTAAAATTTTTTGGATTGGTTATCATTTTCATTCACTCTTCTTTTTCACATGCTTTTCATTTCATGTTTCATATTTTGGTATGCTTTCATTTAATGTATTTATTCAAGTACATAATACATTTTCATATTTTAGTTCCATGTGTGGGATTCGCTCATTGGGTTGATGCATGTGAAAATGTGGGTTTACACAAGCAATGCCAACCAGTGTATGTGTGTGATGGACATGTGTTGATGTACATAGTTGAGTTTTGGTTTGTGTGGGTGGATTGGGAAATCATTGCGTCTCAAGAATGGGGTGGCGTGATGTGGTTTTTTGGTGTAGAAGTGGGCCATGATTGTGCATCTTTATTTCGTGTAGGGGGGGACATGAGTGGGACATGAGTGGGGGCCTGCTGGAAGGTGCCCCTGACTGCTGGGGGGTGGGGGTGCAAGGGGACATGAGTGGGGGCCTGCTGGCAGGTGCCCCTGACTGCTGGGTGGTGGGGGTGCAACGGGACATGAGTGGGACATGAGTGGGGGCCTGCTGGCAGGTGCCTCTGACTGCTGGGGGGGGTCCAAGGGGACAAGAGTGGGACATGAGCGGGGGCCTGCTGGCAGATGCCCCTGACTGCTGTGGGGTGGGGGTGCAAGGGGACATGAGTGGGACATGAGCGGGGGCCTGCTGGCAGGTGCCCCTGACTGCTGGGGGGTGGGGGTGCACGGGGACATGAGTGGGGGCCTGCTGGCAGGTGCCCCTGACTGCTGGGGGGTTGGGGTGCACGGGGACATGAGTGGGACATGAGTGGGGGCCTGCTGGCAGGTGCCCCTGACTGCTGGGGTGTGGGGGTGCAAGGGGACATGAGTGGCACATGAGTGGGGGCCTGCTGGCAGGTGCCCCTGACTGCTGGGGGGTGGGGGTGCAAGAGGACATGAGTGGGACATGAGTGGGGGCCTGCTGGCAGGTTCCCCTGACTGCTGGGGGTGGGGGGTGCAAGGGGACATGAGTGGGACAGGAGTGGGGGCCTGCTGGCAGGTGCCCCTGACTGCTGTGGGGTGGGGGTGCAAGGGGACATGAGTGGGACATGAGTGGGGGGCTGCTAGCAGGTGCCCCTGACTGCTGGGGGGTGGGGGTGCAAGGGGACATGAGTGGGGCATGAGTGGGGGCCTGCTGGAAGGTGCCCCTGACTGCTGGGGGTGGGGGTGCAGGGGGACATAAGTTGGTGATTGGTAGTGCAAGCTGACATGTGGCTTGGCTGGGAGGCATGCCCATGGTGGATGGGCTGCCTGCAGGACATGACCAGGGGCGCAGGGTAGTCCCCTGTGGTGTGGGCTGCCTGCAGGGGCCGTGGAGGGTGTAGAGGGAACACCTGGGAGGACCCACACTGCCAATTCATGTGTAGGACTCCCCGCGCACCCCCGAAATTCAAGTACCCCGCTCTGACAGCAAAATAGCATGTGAATCTTCCCGCACACCCCAGGAATACACGTACCCCACTCGCACAGGGCCAATCGCGTGTGAAACTTCTCGCGCACCCCAGGAATACAAGTACCCCACTCGCACAGGGCCAATCGCATGTGAAACTTCCCGTGCACCCCAGGAATACACATACCCCACTCGCACAGGGCCAATCACGTTTAATACTTCACGTGCACCCCAGTAATACACATACCCCACTCGCACAGGCCCTTTCGCGTGTGAAACTTCCCGCGCACCCCAGGAATACACGTACCCCACTCGCACAGGGCCAATCGCGTGTGAAACTTCCTGTGCACCCCAGGAATACATGTACCCCACTCGCACAGGGCCAATCGCGTGTGAAACTTCCCACGCACCCCAACAATACACGTACCCCACTCACACAGGGCCAATCGCGTGTGATACTTCCCGCGAACCCCAGTAATACACGTACCCCAATCGCACAGGCCCTTTCGCGTGTGAAACTTCCCGCGCACCCCAGGAATACACGTACCCCACTCGCACAGGGCCAATCGCGTGTGAAACTTCCCGCGCACCCCAGGAATACATGTACCCCACTCGCACAGGGCCAATCGTGTGTGAAACTTCCCACGCACCCCAGGAATACACGTACCCCACTCACACAGGGCCAATCGCGTGTGATACTTCCCACGAACCCCAGTAATACACATACCCCACTCGCACAGGTCCTTTCGCATGTGATACTTCCCACGAACCCCAGGAATACATGTACCCCACTCGCACAGGGCCAATCGCGTGTGAAACTTCCCGCGCACCCCAGGAATACACGTACCCCACTTGCACAGGGCCAATCACGTGTGAAACTTCCCACGCACCCCAGGAATACACATGCCCCACTCGCACAGGGCCAATCGCATGTGAAACTTCCTGCGCACCCCAGGAATACACGTACCCCACTCACACTGGTCCAATCGCATGTGAAACTTCCCGCGCACCCCAGGAATACACTTACCCCACTCGCACAGGGCAAATCACGTGTGAAACTTCCGCGCACCCCAGGAAAGCACATACCCCACTCGCACAGGGCCAATCGCGTGTGAAACTTTCCGCGCACCATAAGAATGCACGCACCCCACTCGCACAGGGCCACTCGTGTGTGAAACTTCCCACGCACCCCAGGAATACACGTACCCTACTCGCACAGGGCCAATCGCATGTGAAACTTCCCGCGCACTCCAGGAATACACATACCCCACTCGCACAGGGACAATTGCGTGTGATACTTCCCGCGAACCCCAGTAATACAAGTACCCCACTCGCACAGGCCCTTTCGCGTGTGAAACTTCCCGTGCACCCCAGGAATACACATACCCCACTCGCACAGGGACAATCGCATGTGAAACTTCCCGCGCATCCCAGGAATACACGTACGCCACTTTCACAGGGCCAATCGCGTGTGATACTTCACACGAACCCCAGTAATACACGTACCCCACTCGCACATGCCTTTTGCGTGTGAAACTTCCCACGCACCCCATGAATACACTTACCCCACTCGCACAGGGCCAATCGCGTGTGAAACTTCCTGCGCACCCCAGGAATACACGTACCCCACTCGCACAGGGCCAATCGCCTGTGAAACTTCCCGCGCAACCTAGGAATACACATACCCCACTCGCACAATGCCAATCGCGTGTCATACTTCCCGCGAACCCCAGTAATACACGTACCCCACTCGCACAGGCCCTTTCGCGTGTGAAACTTCCTGCGCACCCCAGGAATACACGTACCCCATTCGCACAGGGCCAATCGCATGTGAAACTTCCCACATACCGCAGGAATACACGTACCCCACTCGCACAGGGCCAATCGCGTGTGATACTTCCCGCGAACCCCAGTAATACACGTACCCCACTCACACAGGCCCTTTCGCATGTGAAACTTCCCGTACACCCCAGGAATACACGTACCCCACTCGCACAGGGCCAATCGCGTGTGAAACTTCCCGTGCACCCCAGGAATACACGTACCCCACTCGCACAGGGCCAATCACGTGTGAAACTTCCCGCGCACCCCAGGAATACACGTACCCCACTCGCACAGGGCCAATTGTGTGTGAAACTTCCCGCGCACGCCAGGAATACACATACCCCACTCGCACAGGGCCAATCGCGTGTGAAACTTCCTGCGCACCCCAGGAATACACGTACCCCACTCGCACAGGGCCAATCGCCTGTGAAACTTCCCGCGCAACCCAGGAATACACATACCCCACTCGCACAATGCCAATCGCGTGTGATACTTCCCGCGAACCCCAGTAATACACGTACCCCACTCGCACAGGCCCTTTCACGTGTGAATCTTCCCGCGCATCCCAGGCATACACGTACCCCACTCGCACAGGGCCAATCGCATGTGAAACTTCCCACACACCGCAGGAATACACGTACCCCACTCGTACAGGGCCAATCGCGTGTGATACTTCCCGTGAACCCCAGTAATACACGTACCCCACTCACACAGGCCCTTTTGCATGTGAAACTTCCCACACACCCCAGGAATACACGTACCCCACTCGCAGAGGGCCAATCACGTGTGAAACTTCCCGCGCACCCCAGGAATACACGTACCCCACTCGCACAGGGCCAATCGCATGTGAAACTTCCCGCGCACTCCAGGAATACACATACCCCACTCGCACAGGGACAATCGTGTGTGATACTTCCCGCGAACCCCAGTAATACAAGTACTGCACTCGCACAGGCCCTTTCGCGTGTGAAACTTCCTGTGCACCCCAGGAATACACATACCCCACTCGCACAGGGACAATCGCATGTGAAACTTCCCACGCATCCCTGGAATACACGTACGCCACTTGCACAGGGCCAATCGCGTGTGATACTTCACACGAACCCTAGTAATACACGTACCCCACTCGCACAGGCCTTTTGCGTGTGAAACTTCCCACGCACCCCATGAATACACTTACCCCACTCGCACAGGGCCAATCGCGTGTGAAACTTCCTGCGCACCCCAGGAATACACGTACCCCACTCGCACAGGGCCAATCGCCTGTGAAACTTCCCGCGCAACCCAGGAATACACATACCCCACTCGCACAATGCCAATCGCGTGTGATACTTCCCGCGAACCCCAGTAATACACGTATCCCACTCGCACAGGCCCTTTCGCGTGTGAAACTTCCCGCGCACCCCAGGAATACACGTACCCCATTCGCACAGGGCCAATCGCATGTGAAACTTCCCACACACCGCAGGAATACACGTACCCCACTCGCACAGGGCCAATCGCGTGTGATACTTCCCACGAACCCAAGTAATACACGTACCCCACTCACACAGGCCCTTTCACATGTGAAACTTCCCGTACACCCCAGGAATACACGTACCCCACTCGCACAGGGCCAATCGCGTGTGAAACTTCCTGCGCACCCCAGGAATACACGTACCCCACTCGCACAGGGCCAATCACGTGTGAAACTTCCTGCGCACCCCAGGAATACACGTACCCCACTCGCACAGGGCCAATTGTGTGTGAAACTTCCCGCGCACGCCAGGAATACACATAACCCACTCGCACAGGGCCAATCGCGTGTGAAACTTCCTGCGCACCCCAGGAATACACGTACCCCACTCGCACAGGGCCAATCGCCTGTGATACTTCCCGCGCAACCCAGGAATACACATACCCCACTCGCACAATGCCAATCGCGTGTGATACTTCCCGCGAACCCCAGTAATACACGTACCCCACTCGCACAGGCCCTTTCACGTGTGAATCTTCCCGTGCATCCCAGGCATACACGTACCCCACTCGCACAGGGCCAATCGCATGTGAAACTTCCCACACACCGCAGGAATACACGTACCCCACTCGTACAGGGCCAATCGCGTGTGATACTTCCCGTGAACCCCAGTAATACACGTACCCCACTCACACAGGCCCTTTTGCATGTGAAACTTCCCACACACCCCAGGAATACACGTACCCCACTCGCACAGGGCCAATCGCGTGTGAAACTTCCCGCGCACCCCAGGAATACACGTACCCCACTCGCACAGGGCCAAGCACGTGTGAAACTTCCCGCACACCCCAGGAATACACGTACCCCACTCACACAGGGCCAATCGCGTGTGAAACTTCCCGCGCACGCCAGGAATACACATACCCCACTCGCACAGGGCCAATCGCGTGTGAAACTTCCCGTGCACCCCAGGAATACACGTACCCCACTCGCACAGGCCCTTTCGCATGTAAAACTTCCCGCAAACCCCAGTAATACACGTTCCCCGCTTGAAATGTGCTGTGTTTCGGCCCTGTATACTGGTCCAGGGTTATCACAGCCCTTTTCGCTGGATTGGGGATTTTGATGGCTTTTCCTTGCACAAGGGGTGTTCTTGGGGGCATAACTGGCGCTGCTGCAGGGTCGCTGCGCCACTGTGCGCCACATCTGGTTTTGGTAGCTAAAATCCATGAACACGCTGTGCGCAGAAATGGATTTTAGCGCACGCGGCTGCCGCAGAGATTCACACGCCACACTGTGCGCCAGCCGCTTGCGCCACTTGTGTGCTGAATTCTACGAATTACCCCCTTGGTCTCTGTCTTGGGGCAGCAATTAGCAAGTCAAGCAGGTGACAACATTTGTGTGTCTTAGCAATAGCATGAAAACTGGTATTTTGTAGTAATTAAGGCCAGCTAAGCAACCAGTTTGTGCTTGTGCCAGCTCCCACACCAGCACATATGCCATTGTTTTTATCTCATGCTCCCACTGGTGAAAATCCTGGCTTTGCACTAATGTTTGGTCATTGTGCTGGTACTACCAGCAGGGGAAGTCCTGTCCCTGATCCATCACTCAGGACAGTGCAAAGTGATCAATTCTGCACCTGATGCAATATATATATATAATGTTTGTATGACAGAATTACATATACAGAGGGAAGTACTGTCAGAGACCCACCAAGACATACCTGCTTGCAGACTGGAAAGGACAGGTTAGGCCGGGTAGATCAGCACACCCCAGCCAGCCTGCAATACCCATAGATCTCGGCATCTTCTTGATCATCAAAACCACTACCACCTGCCAGCAACGTATTCTATCACAGGCATTAGAGATCCTGAACTATCTATAACAGTGAGCTTGTCTCAGTCATGAGAGAGCCTGCTAACTTACCAAACAGAGGCTCCATCTTGGACATTGGAGACTCTGCTATGCCGATCAGTAATGAGTCAGTCTCTTCTGTTAGAGACCTGCACTCTTCACCAGCAAGGGGATATATCTTTGTCATTGGTGGAACCGTCATACCCACAACAATGAGCTGGTCACATTCCATGGAGACCCAACCGCCTCCCAGAAACTGGCTCAATCTCTTTTCTTGGAAACTCTACAATTTCTACTGTAATGACCCCCTAAGGAACC
Organism: Ambystoma mexicanum; assembly: GCF_040938575.1. Classification (NCBI taxonomy): domain Eukaryota; kingdom Metazoa; phylum Chordata; class Amphibia; order Caudata; family Ambystomatidae; genus Ambystoma; species Ambystoma mexicanum. The sequence continues at coordinate 1,028,122,923 of NC_090936.1, forward strand.
TGAAACATCACCTAAAAGAGGCTTGATCATGGCCATTGGAAATGCTGTCGCACTCACTGCAATTAGTTATGTGCAGTCATTAGTCACACAGCCACCTTCAAGTGACTGGCTCGATCTGTTTTATTGGAGACCCTACCACATCTAGAGTATGAGTCAGTTGCTTTCATTAGAAAACCTGACACCTCAGCAGAAAGGGGCTCATCTAGGGTCATTGAAGGCATTGCCATACCCACAGCAACCAGTCAATAAAAATGTCAAGCCTGGGACATGTGGGACTATTTCCTTTAAAATGCTAGCAGAGGCGATGTATTTTAACTAAAGGCACCCTGGGCCTAATTTTCAAAAACATGTAAAAAAATCCCATTGAAAACATTCTTTGTGAATCAGGCCCATTTTGCTCACCTTTTAACATATTATAATTCCAGAAATGTACATAAGGTTCACATTATGACAATGTGGCTCTCTTGAATCCTCCCAAAAAAATGCAGCAGCAAACACCATGCTGTGTCACAAAACGTCCGGTTTTATGCCGCAATATCCTAGGAGGATCCTAGTAAGGGAATCAGTCCAGAGCAAGTGTCTATTCTATTTCCCGGTCATCGTCGGCCTGGCAACTCAGCACGGGCCTCCATCTTGGACACTGGACAGCCTGCAGAATTCTCATTGATGGACGCAGTCAAGTCTAAGTGCAGCTAACTCAATGTTCCCAGCCGCTAAACATAGAACAATGCTAATTTTTAGAGTGTGAATCACACTGCATGGGACGCTTTCTGCCGCCCGGTCAAGTTGATTTTCTTTCTGAAAGAGAGTAGGCAGGCAGAGCTGTTTGCGCGCGGTGGGGGGATGAATATAGAAGGGGCGCTTCAAACAGAGGGCAGAGCGCCAGATCGCATCATCTGATTGTGGAAATACATTTTAAGCCCTGAAAAGGGCATGTTCCGCCTCCTCAGACCGTCATTTCACTTTGCACGTCCTGCGCAGGATGTGAGACAGAAAATGAGATTTGCTTTGGTGAGTCACCAGCCACAGGGCCAGAGGAAATACAATATGTGTGCAAAATGCGAAATAATGTGGGAAGGCAAGAGATGACAGCCCGCTCCTGGAGGCGCAAAATAGTCCAAGGAAGATATCCATCTAGGCATGGCCTAGAGCTTTCTCCCTGACGAAATTAATGGACTGTGTTGCACACCCGCTTCCTCAAAATCTACTGAGGTATGCGCGAAGTCCCAGAATATAGCTGTAAATTCGCATCCAAGTGAACGATTGGTTACTGTCCTGCTCAACCAATGTCTTATCTCTGCACACAGCCAGAAACCCACCAGTCCCAGTTTCACTTTATTACAATTTCGACAAGAAAGGCATAGGTAAGCAAAACAATATAAATGCATATTCAATGCCTATATTAGCAGTACCAGTTCAAAAAACAACCAGGTGGCTGGAACAGCAATCACGAATAGACATTCTCCACCAGCTGTCCCAGTCACCCGAGGCATTTCCCCCTTTTTTTGTTGTTAATGTGGGGAGTCAACAGGGAGCCTCTCCCCACTCCACCCTCCCCCCAAAAAAACCCAATCCAAACATTTTGTTCGTCTGATTCATCTGTGATGGCCGTTTTTGCATGTTTAAATTTGTTATTTCTTTTTAAAAAAAGACGATTATTGTCAATTAATATAATTTAATACTCTTTTAATCACTTTATGGTGGGTTGGTTTTCGTTGTAAATGTTGTTTAGGGGTTTTATTTGAAATGCAACTGTCATCTGTTTAGCTGTTTTAAAATTGTATGGACTTTTTATCCTCGGTTGTAGTCATCTTTTGTGGTGTTAATGCAGAAAAGAAAGCTATTGGATTGGCTATCACACTACTGTGAGCAGAGCCTAACCATAACAGGACTGTTGCTTATTGTTATATAAACTCAATGTTTCTACAGCTAACCTGTGGAACAATATCCAGGATGCTGCCTCCCTTGAATCTCCAGTAGGAAAGTACAAACTTTCCCCAAGAGCATCAGACCTTTCCCCAGGTGATCTCCTGAGAGTAGTCCATCAGAGTCAGCACTGACATGACAAAGCCAGCCTCACACATGGGTGCTGAATACTGTAATGCTTTTGAAGCCAATAGGCCTGGGTAGAGAATGGGGTTTGGGTAGCCAGAGAGGAAAGGTAGGATTAACGAATGGCCTGACAAGCTTGCTTTCTGTTAGGGTTATCTTCCCTTTTCTATCCCCTCCATTTCCTGCCAGCAAGGAACTCCTGATGTGATTAGGTAAGAGAGGGATAGCCGGGTCACAATCATTACACTACAACCTGCATCTCTAACTATTCCCGGTGGGAACATCTAATAAAGTATATGAAGATAGAGCAATAACAGCTTATAATGTGGAGCAGTTCATCAAACAGTTGTGAAATAACAACGTTAATTAGATATAAAAACATGAATAGAAATAGTAGAACAAGTGCAATAATACAAAACACAGTCCAATAATTTCAGAAGTAAATTTAGACACTGCTGCTCAAAGTGTAAGGCAATAACTAAAATAGTGACTCTAATCTATGAGTTTAGGAAAACTCTTCTAAATAGAAGTCTTCTTGGATTTTATTGGGACATTTGTTTTTTATAGTCTCCAATCTTATGTCTGATGCACTATGCTCAAAATTGGCACATATAGCCTAAATCCTTTGGTTTAGGCTTTCTCTCGACATGTTTCTGTTCATTATCCTTAAATGGAGGACATTCCTCAAGAGATTTTTCGATGTGGTCACTACTGATGACTGGACTGTAACAATCTTGGTCCGATCTCTCATTCAATAAACAATTGGTACTAAGAACTGCTCTCACAGTGCAGGTTGTAGGTAAAAACAGACATACAACAGTGCTATTAGTGCTTAATTAAGAATTGGAGATGGTAATTCACACCAATGCCACAATACGGTATATTAGCTACCGTAGTTGAGAATTTGGGGGATGGGTAGAGTCTTCGGTCTATAGAGGTAGACCATATTAGATAGCCCTATATAAAAACAAAAATGTGTTTTAGAATACTATTTTGTATTGTATGCTTGCCATGAAAACTGTCTTGTCCCTCTAGAGTAGAATCAGTTAGTGAACGGTTACCTGGATAATTAGTCATGGTGGAGTTAAAGTCTCAGACGAAAGGAATCTCTAGCTCAGATCTTCCTGTTTGTGACCCTCTTGAGTGGTAGGCTCTGTAGGGTAAACATGAACATTTGTAAAAGGCTGCAATCCTACATGCCTTGTATCATAGCTATGACCGCTGATTGAAGATTATGAGTAAATAACTTACTTTTTGTCAAAATGTATAACCGATTAACTGTGGTGATGTGGAGGGGTAATAATCCTCCTCTGCTGTTGGAAAAAGAAACCGTAGTTACTATTACGCTGAGCCTCGGAGTAAAAGGAATGTAGTATATGGTCTAACAATAGTGTGTCTGTTTACACATTATGAGGCTATAGTCACTGATTCATTTCTCGGTGGTGTGTGCTTAAAATTAGATTGATAGTTTAACATGGTACTTCGAAGCTGTTTTGTTTCTAAAAGCGGGAGTCCTCCTCTGTGCTTTATACATCAATGGTAAATAAACCGCAGCTGAATATGATATATCGTTGTGTATCTATTTTATTTATTATATCTGGTATATATCGAATATGGCCAGTGATCAATAAATAGTCCACCACAAATATCTGGACTCTCAGGTGTAGGGCCTCCGTTTTGTGAGTTGTCTCACGTATAGATATCAGGCAAATCACAGATAGCTGTGGTATATCGTGTATGTATAACGCATCGGTGTGTAATAAACCAAGGCAAAATCGGGTATTGAATAATGTATAGTGTGAACAGACTCAGGATTCCAGTGAAACTAGTGCTTACCTCGAGCAAGGAGTCTCGCGTCTTGATCCAACGTTGTGTGGGGTTGGCTCTGTTTTATCCCAGTTGCTATAGTAACTCATTAATGAAATTGAAGAAGGCCTCTCCAGTATTGGAATCACAAAGCCATGTTGGAATGGTCAATACATTGCCCTTAGTTAGTGATATATTCTAAGCAACAAACTGCTAGCTAGTACAGATAAAGGCTATAGTAATGCTATAGCACAACACCACTGTAGTTTTACTAATAGTCACTAGTGGAAAAACTGTCATAGGCGAGAGCTTGGTATAATAGTAGCAGAACCACAAAATGTGCTATATAACTATTGCTTGATAATACAAAACTAGTGGTTGAGAGATTAAAATAGAGGGTGGATTAAATGAGATAGATGTATGTCATTTAATTTTGTGCCATTCCACTGCCTCGTTCAAACTTTTTGTGTCGTCTTTTGTGGTATAGAGAAGTTCTTGCTCTCTTTTAAATAACTCTTCTCTCATAGTTTGATTGGTTCCTTTTATAACTTGTAGTACTGGTCAATTAAAGTCTTCCCATTTGTGGTTTTTACTTATGTTATGTTATGTTATGTTATGTTGTGTTATATCATGTTCTGAAAACTTTTACAGCGCACGGCCAGCCAGGGGTAACATGGCACTAGAGAGACAAGACAGACAGCAATAGCCATAGCCTCACTGAGTTTCTAAAAGCCAGATGGTTAGATAGACCTGCACATTCTCTCTACCATTCACTTTTGTCAAATGAAGGAGGCACACAAGCAACCTGGGTATTCACTTTGCGCTCTGGCTCCACCTCTAAGCCAGCCCTGTTAACCCGGACAGTCTGCCACCACACTCTTTGAACCAAGAATATACTCCTCCCTGAAGTTAAACTCTTGCAAATCAACCATCCACTTGGTGATCCTGGGGGATACAGACCCCATGCCCTTAGGGGTCAACATGTACTTGAGGGGTTTGTGATCTGTCCGGATCCTTTGCGGGATCCCCACAAAAATGTCCTGAAGTGTTTAGATGTCCAAGAATCCACTAAAGCTTTCCTCTCAATCACCGCATAACACCTCTATGTGTCTTTCAGAACTCTGGATGCAAATGCAATTGGCCTTAACTTTCCAATCTGCCACGGTTCCAACACCACTCCCAGACCAACAGCGCTCACATCCACGGTAAGCACTGTTCTACTTTTCAGACCAAGTGAGCTTAAAGATGAGGCCATTTCTACATCCTTCTTCAATTGCTCAAAGTCACTCTGACATTGTTCTTGTGAAAACAAAATCAAAATATCGACGCTGAGTACCCCAAAAGGAAATACACTGAACACAGGATACAAAGGAACATACAAAGTACTTTATTTTATACTGAATCCAGTTACAAAAACAGAGCAAAGTCAGATAGCTATCGGCCCTCCAGCGTGGTTCAGTGTGTTCAGTGAGAGACGTTGTACATCAGAATGCATTCACTTTTTATACACTTGGTGGGTACGATGTCCGCGCCTATTCGGGTTAATATTCCACTTAATACATCACCGATCTAGGGTTCGTGCCAAGTCACGAAAAACCACATATAACTGGTTTGCCTTTAATACATGTATCAACAAGCCTATCTAATAACTGTATTCTAAGATTTTCCATGCAAGCCTTCTCAAACATTAATACAATGTAGTTAAACAGATGTTCTACGTTCAGTATTTGAATACATTGTTTCAACATATGCTCGTGGATTAGTTTCATTGCACAAGTAATCCTTCTACACACAGGTCAACGAAGGACAAGGTCTCAGTTCACGACCTCAAAAAGTGGCCTGCAGGCAAGTTACATATTAGCTATGTACAGAGGTCAAGACGGCCATGTTGTATTCTGGAATGACATTGTCCACCATATTAACTCACAGGGTGACTTTTACAAAGCGAATCCTAAAATGGCGGTTTGACCTAAAATGGCCGCTTATATTGATTTAAGGTCAGGACCTTGCAAAACGGATTCTTTCGCAAGCGACTTTCGAGCAGCTTGGCGTAGGCCAATATTCATATATTTATTGCAATAGGAGGCAGAATATGATTTCTCTTTTGACATTCTGACCACACAAATTTGATATTTTTCTTCAACAACGCACCCGTGCACATTTTTTTTCAGAATTTAAAGAGAATAATTTAATGTAGAACTCAGTCATTCCCAGGAATGACCTGAGCTGCTCCTTGTTCACGGGCGATGGGGCCTCCCTCATCACCTTCACCGAACCTTCCCTTGTTTTTGTGCCATCCGCATCCGATGTGTTTCCTAAATCCCTAATACTGGCAACACCCACCTGACACTTAGCCAATTACACAGTTAAACCACTTTCCCACAAGATTTGCAACACATTCAACACTCTCTCATCATGTTCTCTTTCGTTCTTACTCCACACAGGTATGTTGTCTTGGAAGTAACTTACACCATGGACCTTCCCAGACAATGCTTTCATCATCCGCTGGAAAACGGCTGATGTGGACGCCAAACCAAACGGCATCCGACAAAATGTATATGCGCCAAATGGCATGAAAAACAATGTGAGATGGCGAGACTCTTCTAGCCAGTTTATTTGATGGCACAGCAAGGACAAGTTAAATGTGGAAAACCACATAGCTTGCCCTATGGTTGCCAAAAGTTCATTTATATTAGAAAGGGGATGTCGATCCACCCGGATGTTCGTGTTAAGCTCCCTGAGGTCAACACACATTCTAAGACCTCCATCCTGTTTATGTGCTAAAACCATGAGTGACAACCACTTTGAGGACTCAATCTCCTCTTGTATCCCTGCCTGCATCAGTTTAAAAAATGTGACCATCAGACATTCCTTAGCCAATATTGGTACCCTTATCACTTATGGTGCTTGGACACTGCCCCTCTCTTAAGTACAATCTTTTGTGAAAACCCATGCAACATTGCTAGTTTATCTGAAAACAAAGTGGGAAATGCACTCTTCAAGTAATCTGCTGATACACTGCTCACTGCTAGGCTTTGCTCATCCCGACTCAACACCAGAATACCTTTAACAGGGCATATTACTATTTCCAAAGAGGCTTGCTCATCCCATCCCAGAACACTCTCTCCTTTGTGCACTACATACAACTTTGCTTCAGTCTTGTGCCCCTTGGACTCTATTCGAGCCCATTCATATCCCAAAACCTGGATAGGCGCTTGCCCATACGCACTGGGATTGATGTCAAAAGGTTGGAGGGTTGACACCTCCTTTTACATAACTTTTCTTGTACAGTTCAGGTGAAATCATGGTGTACGGTGAACCAGAATCCACCAACATTTCTATTGGTAGATAATTCACAGTCAATATGTCCCACTGTCCTTTCTTGATTGTCCCTTCCACATGTAACAGTACACCTTCACGCGTCCCACTGCTCATACACCCCACCATTCCATTTGGACCCTCTACCACCTCTACTATCCTGGCCACTTGCCTTCCTTGCAGTCCACCACTCCCACTATTCACCTTGGACATTCTGTGTACACCATTGAATTTGCAAGTCGATATAAGTGTATGGAATGTAGTTATGTAACAATTGATCAGTTTGCTTCCTCCCTGTGCTCTGGAAAAGAAGAGGTATTGCTCCAAAACTACATTGGGTCTTTTCCTAAAACACCCCTCCAGTTATTTTAAAGCTGTCTCATATAGGCTCACTGTTGTTCTCCTTCTCTGCTGCCAAAGACACCTACTTACTCACCAGGTAAGTGTCTGGGCACTCTGAGCTCCTCAGTGCCCAAACAATTCAAAAATGCTGCTTCTCTCTCATCATCAGTATATGCAGCTCCTCCTGCTGCTCTAAGGTGCACATTAAATATGTCCACCCAGAGATCCCATAGTACAACCGGCTCACCTGGACACAATACGAATATTGGAGGAGGTCTGGCATTGCTCTGCTCCATGGTGCGCAGCTGTTGCATACTGCTGCTATCTTATGTGGATATTTAAGTAATCCACACTGGTTGTGCTCCACATTACCAACTTTCTTGCATTGGGTATGGCTGGGACTGATTTCTAGTAGCTGGTGGTTTCTTAGTCGATGTTTCAGCACTTGTAACAGAAACGGGCTCTCTGTTTTGCAGTGTTTAGATGGTTGCCATGCCAACAAAACGGCTGTCACACACTGTGACTTTGTAGGGTCCTTTCCTCGCACTTCTCTCTGGTATGCTCTGATATGGATCCCGGTGCTCGCGCTCCGGTCCTGCCCCCCCCACTCCTTCAGTCCACGGTGGGGGCAAAATCAGGATGAAACAAACAGAACTAGTACCTGTACTCAATGGCGCAGTAACAGGGGCTGGCAGGGTTGCCCTGTGCACACTCTCCTAGTCTTGGCTGAATGGCGCAGCGAAGACTGCAGCAGACATCGGAGAAATGCACATGTGTGATTTCGAGGTCGGCCTCATTCTCTTCACTTCTCGTCACCGGTGAAGTAAGGAGGCTTAATTGTGCTTAATTCTGATGTCCACTGTTAACCAATTAAGGCTCCGTAGCAAATGCAATGTGTGAGCAAATTTAGGAAGTCCCATGGCCAGACGGGATGCAGAGTTTTGCAATACTTGCAAACGTTGAATCAAGTAGTAGGTTATGAAAGTAACAAAGTGTTATAATAGTCCCAAGATCCTGAAATTGTAGCAGAAACAACTAGGCTTCTCAGGTTCTCTAGAATATAAAAGCACATTTTCTCAGAATTCTAAGTTTAAGGTGCCCATAACAGCATCTCGCACTAATCTCTGGTAACATTGACAAAAATGAGGTGATCTTCACTCCCAGGTTCTTCACTTAAGAAACCATAGTAGGTAGAGGGCCCAGTGATGCAGGATTAAATTCCCTAGTCCACATACAGGGGAAGCTGGGGATCTCCTGAGGACCATCACTACTGTTTTCTCAGAGTTTATCTTTACCAGTTGGCATTCATCCAGCTGCCTTTATCAGCCAATAAATTACTCAGGTGAGAAGCCGCCAAGTACTGTTCACGATCAATTCTGAGACTAAATTGTGTATCATCTGCCTAGGCATAGAAAAAGCATTCATGAGAATGTATAAGCTTAGCCAGTGAAAGGACATAAGGACATAAATGTTAAAGAGTAAATGTGAAATAGCTGACACGTGTGGTTCCCCACAAGTAAGCGAGGAGGAAGCAGCGAAAAAAGGGGGGATAGAAAGCATTTGTGTCCCATCAGCAAGAAAAGACCTAAACCAGCAAAGAGCCTGCCCCGATGTCGATATCCTCTAGGTGATGACATAAAATAGTGTGATCTATTAAGACGAACGGTGCAGAGAGGTCTAACAATATGAGAGTCAGGTCATTGATGACAAAGACTAAAACTGACTATATTCCCATTGCAGGTCGGAAGCCAGACTGAAAGACATCAAGTATAGTAGATTGTTGTAGAAAGTCTGTCAAATTAGGAGTAACTATTGCTTCCAGTGCCTTCATGAGAAATCTTACCGGCATGATGGGCCGGAAACTGTCTGGCACTGCAGGATTCAGGGTAGGTTTCTTCAGAATGGCAGAAACTATAGCACATTTCCGAGCAGTAGGAATAGGACCAAGGCTCAAAGAATAATTCATTTCTCTAGTAAGAGCTGGTACCAGCTCAATACCAAACTTTTAAAAATCATTTTAAGGAGGATTGAGTCCAATGGTTTAAGATGCTTTAAGTTGCATTACAACTGTAAGGATCTGGTCCTCAGTAGCAGGGTGAAAAGGCATAAATGAGGATTCTGACCCACCAGAGACAGCTACTTGAAGATGGGAGAGAGTAGAACGATCTGGAGAAGAAACAGACATATTCACTCAGATCTTAACTATCTTGTCAGAAAAGAAAATAGACAAAGTCCCACAAAGGTTGTGATGCAGGAATAGTCAATGCTGCAGCCACTGGAGATGTAAATTCCTGAACAACTGTAAAAAGATCTTTTGACTGATTTTTTACAGCAAGAATAAGATCAAAGAAATACACAACCTTGGCTCCTCCCTTGATAGCTTTATGGGACTGCTATTTTTAGAAGTCTTTATCATCTTCTAGGTGTGCACAACCCCAACGAAGTTCTGCCAGCTAAGATCTTGCAAATGGGAAGAGAACCAAGGAGCGGATGCTCTAGGTGGCTTAGCACAATCTTTAACAGCTGCTAGATCATACTCTGCTCCCTCAAAAGCAATCTGTAATGCAGAAGGAGTATCCACATCGGGCGCCAACATGGCACAAGCATAATGCTCAAAAAAAGAGACCAGTAGGGAAGATGGGTCAATATGACTCCAATCACGAAAGGGAAAATGTGTTGGCTTGTTGCCTGGACAGGTTAAAGGTACAGCGTATATGAACCAGGTGAAATGATGGTCAGACCATTGAACTTGAAAGGCAGAGTGAGTAGTAACACTGACTGTCTCTAAGAAAATTAAATCTAAAGTATGGGCATGCACATGTGTGGGGCCAGAAATCAATTTCTCCAGTTGTAAGTAAGCCATTGAGGACAAAAAATTAGCTGCACTTGTATCTGACAAGTCATCCACCCAGAATTTAAAGTCTCCTATTATGAATGACTGAGGGTACTTTAACTCAAGTACTGCAACAAAATCAGCACAAGCAACAGCCCAATTTTTAAACGATGCGTAACTGGGATAACTGTACATTTCCAAAATTGTTTGAAAATTAGTGGAACACCTTCTCCTGGGTGTGCAGCATCGCGATCCACATGCAAAATGTAGTAAAATGCCGGGATGGCAAGTTTTATTTCAAAAACCACAGTCTCTGCTAACCATGCTTCTGACACACAAAAGAGATCAGGAATATGGGCAAAGAGAAGGTCAAATGTGTGTCATACCAGAAAGCGGGTATTGCAAAGCAATCCAAATAACAGGGATTTATCAAGTCCTGAGGGCGCTACATTAGCTAGTGCAGTGCAACTCCATGCAGGAGGATACTTTGTGGCAGCGGGAGCCAGCCCAAAAAGTGCTTCCTGAGAATATGAACGTGCATTAAATGATTTTATGCATGAAGAAACCGCCCAGACCCTGAACACGGACGGGCAATGAAGACTTCCACTTTGGCGAGACTTCAGCGAGCATCGACTGTGCATGACCACTGCGTGCTCGTTGAGGTCTACGGTTAACCCTAAACATGGTGTCACAGAAGTCCAACCGAGGACCGGCTCCAATAGAGGAGGAAAAGAGACTCCAAAATCAGCCATGTGTGAGGGAAAGAAAATAAATGTAGGTCTATGAATCAAGTGCCAGCCTGAGAACCAGTAGTGCAATGTTGTGAGGCCAGGCACCATCACCTGAGAGTCACCCTCCCCTTAGAGTAGTGCAGAGATTTATAAGGAAAATAAATGTTAGAATCAACACAACAAACTAACAAAGGAAATAGAAATGAATCCAGGTAACGGTAATGGATGCAAAGTGAATACATGACTGGCTCATCTCCAGTGGTATAGGCTTTTCAGAGGTGAATGTCTTTTGTGAATTCCCTGTACTTTAATATTATTGTGCAGTAGCACCTGGCGCGTATCAAGTGCTGGATTAGATTACCATAACAACTTATTATGGGCCCAAATAACTGGAGAGACTCAAAGAATATGGCAAAGTATGACTTTATTATCAGTTCAAAAAGTAGGAAAATCTGGAAAACATAACAAGTCACAGCGTACTCACTACCCAATACATTTCCATTACCCAAAGGCTTCATGCCTCAATATACGTCAGCTATGACATCATCCTACATGGCAAATAGTAAAAACCTTGGGTGGAGGGATTTGTTTGGGGAACATATATATCTATAGCTTATTTAAGTGTTAGTAACATCATTAGCAGCCCTTTATATGATAGGCACGCCTAGAACAACCTCTATTAGCACTTCCTCCATTCCTTCCTGGGACATCAATTATTTACTTGCATCCTTTATTTTCTCCAACTGTGCTCAGTCCCCTGGTTCTGGAACATAATGTTGAATTCTTCATTGGTAATATGGACACAACCCCTGCTTCATTTTCAACCCATGTTAATAATTTCACATACTTGACTCATTCCTTTAGGCATTCAGCATTCACCATTTGTACTACGTGTACTGGTGCTGCCATCAGCCATTATGCACTGCATGCTAACGTTATGTCTTCCCATCCTGTACTAGTGGCTACTCATCCATATACCATTCCTGATGTTTCCCACACATTTGCACAACCCAGTTTCTTTTGTTCAACAGTCTTTATCTGTTCTCCAGTCATACCACTGAATGAATATTGGAGCATTCTACTTTTCCAGTCTAATTATGTTTCCATTTTCTTTGTTTTTATGTAACCATCTTCAAATGGAAACATTTTCTTCGACATCCATCGGAGGGTCGCCTATCTCCATGGATAGGTATTTCTCTTGCAATTAATGTTCTGGCTGTGCTTGTGGCATAAGGGATGAGAGAGCACAAATAGCAGCTTTCGTGTGATGTCCCTCCTCCCCACTTCCTTCATGTGCTTGTACCACATGTTATTCTTTAAATGGGCCAAATTATCAAGATATGAGTTTATATCCTCATTATCTTCCCTAGCATCTCTCTTACGATGCATAATTTGTTTGGATATATCAGGGAAAATATCACTCTTGCTTTTGTCAGGAATAGAAATAGAAATAGATGTCTCCCTGCTAACCACTCCATCAATATTAGAAAACATTGTTTGGCAAAATGTTAGAAGTAAGAGAAAGTAAAGAGAGCACCATGTGCAGAATGTAACTACAAAAAGCAGTGCAAGAATGTCCTTCTGTTCAATTGTAGGCAGCCTTCTTACTAGCAATGTGTATCTTATATAATGGAAAATTACCATTCTCTGTAATGCAATCGTTCAGTTTCTGTCCCTTTTATAAACCACAGTGTTATAAAAGAAATTGTAATATGATTGCAGTGACGATCCTGCAAATAATGGGACAGTTTTTAGGATTTCAGAGAAAAGTGACAATATCAATGTATCACCTCATTAAAGTTGGGTATGATCTGAGTATGTACACAAAAACAGTATGCATAAATGCATATAATGTATCAGGCAACATAAAACATAAAGTATCATGTGCAATCTTGATTTTCTTTGTTGTTTAACGCGTGGTCTCTCTGACCTAACTGAGATAGTTCTTCAAATGCTGCAAACATCCATTTACTTATTTCCCTTCAAACTCGGCAATAGCCCATAATTCTAATTGTTTTTTTCCCCTTGTTCTTTGTTTTAGCTCTTGGTAGCTGATCATGTCTGCATATGTGGAACTTCTTCTTTTGCTTCATTGTCAGTGGGTGCAGGAGGCAAGCCGGTCAAGTGGCACAGCGAGTAGAGCGCTCGCTTTGACATCTGTGCAGAGCCTGCTGACACAGGTTTGAATCCCGGCGGGGCCAAACTCAGCCTTTCATCCTTCCGAGGTCGATAAATGAGCACCACACACCGTGGGTAATAATAAGCAGCGCTCAGATACCTGAGGGTTCGTAGCACTATATAAATGCAAAATTATTATTTATTATTATTTATCTCCTATGTAGAGCTTTATGTCATTCAAATGCAGCCAGGATCTGCTTTCTTCTACTTTCACAGCAGTAGGAGCGACCCCCTCTACTAGGTACGGTTCCTCAAAGCGGGACTTGTTCCAAGTGCGTACACAACTTTTTAAAAGCACTTGTTCCCCTGGATACCACTTAGGTGCTTTTAGCAAGTCAATAGGATTAACTGTTTGGATGTCTTCATTAATCTTCTTTGACCAGTTCCTCCGATTTTGGATATGTAGAGAAAAAAAAAGAAACGTTAGCAGTCATATTTGTTAAATAATCATGCATCTCATCCCCTAATGTTTTTGCTACACTACACTATGGATTCGAGTGGAAGGAGCAAGAGGTACTCCTATGCGACAGTCCTGTCACCAACTCATGAGGAGTATGATGGTGATCTGAGCCTGGCTGATTTCTCAAGGTTAACAGAGCAAGGACTAGACAATGTAGCCATCCCTTCTTCAAAGTTATTTTGATGTTGGCTATCCTTTCCAAAAGAAGTCCATTTACCCTCTCACGAACATCATTCGTTGGTGGGTGATACACAATTAGAAACATGTGCTTTAAGCCTAATAGAAGAGTTATATATTTGAATAGTTTGTTTACAAAATGCGGCCCATTATCAGACTGCAGGACTTCTCACACACCCCATCAAGGTACACCTCAAATACAAAAAACTTGGCAGCACATGCTGCATCAGAGTGTGTACATGGACCTGCCTCAATCCATCTAGAAAAGGGACATACTACCACTAAGATGTATCTGTAACTATTGCATACTTGCAACATATCCACATAATGGGAAGCAATGCTGAACACACCCAATAATCTAAGAGTAAGCTGATTTAGATTTCTACTAGTATGTAACCAATGGGGAAGGAGGCATCACCACTACCTAGCCACACAGACCAACAGACAGCACCGCAGACAAACACAAACCTTATAGAATTTAGAAAGTGACCCTCCACAGACAAACACAAACCTTACAGAATTTAGAAAGTGACCCTCCATAGAATGTCAGAATACAAGGCAGATGCAGGGACACATAACACAGTTGTAGAGGTACAATGGTGCAACCCGCTAACCCAACTGCTGAATATCTCAACCCTCGGCATACACCTCTCAAACTCTAAACAATACAGAACCACCTTTATTTCCCAGCAAATCACATGTAATTCACTACAATGCAACAACAAAACAAGCCACACATAGCCTCGTACAACAGCACATGTGTTACGCTTACCTGGTATTCACGGGGGCGCCACGTGATACTGGATGGAGATCTAAGCTCTAACCCAGACCCCTGTCTGCTTGGTTATGTGCCAGCCATTGGGTAGCGAATATAACAGGAGAATAGAGGGTTAAGATACTGGTTCTGTGATGGATGGACTCCCACCTCCCTCTGGTCCAAATCCCCTCCCTTGGGGTTATTGCTCACCTTAGGTTTTTGTGGGTTGAACTCTCCGTCCTGCATTTCTGTGCAGGGGCACGTGGTTGATGTGGGCGTTCCGTGGACCTAGTTGCTTCACTGGCCTGTGTCCCCTTATGTCAGGTCTAGACCGGCTGTGACTCCGACTCTGCTTGCTGTCTTCCTGGTGAGTTATAATGTCTTTTCCGTCTTTAGTCTGTCTCTTTCTTTCCCTCCGTTTTTTCTGCCTTCTAAGTGTCTTGCTCCACTATGCTTTTCCCTAGAAATGTCTCTTTTTGTTTTCGCGGGGATGGCTGTGATCTCAGAGTTGTCGCGCCGATGGCGAAGACCACAGTGAATTATTGATGCAGGGAGTGTTGCACTGTTTATTGGTGTAATTGCTAACCTGTGTTCTCTTCCCATCTTTGTACAGGTTACGGTGATGTTCCGGAGTGATGAACGAACGAAGTGCCGCTTGCCCAGGTAAGTGCTTTGTTAATGCTGACCTTGTTCCTTCTCCTTTGCAGGTTGCAGTGAAACCTGGAGATGGGCGAGGTAAGAGAAGCGCAGGGTGCTGCCAGGACTCGCTGCTTCCCCAGGTAAGAATTGTTATTAATGCTGTCCTTGTTTGTTTACCTTTGCAGGTTGAGGTGAACTACGGAGATGGGCAAGGTAAGCGAAGCACAGGATGGATTCAAGACCAGTTACTTCAAAGGTAAGTGTTCTTGCTCATTAATAATGTTCTTGTTGCTCCAGGTTATTAATGGAATCCAGATCTAGGGCTTCAGGATCAGGCCGGAGTGCAGAATAACGCAAAGTGTGTTTTGCTGTTTGGGTGTGGTTTAAATAGCCCAAGTAAAGTAGTTCCAGGCCAAGTAGTTCCAGGCCCGCCCAGCCACACCCAAAACACTAGACCGCATGGCTTGTTTCTAAAGAACTGAGCTGTGTAATAGGCCTCCATGTTGGATTAAGGTCCAAAACTTGTATTGCTTTATTCCTGATAATGAGCCTCACCCAAAGGCGCCAGGACTGACTCCATGTATGTTTCTGATGGAGTTTGAAGGCCCTTGGGCCAGTGTGAAGGGTTTTAGCACCACTGCTGCCAGGGGGCTGTTATACCTGAGGGTTTTAGGCGCATGGATCGTGACAACATGACAGGCTACTGACCAAGAAATCGCACCCATGCTCAGCGAACAGTGTTAATCAAACTGAAGCTCTCAAGAGCACATCACAACTCTCTCTGAGCCTTCTCCCACTCTACCCTACTAACCAACCCTACCATCTTGTCTTTCAGATCCGCCAGATAATAAATGTTCTTTAACATAACATACCATCATCTGTATGTAGATGCTGAAAAAGAGCATTGGGTCTGGATATTGCTATTCTCACTGTTCGCAAGGTATGCCCTACTGTGAACATCTGGCAAACAATGCAGTTCACAATAAACTGTGCAACATGTTCTAATAGATTTGGTGAAAAACAGTATTTTGAAAACAGGGAAGCAAGATTCGCTCTGGTTGTATGTGCAGGGTTGTGAAGCTGATCCAGCACAACTTTCAATAATACTAGAGGCATAACTGGCTTTCCAGTGCTATCCAGTCTCCCTAGAGCTGCAGTGGGGGATAAATAACACCACTGTCTCTTCCATAAATACTCTTCTTCCTTTGGTGTTTAACTGTACAATGGATAACATATATATTTTGTAGTTATTAGGCGTTTAGTTTATTTCAAAATGTTGCCAACCATTTAATCAAATAAAATTCACAGTCACAAAACATTCAAAACATGAATTCACAATAACAGCACTATGCCCAAGCAATACAAAAAGTCACATATTAGGGAGGGGGAAAGAAAATTAAAAGCACTATAAGGAAAGACACCCCTTGTGTTTTTCTTGAACCCAAGGGGATATGTAATCTGCACCAATCTCTTAAACCGGATCAATCTGGGCATTCCATCTCTTAAATATTTTTAAGGAAGATTGTCTCTAAGACCTTAGCCAGATGCATGTCAAACCCACATCAGCCCCCATATAGGACCACCAACCACACTTCAGCGTCTGTGCCAAATGTTTTTCTTATTTGTTCATAAAAATACACTGTTTTCAGCGATCTTAATTCAGGGCAAAAGAAGTTTCTGTTTGGCCTTTGCACAGTCTACATTTATCATCTCGCAGGGCTCCTCCATACTTACGAAGGGTATCCCTAGTGTGCAGCATGTTCAACCTGAATCGGAGAATCAGATCCCTATGCCTTGCATTCGGAAACCTTCTCAGGTAATGTGGGGTCACATTGGGCAGAGCATATACCTAGCCTACCCAGCCTAATGCCTGCCCACTGTACACTGGTTGCCTTAATGCCCCACCACACCTCACCTGACCTGCCCTATTGCTCGTCTACTGCATTTGCCGGGCATAGAAGCCTAACAAATTTTGCTTATCTAGCATACTAGTATTTTGAATTTGAATTCTGCCTGTCCAGTAGTTTATTACTTATCCATTGCAATAATAGCATTTTGCCTGTCTAGCACACGTTTATTTGGCCATTGCATTTTGCCAAAATTCACCTTGCATTTGAAGTGCACTCATTGCTTTTACAGTTGCAGTATGCCCATTGATTTTACATTTTAAGTTTGCCCATTGCTTTAGCTTACAGTTGAAGTGCGCCCATTGTTTTTACAGTTGAAGTGTGCCCACTTCTTTAGCTTACAGCTGAAGAGCACCCATTGTTTTAGCTTACATCTGAAGTGCACCCATTGCTTTTACAGTTGCAGTGTGCCCATTGCTTTTACGGTTGACATGTGCCCATTGCTTTAGCTTACAGTTGAAGTGTGACCACTGATCCTTATCCCTATCAAACATGCACACCATCACCTACAGCTTGTACACTCTCACCAGCTTATTTATTACTAGTCTCCTTGGTTATTGTGACTGGCTCCCTCCCCGTGGTGCTCTAGCCCCACCCAACCTAACCATAATGTCATTAGATTGCCCTCCTATTTCGGGCCAATCAAACTATTGAACTATATTGAGAATACATGCAAGCATCACTTGCACTATAAATCATAGGAACTCTAGACTCTGATCTAGACTAACCAAACTATATGAACAATAAATAATTATCGATGTAAAGCATACAATTGTTAATTTGAAATACTTTTTAGGTTGGAATTTTGTCAACTTTACATATGCACAGAAAACTGTTTTAACCAGCATTAGCTAAACACCAGTTGGGAGCGCAGATAGTGAGGTGATTTCTAAATGTATTATCCTGTCTTTTTGAAGGGTTTCCTGAGAAATTACCCCTCAGTCCCCACTACTGACGCATAACCACTTCTATACTAATAATTCTAGATACCATTGTTTTTGGGCGTACCTCCAAGCACAGGATTAATTTCTCAGATTTTGGTTCAAACTATACGAACCCCTCACAAGATCTCTCCCCCTTATTTTAACAAGAGAATGAAGAAGAACCTTTTCACCTGTGAGAAAGGCATTAATGCCAATATGGCCAACCACAACCATGCTAGCCACACTACTATCTCTCCATCACGCATGACACCATGAAACAGCATACTGTACACAAACTAACTACCCCAATCCTTGCTTCAGCCACTACCGAGGCTCACCTCAAAAATGCTAGGTCCTTGGTTGCCCATGAAACAGACATCACTGACCTTATACTGGGAGATAACTTGGACTTCCTGGCCATCTCGAAATCATAGCTACATGATGCGGCAGGACCACTGTTATCACTAGCTGTCCCAGACAGCTACACAATATCCAGACAGGACAGAGATAAAACACGAGGTGGAGGAATTGCCATTATATCTAAAACAAGCCTCGCTCTGAGACCTGCTCCCCCGCAAATTATACAATCTTGCAAAGTCCTCACCGTTAAACTCCCTCTAGTCAATTCTCAGTCCGTCACCATCCACCTAATCTTTAGACCTCCTGGCCCATTGGGAACATTTGAGGAAGAGTTCTACAATCTATTATCAAATAACCTGAAAACGACCACTCAACTATTACTACTTGGCGACCTTAATTTAGGATTTAATTACCCACTAGATAAACACGCCTTAAACATAGCCAATATTCTGGCCGAACTTGGACTTTCCCAAAAAATAAACAAACCTACCCACAACAAAGGGCAAACTCTGGATTGGGTGGCTGATTACAATTGTACGGCCAACATCACTTCTATCTCCCCACAACTGTGAATGGACCACTTCCTCGTGTCATTCACACTGTCCACCATCAGACCACTCCCGTTGGTCAAACCAATTGCCCCACATTGTTTAACAAGGAACAAAAAGAATATTACAGTGGATAATGTGATCCCAGCCATTCTGCCAACCCTTAACTCACTGGCAGACTACTTGGATCCAAGTACATTGGTCAACGAGTATAATAAAGTTATGCTTACTACACTTGACAAAATTGCTCCACTCAAACTTAGACCTAGTAAGACCAAACTTCAGTTAAACAAGTGGTTTACCCCCCAATTAAGGGACCTACGATTATTAAAGAGGAACAGCAAAACCACCTGGAGAATACTCCCGTCAGAAGACAACAAGTCCAAACTAACCAAAAAATCAGCCCAATACAAAAAGGAAATATGCCTGGCTAAACACAATTCTTACAACAAACGTATATCTAATGCCAATTCCAGTATGAAGGAATTGTTTGCAGTACTGAAGGAATTAGAGTCACCTATTCCCACACCAAAAACAAAATATGGTGCTCAGAAATCCAACAGGCACTGTCCAATAAAGTAACCACTCTACAGAACAAAAAAGCCAAAAAAAGCTACCCTTAACCTATTACCAGAGCTGAATAACTCATCCCCCTGCTCCATTGAGACACCTCCTGACCAATTGGCTAGATTCTACTTTACTAAAACTACTACATTTGAGATAGAAAAAGTTATGTCACTGAAGCCCTCCAATTGCCAGGGTGACCTTTGCCCAGCACAGATCGTAAAAGATGCTGCAACAGATCTTGCACCTTTTATTTCCAAACATTTCAATGCCTCCTTCTCCTCGGGTATCATTCCCACCAATTTAAAACAATCATGGGTGCTCCCATTGATAAAGAAGCAAACATTAGACCCTTTAATTCCCACTAACTACTGTCACATCACGACGGTACCCTTCTTGTTCAAGATACTGGATTAGATTGCCTACACTCATATTCAAAAATATTTGGAACTCCACAATCTCCTGGGAGCAAGACAATAAGGCTTCTGCCCCCTGCATGGAATGCAAACCGCCCTTATTAATTTGAAATCCCGGATTGATGAGCTAAGAGACAAAGGCAAAACGGCTCTCCTCCTATTACTAGATCCTCATACACATTCAACCTTGTGGACCATAAGGTTCCATGTGGACACCTGGACTTGGTGGCCCACTTTTCCACAGAGGTCATCAAATGGATGGAATCATTCGTGAGTGACAGAACCATGAAGGTCTTCTCCCCATCAGTAGCTGCGGACCCTATTCCCATCAGGTGCAGTGTCCCCCAGGGCTCGTGTGTCTCCTCTACAATATACAATACATTCACCAAGCCCCTGTTTGATGGTTTGGACCTTCTGGGTATCACCTACACTAACTATGCAGATGATGCTCAGATTTTCCTCCCACGTTTCGAGGATTACAAGAAGGATTTGGCGTTGGTGAATAGAGTGTATCTCATCATCCAGGCATGGATGGCTACCCACGGTCTATGCCTGAATGGTGACAAGACCAAGCTCCTTATCTTGGGCACCCACTATAACCTAAAGAAATTAGGCCAGGGGAACTCACCTTTCACTATTGATGGGAACCTCATCAAGGTGGCCAAGGAGATAAAGACCCTCAGCTTTTGCCTTGACTCTACCCTCACCTTCGACAAACATGTGAATTCAATGGCTTCGGGCACCGCTTACATCTGTAAGCTCATTAGGACAGGTAAACCCTTTTTGTCAAATGACAATTGCATGATCTTAGCCAGAGCATTGATACTTTCTAGGCTAGATTATTGCAACACCCTTTACATTGCCACTAATGAATTAATAATTCAGAGGATACCAGTTCTCCAAAATAATACCCTAAGAGCTGCACTGGGTGCGACCAGAAGATCACATATTTCATTGACTAGCTGCCAAAATAACTGGCTCTCGACGCAAAACAAAATTCTCCAAAAAACTGCTTCCCTCACCCATAAATCACTTAACAATGCTGCCCCCAGCTATCTCATTCCACGGGAGAACATCTATCAGACCTTTGAGACTTAGTAACAGGAACGGCCTTACCATTCCCAGATTGAGACTCACTAAGGTAGGTGGCAATAGTTTTCCTGTCAAAGCTGCCAAACTCTGGAACTCTTTGCCACATCCACTCAGGGAAGATCAAACATGCCTGAATTTTAGAGGCAACTACATCAACAGGTTCAAATCTACCGACCTGTAGGCCGGGCTACTCCTCGGTATTATTTGTGCATAGTCAATCAAATATCTTCAACCTAAAGTCTGCTGTATATAGATTTCTTTCTGTGTATACTCTGATCATTTGCCGTACTCTTGCCTATATCCTGTAATATTGTTTAATTTGTACATATGGTGTGTCCTGTATATCGATTAATCTCTGTGTATAATCTGATCATTTGCCATACTCTTGCCTATATCCTGTGATATTGTTTAATTTGTACATATGTTGCATCCTTGCCTATGTTTTGTAAGAAATAATTTAAGCTTTGCATCTGTCGTAATCTGCTGCACCCTGATACCCCTGGGTCCAGTGAGTATTAAAAATGAATAAACAAACAAACAAACATATAGGGCTTCTGATAGCGTATGTACATTGGAGTTGTACCTTTTTGTTTCAGTTACCCTCCAATCATCAGCCCATAGAATATGCATTATGTGCAAAGGATTTTTGCATAAGATGTCTACTGATAAAATTAGGTTTAGAAGCATTTCATTACACCGTTCCAACCACATATTCAAGGGCCAATCATACACCCCTTCCTTTTTTGCCTTGAGTATTCCATATTGAGGTTGGCATTCATGGACATTCAGTTTCCTAAAAAGCAAGAGCATCTTCCAAACCACCTTTACATGCAAAGAAAGGAGGTCTAGTTCATGTCTAATTATTGTCTTTGGGACAGCGTTTGGGAGAGGTAACACCGTTCTCCAAAACCAGCTCTCCAGTCTTCCCCATGTTTCCCATGGAAGAACGAGGCAGGCCTCGGCATCATACGTAAGGCTCGGAGTGACCAGGCTGTAGAAATGTATGATCCGGAGGAGCAAGAACTTACCACACCTTTTCCTGATCAAAATTCCCTGTGCAGTTAGTTGTTTTATTTTGCTCCTTAGACTCTCTTTCCATGGTTTCTCACAGGAACTGGCACTTATCATTGTGCTAAGATATTTTATTGAGGGGACAGGCCAGATCCTGTTTACGTTTAGGATCCAGCTGGAAGCTATTTTTTTCTGACGCCTCAAGCTATCCAAGGTTAATATTTCGGATTTGTAGACATTGATTTTTAGCCCATTTTGGTTTACGTACCACTGCAAAATGTCAAATTTCCTTTGTAGGCCAATTGGAGTTAATTGGAGTTTGGTCCAATATGACCAAATCATTGGCATACAGAAGCCACCCAGCTGTTGAACCATTAATCTTGGCCGAACAAGAGAGAGGGGAATCCAGGATCTCCTGCAGGTCGGATATGTATTTGTTATAATAAATAGGTGCCAGCGGACATCCTTGTTTTAGACCACTAAAGGTCAGGATCCTCCTTGTCAAATAACCCCCTTGATCCAGTCTGATCTGCAGAATGGTCCCTGTATACAAATCCTTGATTGCTGGGAGTATATCTGGCGGGCATCCCCTGGCAGTGATTTTATTCCATAGGCGTTCCCTGATGACACTATCAAAGGTGTGCTCCATATCAATGCACTCCAAATACAGCTTACAGCCACTCCTTATTGTTCTCATTTTCAAGAGACTGATCAAAAGGAGGTTCAAACTGCAACTAACTACCCTGACAAAACACGTTTTTCGGGAATCAAGCACCTTCACCCATTCATTCAGTCGCTTCAACAAGACCGCTGCAAATATCCTGCCTAGCATGTCCAGAAGGGCGAAAGGTCAATAGTTTTTAGGCACCAACCTATTGCTCTTCTTAAAAATCAGGACCACAACTGCCTGCTGCCGGGAGGCCAGGTCTGTACCCCTCTGTACAATCCTTTGAAATAAGGCCATCTAGTTTGTTGTCCCGTCCGGCCCCGGAGCACAGGACCCACTGACTTTCTTTATCTTTATAATTGCTTCCCTGTCAAAATGGATAGCCCGATGGTCTTGCTAAGTGTCCCTGAGTTCTTCCCGCTCGTGACCAGTATGGGCAAATAAATGTTCAAAGTAAGAAACCCAACAGTCCTCTTGTATGGGATTTAGCTGAAATGGACAATTGCTACCTTCCTTACCATTTAGAAGCTGCCACAGGTTTCTGTTATTTTTCATATTCAGATATTCAGATCCTGCAGCATAGATTCAGCATCTCTCTGGTAGAGAATCGACCCTTAAGAAGCTACCCAGTTCTTATATCTCTGTTTATGTTTACAGGTTGATAACACTCTGGTGGCCAAAGGTAAAACCCCCATTTCTCTTAGGTCTTTATAAGGGAGCAGTGTCTGAATGGCAACCACTTTATCAAATGTATGCTTAGGTTTAAAGCAAGGCTTTTCCACTTTATTTTGATGTTTCCTAAAAATAGCATGGACACACTCGTAATTCACTCCTTCTTGGTCACGCCGTGGCCATGCCAACAATTTCTCAGTCAATTGCTGAGACAACCTGAGGCTTTATCCACAACCTGTTTCTTCCTGTCTCCAACTCCACTCCGGCCCATAACAACAGTCCATTTTCTCCTCACAATCTTAGACAGAGCTGCATACTTGCAAATCCAATGCTACCTTGAATCTAACAATATTCTACTGCTGTGTCAATCATGTTTTAGACCGGGTCATGTAACCAAATCTGCCTTACTCTACCTTAAAAATCAACTTGACTCCATCAGGGACAAAGACAAACCAGCCCTCCTATTACTGCTAGATCTATCCACTGTGTTCGATCTAGTGAACCATAGCATTCTCTGGCAGCACCTCACCTCAGCGGCCAACATCTTAAAGAAAGCCATGTCTTGGATAGCCTCCTTGCTTGCCAATAGGACAATAAGGTTGGTCTTGGAAGTAGCATGAGCCCCCCATCCCTAATCTCCTGTGGTGTTCCCCAAGGCTCCTGTGTCTTTCCAACATTTTCTAACATATTTAAAAAGCCCCCTTTTGATCTCCTAGGCTCCGACAGCATGACATCCACTAATTATGCCGATGACACACAAATCCTGCTTCCACTCACTGGCACCTACCTAGAGGACACCCAGTGCCTCAATTCTATCTTCTCAGTTATCCAGGCATGTATGGCGGGCAACAGTCTCTGCTTAAATGATGAAAAGACGGAACTCCTGATGGTCGGGCGTCCATCTGTCCTAAAAATTCTTGACACACAATACGCCAACTTCAAAATTGATAACCTTATAATACCCGTGTCAACTTCAGTAAAAACTCTCACTGTCTACCATGACTCTACGCTCTCCCTCACGCATGAAGCCAAATCCATTGCTACATCAGCAACCTACACAACGAAGCTCATCAACACAGGCAGAACATTCCTTGCCCAGGACAACTGCTTCACCATCGCAAGAGCTATCATAGGAGCCTGATTGCATTATTGCAATGATCTCTACGCTGGCACCTCAGCCCACAACATCCAAAAGCTACAAGTAATCCAAAACAATGCCATCAGAGCAGCTCTCAATATACCGAAACAAGAGCATAACTCAGAGGCAAGACAAAATGCTTATTGGCTTCCTATCGAGGAAAGGATCATTTTCAAAACTCTCTCGATCACTCACTGATGCCTATCTGAATTGGCACCCCCTTACCTTTCTCAGACCTTCACTAAAGTCCAATCCTCCAGACCCACCAGAAGAGCTTACGCCCACAGGCTAGTCGTGCCCACATCCAAGCGTGCTAGAAGTGGTCCCGCCAGCTTCCCTGCCGTAGCTGCTACCCAATGGGATTCTTTCTCACCAGACCTGAGAGGACGACAGTTGTATTGGTCTTTCAGAAAAGCACTCAAAACCTGTTTTTTTCACCTGAAACCAATGACACACAGCCACGGAAAACTCTATATGCGTCCTTCCCTGTTTGCCCCACCGTTTCTCTCCCTTAAGTGAAAGTAACTGGCTGTAACAGCGCCTAGATGCGTTCGGGTTTTGTGCGCTTAACAAATGTATAAATAAATAAATAAATACATTACTGGAGACAAAGAAATAATCCAAGGTAGCACTGGCTTTCTCCTTACACCAGGTCTTTGCCCCCGGAACATCCCCTTCTACATGCCCATTCACCATATGGATATCATTGCTGCCTGTTCCCTGCGACCACTCCTGTGATCTAGTTCTTTTTCACCTTGACCCTACTGTGTGACCCTTAATATCCTTCTGACCCAATATCCAAAAATCAATATTCAAGTCACCACAAATTATCAGCTGGGGTTTAATCAGTAATGAGTAAATTTTGTAAATCCATGAGATTTATTCATGTTGATTAATTATGTCAAAAGGTTTGTCGTGTTTGTATATGTAAAGGATGGATATGCTTTAGCAGTACTAACCCAGGAACATGGTGGGACGAATAGTCCATGGGGATAACACTAGGTCCTGTTGCTTATGCGCTACCTGAATGTCTTAGAGCAGTAGCTACATCAGTTTGTGTATAACACTGAACAAGTGAGCAGAGAAAGAATTGATTTGTTTGACCGAAATGTGTCACTTCCTGATCTAGCACACATTAAGTTGGAATGGCCTGACATCCTATCATTGCCGTCTCTGAAACAGACTAGAACAGGTTTCACATTTTATAAAATTGAATTGTGAAGGGCAGTGTTTATGCAGTATAATGCAGGAACAAATAGCTTTGCCTTGTTTGATGGCATACCTGATACTGCACTTCTTTTTGGTTTCTTGAGATACATCCAATGCGGGAAGATTGGTCTCCTGATACAGACTGGCCTACATCTGAACATCCATGCCCAGTGATGTCTCCAGGCGATCACAGCACTGTGGAATGCTGTGATGCCTCAGAGTGCCCAGCATGATAACAGCTCCTTCTGAGAAGTACACAGTCATGAAGCTGCTGGCTCAAATCTCTGGTTGCAAGGCTGCCTCGTGGAAACTGCCAGATTTTAAGAAATGTATTTCCCTGATGTTTTTCAAAATTGTCATATTTACCACGCTGCACATCTGAAATGAATACCTTTGCCTTTGGCCGATGACAATTGGGTAAAAAGGAGGGAGTAGGAGAGACAGAAATACCTACCCCGGTTCGTTTCAGTGAGAAAGAAAATAAATACTGGCCCTGGTTTTGAGCAACCTGAGGGTCTGTTGCGATGTTAACATAACTGAATTGTTCCATTTCAGAGTGCCATGATACAATCTGTACCAAGGAGAGATAAGGACAAACTTTGGAAGTAGGAAAGTGTTGCAGCAATTTGTGAAGCACCCACAAGAAACCAATGGGCCTCATTACGACCCAGGCGGTAAGTTACCGCCTGGGCCGTGACTTTACCACCATGGCGTAAACTACGTTTACGCCATGGTGGTTGGCGGACTTACCGCCCCATTCGGACCTTGGCGGGGCGGTAAGTCCCCAATCCCCATTTACCCTTCCCCATTCCCATTTTTGCCCCATAGGGCATAATGGGAGGGGGAAGGCGTTAATTACGCCACCGTAAATTACGGTGGCGTAATTAACTCCATGGTCCCTTAGCGCCATGGATTTTAACACCTGCTAAAAGCAGGTGTTAAATTCGCCATGGCGCTAAGGGACCTCGTACTCAGGCGGTAAGGGTCGGCGCTGTTTACGGCGCCGTAAACCCCTTACCGCCTGGGTCGTAATGAGGCCCAATGTGTGTATTCCCTCTATACCAGCGGTATTCAGACTGTGGGGCGTCACCGCCCAGGGGTCCGCGGGTGCATCCCTGGGGGGCCCTGAGAGCTCAGCATGAAATATAACAAAATATATATATATATATAGGCAGGGGTGGCTCACATGGTCAGGCTGAAGCATGAAACTGTCTCAGGCAACAATGAAAAAGTGGCCCGCAGTTTCAAATGGATATTCATTTCTTTAGTCACAGACTGGGCCTCATTACAACTATGGTGGTACGGTAACAACGGTGCTGTTAAGCTACCGGCACCGTTGCTACCGTACAGCCATAGTAATAGTTGTGCTCGCGGGTGCCTGACAGCCCGCCAGGTCTGACCTGGCAGGCCGTGCGGCACCCGCGAGCGCAGCTCGTCGGATGCACTGGCACCGTTATTAACAGTGCCAGTGCATCCAAGCTCCCCATTCCCATTGAGCCCTGTTGGGCTCAATGGGAATGGGGATCTACCGGTACCGGAACCCGCAAAAGGGCAATTATCAGGTCCCCCTAACTCGGAATGCCCCGGTAATTGCCCATTCACGGGTGACAGACCTGGATGCAACTCTGGCAGCATCTGTCCCGGTTTTACCGGCACAGCTACTGCGAGAGTTGTAATGAGGCCCACTGTTTCAATAGTACCTAAGGGGGTGCTTTGTGTTAAAATGTAAGTAAATTGTGATATATTCAGCAACAATGGTCAAAATTACTAACTGCATAGTTAAGTAACTCATCAAACTGGTCCACATTGGCCATAATGGTGGCCCATTTTGACTGGCCCACACTAGCATTTTATATTTTTGGTACAGGAATGCGAGGGGGCGCCCACCCAGTGGCCCCTCAGCCATTATGGAGGATCTATGGAGCCAGCCCAGTGAAACATTGATCACTCCCTCAGCTGCTTTTTCCAGCTGATGGAGTGTTCCTGGGCTGGCTGAACTGTCAAAGGGAAACACTGTTTCCCTTGGACAGTTCAGTTTAGTTCCCCAGCCACACGTGCTCACTGAGCCATGCAAGTGCTGGGGCATTTTGCTTCGTCAGCATTGCATAGCTCATTGGAAATGCTGGCTGGGGCACCTCATCTCTGTATGTCCAATGGCGAGCTCCTGCGCCTCCTCGCACATACGGACAGAGCAGCCTGGAGCAGGGCGTTTCAGCACCCACACGCAGGCCAATGCAGAAGGTACATTTATGTTCATTGTTTTTATTTAGAAATGTGTATGGATGCGTGTATGCTTATGTTATGAGTGAGTGTATGGTGATGGATGCTCGTGTGAATGATAGAGTGATTGCTGTATGAATGTGCAGCGCCTTGCATACACACATAATCATGTTGATTGTGTTAGACCCAGTGGGGCCCAGGGGCCAGGGATGGTATCTTTTTACTGGACATCTATCATAGATGTCCAGTAAAAAATGTCATGCCTGCCCCCTGGGCCCCCCAGCACCAATTGCAAACTGTTTGGCTATTTACCCATTTTTTGTTAAAAGTATGCTCTACAATGCAACATTTTAGGCCATTATTTAACAAATAATTCACAGGGGGAAACCCCCCCAAACCCCCTTTATTGGTTCGGGCTCCCTCACTATGCTTGGTTGCTATGGCATTTTTGGGGCAAATAGTTATGCCCCTCCACTTAAAAAAATCACCAGCCGCCACTGGCTCTCAGACTGTGTTGGGAACGGGATGGGGGGAACCCAGGGACTATGGGGGGAGCACAATGGGCAGGAACCATGGGATGGTAGTGGGAGCAGCGTGGGGAGAGCCCAGGGTGTGTGATGGGGTGGGGAGAGACCAGGGACTGGGTAGAAGTGGGATGTGGGAGCCCAGCGACTGTCATGGGAGCAGGTGACGGCGCGCAATATATACTGTCCATTTGGCATTTCTGGGGAGTCCCGACCTGCCCAAATTTTGCTCAGAGTGGACCCGGCAAAAAAAGTTTGAAGACCACTGCTCTATACCCACCCAAAAATCCCTGAAAGATGCCTGAAGGTAGATGGGACAGGGAACAGAAAACTTGGATTGAGGAAGGACCTGTGGCCAAGTGCCACCCACGGATGAACTTCTAGAGCCTTTATCAGTGAGGTCCCTAAAGGACACTGATAAACTATGCCCATGTTTGGGTTGCGTAGTATTCAGGATATGCACAATTTTTCTACATAAATGATCAGGTCCAGGAGACCATGGTCAGCCAAAAGAAATATGTAATACTTGGTCTGCTAATGACTGTGGAAAAAGTGATGACAATAACTGTCTTTTGGGTACTAGAGAATACAGCTTAAAGCTTGATAGTTTCGATTTTGAGCACCAGGATGATATATATATATATATATATATATATATATATATATATATATATATATATATATATATATATCCTGCTTGGGTACACAGATTGCTGTTCTGGTTAATTGCAGGCATCATCTTAGGATGCTGTCTATGTATACAATGTGTCCTTGCTTAGTTTACATGCTATGTACATGTTTCCAGAGATCTGACATGCTTACAGGTCATCATGGTAAATTGCCAAAGATTTGCCTTCTTGCACTAAGAGAATATTGCACTGTCCATGTTACTGCCTTAGTATGACTTAGTATGCCTTGGTATCTAGCTACACTTCCTGCTTCTTTATAACCATGTTTTGACTAACCTTTCTGTCATGCCACTTGCCTGATGTCAATGTACCATGTACCGTCTACTTGCCTAGCTTTACTGTCCTAGAATAGCTTAGCACATGATAAAAGGACTGTTTGTCAATCTGCATATTTTAATAGTTAGCATGAGCTAAACCATTCATGTATTAATGTAAAATCTGTTTAGCACAATAGTTTCTTCTGAGCTATCATGGATCAACATTTGCTGAGAGCCATGCAGAAATATATCATTTAGATATACTTGTTATTTTGTAAAGCACACATTCTAGTTTTCTAAGTGCTAATTGTGGTCTGTTTTTGTCCATTATGAATCAGGCTTTGATCAGTATGAGGGGAAATATGTTCACGTAGCTGGACACAGTGTAGAGATGTTATAACAACTTGTCTCTTGGTAGACTGGTAGCTATCCTTTAGCACAGAGAAAATAGCCTTGACTGCGGCGATAACATGACTGATGTTTTTGTTTCAGCAGAGTTAGGGTGTCTTGTACGAAAGACGGGAATGCTTGCAATATGCCTTGCTTTCTTAGAATATGTCCAGCACAGTACATGCTATGATGCTATGTTGAAATGTATGCATGTAGGTAGAGGCATGCTATGATGGAATGCTTCTGCGCATGCAATGTACCTCAATGCCACTATGTATAACAGTGGATTTCTGATCAGTAGAAGAGCAAGTGAGTTCTCAGTGGAAGGAATGGGGTAGTGTGTGCTGGTGAACTCTCATTGTTAGGGAGAGCTCTCATTGCTAGAGGGTGCTGATTGCTCATTTGCTAGAGAGGGCTCTCATTACTATTGCTAGTGTGATAGCTGAGTGCTGGGAACTTGGCTATTGTTAGTGAGTAGTTGAATATCCCCTGCCATGCATAATAACCTGTGTCTGTTTAAATATCTATCTTTGTGTCTGTTGTGATCTTATTTTGTTTCCATAGTTGTATATATTTAGGAACTTACAAAGTGGCATTGTTCCAATATAAGCTGAAGGGCAGCAAGCAGTCCTGACTACTGCTTGTATGTTCCGTACATGTTATTATTAAGATCTAGGCATAGGGGTAACAGTAAATGGCTTGGATAACCTGATGATTTAAACTATTTCTTATAATTGTCAGAAGACCAGAGGTTGAGGGGCCGAGGTTGCCTTTTATAGCCTTGTTAAGATACGAAGAGAAGCCATCCGGGAATGGAGTCTCAGAGAGCCAGGTTTCTTGCAGGCCTATGAGTCTGGCAACAACAGTGCCAATGCCCTGAAACAAATGGCCGAACCCCATTGTTTTCCAGGTCCCTATATCCATTGCACTCTGCCCTTCATCCCCCTGGCGCTATTGTTTGATACCGGCTGCTAGGGCTCTGGACAGCCAATCCCAAGATTTTGCATTGTCAGCAGAACAGAGCTCGTTAGTTTCCATGTAAACCTATATTTTCCCTTCTGTCTGGGTAGTTGCCTCTTTTATGGTTATCTTTGTTGAGTTTGGGCCAAGCAAGGCAACAGCATTTTCACTAGTCGGTTGAATTGGCAAGTCCACCCAGCGCCCATCTTTCATTTTCAATTAGGACCACTCTCAAATTATTCGGCCACCCCTCCTCTCCTTGATCTAAAGTTGACTCCTCCTGCTGAGATATTTTTCCTGAAGGGTTCACAAAATGTGGATTTTGTTGTTGTTGTTGTTTCCTCTCAGAGGTTATCAGTTGTTGTTTGGGGTATGCCGCTGTGACACAGCACCTCCTGCGCTCCCGTCGAGAGCAAACACTGAGTCCTGCTGTGCCCTTGGGACCGGCGCCTGGTAACTTGGACTGCACGTGCACCAGGCGTGAGGGAGAGCTGCCGACTCCTTGGTCCGCAGCTCGTACACAAATAACGAGTTACTCAGCTTTGGAACAGCCATTTTAAACCAGGTCCAAAAGTGAGTCCCTTCACTGTGATGAGTGTGTCCTGAAACATAAACGAAAGGCAAAGGTCAAGATTCGTACTAAAGAAAAAGTGAGGAGGCGAGAAGGAAAATAATTTGAGACTGAAAAATCGGCAACAAATAAGTTTATATTGTGCGCGCATTGGAGGAAGTGCTTTGGGGCAAGTGCTGTTCACTGTCTGCGCTGTGGACCCTGCCAGACCTCTGCGACTGGTTTAAAACCTGCAAAGGTGCTTCATTGCCTCTATTGGACATATTGGACCTTACACTCTTTATGAGTGCTAAGTGATCTTCTTGTTTCTATTTTTTACTTACACAGTGTCCTCTTTCCCTTTATTGGTAGAAATACACAGCTCTATCCTATAGCTCCACCCCCTGTGGCCCGGAACCTCCATAAAAAGGGGCACGCATGTGCATTGGCGCGTGCACATTGGAGGAAGTGCTTTGGGGCAAGTGCTGTTCGCGGGCTCGTGGTAGTCTCCTGTGGCTCCCTTGCACTATATAACCGTGATAAATACTGTAGTCTCTTTTTGAGCCTACTGACCACGTATCCAGTTTCTGCTTAGTATGTGTGGTTTATCTGTGCACTTGTGTTTCATTTGTTGTTTCATCTGCTGCACCTTTCGTTTTGTCCATGTACTTTCTCTTGCATAATTACTGCTAGTGTTACTAGTGTTACTAGTGTTTATGGTAGTTGATGGCAGTTTGTCAGATGCATGGTGGCGCTCCATTACAGTTATCTGGCTAAGATAGTTGTCGAGTGTGCTATATGGCTCCATCAACATCTTTAATCTGTAGCACGCTCCTTGACTTGCTGTGTAATTGCTGACCAGGTCCAATGGCTCTTTGAGTGTTTTAAAAGTGCTACGCATCATTTTATATTGACAGCATAGTTTATCATGTGCACTACGATTTTCATACAATTTGTATAGGCATGTCTAAGTTCTGCAGGGACGTATCTAAGAATTGCCTTTGAAGTATGGCTGCAGCTTTGGTCACACCAAGGAATACAGAAAAGGTGCTGGCGCACGGTTGTGCAACAACGGATTTCGCCACTTGTGACACAGCCGTTGTGATAAGCCTGCAGAAATCCATGCAGCGCTGCCGCCGGATCTGCCCGCCCAAAACCATTACCAAACCAGCAATTAGAGTAAAGTAAAATAAAAAAAAATGACTACTTATTATCCCAAAGTTCTTCCATTAAGCCGTATTGAAGAGGAAACTGCGCAAAAGAAACGTGTAGTGGAACTAAGTGCTTTGTTGGGCTGCTTGGGGTCAACATCTTTGGAAACAGTCATTTTACTGCCAGATGTGGTTGTGAAGGTCGATGAGCATGTTGACTCCTCTCATGTGCCTGTGAATGGTTCAGTTTATGTGCCTGTTAGTGGCGCAGTTCAAGTATGTCCTCATTTAGGTTTGTCGAAACCAGAACATGAATATTCGCCTTTAGAACTGTACACTGAAACAACCAATACCCTACTCCCTGACAAGGCACTTGTTACAGAGATGATACATGGGTTTGCAAATGACGATCTTGATAACTCCCTTAAATCCACTAACAATTTGGACCTGTCCATTGATGCTCCCGAGGTTCAATGTATGGGAGATATCATGGATCTTTCATCTACTCCCTGTCTTGTAGATATTGACCAGCATATCTTCTCTGAGTCACATATGAATGAACCCCAGGGTTATTTTGACAATCTTGATGGCAGCGGGGCTTTGCAAGAGTGTTCGAAGACTGATTTGATTGTGTCGAGAAGAATACTGTGTTAGTCTGCTCGCCTGACACTGTCAATAAAAGTATGAATGGCATTAGAACTAATAGTATGACCTCAAACAACATGTTTTGGGCCTTTGAAAATCTTCTGGCTACTCTAGTTACTAAATGTGAGCATTTAGAGAATACATTGGATGTCCAATCTCATAAGAGTATAAACTGTAGCCATAAAACAGTTAGAGATCAAGGCACAAATACGGAGCCTATTGAAAATGTGATGCCTAGGACAATAGAACAGAAAGAGCCTCCTAGTTTAAATGTATCAGCGGTAGATAGTGGTGAAAGTGGTAGAAATGTTAAAAAGTAGTACTGGTGAAGCGTAAGCCAAAATCTACATCCCAAGCTTTTTTGTATGCGAATCGTTCTAATCTGCGTAAGAACGTTTGTGTCATCACAGATAAAACTGTGCCTAGTAATGCAATTGCGCACGATTTGTTGAGTGTTCCTGTATCCATGCCGAGTTCTGTGCGATTGGCTGGCCCTTTAACCATGGGGCTAGATGTTGTAATCCCTCTAGGCGAGTCGAGACCTGACGATTGTGCTTTACTTATTGGGAGGCCTCCTGAACCATGTGTGACTTTGGCC
Source organism: Ambystoma mexicanum (assembly GCF_040938575.1). Lineage (NCBI taxonomy): Eukaryota > Metazoa > Chordata > Amphibia > Caudata > Ambystomatidae > Ambystoma > Ambystoma mexicanum. Next base: position 1,028,156,707 of record NC_090936.1, read on the forward strand.
TGTGTAGCGGGTTGCCCTGTTTTGGGATGTAAATGTATAATTTATTCTAGACCGCAGACACAAGCTAAGCTCACTGATATATGGACAGCCAATATAGTCAATCCAATAATACCTGTACCAGTAATATTTTCCCCAGTAAACAGTGAACTCTTCAAGGCATTACAACTACAGCCTGTGTCTTCTACTGTTAATCTCCCACCTCTTAACAGAGCAGCAGTATGCTGTATTCTCCACACTGTTGTCTCATTGAGAGTGATAACATCTGATGACAAATAGTCGACTAGGTTGAACAACACATCCGTATACATATCTAATGTATGGTTCAAATCTGAGGCCACACTAGATTATATGCACAAATATGAGGATGAACTGCATAGGCTTGGCTACTCCTGCAAAATTGTTTTAATCTCCACTGTCAAGCATCGAAATACAACACCTGTTCATAACCATGACAACTACTTGCCTCATGCCTCCACATTGGCTACTGGCACTACCAAAGATCTGAGTAGTGGTAATGCAGTTCCCAATCGGGAAGGTGGTAACATCAAGGTCTGTAATGGTTATGGACCATTGAGTACTCGTGCTTCTATGGGACCTGTTGACAGGGATAGGATGATGGAGTTGATAACCAAAAAACAGTGGGGTGAGGAAAGTGAAAATACGCCTGAGAATTCTTAGATAGAAGAAGCAAGATTCCGATATGGTAGTGGTGTGTTGGGTGAGGGATAAGTCTGAATCCAATGTGCATCCAAGGTTTATTTTACCATGTTAGTGATTGCCGGTGCTTGTCCTAGTGGTTTGGGCCATGGGATCGGTTGGGGGAGGAGGGCTGTTTTCCCGCAAACTAGGATTTCAGTTTTCCATGGGTTGAGGATGAGGTGGTTGGTAGTCATCCAGTGGTCAATATCAGAGACGCATGACAGGTCTGGACTGCCAGAGCCTTTCAATCTGGGGATTTTGAGGATGATCTGGGTGTCATCTCTGTAGTTGTAGCAGGTGCGATTGTATGAGAGGATGATCGCGAGCAGGCGTTTTAAGTAGAAGTGGAAGATTAGGGGTGATAGTGTAAAGTAGAGTGAGAATAGTGGTAGGAGAGGGGTGTCTGGAGTGGATGATGTACTCTTAGGAGCCCATTGTTCCAGGATTACTTTCTGGATCTGGATGAGCTGGCAGTGGTCGTCATAGTCATGTTTTGCTCAGTCAGAGGTTCATTCATAGCCTCAGCACTGTGTCTTAGAAGCCCATTTTCAGGGACTCTGGTTGTGGTTTATGGTGTTTTGCAGAGTAGGTCTAGGAAGGATGCTTGGATATAGGACAGGAGATACCTCGAACCGACATGGTCACACTGAGGCAGTGATGTTGAAGGATAGGCTGGACATTGTCAGCCGGCTGTAACATTTGTCAGCTGGCTGTAATTACTTTCCAGAGTAATGCCGTTGAAGTCATGAATCCATAATGTTGGTGGGTTTCATCAGCCCTAGATGCTCCTATTCATGGTTTACAGAGAGACCGTTTTTTAGGTCTTTGCAGAAGCCATTGTTGTCTTTGGTGTGTCGAATGTGCGGAGGGAGTGCAATCCTCAGAGTTGCAGCCAAGGCTGAGAAGGCGGACCCTCCAATCCTGGAAGAATTGGAGGCTGGAATTACTAGTAAGAGGGCAGTGCTTGATCTCAGGTTGCGTGATGGGTGGTATAGTGTAATCTTCTCTTCTAGGTATGCTGGGCCGGTCATGTGCACTGCTCGGTGGGTAATGCATAGGATTTTGAAAGTGGCCGTTTGTGCGGAGATCAGAGGAGATGTGATCCCTGTGACCCAGATCAGGGAGGAGTCTGATGGCAGTGTTTTGGGCCCTTTGGAGTTTAGGTTGGCATTGCGGTAGTCGGAGCAATGGAATCGGGAGAGACAGGGGTGAGGGTAGAAAGTTTGGTATTAAGGGTCGGCACCCTGTATAGTGATATGTTGTAGAAATGCAGCAAAGGGGAGTTGCAGAGCATTTGTGTGGGTGCAGTCTTGGCAATGGTGCAGGTGGGTTTCACAAATTCGTAGATGATGCTGTGGAGCTCATTGCTGCTGCTGTGACAGTTCAGGATTATTTTATTGTAATAGCCCTTTTAGGCCTTACTGCTCTCTAATTTGGAATTATGGTGGTGGCGTGTGAACATGGATCTGCTAAGAGTGGTTTTAGATGTTCACCATTTGCATCAGGGTTTTTTTTGGCTTTTGAATGTCTTCAGGTGTGGTGTACCATTTAGGGGACGGTGTAAGAGGATTCAATTCAACCCTACAGCTAAGTCAATGCCTAGTCTGGGATACTGAATGCAAACCCTTATTGATATATCTTTATGTCCAGTTCATGCGTTCTGGATGACTACCCCTATATAACACCCCTCTCTTAGAATCCCCCTGACCCCACTGAGCCAAGAAGTAGGTTTGTTTTGCAAATTTAAAAGATTTATTTGAAAAAAAATTAAACAATGTATAGATATATCACACTTTGATAATAAATTAATAATTGGATATCACACTGAATCTGAGCAGTAATCAATAATGGATAGTCTGGCAATGCAATGCAAGGAAATGGAAGGAAAGCACACAGTTCTCAGAAATGCAATCAAATGTAATTCAGTTCACCCCAGCAAGTTTACACTACAGAAGTTGGAAACACAGGCCCAAAATGCTTTTATATGTGCTGGCAATGAAGTGAAAAATATGCTAAAATGCTTTTAATTCCCTCTAGAGGTTCAGGGTGAGTGGTATCAAGTTAATATGAGTCCAGGCTCACTTTAGCAATGCTCTATAATGGTTGTCAGGTTGCAAACAAATTTTTGCAACGGAAGGCAAGCAGCAGCAGATTTTTACACATGGAGAAATTGGCAAATCGCGGTAAAATTCGCGAGTGCGTTTTTCGCGATTACAGCAAAAGTATCGGGGGTAGACATTCTAGGTTCGTAGGAAAGCCACGATTCTCAGCTTAGTTACTGCAAGTCTCTAGCACAAACGGTCACGGAGATATGAGCAATTAAATAAAGGTCGTTTTTCAGATTTGAAATTTTAAAGTTCAAAAAGACAAGTGCAGCTTGCAACTAGAAAATGACAGGTGACAGCTTTGCAAATGACAGGTGACAGTTAGGAGGCAGTTCTACTTAGATTAAAATAGATTGAATTATATTATTTTAACTAAGAGATTGGTTCTGCACAGTTTGCTAGGTACTCACACTATATTCTTGAATTAAATGGGCCTCGCCACGGATCTGGTCAGGTTTTAGACTGGACTCTGGTCTGTGCACTTCACAGTGATCTGGGTCAGCTCTCTCTGGTTCTGCTAACAGCGGTCTGGTCTGGGTCTGCTCTCTCTGGATTCTGGAGATTGATGGATTTGAAGTCTGGATCTTTCTGCACAGCTTTCTCTAGAGATTGATGGAGGTAAAGTATGGATTTTCCCGGCAGAGCTTCCAGCTGCAAATGGATTTGAAGGTTCCTATCTGTCCTGTCTGTCTGCTTTTATCTGTTTTTAAAATGGGTGTGTGTGCAGCATCACTAGACCCTACCCCTCTCCACTTATCATTGGCCAAGCTTTCATTTCTCCCCTGATTGGGGGAGCTAAGTTGTGTCAGAGTGATGTCATTTTACAGCCTGCAGAGAGGACACTCCCCTGTCAAATTGCACATAATCTATATTTGATAAAAAAAAGACATATTTGCACAGGTACACATTTGTTTAAAATTACATGCACCCTTCACATATCACAGGAGGTATACCCTTGTCCAAATCTGCTCTTCCTGGGAGCTTGCATTCAGAAATGGCAATATTTGCACTTTTTAACTGATTTTGCAATTTCGGACATTAACCCAAATTTACACACATGTGCGCAAGGAGTATGGACATTAGTTGATGAAGTGTCAGATTTTTCACATGCACACATTTTGAGTAATATCCTCTTTTCCGCTAAAACCCCCCTGAACATACCACCGGGTCCTAACACGTCTTAAAATGTGGGCAGAAAAATCACAAGAATTATGGTATCATTTAAATAATTTTCACAAGTCCGCTCTATGAATGATCCATCTTTTTAGAGTTAGGTTCTGGCCCCAAAGGGGTGTGGTTTCCCCCCAGCACAAGGTTGAATTTCTGGTTTTTCCAGTTCTGCCAAGCCAGCTTGCTCTCACAGGCAGTGCCCCTCCCCTGTCCTTCCAGGAGGAAGCTCCATTTACGACTCCCGCCAATAAAACATTTGCCTGAGTCGGGACAGGGCTTTGTTCAGAGCTCCTGTATTCTGTGGGGGCTCCCCTTAATTGAATTATCAGAGAGATGGCATATCCTTAGTGTGGCCAGCAAAAGGCAGATAGGCCTGGGAACACAGCTGTGACTCAAGTTTCACTCCTGATGGGGGGTAGTTGCCAGGCAAAATTGGAATCTCTTTAAGCCAGTTTTTAGCTACATGTCATTTCTGTTCCCCAGTTTTCTGCATTCAAATAAAACTAAACATTTTTACATATGCAGCTAGAATGCTGATTCTAAGTTTAAAACTATGCCATTTAAACAATTGCAGCCTATGTGACATTCAAAAGTAGGTCACTCATTTCTTTTAAACATTTAGATTTTTAGTGTCTTTCAGTCCAAATTTACTTAAACTGCTGAAATCCACAGCTCAGCCAGTCTTGTTATAAACCTTCAAGTCACTTCAGAATATAACTTTACATTGGATCCACCTCTCAGTAAGTCTCTCTTTGGCTTGCTTCGGGTTCATTTATTCAGTTTTCTACAAAAAAGTAAAATCTGGTGTTGTTTTAAAATGCCGGCTTTTTGATAGTGGTGAGTACTGGTACTGCACCCCTTTTTGGGATTTAAGAAAATGAATTCCCAACAGTTATGGGTTTGCTTTTGGCAATCAGCATTGCCATTCCCAATGGTTTCAGACTACTGTGTGGGTAGTCCAATGGTGGTTTTAGGCAGTGTCCTTCTGTGCCCATAACATCGGCAAAAATGAGTGGCAGCCTATTCTTCATGCATTTCCCTGTGCATTTTCTGGGAAGCTCTGGCCATCATGATGTTTTCCATGTCAGTACTGCACAGTTTTGAGGTAGGGCTTGGATGCGTGGATAAAAACATCCCACAACGGTCCTTTGCAGGGCATGATGGGGTGAGAGGAATTAGTGGTTTTCTAAGCCAGGAGTCAAATGATTCTATGGTTAAGGGTCAATCCAAAGTTGGCGGTGCTGGGAGACTGTAGCAGGGCTTCAGCGAGGTCAGGGAGTACCTTGACTTTGGTCCAGCATTTGTGATCATGAGTGAGGGTAAGGAGAGTCATGGGTGGCGGGTGGTGTGTGGACAGAGAAAGGGATGGCGGAGTGGTGTGTCCAGATGAGCGGTTTGGAAGTAGATACAGAGACAAGGGACATAGGAGCTGAAGTTTGCATCAAGGGTTTGACCACCGGAATGAGTTGGACCAGTGGTATGTCAGGAGAGGTTGAGTGCCTCTAGAATGTCGACCAGGGGTTGGGTCATCGGGTTGTTGGGCACATCGAGTCAGATATTGAAGTCACCCTGTAATGAGTGTTGGGTGGTTTACCTGAATGGTAGCTAGTGAGTGACAGAGATTGATGGCAAAATGTCTGGACTGTATAGAAGTAGGAAGCTGTGAGTGAGTGTTGATGGTAGAAAGAGTTTGGTCGATGGGGAGCAGGAAGAGTGGGCGGGCGGTGGTAGGTATGCAGGAGATGTGGTGGGGAGGATCAGGGGAGGAAGGGAGCTGGGTGGTGCACCTGTGGTGTGTGGGGTCAGGCAAGTTGTTGATTGTGGTTCGAGTCTGGAGGGCGCTAGGGGTTTAGGTGTACCTGGGTGAGAGGTCGAGTTCAAGGAGGTGGAGACGGGGAGAGACAAGTTGGAGAGCCTGATGGCAGGGCTGGAAAAGGATGAGAGGTTGGACCGATGAGACTGAAATGTTTAGGGGAGAGAAAATTGAGTTATTTTCTGTAAATCAACGTTCAGTCTTTTCTCCTTCGAAAAGTACCACCTTCCGTTTAATTTCAGTAAATCGGCTGTCGTTACTCTGCTGTCAGTACTGGGAAACATTGTTTCCCTTAGTCTTGATACTACTTTTGGTAACATTTAGCATTGCACAATGCAGTACAATGGGGTACACTTTTTGTTTTGCCCTAGACTAACACTTAGAGGATTTTTGGTTACTTTAGGTATGATAAAGGGACAAGCTAGTGGCAGCAGTTACTTTTTGCTATTTTATTTTGGCGTATTCAGTTTTGGCCTTACCCTGTTTGGTGATCAACTGTGGCTAGTGTCCAAACAGGGCCATGCCGCATGTTTTTTTTGTTTTTCCCTTTGGCCATCTTGTCTTTAACCATTCCCACTGGCCTGTGAGGCCAAGAAAATCCTTATGTGGCTTCCAGTGAGGAAACCATTGACTTTTGGCGGGCTACTGGAGGCCCATGGATGTTTGCTGCCAGGAAGTGGGTTGGGACGGTCTTGTCCCAATCCACAAATTGGTTAGTGTGTCCGAGTGGTACGTGTGAGTTTTGCCACCAGGGGTGTGTGTGTGGGCTAGATCTGTCATTGGCTAGTGAGAGATTCAGCTGTTACCTGGTTTTTAGGATAAGGGAACCCCTGCACCCACTCTAGAGATTCTGGAAGAAGCCATGAATCCTGTCCCGCTGCAAGACCTGCGAGGAGACCCATTGGAAGAAGGCCTGGGGACCTGCTGCTGTCTTGGTAGAGCCCTGGCCTGAGTAAGATCTCCAGTAGTCCTGCAAAGGAGCTGCGACCCTTGGAATGGATGGAACACCAATTCTCAAGTCTGCTTGGAATCCTATGAAGCGCCACCTTTAGAAGTACCCCTGGACCATGCAGTGGCTGACCAGCTCGGAGTTTGGGCTATCGTGCTGCAGACGTTGCCGTCCTGAGTTGAGGCCTGGAATTTGCGGGATCCCAGGCTTGTGCTACAAGACTCACCTCTATAAAATGGTGTGGTCCTAGCATCTAGGGGACCTGAGACAGAAGGCAAAGTCTGTTCCTGGCAAGTGAGTCCCTTTGCGATGATGTGCATCTGTGGCTGTCTTCCACACTGCTTACCTGCGCCCAGTCCTGTCATGAGAGGGTCCCTGCATAGAGTTCTTCTGCATTTTTCAACCGAAAGACATTGCACCAGCATTAGTCACTGACTGGAGAAGTGCTCGAACCTGCAACCCCTGGGAGTCAGGGGCTAAGGCTGATGGTGGGAAAATTGACCTTGGACCCTGTTAAGCAGGCCTGCCAAGTCCTACGAAGAATTGAGTTTGGTGAGGGTGAGTTGTAGCAGTACTTATATCTCCTGCTTAACCGTTATTTACTTTATAAACTTTTGCAATAGTTCGGCTTTGCTATTGCTTGTTCACACAAGCACTCCGCAAGTTGGGGACATGTTTGTTAGTTAGAATAACTTGTCCCCCAACACTTAAATTGTTCATTCAACCCTAGAGACCCTACTTTCAGATTTTTCCAGCTTCACAAAAAACTGTCTGGAACTTGGAACTTTTGGGCACAGGCCCCAAACATCTTAAGGATGGACCTCTGAAGTTAGGATGTAATCTCTGTGGACCTTTAGTACTTATACTAATCAGTATCTTCATTTTCAGGGGTTTGACATGTATTTTGCCCTACACACGCGATTCTACATATGTATCTATTATTAGTAGTGTAATAGTATTACCTGTTAGTCATTTTTCACTGTTACATGTCCACAAGTGTTTTTTTATACCAGATTGTCTAAGTGTATTCCTTCACCGTTTCACGGTGTGGTCATTGAAAATCACCTCTTGAGATCGAGCCTAGACCACTCGTCTACCTACCTTTAACTGGTATTAGTGGAAGGCACCCTATTGAAGAACCATGCATTAGTCACAAACTCTGGCTTTAAGCCAGAGACGTAGGCTCTTTGGCAAAGCGGTAAATGAGGCCCTCAAACGCAAAGGAAGAACATGAAACGCTGAAGCCATTGAACCAAATCCCGGTAAAACCATTTGTTCAATGGGGAGTTCACACCCACAGATCTTTCGTGGCTAATCCTTTTCCCACTCTTCTCAATGTGCCTACGGGTGGATCTCCTTGGTATTCAGGGCACGAAACTTCCAGCAGTTTTCAAACCCCACAACAGCAAGGATTTCGATGTGGTAAGGGAAGGGGAAGAAACTGCAGCTAGAGGCTCCCCTGCCTCAGCAAATAAATGACTTAGTGGTGCAGGTCCCCTCCTATGTTTCCTTGGTAGGGAGACAATGAACATCTTTCACCCACGCATGGGAGGGCATCACCTCGGATCAATGGGTCTTCAAAACAGTCAGCCGTGGTTATTGCATAGAATGCCTGCAGACACCCTGATGCCACCCATCGAAAAGCAGATGGCTCTCGCCAAACCATCTACACATCCTGCTATAAAAAGTCCTCATCCTGCTGCAGAAGGGAGTGATTGAGTTAATCCCAGATCATGTAAACAAGGATATTTATTCAATATACTCCCTCGTACCCAGAAACGATCTAACCATGTGCCCTGTTTTGGATCTGTGCCTTGCAAACAAGTGTCAAACCTCAAAAGTTCAGGATGATAACTCTACAGGAGGTAATCCTTTGCAACACACTGATTACATGACCACCTTGAAATATGAAAGTATGAATCTTTCATATCCAATTTTGCCAGCACACAAAGTACCTCAGCTTCAAGGTAGAGAACACTCTATCAGTTCAGGGTACTCCCTTCGGCAGTGGCAGCAGTTCACCTGTGCAGACAATCCATCCCAGTGTAACCTTATCTTGATGACTGGCTCAGAACTGGAGACTCACACCAGGCTTGCCTGGAGAACGCTGTAGATCTTCTTTTGAACCTGGGATTCTCAACGAGAAAGTAAAGTATGGTCCTCAGTCAGTTCAAACAGTTCAAAAGAGTACCAATTCAGCCAGAAGATGGACTTGTCTGCCCCTCAGACAAGAGGGTTAAAACATTTTTACAAATCCCTCTGTATGTGGCCAGTCAAGTAACCATACGGAAAGTCATGCGGCTGCTGGGGATGATGGCATCCTTCATTTTCCTAGTTCCAATGCCTGTCTACGCCTGTGTCCTATGCAGGAGTCACTCCCAAGTAAATATTTTTGGCAATCGGTCAATGGGATGCTCTAGTGGTTGTCGCGACAGCCCTCGTTCAGTCCCTGCAGTGGTGGTCTAAGGAGAACCTTCTGATAAGGAAACCCTTCACCATCTGTGCAGTAGAAACCACACCATTCCTGCAGTAGAAGCCAAATACATATCCCTGTCAGGATGGAGAACACACTTCCTATAACAGACAGCAAACAGCATGTGGTGTTCATCAGTAGCAACCAAAGATATCAATCTGTTGGAACTACTTGCTGTGTTCGAATCCCTACAAGCATTTCAAACACACCTACAGTGAGAAGTTTGTTCCGGTCCTTACAGACACCATCATGGCCATGTATTACTTTAACAAAAAAGGGGGCACTCTCTCTCTCCAGGGCTGTCCAAACGGGCACCGGAAATACCATTACAGAGTCATTTATGTGTTACATCATGTAAGGTAAAGAACAGTCTCAGGAGTCTTAGAATTTTTTTTGCAAACACTGATTTTACAAAAAACAATGTAGGTTCAATTCTTTATTTAATCCACTGGTGAAAAATGTGTCTAATCCATCAACCCAATAGGATTCTCTCTGTTCTAGTTTCTTGTTGATGCTTAGTCATAAGCCTGTGGTGTCGAAAACTTCCAAGATCTGAAATTTTATTTGAGACAGTTTTATTATATTTGTCACCTGGAACCGACTAAGGGAAACTCCAACAAGAACCAAAGAGACAATGCTAGGTGGAACCGGCCACGAGCGACAACCCTATCAGGATGGAACAATAACAAACAAGCCTAACACAAAAGGCACAACTACCAACCTTACCCACTCAGGGTGTTGGGTACGGGCGTAAGTCGCAAGTAGATTGATCCGAGAGGACCAGTCTGCACCAACCACAAACTGGAATGTAAGGGGTGCCCAAAAAATGAAGATAGCAATACAAAGACTAGCTAACTTAACATAATGACAGAGAGATGAGACAGCCTTATCATGCTGAAACTAGGTCACGTTAGGAGTTAGGTGGGCACGCTAGGCTCCAGTAAACATCCTGGAGGTCAGGCAGGAGGGCGGGCGCTGTTGGTGGTTTGAGGATAGCGCTAGGGCCGGCGTTTCGATATGTGTGCCCAGCTATAACAACATTTTTTGTAGGTTGTTGCTGTATCTAATGGCATATGTGTTGAGGTAGGTCAGGGGTTTCAGAGTTGACGGCTATGCGTGCTGCTAGACTGCAATAGCCATAGCTGCATTCTAGAGTGCATTGATGGGAGGCCATGCCTGATGTCTGTGTCCACAAACGTGGTGAAAGGTATACATACTGTAAACTTTGGATGGAGTTCATCTTCAATGTCGTTTTTCTGGTATACACCAAATTGTTTGTTTACAATTGTAATATATATCCCTTTGGTTATATATATATATATATATATATATATATATATATATATATATATATATATATATATATATATATATATATATATATATATATGGGTTTTTGGGGGGTTTTGGGTTGGGTGGGGGATTGCAGGGGGTTTCCCCCCGCATATACGTTAAAATTGACCTTCACAATTCGGTCAATTGTGAAAAGGTCAATTGTAATTCGAACAGTTGTAAAACGAACAATTCGTATACAACTGTTTTTCTAGGTCCAATGTGATTAGCTGGTTTTGCAAGTTGTGGTCTCCCAAGATTGAAAATCTGAGCAGTGGATGAAGGGGTGTTGTACGATCATCTGTCAGTGAGGTGGTTGAAGGGAGGGCATAAATGTTTCATGGTGTGTCGCTGCAATCGCTGCTGTCATCCATGGGGGGTATGGGTGGATAGGTTTGCTGGGGGTTTAGGCCAGTGTTTCTGTGAGCAGATATACAGTATAGAGTGCAAGAAGTTTTCAAGATGGGGAAGGGAAGTGCTAGGTTTGGTGGTCCTTTCTGAATTCCAGGTGATTGTCAAAGTTGCAGATTTGTAGGGGCCGATTGGCACTTGAATGGAGAAGGAGCATCCACCCAGTCTGGTGGAGTTGTAATGTGGGACAATTAGGAGAGATGTTGTGCCGGATTTGAGTGTCCTTGAGTGGTGTTAGCAAGTGACTTTGTCTTGGATGCATTCTGGGCCGGAGTTGTGGATGGCCCAGTGAGTGATGCACATGGCTTTAAGGGTAGTGAGTTGACCAATAAGGATCCAATAAAGGACTCCTAGTGTAGGGCGGTGTTCTCTTGGAGGGAGGCTGTTGAAAAGGCGGGCAACCACGTTTTGGATTCTTTTCTGTTTTCCTAGCTGAAACGCTGGTGTGCCTAGGTGAATGCAGTTTGCATAGTAGGTTAAGTGCCACACTTTGATGGAATTGTGAACATTAGCTTGCGTCACATCCAGATTGAATTGTGAATGTTGACATGTGTCACACTTAGATGGAATTGTGAACATTAACCTGTGTTGCATCTAGATAGGATTATGAATTTTAGCAAGTGCCACACTTAGATGGAATTGTGAAGTTAGCATGTGCCACACTTAGATGGAATCATGAACGTTAGCCTGGGTCGCATCTAGATAGGATTGTGAAGATTAGCAAGCGCGACACTTAGATGGAATAGTGAATGTTAGCAAGTGCCACACTTAGATAGCATTGTGAATGATAGCAGCTGCAACATTTAGACAGAATTGTGAAGATTAGCAAGTACCACATGCAGATAGAATTGTGAATGTTAGCATGTGCCTCACTTAGAGAAGATTGTGAACAATAGCCTGCATCACAACTAGATAGGATTGTGAATGTCGGCCAGTGCCACATCTAGATAGAATAGTGATTATTAGCCATTGCCACATCTAGGCTGCATTGGGAATATTACTGATGGGAGATTTATACAGAATCGTGAATGCTAGCCTGCTTCACATATAAACATGATTTTAGAAGGTGGGCCAGTGCAATATTTGGATGTAGTTGTGAATATTGGCATGCGTCATACATAGAAAGGATTGTGAATATTAGCCAGTGCCGGATCTAGATAGAAATGCAGAGATATTCACGCGCCCCATCTAGAAAGAACATAGAAATTTAGTACATCACTTCTAGACAGCGACGCCAATAACCAACCTGCAAACAATTGCAACCCCCTGCACACACATCACACACCTCTCAAACTCTAACCAAACACAACCACAACCCTAAAGCACAACAAACCGCACAAAATTAACTACACCGCAACAACAAAACAAACCACACATAGCCTTGCACAACAGCACATTTCGGCTACCGACCGAAAAGCACCCCAAGCTCAGCGAACAGTGTTAACCGAACTGAAGCTGCCAACAGCCCATCACTGCTCCCTTGTACTTTTCCTGCTCATTCCCACTAACTCACCCCCCCTTCCCTTTTCAGATCCACCAGAGCACCAGATGACTACTCTGGTGGTGATAGTGTGCGGTACAAATATCCTCTAACATTAACATTAACATTAGCATTAACATTAACATTAACCTGTTAAGAGTGGTGCAGTAGATATTACATGAGATGGATATTGGCAATGGCTACCATCTGTATTTAAACAACATTTTGCATTGCATTCTCGATGATGTTGACCTAGTGTGTTCTTGGAACATGCATGGCTTCATTCATCTTTTTGTTGATGATGGATTAGTGTCCCAGATGGACATATTTGCTATTATCGCCTTGCAGGAAACATAGATGGTGGATATTGTACACTTTGATGGCCGCAATACAGTCCATCGTCTTGCGACTAAAGCTCATAGAGGGCGACCCAAAGGAGGACTTCTGATCTCAGTTAGACAGCCCTGGACCATTATAGACCTTAAAGCGTCTACTACTATGGTGCAGGCCTTTAAAATCTCATACATGCAGCTGTGATTTATATTGGTATGTATAATCCACCCACCTATGTGGGCACTATTGCCAATGTTAGGACAGTAATGCATATATTGAAAATTCATTCCCACTGTCTACCGATATGGCTTATGGGTGATTTTAATGCCCAAACAGGGCAACAAAATGTAGATCATTGTACCTATGTGAACTCTGCTCCGGTTATATTCCCCATGACCAACTGACAAGGAAGACCATGATGGATGAATATGTATTTACTCATCTAATTGGCTTTTGTCCTGGTGATGCACATGTGGCATGTACACATGTTGGTGGCGGAAGTGCCTCTGCCATAGACTATGGGGGTCATTATGAGGTTGGAGGTAGCCATGGCGCTATTAGCGCCATGGCTACCCCCTTACTGCATTCCAGGTTCGTGTTCCCGGAATGGGGATTTACCGGGTCATACCGACCTTGGAGGACCCGGTAAGTCCCCATTCCGGGAACCATTCCCCATTCCCATTGAGCCCTATAGGGAATGGGGATGGAGCTAATAACGGCCCGTTAATAGCTCTGAAGTACCTTAACGGGTCCCTTCCCTAACGCCTGGTGTTAGGGAAGGGACCCGCTAAGGGACCTCGGAATAGGGTGGTAAGGGATTACCGGCACCTGTGCCCTTACCGTTGTCGGTAATCGCTTACCACCTACCTCGTAATGACCCCCTACGTGTTTGCTAATCCCCGGGGACTATCTCTGGTCGAAGATATGGCCATTGTTCCACGCGATGAAAGTGACCATCTTCTCATGTGTGTTCTCTTTAAATCCTTAAAAGTCCAAATTGATCCTAATTGTGTTTTTTCGTAATGGCAACATCTATTTAAATGAGGCCCAAAATCGTATTCAATGGAATGGACCGAATGTAGTTAAGGCAAATCAAGTTGTAGTAAGATTGGTGCCCGAATTTATTCAGCAATTTGATGTTTGGAGTGATAACAAGGAGTCTGACATAGTCCCTGCATTCTATTTGTTAATGACTAGATTAAGTGAAATAACTAGGGTGAAAAGATCTTACAAAAGTACATATGAGCGGTGCAATAAAGTGTTTAATAAACACCACCTCTATTATAGAAAGATTACAGAGGCCAAAAAACAGCTGCATAATAAGATCGCAGAAATCATATCCCCCTCCCTAGGAATTAAGCAATGTAGTGAGATTAATTCCTATAATAAATCCACCAAACAGTCATATCGTAAAAAGACCATAACAATAAATGTAAACAAGAGAGTTTGCAGGAGATTGCAAATATCGCAAGTACGAGTAACAATGCAGTGATTTGGAAAGTGATAAGAGGTGCCAATAAAACAAACTTGATGATAAATTGTGCTTCTGAACCCCTATGGGCAAAGCATATTGAAGCAACATTAGGCTGTACAAAACGATGCGGTAGTGAACCTACCATCCAACAACTGCGTATGCAAGACATCTCTATTAGACATCGTTACCATCATTGAGGGATTAAAACATGTGCGTGCAAAATCTTCTCAAACTGTCCTCGGGAGCCTGGGCTCATGCATTACATATTCTGTTTGTACAAATTGAACTTAATGGCAAGCTACCGGATACCTGGCACATGAACCATATTTTACAGGATTATAAGAAGGGTGCTTGAAACACACCGGAAACTTATCGTATGCTAGCAATACCAGATATCCCGGCAAACATTTTTGCTAGGGACTTGCTGACCGAATTAAATACGTGGATCCTTGCGAATAATATTCTTCCTCCTAATCAGACAGGCTTTAGGTCAAAATCCAATACTTCACACAATCTACTAATACTGGTGTCCGCTGTTGAATACGCAAAGAGACGAGAATCCAATGTATATTGTGCCCACATAGATTTTAGCGGGTCCTTTGACTCTGTTATCCGGAATAAATTATGGAAAAAACTGCTCACATGGAATATACCTTTAGGCCTACTAAAAATGTTAATGCTACTCCATTCTGAGACCTCGATACAAGTCCGTTTAGATGGTAGGGTCAAGTTATCGGGGTCAATGCCCATCCATCGTGGGATGAAACAGAGTTGCATAGTGGCGGCAACGCTGTTTAATTTATATTTGGCCAATCTGAGTGGGATTTTTAAGAATTTAAATACTTTTCCGGTAAAAGTGGGGTCTGCAACTGCGAGCTGGCTCACTTACCCCGGCAATCTGCTTTTGCTAGACCACAACCCTAAGGGACTAAAAGTTATGATAGACACATTGGGTGAATATCCTAACAAAATGGTCTGAAAGTGAACATAGAAAAAGTAAGAAAATGGATTTCTCTCGCAAACACAATGTATTGTATTGTATTGTATCGTATTTGGTTAATTATATAGTGCTCTTTCCCTACTTGTGTGGCCTCAATGCGCTTTTAGGTTGGCAACACCCTCGGTGACCGTAGTCAATGTGCTGGAAAATTCTAAAGCATTTAGATTAGGAGATGCATGTGTGTATTTTGCCGGTCTAGGACTTGGGTAGCAGGATAGGATTGACTAAGCAGCCCAAAGTGAGGTCAGGCATGTGGGTGGGCACTGTTGGTGGTTTGCGATAGAATACTATTGTTGAGAGAGTTGATGTGTGACCAGCTATACTGGATTTGTTTCATAGGTAGTCGCTGTATGTTAGTGGCAGAGGTGTTGAGGTACGTCAGGAGTTTCAGTCTGGATGGCTATATGAGCTGCTAGACCGGAAAGCATAGCCATAGCTGCATTCTTCGGTGCATGGATGCTTGGCCTTGGATGTGGTTTATTATACATGCTGTGGTCTTTGGTTTATACCTACCGTAGTCGTGATGGATGATATTTGCAGTTATATCTAATGTGGTACTAGGAATTAGTGGTGGGCGGGCCTTTACTCAGTATATTTAGTCTGGTCTCGTTGCACTTGCTGCCGGTTGATAGAAACTGTAGGGCCTGTGCTCTCTGAGCCCGAAGTGTAGGTAAATGTTGCTTTGTTGATGTTTCTACTCATGTGGTACTAGTGCATTGGGTTGTATATATTCATTTCATTCACTTAGTTGTGCTTGGTAGGTATGGTCCACACATTCTTATTTTGCGTTTTGTTTGTGATTTATTGAAGTTGTATTATTTTACAGAGAGTGCTGACACATGTTTCGACCATAAACAGGTCTTTATCAAGGCTACCATAGTTAATCGTTATCAAATATTTGGAGTACACACCATTTTTGTGACATGTGCAGTGTGATCAGTGATTTAGTGCATTTGGTGAATTTACATTATAATTCAATTTCATCACAGTTGTTACAGATGCATACAGTACGATTGGCCCAGTTGAAATATTCAGGGTATTGGTAAACATGTGATATAGTTAAAAACATCATTTGTAATTAGACATTTAAGGTGAGTTCACGGATGTAAAGCACATTCATCAAAAGTGTCTACAATAACAGACAAACATAGGTTCACATATTGTCATTTACGTTCATGAGAGGAGAGAGTGAAGCACAAGGGAAGAGAAAGGTAGAAAATAATGGATTAGCTGGGTTAAGAGCAAGACTGCTGTAGGTATAAGGTCATGTGTGGCTGTCAAGGTGGGTTAGTATTCTCACCTGGGTTTGGGGTATCTTGGTATGCAGAATAGATGGAGGCATGTAGCCTTAAACTGAAATCTATTATGTTTGCAGGGCTTGTGGCCTTGAATTAGGTTGTCCTTTTGGGTTAGGCGCATCTGCGTGGAAAAGGGAGAGTGGTTCAATTCTGGCCATCAACTACAGATCCTCTTGTAAATGATATGGATTGAAATGGTCTGTATTAAGTTGTTCTAAGAGTGCGACGCCAGCCAATGTTCACAGTACTATCACAGTGCAGCTTGGTTAACAATTCAACAATCTTCACCCTTTGTGGAGCTGGGTAGTTTTAGAAGCTTGGCCAGCTGTATTTTGGGTTAAGGTAGAGTAGCAGGGCTTTCTGGAAAAGAGTGATTTCTCTACTCCCAACCCATGCCACACTTGCTTTGATAGTTGCTGCTGGTTGAGGGAGGGCAACTGGCTTCCACTGCTGACACCTGCAGACACAGTTTGGAGCCGCCAAAGTAGGTGCCACCCTTTGCCTTGGGGCCCTTAGCCTTGGGGCTGCCGTGCAGAGGGCTGCCCTTGGAGGGTGTGTTAAGAGCAGCATGGAGCCAATCAGGTGAGGGTGTGGGAGGGAGGCAGGAGCATGCTGGAGCAGTAAGTGGGAGGCAAGGGGATAATCCATTATGCACGGATCACATTCAAAAACAATCATACCCACATAACGCGGCAATCTTATTTAAGAGCCCACAGTGGCTCACACTCACATCAGTATTCCTCAGTAAATGCTGGATTTCTTCCCTGCGCAGGCCTAGAGCCTTTCTGGTTAAGCAGCTTGCAGATGAGTCAGTCAGGTGATGGGGGCAGAAGGGAGGTGGGAGCATGCCGGAGCAGTGAGCGGGAGGCGAGGGGATAATCCATTGCACACAGAGCGCATTGAAAAACAATCATACCCATACAACGTGGCAATCTTATTTAAGAGCCCACGGTGGCTCACACTTACCTCAGTATTCCTCAGCAAATGATGTTCTTTTAATGTGTATTGTATTTTTAACCTTTACATTTCTATATATGTATGTTGTTGTATGTACAAAGTTGTAAGGCTGTGAGTATATGAAAGAAAAGAAAATAAATGAAATAAAAACAATCATTCAGGGCAAAACCAAGGGCACGCAGATCGTCACTCGCCTCTAAGAGCAGGGAAGTCAAGGAGGCAGAGGCCATGTGCAAACGTACTTGGTCATTTTCTTTCTCATTTGGAAAATCAACAATCTTGATGTCTTTGGAGTTAATCACCCATAGTCTGGGGATGTTATGGAATAGGCACATAATATTGGTTCAATTAAATATTAGACCATTGTCCACTCATAGCACCCACGCCAATATTACCATATGTGGGCCATTTTTCAATTTGCTCAGTCAATCCTTTCTGCCAAGATTCTTTTCAGCGGCATCTATGGTCAAGGGGGAGGACACCCCTCTTTCGGTTCCCTAGACACGGTACCAGAGTATCTGTTGTGTTTCGATTGTCTAATCTCTGTGTCCATAACTTGGGCCAATTTCTACGGTTCCATCAAAGGTCCTGAACCTTTAGCATGTCTCTCTGCCAGTGCGAGAAAAGCTAGGTTTGAGGTGGACCCATACTCTGGGCGATCTGTAGGACCTATTCCCAGTGTGTGGTCCGTGGCGGCATGGCAATGATTGGGGAATCCTCCCCCAGTGGAACCTCTAATTGGGACCCTCCATGTGTGGACAGCTGCAGTAACAGGTCATCATGAATGTCCAGCTTGACCTGAACGCCTGGATGCAAAGTCTAACTCTTCTGTACCTCGTTCGGTGACCATACTCTTTTTATTATTTTTCATTCTAGAGTTTTGTTGCTCCCAGAGAAACGGATTTAAGATTATTTGTAAATCTGAGAGAGCCCAAAGCCTTTGATGACTTCGTTAGGGGCTTGTTTTTAGATTTATTAGATCGTTCAATCTTATTCATTTTTGTTGGTGTTTTTTTCTCTTTATGTGACATCTGATCATAGATTTAGTAATTATTTGTCCTTACATTTGTTTTTATAGTTTGATGTTCTACTATGGTTATAGCAACTGAGCCACTGTCAACAGTAGACTCATTTGACTCCTGTGCCTCTGTTGTGTCCGAATCAGCTGAATGATCTATTTGACTCTGGACTTCCATAGACTCTGGATGAATGTCTGAGTCCTGATTGCCTTGTGCCCTTCCATGAGTTTGTTTCTGCCGGACATTCAATGCAGTGTCAACACAGGGCTCTTGGAGATCAAGGCTGCGGTTATCTGGAAGGGACTTCCTTTGTGAGGTCGGATGGTCAGTTTCCACAGAGTCCGCAGAGTTCTTCCCACTCAAAGAATCAAGTGAATTTGTCTGGTTGGCAATGTCGCAAACTCCTTCAAGTAAAATTCTTTTGTCCATCCTTGCCTCCTGAGTTAGATCAATAAGAGTTTTTAGGATCAACCCCTCCATTTCTTTTTCCCTCAATCTTTTTTCATGGAATGCTTCATTGAACACTTCTACATGGATTCATTTTGTGTTCATCAATGCAATCAGCACTTATTGGTCTTTGTAATTAATGCTTACGTTTACATAGAGTTTTAAGAAACCAGCTAGTGGAATAGTGACAACTGAAAAAATACTTGCTTGCTACTGGGCTATCTGAGGACCTTGTTTGTTATCCTTCTGATCTTCTTGTGTAGAATCTTCTGCCCTTTGATGAGGTTTCCAGTGAAGGTCTTCATGTGCTTCCTGCTGTGGGTTTAAGTCCTGATTAAAGTTCTGTTCAGACTCATCACTAGAATCGTCACTCAAGCTTGATGAATACTGATGATGGACATGGGTACCTAAATCACCAACCCCTCAAAGGGAGTAGTGGTACAGGGGGAATCTGATTCACTGGCTGGCATAGGGAGAGACATATGTTATTTCGTAGCTTGAAAGACTTCCATTAAGTCTGGTTCTTCACCCACATTGGAAATCATACAAGTCAGGTTTGCAATGTCCTTAGTTAATCTGGCTGCTAGTGCTGGATTTTCGTATGGAATGACCATCTGATCATTTTGATTCAATGTGTCACATACCAAGGCCGACCGAACCATGATCGTGGCTCACCCCCCCTCCAAAAGCGGCATAAAAAACAATGTCCCTTGATTGGGGGGCTTTGTTTAGCTGAACACTTTGGGAGGGATTCTGATGAAATTCAAAATGTGGCAACAATTCAGTGTCAGATGGATCTGTCAGATTTGTCAATGGGGGCAGTCGATCCTCCGTCAGACAAACAGTCCCTTGCTATAACTGATGTCTTAAGGGCCTCTGGGCGCTTAAAGTGTCATTTCAAGCATGACACATCTGCCACTTATTTACTAAATTCTTTCATTGGTAGGGTTCCCCTGTTTTCGTAAGCCTGCTCCCGAGATAATAATACACTTTGTAAGGGAGCATTGTTTGTAAGGGGCCCACCTGCTGGGGCTACAAGATTCAAGGGGTCTCATTACGACCCGTGCGGTAACCATGGCGTTAGTAGCGCCATGGTTGCGCTGGTATTTTACTGATTCCGCCATGGTGAATGGCGGAATTACCGCCCCATTCCAAGGTTGGCGGGGTAAAACCAGCCGTTAAGGTAGGGACCCGCAAAGGGACCTCGTAATTAGGCGGTAAGGGGTTAACGGCACCGCCACCTTTTATGGTGCCGTTAACCCCTTACCGCCTGGGTCATAATGAGGCCCAATATCTTGATTGACTGTGCACACAAACTGCCATTCACCGGCTCACCCTCCACCCCTGCTCCATCAGCAGGAGTCCCAGGTAGGTTGGTACTGTTTGACATAGTTGCTGGATTCACGATTCTACATTTAATATCTTTCCTCGCTGGATTAGAAGTGATCACTTCATACCCTGATGATCTTTGAGCAGTCAATGTGCTTTTGACTTTCTCCAAAATAGCAAATAAGGAATGCTCAACAAATAACATAATTGAACACCCCACTGTTATACTTGCAGCTTTTTCAATCGTAAAAGAGCAGCAGCTAACGCTTTGTTCGCAAGGGTATTGCCCTTTCATTACTGGGTCTAAAATCCCACTATAGGAAGCTAATGGTTGTGTCCATGTCCTAAAGTTGTTTTCTGTGTGAGAACTCATGTCATCACTTCTCCATTTAAATTTGAGATGAAGTAAAACTCTTTGTTGTTATCTAGAATTCCTTACACAGGGGCCATACAGATTGCCCTTTTTAATTCCTCGAATCCTTCAGTCGTCTCATTTGTCCATATTATCTTACTTTTATCTATCTGTGCTTCCTTAAATTCTTTTAAAAGTGGTTGCATATATGTACTGTAATCAAAATCCCAGGCCCTGCAATAATTACAAAGGCCTAACAATGGTTGCATTTCCCTCACTGTCTCAAGTGTTGGAGTTTTCATAATCGCTTATGCTCTGTCAGGTGTCACCTTTCTCCCCTCTTGAGAGATTAACTGTCCTATTTACAGGACCTCTTCCTGACAATATTGTAGTTTCTCATTGTCTACCTTTTATCCTTTCTCTGCTAGTGGTGTCATTAGTTACATTAAATCTTCTCTGCATCTTTCCTCTGTCTCACTGCACACTAGTATGTCATCTGCGTACTGAATTAGTGTGCTCTCAAGTTGTATGTCACTGTCCATCTGAAGAACCCTATTAAAGATTGATGGTGACTCACAGTACCCCTGAAGTAATCCTGTATGTTTTAGCGATAGTTTCTATACAAAAACAAAGTCAAATCTTGTGAGTCCTCATGGAGGGGAATTGAAAAGAAAACATTATTTAACTCTATGACTGTAAAATATGTGGCTTTACCTAGGATGTTACATAATATTGTTGCTGGATTTGGAACCAGTAGAAACTCTGCCTCAACAATATTGTTTAGACGGCGTAGATCCTGAATAAATCTCCACTACCCCCCTGTTGCTTTCTTCACCGGTACACAGGCATGTTACATGGGGATTCTGATGGCAGCAATATTCCCTGCTGTATTAAAGTGGAAATGTTTTCAAATATACCTTCACCTGCTTGTCTGGACATGGGATACTTTTTTGCTTGTGGCACAATTGCTCCTGGTGTAAGTTTTATTTTAACTGCTCCTGTTCAACATAATAGACCCACTTCAAATGGACTACTGGTCCATAAGATGCTTGGCACCTTTTTTAAATATTCTTTGAAAAATGACTGTTTCTTTTTTTTATCAATGCCATTCTCTGTGGTATCCCTCTATTCTCTATTTTAATCCAATAAGTGAGACTTCTGAAAAATACTAATTCATCATCTGGATAATCACCTCTGAACAATTCCTCATCTGCCAGGTATGTTAGTCTGTATCCTTAGCCAAGAGCTATTACTGCTCTCCATCCTTCACCCTCATTATGTGTCCCATGAACAACCACTCTTTCCTCTCTTACCACTGCTGTTTCTAGTTCTAAGGGAATAACCTGCCCTTCTTCATCATTCATAGGTATTTCTGGCCTAAAAGAAAATTTGTCAGGTATTCGCAACAATTTACCTACCAGTCTAAGAAGCCATGGCAACAAAATATTTACTCTGTACAAAAATACTTCTGGGTCTGAAGGGACTCCTCGTAATGCATTTTGGCCTGTTAATACTAATATAAATTATTTTACATTGATGTATTGTATGCCGGAGTGAAACACACTATCCCCTTATCAGTGAAAGATATTATCATGTTTAGTTTTGTCATCAAGTCACATCCTAATATATTAACTGGTGTCTGCTGAGAATAGAATATTGGCATAAACATGTCATGTTCTCCTATGGAAAGTGGTAATTTGTCAGTAAATAGAACCAAAATAGTAGCCCCAGAGAATCTGTGTGCATTCATGGCAATCCAAGACATTGGGAACTTTTCCTATCAAACTCAGGAACAAATTGCTCCCGTGTCTACAAGGAACAAAGATGTCTTGGCTCCTATCATTACTCTGACCCTGGATTCCTCTTTTGGGTCTGGTGTTACAGATAGTACTGAACACATCAAGTCGCTCTGTGGGCTCTCCTATTGTGGGTATAAATTCATCCCTGTGCCTGTAAAAGGATTTCCTCCCACTATGGTCACACTCCATATCCTAGGTGTGGATACTTGTGGGGCTTTTGTATTCGTTTTCCATTTTGGCACTGGTACTTGTTGCATTGAAGCGTACTGTCGTTGTTGCATCTGTGTTTGTTACATTTGCATAGTCACTTGCTGTAGTTTCCCTTGCAGTGGGCGTGTCTGATTCTGCGTGTGATCTTGGGCACAATATTCCTACGGTTCTGTATCGTACTATGCAATACAGCCTATCCCCCTCCTGGAGCTTGCTAGTTGTGCTGCATGCCCTCTCTGCTTCTACACATGTGGGCTATATGTCCTGCCCTCCCACAATTCCAACATTGCTGTGATTGTCCTTCATTAAATCCTAATCCCCCTTGAGGGTTCTGAAATCCAACTCATCTTCTAGGTCCATTTCCCATACTTTGTGGCCAAAAATGGTACCCACCTTGATCTATAAGGTACACTGAATTACTTGGCTGTGCTGGCTGTAACTCTTGTGTGGCTACACATTCACTGATTGTCAATACTGCTCCTTCTATGGTGAACTTCAACAACTTTTTCTGAACCAACTTTGCTTCCTCCTGTTTTCAATTCTCAGCTTTTTTATCATTCTTCTCTTGTAATGATCAACAATGATGTCCGACCGTAAACTGTACTTCTGGCAGTGGCTTTGCTTCCATCCTTACCTGTTTCTTCATCTTCTGTTGCACTGGCTCAAGCAGTCCCTGACACAACATTTGATAATGTAATACCACTGTTTAATCCCATGGTTCTCACATCACAAGATACCAACTTTCTTGAATCTCCTGAATAACAGCAATAGGATGTTCGTCCTCACCTAATTTTCCTTGTCATTATCTCACCCATGTCTGCTGTATCAGGATATTGGGCCTCATTCTGAGTTTGCTGGTATCCTGGCGGTAGATAAGGAAATGTAGATAGCGTTTTCGGCACTCGATACTGCAGCATTGCATAAATCCCCATTCATGGAGCCCTATATGACTCCATGAGGGGGATTTGTGATCATTACTGGCACCGACAATGCCAGTGCCAGTAATAAGGCCATTTTGGCCTGTAGGGAACCTGCCTTAACTTCAGTTTTCTGATGGAGGTAACACAGGCTCCCCCCGGCAAACCCATAGTCGGCCGGTATCCACAAATACTGGCAATTTTTTTTACCAGAATGTACTCTGAGCGCTCTCCATATGTCTGTTCTACAATTATTAAATAGTGCTCCATCATGTCTCATGATTTGTGGTGTCACACTGCGTATTCCGCTCATCTCCAAATGTTGTCAACTCTCTCCCCTAGGAGAGCTGCTAATACGCCTTTTACGTCATCCACTGCTAACCTCATTCCCGTTGTCATCCTTTGAAATTCATGAATCCATTACCCCACAACTGCAGTCAAACTAGGTAATTTGCATTTCAAATTGTCCTTATCTGTTTGCGGCCATGGTATATATTGTGGTCATCCTATCCCTTTCCCTAATAATGGGAATTATGTAAATCCTGGTCTGCAATCATATCCACCTATGCTTGTGGTTTTCCAGGTGGTGCTAGTTTCACCCATTCATATTCATCCTGGCAGTGACCTTATTCCACTTACATAGGGCAGGGATATATACCCTGCACTATGCAACCGTGCTTGTGGTTGTTCAGATATGGTGTAGGTTCTGGTGTTTTCTCTTTTGGGTCCTTTAAGTCTAACCACCTTACCCCTCTTCATACCTTTAGATCTGTCAAAAATCTGCATGCACATTCCCTTTGTGCTCTCTCGTTTTATTCCCTTTCTTTAGTCTGACATCATTATTCCCCAACTGGTATGACTGTTGTCCCTTTCCTCATCATCAACATCTAATCTGCTTAGGGACAGCATTTTAGGACAGCATTTTATGCTTCTCCATACAGCATCCAATCTGCCTTGTGTTTCTTTGGGTGGAGAACCTTCGATTCTCCCTCTGGTCTCATAACCATCTTGTTCTCTCATTTGCCTATACAATCCCCAATTCTTTTGCCTGTGCCTTCTGCCTCATGCTCATCAGCCCATGTCTGCATTAACGGTATACCCTGCAGTTACCTTCAAGGCTGGTGTGACCCTCTCTCTTCTTCTCATCGTTCTCACGCTTTAATTGGTATTATACATCTATTGATGATGTGATCTACTTTGCCATCCCTTTGTCCGCTACTCCTACTAATTTCTTCTTCCCTTCTTTTCATCTCCCTTTTCTCTTCTTCCTCTCACCTTCTTTGCAACCTATGTTCTTTCCATCTCTGTGCTTCTGTTTCTTCACATTTCTTTTCTTCTATTCTGTCTTTCTCTTTTTTCTGTTCCTCATACCTTTTTCATTCTTCCTTTTGCTTCCTCTCTTTTTCCTTCATCTCTTTGAATACCCTTGTTTGTTCCTTTTCCTTCTTTTCCTGTTCCTCTCTTTCTTGACATTGCCAATACCCTTTCCATCTAATTTGAGTAGTATCTGTCCTCCCATCCACTTATTATGTACTATTGTCACTCCACTAGCTCAGTCTGTCTTTCGCTCATAGATACTTCCTCTATCTCTATTTGCCTGTCTCTTCTTTCATCACGTCTTTATATTCACCGGGTGTGGAAATATAGTTTTGCGCTTTAATTTTTCTCACTTGCATGTTATCCTCACTGCTATCAGTGGGGGGAACGTATATCGGATTAATATACCCTGCTGCTTCTTTTAACTCCTTTAGATGGTTAATTCCCTGTTTATCTTCAACTATACTATCATTGAGAGGAGACAGATGAGCCGAGGGAGTTACGTCCTCCTATTTATGCTGATTAACCATCCACTCCCTCTCAAGCAGATCTTTTCCCTCGCTCTGATACATTTTCCATAACTTTACCTAACCTTTTCTGTAACCTCTTCCCTCAGTATGCAGCATGTATGTATGTCATCATGTGTTGCAAAACTGTTCTTGTTAGTGAACCTTGGTGAGGCCAAGGTATGAACATTTTGTCAGACATGCCTTTTAGCCACTGGGCATGACATTTCTTAATCTTAGGTGTTTATCTTGGCAATGTTTTGCGCAGGTGTAAAAGCAGAGTGTCCCCATGATGGCAAGTCGGTTTTGTCTGTCAATATATACTGGATCCTTAATTCGGATATTACTTTGATTAATTGCACCACAACAATCAATTTAGGCAAGCACCATCAATCGACGCCCATTTCCCAAAACGATTCTAAAAACAGTTTTCAAGCCTACACAATAATATTCTTTTTACATCTTCGTTTATGGTTCTATCAATTATTACTATCCTACTTTTATTATTGGCAGTCTAAGAATGTTATTTTTTCAACTCTCTTCCTCTCTGATTGATTGATTGGCACCAATCACTTGTTTTTTAGGATCAAATAATCTATTACTATCTTTTTATAGCTTCAGAATACATCCTATATTATCACAACTAATACAAAACACGTCAACTTTTTACACTGATATTTTCACAACCACAAACAAAAATGTGCACACTACTTTTTACGATTGTCTTCCTTACTTTCCCTCGCAAGAGTATTTCATCCCTATTTTACTCCATTTCGGAGTGTGTTATGCACCCTTCTTTGGCTCTTAGCCACTGGAATCCCTTAAACAGACCACCCAGCTTATGGCGATTTTGCGATTTGCAAAAAAAACGCAAAATTTGCCTTTTCCCGCTATGGCCGCTATAAATCATTAAATGAGCGCAAAAAAGACACATTAGCTTTATGTATCTTTTTCACGCTCATTTAATGATTTATAGCATCCACAGAGGGGTTGCCAATTGCAGCAGCTCAAAGGTTAACAACTCCACTGAGCAAAAAGCAAATAAACCGAGGGGCTTCAGTTCAAAGGTGCGAACCAGGGTTGACACCTTTGAATTCAAGCCCCTCCATGGAGCTGATCGAGCTGTAGCCCTCTCCCCCCTCCACACCCCAAAATGTTAGGCTGTGGTGACTCAGCCTGGCTGTCCTAAAGAGCGTGGCCAGACAGAACGGGACACAAATGACAAAGGCCTTGCAATTAATTACCATAGCAGCAGCTGGCAATTCCTATACACAGTTATGTTAAAATCAAGTCAATACTGTTGGATATGCAAATGCTTGTTTTTAGCAGGACTTCAGTGAAGGACACTCATAGAAACTATCTTGGGGAAGGAACCCACGTTTTGTGTTTGGCAGAGGTACTGGACCTGATTAAGTGTAGCAGAGTTATTCTAGGGAGGGTCTGCACTGACACCAAGCTTGCCGAGACCAAGCTTCGGCAACAGCAATATCCCATATCCTCTTCACATGGCAGCAAGCTCCTGTAAAGCGCATTGCTGCCACAGCTGTGCTGTGACCCTCACCAGTGATGTGGCCTGTCCACCGCACTAAATGACTTAAAGGATTTAAGGTGCCAGGAAACCTGGCAGGATTACTGGCAAGAGCGCTTACTGGATCCCTTGAGCTTAAGAAGCATCTTGAGGGACCCCTTCCCCAAATAACACAGTGTTGCTGTGGAGGATTAAGGCTTTGGGAGCAACTCACAGAACACTAGTAGCGATGGACCGACTGTGGGAGCACCTCAGAGTGTTATGCGGTTTCGAGAGTGCTTCCAGAGGAGCAGGCAGTGAATCTGGTAGAAAGTTGGAATAGGAACTGGGAAGGAGGTGATTTTCAGACGCAGGTGACCCACAGTGAAGACTAAGAGCTAAAGGAATTACATAAATGCCCTGATTTATGCAAAACAATTCTAGCAGTGCGCAGCAACGGACTGGGAGTATAGATCTGGGGGACAAATGCTGGCGAGGGAAGTGCCTTCAGCCTTGGAGGCAAGCCAGATGGCCTGCAGAGGATGCTCCTGTCCTCCGCTGAAGGGAGGATTCTCATGGCTCATTTGGATGGGAGACTGAGTCTTCTTGAGATTATCGATCGACGTTGTCATCTTTAATTAAGATACACCGTCCATTTACTTTTATAGGGATCCCACCACCCCCATGCCATCTTTGGATTTCCTCTTTCTTCACTGCACTCACCCACTATCTATACCCAACGCTTCACTCCCCAGTCTTTTAAAATTTTCGATTTTGGTACTTATCGGCCAATTTAGGCTTGGAGGGTGTTTAGCTCCACTTCAATGTCATTGTTTTGAAATGTGTGGACCTAACCCCGGAGGACTGCCCGTACACATTGGGTTCACATGCCATGACTAAAGAGTGGTAGTGAAGCAGTGATGGGCTTCCAGAAATGGACCATAAGGGTTACCTTAACTAGGGACAGGTGTGCCTGGACGCACCTGTGTGAGAGGATCTCAGTAGGGGGATAGCAGTAGGGGCGCATTTTAGAATTTAGGTAGATCAGCAGAGCTGTGTGCGTGTGTGCCTGTATGTGTCTACATCCCAGTACTGAAAATGCAGGGGTTATAGTTGGGCAGCATTATGAAGGTACCAAAGCAGGAGTTGCGTAGAGCGCTGAAAGTCAGGACTGAGGTCGACTGGTAGAGCTATATTTAGGAACCCACAGAATAAAAGAGGAGCTGCAAGTCAGGACTGATGTGATTAGGGGAGATGGGATTGAGACCAAGTACTGAAACTGATGTAGCTCAGGAATGGACGGGGGTGCTCAGAAAGCTATGCAATCAGTGCCATTATAGTGCTTATAAATCAAGTGGCAGAAGGCATTAACTCAGAAGACTGCTTTGAAAAAACAATGACGGGCATTTCAGGCTCACAGTTTGATGCTATTGCTCGATAAAGTTAGCTCAAAGGTTTGTTAAAAGTTCTCCACATCACCTCAAACATTCCTGTTTCAATGTGCAACACTGTACTGTTCAAGTTCTCTGTTTTTGGATAAAAAAGATGTTAAATGATGTATTTTTCGACAATAAATAATGCCGCAAAAAATGCAGTTGTGTGCCGCAATTTTTTCTTTTTTGTGCCGCAAAATTTTCCATTTCATGCCGCAATATCCTGGAGGGTCTGCTTAAATAATAGTCTGTTCCCAAGTTTGATGTGGTCCCTTCTATTCTTCTTGAGATTAGGAATCAAGGTATCTCTTCTTTAATCAAATCCTGTTACGTTCCCCACTATATACACACATGCAATATGATCCCTCCCCTTTCTTTGCCACTTTCGATGCTTCTATTTCCATCCGTTTGTTCAGCTCGTGCCCTTCGGTATCGACTTCCCCAATCATCCACTTTGCCTTGCGTTCCCGGTCACCTGAGGGGACCAGAAAAAAATGTCTTCCAAGGGGCAACTGCCAACCGACTCTGGTTACATGTGTATTATTCTTTCACTCTCCACAGGCAACTCTGCGGTCTTCCGGCTGATGGTGGAAGATGTCAAGAATCAGAGGGTCTGGATCATGAACCATCCACTCTGAAATGTGCAGTAGCACCTGGAGTATTTCAAGTGCTGGAGGGGATTACCAAAACAACTAATTATGGGCCCAAATAACCAGACAGACTCTAAGAATATGGCAAAGTACAAAGGGAAATCTGGCAAGCATAACAAGTTGCAGCGTACTCACTCTCCAATACATTCCCATTACTCGAAGGCTTTATACTTTAATATGCATCAGCTATGATGTCATCCTATGTGGCAAATGCGAAAAACCTATTGGGAAGAGGGATTGGTTAGGGGGAACATATGTACCTGTAGCGTATTTAGGTGATAACAACATCATTGGATGCCCTTTATCTGATAGGCAGACCTAGATCAACCTCTAACTACATAAAATACAGATAATATTCAAATAGCAACAGCAGAAGGGCTTCTGCAACAATGTAAAGTCCATCATTGCATAGGCCATTCTGATTGGTTGGCACCCTCTCCAACCTTGGACATTCAGTTTGCTAGCAGCCCGTAAGAAAAATGAAACCTGGGTGCGGGTAAACAACGTCAGACAACTGCCCACCTTGCCAATTAGCCTTTCCATCTATCATCAATTAGGCCCAAAGCTAAGGTTTCTTCTTTGTAGTTGACCTTGCTGACTGTCCTCTTATCTTAACTTTTATGGGAGTGAAGGTACATTGCTATCTTCATCTGGAGTGTCATGAATAGGCCTTGTTTTCTGGCCTTGCTCCACGTGTGAGGAGACCATGGGCCTCATTACGGGTCTGCCGGTAACCGTGCGGGTAAAACCGGCAGGTTGCCACTGGACCCATAATGAATTACCACCACCTGACTTCCCGGTAACACCAGGGTATTCTGACCCCGATGGCTCGGATTACAGGCATCAGAGATTGTGTAGGTCCCCGTTCCCATGGAGTACCACAGGACTCCATGGGTTTGGGGACTATGGAAGTACTGGAACCGTTAACAATGGTGCTGGTGCTTCCGTGAAACTCTGCATGCAGGTGCCATTCTGCCCGCCAGGTCTGAACCTGGCAGGAAGGACGACAACCGCCCGAAAAGTCGTAGTGTGCCGGTCCGGAAATAAAGGTGTCGGTAGGCTTACTGGCACCAGTGTTTCTGGACCTGTACACTCATAACCAGGCCCCATGATTTTGTCCAATCTGTCCTCCTATTTAGTGCTATTCCATATGTTTTCTTCACTTTTAATTGTCAAACACTTGGCACTCGCAAATGTTTACTCCTTTGCCTAATGTGAGAGAAATAGGTCTTACGTACATGGCTTATCCCCCTTGACTCCTTTTGAAGTTTGCGGTTCAGATTCTCAGTGTGGCATCCTTGATCCTTAGCCAAACAAATATTCTTTGTTCTTGCATGGATCTGTATTCCAGTGCCTGTCAGCTCGGCAGCCTTGGTCTTTCTCTGTGGGGTCTTCAGCATACTATTATATGAAAACCGAGGTCCATCTTCTCATCATGGCTGTTTTACCCATAATAGATGTTCTACTGTAGCAAGCTTCTATATGTCTCATCTACATTGTGTTTCTGCGTATATACATCTACTATATTTCATCTTACTTATTTTCTCAGTATATTTGATTTCTTTTCACCACCCGTTCACTTACTGTGCTACTTCAGTTACATCCTTATTCTTTGAATATTTGTATATCGTTTGAGTGTGTTCTCATCTCTTCTCTTCATAACATCACTTTACACATGTCAGTCTTCACTTATATTTCTTCCATGTGCGATGGTGTCTGCAGACTTCTTTCTACCACTTCAGTTTGAGCGTACATTTGATACGGTTGTCTGAGCACATAACGTCTTTCCTATCTTCGATACAGTATTTTGACAATACCAGGTGACATGCACAGTGCTTTCTTATTGTTCCTCCAATTTGACATTAAGTGGGGTGGGTGGGCTCCATGAGTGACGTGTACACTGTCTCTACATTATAAACCTCAATAATACAAAATGTGTCGACCTCTCAATGATGAAAGGAAGATCCAGGTATGCCTGACTTGTGACTAACTCTGCTGGTCTGAGAAGCAATCTTACAATTCCCCACCTTAACTTTACTTATTTGATATCTTCAGAAGGATGAAAGCCTGAGTTCTTCTTATGAATATTCAAACCGGGGACCTACATGTTACACCTACATCACCTCAGAAAGTCCATTAATCTACTGAGATAACTTACAGCAGAGTTTAATGTGCTGCTCTATATTTGGATAACATTCACAGATGCACAGGACTCCATTCACTCTTGCCAACCCCCCACAACCAGCCTCACTGACACCTGTATTTCCTCTAAACTTTCTCTTCCTTACAGAAACCTTTTAGGTTGCTTTGTGTATGTGTGTATCCCACGAAACAGCCTTAACCTGCCTGAAATTCGCCTAAAGTTATCTGAAAAGGTACGTCTCTTAAAGGTGATGTGGGCAGAAAAAATCTGTGGGAACTTGTAAAACTACCCACATCTCACCAGGATAATAGTGGGAGCCTGCCCTAGGCTTACTTCACGAGGAACAGTGCTAGACAAAGAACAGATGGAGGCAATGTTACGTGGGAGGGGGTGACTTGTCTTTACAAAACAATCTTAAGAGGAAATGTAAGGAAGTGGTAAAAAAAGAGGGGTGCATTTTTATATAAGGGATGAAGCTATGCCATACACTATGGACTTCTGCTATTAGACATGAAGGCTTCAAAGCAAATACATTTCTTTAAACAGTAACTTCACAGCAATGTTTAATTAAACGGCGGGCAAGGCACTTAGGTCTTGCCGAGGCATGGGCTCCTTACGAAACCTATCAAAGTACTTCAGAGCCTGGGCTGCTGTCATTTTGCATTACACGGAAATGAGGGGTTTCTTCCAGCAGGACGACATGGACATTTTTAAAATGTTTTAACAGTGGGTTTCTTTCTGTTTTTTTGGCATCTTTTTTGGGAACATGACAGCTCTGCATGAAATCTTGAAAGTTTGCTTTTGAACCTTTTTCTTTTAGATTCTCGAATGGCCTCTTACAGTGGACCCTGCTGAGAGAGAGCCTGGAGAGATAGGCACATTATGCAAAGGCGTTCCATCATGTGAGGAGCTGCAGAGAGATTTTCAGCGTACTCCCACGTGCCACTTAAGCCTCCTTAAAATTGCATTATGAAAGGGTCGAGCGGTTTTCAAAAGCAGAAATCCAAGTGCGGGTGAGATCCTGCATCTGTGGGTCTGCAATGGCAAGCTGGGTTGCCTGCACGTAACAGAACTGAATCCTGCCACGTTTAGCACAGACCCACATCCTCTAAGGGAGAGCACTGAGTACCAGTGAGGTGAGTTAGAGTATCGTTTGCTACTGCACTGCTTGGATACTGGAGACAGGCGGTGAGATAATAGAAGTATTACAATGGTATGGTGGGAATACATTGAGGTTTTAAGTCCCTTGTTGGTGACCTCACTAAACTGTTGTCAAGTGAAATAATCCTAATTATATTTCTTAAAGATCAACATGTTACATTTTGTTAACAAGAATAACAATATCATGGCCTTTCAAACCGCAACCATGAGTTCAATTGTTGTACTTCAGGAAGGAAATACATAGTCTGTCTTTCAAGATTGACAGCGATGAGTGGCGGGGGCATCTTTTATGCAAGAGGGCTTGGTCCAGTGATGCAACCATCATTTCAAGTGATTGAAGGTCGGTGGCAGCTGGCAAGTATTTTTAGTGAGGTGGCATTAATGCCCCCCCCCTAGAATAAGCACAAGAGAGGCCTAAAGTGATCTCTGTGGGAGATCAGAGAACCCTCCTCACAATAATTATTTTTTAAAATAAGTTGAAATGCTCTATTTAACATAATGATTTTAGGAATAAAATGAGGCGAAATAATCAGTTCTGCTGGTTAACACATGAAAAAAATCAAATATACGCCAGCTCACCAATAGTACAGAGGAGCATTTTACTGCTTTTTCATGACGCCTGTGTCTACAATATATGGCAACATTGTAACTCAATTTCATGATGCTGTACCCACAATATATGCAGGCCTTATCACTGTAAATCACTTTTATGAAACGCTGTCCGCAATATATACCAGTGTGTCGCTGTAAATCACTTTCATGATGCAATGCTAAAAATGTATGCCAACAAAGGCACTGTAGGTAAGTTTTGTTATGCTGGTCCCACAATATATGATGGTATTGTCATTGGAGATCACTTTAATGAAGATGCATCCACAGAATATGTCAGCATAGACATTGAGGATCACATTCATATTGCTTCAACCACAATACATTCCAGCATTCCTACCATAAATCACTTTTATGATGCTTCACTCATCATGTCTCCCAGCATACCCAATGTAAATTACTTTTATGAAGATGTTCCTACTATACATGTCTGCATTGCATGTGTAAATAACTTTTATTAGGGTGCAATCACAAGAGCTTCCAGGATTGCCCTTATGAATCACTTTCATGAATCTGCACACACAGTATATGCAGCATTCCACTATAAATCACTTTTGTGATGCTGTACCCACACATGCTGGCAGGATTTATATTGTACACGACTTTGATGGTGCCATATTCACAGCACTCTAACTGCAACTCATTTTCATACTTTTGCACACGTGTTATATATCCTGGCATTTTGTTGGTGTAAAACTCCACTCTTGCCAAACACATGTATGCATGTAACACACACACACACACACACACATACACACACAAACCAAAGAACACACACACTCGCACAAATAGGCACTAACAGTGTTGGTTGCTGGTAAATAACATATGTTTTGGGGGTATGGATTTAGTTATATGGAAAGCAGGGTTTGGGTAGGTGAGTGGAAGAGTGGGAACTCTCCCTCCCCACATTTAATGGAAAACAAACATAAGGGCACATTGTTGTTTTGTTTTTTTACCCACAATCAATAATATGCCTTGTTTTAAGATAGAACTCACAAACACATAAACGCATGCATGCACAGACTCATTCACATGTGAACACACTCCTTCAAAATCTTTCACCTGCACAAACACACATTCAGTCAGTCACACAGAAACATTCACACAGACTCGCTCACATGTACACCCACTAATTCAAATGTGTTTGTACACACACATACTTGTCATTTCTGTGTTTATTTATTGATTTACTGCATTCGTATATGCATTGCATAACATTTGAAGCTAGCTCACATGTGTATAAACATTTGTCTTTGTTTTAAATGTCACCTTTGTGTCAGAGTCTTTGGGATTTCAGCAAATCTTGCTAAACAATACATTTGCCAATCATTGGAATAAAAAATCACGAGATTTCACTTCCTATGATGTCATTGTGGAGGGGTCCAAGTTTGTGTGATGTCACTTTCACCATCCCTGTAATGTGGCTGAAAAAATGTCTTTGATTTTGCAGAACACAGTATACTGAACTGTGCAGTGATTAAATATGCACACACAATCCAATCTATTAATTTCAATGTGTAAGCTTTTTGTAAAGTGCATGAGTCACACAATGAAAGGGAAAACATATTGTACTGTTACCATAGTGTAGATAGTTTTCCCACAATTACATGGCTTGCTGTATCTGACAGCAAAGTGCATATCATTCTTTTGCAATTTTCCCCAAATGGCAACATTTTATTCTGCACGCTGGGAAGTGGGTAGAAGCAAAGTTCCAAAACGTATGCATCTTTGGCTAATTAATACCTGCCTTCCACTCTCAAATGCTTTCAAATTGATCCTGTATCAAAGTTTTTTTTATAAACAACCGTGTAATTTGGGTGTTCTATCTGCACAAAGTGCGTGCCATTTTCTTCCAACCTCAGTGAATTAAAGGTCTTTTTGCCATTTTGATAATGGTATGTTTTGCAGTTTACACATTCGCCTTGCATCCCTGGTTTGCTGCAGATTGGAGGCATAATTCATGAAACAAAACACACAAGTGAGAGAATGTTTTTTTTAATCTGACTGAATAAGGTGGACCGTCATACTGTTGGTTATGTGTGTGTGGTTTTAGCTGTGCCGGTTGTTCCCGTTTAAGGGTTTGTGTGGAATTGAAAGTGGCTGGCTGTGCATGAGGGAGTGGCAGGTGGTGAGGGGTTATGCACCTGTGTACTTGTGTGAATTTGTTTGCTCATGTATGGGTAGGTTGTATGTGTGTTGGATGTGAGGTGTGTGTTGTGGAATGGTGTGTTTATTTGGCTGTATGTGAATATAACACAGCCACAACCACACGCACTCATGCACATGCACACATAGCATAATTAGGCTTAGTTGTGTGTGGAGATAGTTGTGTGTGAGCGTTACTGGGGGGATATTTGTTGCCAGTTGATGTTTCCATTGGGTGTTTGTGTGTGGCAGTAGTTGTATGTTTGTGTTTGTATGTGTGATTTATGGGTGTCTGTGTGTGGGAGAGTCATTATGAGTGTCTGCCTGGGTGGTTTCCATGTTTGTGGTCTGGGTTTATGTTGTGTGAGTCTGTACATGGCTACATAAAAAATAAAAGATTATGAGTTTGTGTATATGGGCGAGGATGTGTAGGTGTGTGAACATATGCATGCTTAGAGATAGGATTGTATCGTTGGGCTATACATCAGACCTGCCAAAGTAGCAGAAAATGCTATGGGCCTCATCAAGGCCTTGGTGTTATCACAGCAGCAATTGCGCCGGGATACCCCCAAGGCAAATAGCATTACCGAAACTCGGTACAGTGCTATTAACGCCATATTCTGAGTTGTGGTAAGGCTGTAATACCCCGTTTTAGGTGCTATTACCACCAGCGCTAATAGCCTCGGCAGTAATAGCGCCAACAATGGGCAAAAAGCTGGAGATTTACCTCCACCTCAAATCTCCAGCTTTATGCCCCAAACTCAGGGTTCGGTGGAGCTGTAATCTGGCGGCAATAGCGTTACCGCCACATTTATACCACTCTGCCCAACCCCTGATGACGCCCTATTCCTCTTATTATTGAAAATAGAACTGATTTAAAAAAAAGTTTACTCTTGTATATATAAATATGTACTTATGTAAGTAGGAGTGTATTGCAGTGGGTCAGCAGGAGGACTCTGGTCTTCCATTTTTAAATATTCTTTATCAAAAGAAAAGTGACTTAAAAACTCCTGACTTTCCCTAAACTATGGGTTTTCCCTACCTAACAAAAACTAACCAGGGTGCTCGTCATTGAGTCCAAACGGAAGATCTGTCCTTTGGCCAAACTAATCTAACCTCTCCCTGCAACTATCAAAACAACTATGGCACAGGAGAATGACTCCCTTCTCCTGTGGGCTGCTTCTCAGCATGTTCACTTTAGTAAGGCATTTGTAGGTTGTTTTTTGTAACTACTGTAATGAATACGGTGGAGTCATCACTGATCTCCCAGTACTAACCTCTTCCAATGTGGCCAGGGGACAGCAGACGCTACCTGATCCTGACTCTGGGGGCGGCTATATAAGGGAGGACTGCATGGGAGCAGACAGCCTCTGGGAGGATGTCATGGCTCCATCGGGTGAAACATGGTATCCCCCATTTTCCAATAAAAGAACCTCCACATGTCTGAATCCTTCATGGCCTATTGTCATGCATCAACTTCTTTTCCTATGAAGAACAGGGAAACCCCTACAAACCAACTTTGCAAACCTCATGGAATCACTTTTGACAACTATATTTATCCATCAAAATGTTTTATGCTTCTTCAAAGTTTTATTTTTATTATTGATTCAACTGAACTTAATCAGCTTTACAATATTTACACAATAAAATATTAACATCTTTAAAAAAGGAAGAATTACACCAATTACAATCATGGTAAAACATTAACATCTATAAAATTGGAATAAAACAATCAGTTTGTTATTTGCCGAAGCAAGGTGAGTTCATCTCAATTTTATTCTTCATCTAACTTTAAATCATTTAGGAAAGAAATAGCAGCAATTCTTAAAGTTACAATATGTCCACTATAGACCATCCACCACATTGATTCCACCGTCAAGTTTACAAAGTCTTGAAATATCTTTAAAAAAAAAGCTGTTCACGTTTACATCTTCATGTCACACATTCTGATATCAAGTGCCATATAGTCTCTGGTTCCTCAACTGGTGAATCCATTTTCACTTATGAACTATGGTTCTCAAAATCCTTGAACTACTGGGATGAAAAAGAGAGAATTGAACAAAAGAGATCATGAGTTTGATGAGAGTTCTAGTGTTTCCTGGCACACACCTGTGCTGGGAAATTTAAGCACTCCAAACAGGGAGACATTGACAGCTGCTGTGTGGACTAGCGAGCAAGAGCTGAACCTCATTACGAAGAGCATGGAACCCACGAGCCAGATCCAATATGTCATTTATTGGGTGGTAAAACAAGAGAAACCCTATGTTTCCCTATTCCTAAGAGTGGTTTCTGTGCCTTAACTAAAGATCTAAGGTGACTGTCAGGATGTCTGTCAAAGTAAAAGTGTTCACCGCCCTACGTGGAGAAAACCCTACTTCTGCCGCTTACACTATTACCTAAAGAGTAAACTTGTGTTCTGATACCAGGAGAATGTCTCCCTTCTCCTAGGTAATGGTTCAAGTCTCCATACCATGTTTCCTTGGTGAGTCAGAACAATGTCTCTCTTCTCCTGGTTGTCAGTTTCAAACAGCCTGGGGGAAGGTCTCCCTTCCCCAGGTAACAAAGTTTCAAAGTATTATTCACGTTGTAGTCCAGGATAATGCCTCCCTTCTCCTGCCATTCCATCTCAAACTGTCCATGGGAACGACTCCCTTCCCCGGGTTACAAAATTCCAAAACAATATTAAACAATGTTCCCTTTTCAGTGGGCCAAAAGAATGTCTCCCTTCTCCTGGCATTTGGTCTCAGTCTCAAAAAGACCTGTATTTGTATTTGCATTTATTTTATTTGTATAGCGTACCAAGCCCAGAGGCATCGGGGCACATTTCTTGGAGTTACATTTATTTATAGAATGTGTACGAGTTACAGTATTACCTATTACAGTACTACAGTTAAATAATGGATACTGTTAAGATATATTTACACAAGTGTTACAGTGGTGCGCTGAGGTGGTGAAATATACGTAGCCAGGTACATGGTGTCCAGTGTAGAGGGTACATATTTACATATAGCACAGAGTCATTGGACTAAGTGCATTGCAGATGGACAATGTGGTGGCTAGTGGTCTTGCTCTGCGAGCCAGATTTTAGTTGTGCTTCTAAAGGAGTGGAAGGACGATTTCAGTTCTAAGAGAGATGGGCATAGAGTTCTAAAGTTTAGCAACGAGAACGGGGACACTGCTTCACCCAGCCTTCTGCAACTTGAACCTAGGTATCATGAGGCAATGTGCTTGAGTCACTCTGCGAGGATGGTCAGAGGTTGTGCGCATGTATAGATGTCATAGGTAGCTTGGGGCATGGTTTGCGAAGTATTTTTGCGTAAAGGACAAAGATTTGAGCGCGTTTCTTTGGATGACCGATAGCCAATGTAAGCTATGTCTTGTATCAGAGATATGATGATTTCTAGGAATATTCAGCACTGCTCTAATGGCATTATTTTGGATTACTTGCAGTTTGTTAGTATTCCGTTGGCAAGTCCCTAAGTAGAGTGTGTTGCAGTAATCAAGTTTTGACAAGACCAGCATTCTGGATAGGGAAGTGCAATTGATGGGGGTTAGGAAAGGTGGATAGGCTGTAATAAGTTTGCATGTGTATGCAGCTGAGGAAATGATTGTGTTTTTTTGTCTAGTTAATGATAAGGTGGATTCAAGGTATACACCCAGGGTTTTAACGTCATTGGATACCTTAATGATATAGTCATCGATGATGAAGGAGTCAAAGTCTGGGCCTAGGTTGTTGAGTCTAGGTTGAGAGCCAAGGCGCAATAGCTCTGTTTTATCGTCGTAAGACAGAGCCCATGTTGTGCCATCCAGGCCTGGATGACGAGGTAAATATTGTTCAATGCTTTAGAGTCTTTTTTGTGGTCTCCAGTGATGGCAATGTGTATTTGGGTGTCATCTGCATAATTTGTGTAGGTGACACCCAAACGGTCGAGGATATCAAAGAGGGGCTTCGTGAAAATATTGTAAAGTGTTGGGGAAACGCAAGATCCCTGGTGCACTCCATACAAACCTGGTGCCAGTTCAGCAGCAGCCTATCGAGAGAAGACCCTCATAGATCTCTTCTCAAATAAGGATCCAATCCACATGGTGTCTTTGTCAGAAAAGTGAGCTGCAGAAATAAGATGGTTGCATAGTGTTTGGCGGTTGACCAGGCCAAGTGCAGCCGATAAGTCGAGTAAAAGGAGGATGGCCATTTTGCCATTGGGCCTCATTACGACCCAGGCGGTAAGGGTTTTACGGCGGCGTAAACAGCGCCGACCCTTACCGCCTGAGTACGAGGTCCCTTAGCGCCATGGCGGACTTAACACCTGCTTTTAGCAGGTGTTAAAATCCATGGCGCTAAGGGACCATGGAGTTAATTACGCCACCGTAATTTACGGTGGCGTAATTAACGCCTTCCCCACTCCCATTATGCCCTATTGGGCAAAAATGGGAATGGGGAAGGGTAAATGGGGATTGGGGACTTACCGCCCCGCCAAACTCGGAATGGGGCGGTAAGTCCGCCAACCACCATGGCGTAAACATAGTTTACGGCATGGTGGTAAAGTCACTGCCCAGAGGGGGGACATTTAGGCTACGGTAACATTTAAAGACGTAATGAAGGGGGTTTGTTTAAATCCCATGGTGGGGTAGTGATTAGTGATTAGAAGGCAGGTATATGTATGACCAGCGGGCGTCCGTCTAGTCTGTCTAGTCTGTCGTATATGTCCTGTGTATGTCAAATGTGAAATTACTGTACTGTTGATTGATTGCAATGTATTTTGCTTTACGCAAATTAGTAACTAAGAGGGAATCGCCTTTGAATTGATGAGTTTTGAGTAAACTGTTGATACAAAATTTGGTGGGAAAAGGTTGGATTGGAGCTTGCGTATGTGGTGCTCGCTCATACTAGTGGGAAGCTTAAAGAACTGTGTGAATATTGTTGGTGACAAAACTAAGAATGGAGGAAGTTACCCCACTTGCACATTTATGTAAGCAGCTGCCCAAGCAGGCAGTAAAATTGAAAAAAATACAGCCAGGAGTGCGTTAAGGGTACCGTCAATAAGATGTTTATGCCTTGTTCCCAGAACGGGTCACTGTCTAAGGCTGTTTTACAGCACATGACAACATTTCTACACGCCACATATACCGGCAAGAAGCTTGAGAACCGCCTTGCTTTTCTCGAACTTTGGAAAATGTTCGAGCAAGCGAAGGAAGAAGAACCACCCGCAGACTGGATATTAAATGTATGTACGGAGGGGGGAGAGACACCTACCGCGCCACCAGCCCTGCCGGAGCCAGTCATTGAGGGAATCAAGTCAGAGGGCCTTTACCCGTTGAGAGAGCTCAAAGCAGCCACAGGGTATAGTAACCCCGCATATGAGTCACCTACATGCACTAGTGATGAGACGAAAGAGAAGGAACAGGAAATTGATTTGGCCTCCACAGTCCCGAGGGACAAGGAGAGGCGCGGCAATGGAAGAAAGGATCAGGCATAGACTAGTGCACCTCTCGATAGAGAGAGAGAGGGAAAAAAGCGGAAAGGAAGTGATGAGTTAGCATTCGCAAAAGACAAATGGATGAAAGGACAGATAGCATTGAAATTAGATGGAAAAGGAAGTGATGACATAAGACCGAGTGAACGGTCTGATGAAGCGCAAAGAAAGGAAAAGGAGAAAGAACAGGAGATGAGAGACGAGAGGGTAAGAAAGAAGGATAGGTTGAGGTGAGAACAACTATATCGCGAAGAGCAGGGAATACCGCTCAGTCGCACACAATACGCTATCTATGAAAAGTACAGGCAGAACATGCTAAAGTTGGAGGAAGAAAGGAGAGTGCATGAAAGGAAAGTGAAGGAGCGAGAAGATAAGGATATTAGAAGGGCAAAGGAACGTAGAAACGAATGAATGAGAGAAGTAGATACGGCTAGAGAAGAAGCAAAGAAGCAAAAAGAAATAAATGAGGAAGCATAACGCAAGCGTAGACAGAGGGCACGAGATCTTGAGTATTTGGAGCGGGAAGTCATTAAACCCAATCCTGTTGTAGACTGGGAAGACATAGAAGAGTTCTTTCCTGCAAGCGATTCGGTACCAGGTACAAGCAGGACAAATGTTGACGATAACTTCGACACCAGAAGCATCGGGGAAACAATTGATAAAATATATGATGAGATGGGGCTGGAACTAATTTCCCAAGGGGGAAGGGAGGATGAGCGCTTAGAGAGCACTCAGCTATATGACACAGAGGATGTCACCCGAAGTAGCGGGAGCAGGGGACTGTCCCTAGATAGGCTAGAAATTGGGCAGAACGAAGATGATGCAAGAAGTTGTGTAAACTGGGAGTATTCAGAGTCTGACTCCGGTGGGGAAACGGAGGAAGTGGCACATGACGAAGGGAGACGGTGCGAAAAACAGCTCCTTAGGGACCAAGAGGTACGATGGTCAGATGCCAGTGGGTCCACGAGTAGGACACCAAAGTCCGCTGGACAGTCCAGCCGACATAAAGAAGCACCCTACGGTCAGAGGGGGACGTCAGCACCTGCCTATGCGGACAGGTTGGGGCATTGCCAGGTAGACAGCAAGGCGGGGACGCCACCCCGGCGAAAGACCGCAGAGGTACGGGGAAGGAGAAGGAGGATTGTGCATTCCAATTCCCACTGCTAGAAAAGGGGGGAGAAAGACCAAAATATATCCCATGGCCGCATATGGACTGAGAAAACCTGAAAAATTAACTTCCATTGCTGACATCGGGAGCTGGGAAGTGGATACACAAGTTACAGAAAAAGACGGGGGGTGTCATCCTAGCCATAGGGGACAGTAAGGGGATACTAATTGCTATACTTGGTGAAAGAGCAGATGACGTGTGGAAAAGGGCGGGATACCCTAGAGTAACCATAACTGACACCTCCCATGAAGGGGCGCCATTTAATAACTGTAGAGCAGCCGTGTGGAAAGCACTGCGTACGCTATATCCAGACACATCTGATATGGGAGCTATAATGACTCAAAAAATGAAATAGTCAGAGGATCCGTTGCTTTATATCCATAATTTTCAAGATGCATGGGTGCTCGAAACGCATGAATCTTGGACGAAATCCATCCCTGTGTTTTACCATACATTGTGCCAAGGGTTACCAGAACCGGTGCAAAAACAGCTCAAGAAATTGGTAGGAATAGAAGCTAAACCTGGGCCAAAATCCAGTTGACGATTGCACTTTAATGTAGATTGTTTGCAAGAAAAGAATCGAAAGAAGGAGGCAACGCGTAAGGGAGAGTAGGTGAAGCTGGTGCAAAGGAAGCTCTCTAAGTATGCTCTCGAGGGAGCCATGCTCACCAGCCCAGCCGAGATAAGTGCACAAAATGTGACTAACTCATCACAGAATAATCAGGGTAACACAGTTGTTTACCCAAGAGGAAGGGGTTTTGGAGGAAGAGGATGGCAGAGTAATCAGGGAGGATTTTGGAATAACCAAGGAGGGTTTCAGAATGTTCAAGGTGGTGTCCAGAACACACAGATGGGCAGTCCAGCTACATTAAATGGACAAATGGCCCTACCACCTCCAGTTTGTTGGCTGTGTGGAGTGACAGGACATGTGGCGTGCATGTGCAGAAGCCAAAGCATATGGCAAAACAGCCAAGGGATGGGGGCAGGCATGGTGAATCAACCTGCTATCCCGCAACAGGGCAATGCACAAAATTATACCGTGCAGCAGCAGGCGTCAGGCTTGCAGCAAGGTACACAGCAAGTGGTTCAACCACCGAACATGGGAAATTTGCCACAGGGACAACCCCAGCATGCACCGCCACAAATGGCTCATGGCACTAATTCTGGTGGGGGAATTAACCCCGGAAATGGGGGAAACCCACAACTATACAGTGGACCGAACCTGTGTATGAAATAGGACGGCTCACAGGGGACTCTGATGTGTTCTATCCTATCATTGACACCAGACCCTTACAGGGAACCTAGGGTAAATGTCACCATAGGGGGGAAAGAATATTCCTTCTTAGTTGACACGGGTGCAACGTGCTTGTGCATACGAGAAGGCAAGTTCTCCTTGTCCGGCAGGCTATAGATACCCAGAGTTTTACTGGAGCTCAGAGTAGAGTTCCCTTTACTGATGCACTCCCAGTCTCTGTAGGAGAGTGCAAAACGAATGTACCTCTATTATATTCACGTCAGTCCCCAGTAAATATCATGGGTCAAGACTTGATGACAAAGGTGAATATGACCATGTGCTCCACCCCAGGAATGCATTATTCAAACGTGTGCGAAATGATCAGAGCATACTCTGGACGTGCAGCCATGAGAGCTATACCGCTGGAGCCGGAAGTTTCCGCATATGGCGTACGAGTGCTTATGGCGGGATTGCCAGGCCTCGCAGACAAAACTATGAGAAACCCTGATGAGTGTCTATTCAGACCAAGAATACCCATGCACGAAGAGGCGGGACAAGTATTTCCCTTAATGATACAACCTGCCACAGTACGAGGAAAAGTGGTATTGGTTGAAGGATATGACGATGAAGGCAGACCATGGGGTGCGATTATTGCCATTGAAGAAGGGTATCGAGTGACTGACGTCACCGATGATGATCTGTTCAAAGAACACCCTCACCTAGAAGAGACAAGAGTGGAAGTGAGTCTCATATTTTGGGTCAAAATTATCAGAAGGGAGGTACCACAGAGAATGATGTTGGCACAAATAAGTCCAGAATACTTTGATAATGACATGGCCCAAGTGCCTGCCGTAGTATGGACTACAGGGCCCTATGATGTAGGTCTCCTGAAAGTGGCGGGTGAAGTGAAAAACAAATTGAAACCAGGAGCAATTTTACCACGAGCGCGACATTTTCCCATGTCCAGAGAGGCAGATGAAGAAATTGCGAAGACAATCTCTGCCATGATGGAGCAGGGCATCCTAGTGACGTCAGCATCACCTTGCACCACAGTGATTTACCCTGTCAAAAAATCAAAGGGAGGGTCTTGGCCTTTAATCCAAGATTTACAAGCATTAAATAATATTGTTGAAGCCGAGTTCC
Source organism: Ambystoma mexicanum (assembly GCF_040938575.1). Classification (NCBI taxonomy): domain Eukaryota; kingdom Metazoa; phylum Chordata; class Amphibia; order Caudata; family Ambystomatidae; genus Ambystoma; species Ambystoma mexicanum. The sequence goes on from NC_090936.1 coordinate 1,028,200,764, forward strand.
CTCTAGTCCCGAAACCCTCCACAATTCTGTGCAACATACCCACCGAGGCAAAACATTTCACGGTGATCGATTTGAAAAATGCATTCTTCTCAATCCCGTTGCACTGTGACTCGCAAGACTTGACATCATTTACTTTCAGACAAATGCGCCTGAAAAGTACAAGGTTGCCACAGGGGTATTGTGAATCCCCGTCTATTTTCAATAGAGTCCTGCAAATGGACCTAAGCAATATTGCGGTGGACAGTGTTGTTTTGCAATATGTAGATGACATCCTGATCTGCAGCACCACTGAAGAGCAATGCAGGCGTGATTCTGTCCAACTATTGACTATACTGGCTGAGAAGGGATACAAGGTTGACAAGGAAAAGTTGCAGTATTGCCAACAGGAGGTGTTGTACATAGGGCAACTGATTTCACATGAGGGAAAGAAGGTAACCCCAGAAAGGTCTGAAGCCATCATGAACACGGCCAAGCCGCACACGATAAAACAAATGCAAAGCTTCTTAGGCCTGTGCAATTATGTCTGAGCATGGGCTACAGCTCGTATACCAAGCCCTTGCTACAGGCCCTTAAAAAGGCCCAGGCAACAAGAGAAATTGAATGGAATGAAGCAATGGAGAAGGGGTTTACAGAACTCAAGGGGGCAATTTGTAAGTCCCCAGTTCTCGGGATTCCTAATTATGCAGAGGAATTCTATCTGTTCTCTCATACTGATGGTAATTTTATGACGGCAGTGCTCGCACAACGAACCTTGCTGGGGTACAAGCCCCTAGCATATTACAGCAGGAGTCTGGACCCGGTCATGAAGGGTCACTTCCCATGCAAACAAAATCTAGCTGCTGTCGCGTTTGCCATCGAGAAGGCGTCATCCATTGTGATGGGGTGCTCCATGACATTGTATGTTGAGCACTCACTATTCACCATACTGGAGAAGCCAAAGGGCACATTGACGTCACAGAGAGCATCCGCCTATGAGGTGATTAGGTCCCAACCCATCGATCAAAATAGTGCGATGTAAAACTGTAAACCCTACTATGTTCATAGTTGAGCCAGTCACTGAGGGAGAACCGGTGCACGACTGTGCGAACTATGAGGAATTCTATGATGAGATCCCCATGGTAAAGGAAAATGCCCTGGCAAGTGGAGAGATTGTCTTTATTGACGGGTCTTCGAGAATTGACCAAGAAGACGGACAAAGGTATACAGGCACGGCCGTGGTAAAACAAATAGCGAATGGAGAGTTTCAAGTACTCGTTAGTGCACAAATTCCATCTCACTATTCAGCACAAGCTGCAAAATGATTGGCATTGATACTCGCCATTGAGAATCATGCAGACCAGGAAGTAACGGTGTACAGTGACACCGCCTATGTGACATCTACAGTTCACGCAGGACTAGCGTGCTGGAAAAGGAGGGCTATCTCCTAACGGACGGACAGAGACAGGCTGATAAAAGCACTACAGCTCCCAGTGGGAATAGCGGTCGTGAAATGTGCCACTCATACCAAGGGGACAGATTTTGTGTCATGTGGAAACCAAGAAGCAGACACGGAAGCCAGGCGCATGGCATCCAAGAATGAAACAATCATGGACGTGGAGGTGGCATGTACCCATGAAAGAATGATGGTAGCACAAGCCATTCCAGAGGTCTATAGCAATATGGGGCAGACTCAGCTAATGGAGCTCCAAGGGGAGGCACCACAGGAGGAGAAGAATTTGTGGAAGCATCGAGGGTGTTCTTTAAACCCCTCTGACGGACTGTGGAGACAAGACAGCACTGGTAAACCAGTAATGCCTGTCATCCTTCTAAAGGTAGTGTTAGAACAGCTTCACTACCCCATACACATGTCAAAGGAAAATCTTGCTGCAACGCTCGCAGAAGACTGGTTCACACCGAATTTAGCTGAGCATATGTTGCATTTTTTATGGTAAACTGCATTATCTACAGTCAATTCACCTCTGGGCACACGTTAAAAGTAGTAAGAGGAATCATCCCCAGACCAAATGGACCTTTCCAGCACCTGCATATCGATTATGTTGATATGATCCAGGTGTGTAATGGGTACAGGTATTTAATTGTGGTGGTGTGTCCCTTTTCAAGATGAGTAGAAACAGGTCCCTGTACACACCCCGATGCAACCTGTGCCGCAAAGTTCCTGCTGAGGTAAGTGTTCCCTAGATGGGGGGGTGCGAGGTAATGAGATCAGATAATGGGGTCCATTTTGTAAATTCAGTTTTCGAACAGATTAGCTTGTTGTAGTTCTCATCAGCGTATCATCCTGAGGGGAATGGGATATGTGAACGAATCAACGGCTTGCTTATGGAAAGGATAGAAAGGATAGAAAGTTGAAGCTCACACTAAGGAAGGGATGGTTGCACTGTCTACCACTGTATGCTCTTCAGAACCAGCCAGGCTCCGACCATCATCTCACGCCGCACGAAATAGTTACTTGTAGAAGGATGAGGACCCCTCTTACCCCCCGAGACAGAGCTAGATGTGATGCCCAGCCAACTAGAGAGGTAGTAGGAGAAGAAATGAAAGCCTATCTGGACTGTTTGACATCCAGCACCTTTGTCATTTTAGGCCAGCTGCAGCGGCGGCGGAAAGAGGACAGCACAGCACAAACCACAACAGATAGTGCTGATGCAGGCGCAGCTCACAGCCTTTGTGCGCCCCTTGTGTTCCCTGGAGACAGCGTCCTCGTAAGAAACTTTACCAGAAAATTGTGGGACAAGCCAAGCTTTAATGGCCCTTTCATCGTAGAGGACTGCACCCCATCCGCTGTCAAGCTCAAAGCAGGAGAGCCTGGATCTTCCTAAATGACATTAAGCCATTTGTAGGAGAGAGCCCTCCTGCTGCACCTAACTCCGAAGAATCTACAGACAAAGGAGAAGAACCTCAGCACATGCGGACAAGATCCATGACGAGGAAGAAGGACGCATGAGCAGCAAAATAAAGGCAAAAGAACGCTGGGTGAATTGTGGCTTTTAAAACAAGACATTTCCTCAAAACCAGAGAAAGAGTAAAAGGACAGAAAACGGACACTCTGTGCATCCTAGTTGCAGGGTAAAGAGAAGCACATCCAAAGCCACAACAACAGTGGTAAAATTAACGTTTTAAATCACGTCACGCCCAAGTAGTACAGGGAATCAAGACTATGATAGACTGCCAATAAAATATTCTCTGAGAGCGTTACGCAGTATCCTGAAGCAACCAGTATCAAGACTTTCTTTACATACCTAATGGTACCCCCCAGCAGAAGCCTCAAGTGGGATGTGCTCACATACTTTCAATTGTTGGTGCTATCATATCGGTCACTCATAGGAAGAGAAACAAGTGTCACAGAATTCATTCAACATCCAGATAACAAGAAGGTAATCTGGCAACTGCTGATTGTCATCACAGAAGCTTTCACTGAGCTGCCTGAATACTGTGAAAAGGGCACAAATGCGCCCACCTCAAGTGATCATCGATGAACTGACCTATACCATATTTTTCCGAATCATAGAGGACTGCCCAGGACTTGTCGGTAGAACCACAGATACACTAACCTTTATCAGAGATCCAAGAAACAATGAATTTCTCAACCAAGTATGGTACAGATTAAATTACTTGGTTGCAACCCACGCAGCAGGAAGGTGTAAAACTTGTTTGTGTCAAAAGAAGGGCTTGTGATCGGGTCCCAGCAAAACAAAGCAGATGTCTCTGTCTCCCGCGGATACGCAGCTTGCACACAATGTTATGCTCAGACTAGTCACAGACTATCCAGAATTGGTGGGAAGGCCTTCTGATGTTGACACTGTCACCTTCGTAAGAGATCCAGCCAATTTCCTACACATGAGGACCCGTCTCCATGGTATCATGCTCCACGTGGAGCTGTCCAATTTCCAGTGAGAATTCCCAAGGAGTTTCCAGTGAGACAGTTCGCCGAGAGACAGATCGAGGAAAGTGCAAGACTGTTCACGCTGCAAGAAAGGCCTGTGATCTAGAGGCTAGAGAATCAGAGCAAATGTCATTAACACCAGAAGACAGCCAATACGCATATCGTGTTCTCTTTCACCTCATTGAAAACTTTCCAGAACTAGTGGGCAGACCCAACAACATTGATGTGCCCACTTTTCTCAGTGATCCAGCAAAAAACATGCAACTAAACAGGCTCCTGAGGGCAATTGCAGCACAACTAAGAAGCAACTATGGGCATCCACTGCTGAGGAGAGCCTTAGGGGGAGGAAATCCAAAATAGAATTTTGTCGTCATCATTTCACTGTCGAGCAGATAGAGAAAAGAGACACTGTTCTTCAACTTGTCACTGAGAGACCGAAAAAAAGGAGCAGACCCAAGGACTTCGCCATCCTATTGTCCTTTTTCTTCATTTTTTTTAATTTTGCCTATTTTTTCATATGTTCACTGTTATTTTTATTTTTGTTTTTATTTTTACAAGATTTTATTTTTGTGTGATTTTTAGTAGTTCCTTCTTTTCAACCTTTCACAGTGAACACATTCCTGCATGTCCTCAAGGCCGAGGCAAATTGGAATTGTGCCCGGAGACGGTGTTTACTATAGAAATGCAGGATGAATGTGATGTGCTAAAACGGTAGCCTAATCCTTCTCCATAGTTTAGCAAATGCAACTGTGCTGCATATGCAGAGACTACTGTCTTCACTCGTGAGAAGGGACATTTGACTAGCACTCATCACTTTAGTAGTTACTGAACTTTAGAGCAACAAGATCAGAATAAAGAAAGAAATAAACAATTGACTATGGACTTGATCGACATGGGGGCCCAGAACAGTAACTTAGTTGTACCCCAAACAGAGAGACGCCCCCACTTCCCTGGAAGGAAATGCTGCCAACTATCATACCAGACTATTATGTGTATATGCATAGTAATTATCATTGTGTTTTTATCCTTGACTATAAGAACTGCATTTTTTATTGGTGCACGAGGTGTCCCGATGTCAATGCATCCATCAGATACAGAACGTCTGGGGCCTACGAAAGCACCCAGACCTTATATAGTAATCCATGTTCCGAGAAGAACTGATGATAAAGCGAAGAATGTGCAATTGAATGTAATTAGCAGTGACTCATACACACGTGAGGTTATGAATGGAGAGAAAAGCTGGAGACAGGGTCAGCACGGAATGAATGATAATGTAGCACTGGCCACGGCATGCACCCACACACAGAAAGCACATAAACAAGGCCAAGTGTCAGTGGCTACAGGGCCTCCAACGAAGGCAGTCGAGAAGAAGAAACCGCCTGCCGAACAATTAATTCCAGAGAATAGTGGAAGTGACCAAGAAAAGCCAAGTGAAACACCAAAGATGGGAGAAATAGCAAAATACCTCAAAAGAACGGAAGTGGACACGAAGAAAATCACAGAGAAGACACAAATGCTAATAGATTATTTGTTCCCATTTATAGTCAGAGCAAAGAAACTGCACGAGGAGCTGAAAAACAGGATTACAGAAACTATGACAGCAAGCACACGAGCTCCAACGCAAGGGGCAAGCCGCAGGCCTACAACACAGTCACGCGTGGGGAAGTCAGTAGACAGCAGGTGGCCAGGGGAAGCTTATGACAGACTACAAGATGAAAAGAAGGAAAGCACAAAACCGTCCCTTACCACAGCGATACAGTCAAGGCAGCCTGATCCACCGAGATACCCGAAGTGGAAAAGCAGCACTGACGCATTCAGAGACGTAGTAATAGAGAATTACAGGAGAATGCTGAGAAGCAAGAGAAGCCTGAATGAAGATAACAATGAACCTAATGACTACCTGGACAGCACAGCCCATCTCGGAAACAACATATGGTACCAGCACATGAAGGAAGTTGGGCGAAGGCAGTCGAAAGGCGATTGCTTCGTCTGCGCTCTAATACCATACAGCATGGGAAAATCCAAGATCTTTGTGGCTGTAGAAATTGATGTCCCTATAGCACACTGTGTGTCACACGTAGCAATGTGTAACACCAGAGGACAATTTATGGGAAGAGACGCCGTGTTGATATGGGCCAACGAAAAGGATTACCTGGATGAAGATGGCTACGTCCAGGACATTAAAACAAGAAACCCAGCGCACACCAGAAATCATGTGATCAGGTACGAGAACCCTTGCGTCAAAGAATCAGGGATAAGATGGGAAGTTAACCGCCAGACTGAACGTTCGAGGGAAGACTGCAGAAGAGGCTCAAATCTGGAAGAACAGAGGCCAAATGCAGATCTGGGGATCAGTGGTCTCCTCAGATGGATGGGAAGACGGAGTAGTAATCTGCCGAGCGTGGATGGTCCTTGGAGCCTGCAAGGAAGCAATAGAGAATTCACAGAGGTTATGCAAATCTCTGTGGCCAAAGCTAGTAAAGTTATTAACATGGGTCGAAGATAGAGGGGGACCCCTGCAGATAGTGCCACTGGAGAGCCCAAAACTATGCTTCAGAAACAATGGCACAAGGAAGATGGGAGAGAATCAAAACTGCGGACGAATCTTTGAAGTTCCGGGAATGACCCAAGCAACCGCAGATATTATGGACCATTACTGGGCGTGTGGATCCAAGGCATACATATGGCTGCCGAAAAACTGGGGAGGCATATGCACACTAGTGAACGTCCACGTTCCCGCATTAGTGATCCCTAAGAATGACCTAAAGTTGGACAGTTTCCCGAAAGCAGATGCTCATCTAAGAAGAAGATGATCTGTGGAACTGGTATCCAGGATGAAGAGGGAAAATTACTTTTCTCACAAATCAGAAGAGGCATTCCATGCAATCCCGTACAAACAGGCTGTTCAGCCTCACCTCAACAGTATTCACAACACTACTCCTGCCCCACATCCAAGATGGAGTGAATGCTAAATGGTTGCAGATAACCAGATGGGAGTTATTGCAGACCATCAATACCACTATAAAAGGATTCAACGCGATCAAAGAAGAGTTGAGAGCAATCAGACTGATGACCCTCCAAAACAGATATGTGCTTGACATGATCACTGCGATGGATGGAGGTGTTTGTGCAAAAATCAAAGAATCATGTTGCACATTTTTACCATCACACAATGAAGAAAACGGAACCCTAACAGAGGCCATAAGCATGTTGACAACTCTAAAAAACCAGATGACCGATGAAACGGATGAGGTGGACGATGACAGCTGGTTTGGGAAACTATTCTCATGGGTCCCGCAATGGATGGCTGATATATTCAGGTTCCTGGGAGCCCTACTAGCCATGGCACTGCTAGGATTCTGTGTTATCAAGATAATCATCACACATTCCCAGAAAACTGCAAAGAAAGACATTGGGATGAAAATGATGGTCGATGTCGAGCCAGGCTGGAAGCCAAGAGACCTGACAGATGAAGAAATCATGGACTTTGTGAAGGCCATCGAATTTGCGCCAGAGGGAACGAAGTTCACATATCCTAAAAAGCAAAGAAGGTATTAAGGAAAGTGGATCTACTGCAGTCCAAACGGACGGTGCCAGCATATGACCTGGAACAAAGATGAACATGTCAAAACAGCAGGAAGTTTGAAAGGCATGATACAAATAGGGACTCCAAAGAGTCACATGTTCACGCCTTCATGTACCAATCCTGAAGATGATGAACAAAACACTGAAGAATCAAAAAAAATAGAGGAGAAGAACGAAGCAGAAGTGGTCGATAAACCGACCATATGGGGGAGTGTAAAGGAGGCCCCAGACATGACCTGCACCCTTGCCCCTCATTTCGAGCTACCAAGAGGGTACTCACCAAGGTATGTGACGTATGAGGAGCAAAGGAACCGACAGAGAGCTGCACTGGGACTCCGCCCTGTGTACATAAGAAGATCCGTACCGGGTGAAGCAACCATAACTCAACAACCCTGGGCAGCACAGTACCCTATCAGACAGCCATACCAGCCGCTGATATGAAATGAGGCATACCTACACACGGTCCATGAAGAGACCCCAAAAGCTATAATGGAAGGCCAGTGGAAATGACACAAGGGCCTGAACAGACTCATGAATGAGCAAAGGTGGCTATTGAAGACAAGCATGTCAGTGCAAGTAGCTATGAAAATAAATGTAATGTACTCAGAGAAGAGACAATGTTAAAATGTAAGGAAATGGTGCTATGAGACAAGATGGAAGCAACCATCCTATTAAACGTGTCTAAATAGGCTTGAAACACAAGATGCTAAGAAATCGATAGTGCTTGCAATGCTCAGTAGAAGATAGAGAGGCAAGTGCCAATCATATATCTACCTCAATAAGGCACATTATACAAGTACAACTCCATTTTGTAAAAGCAGAAAGGTACCCAGGCAGCCAGAAGCCTGACAGGCCACGTTCCGAAACCCAGCCAAAGGCAGGAGAAGGAGCGGAATCGAAACTCAGCAAAGAGCGACTCATGCTTAAGAAATCGAGGTCAACCAGAGAAGGGGAGGAGAGCATGAGCTCACAAGACTCCAAGTACAGAGCATACCAGCCCGCCGTGAAGGTCAAGATAAGAGAGGCCCATGCAGGTGGCTAGGCTGACACAGAATTAAATACACAAAAGGCTAGAAACTGAAGCAGATTCACGGTGAACCAACACGTGACCAGCCAGGCGCGAAGAGGTACCACCACCTGATTTCATCCAGAACCCGAGGATGCCATAACTTTTCCTGATAAGAGGCTACAGTTCCGAGGCCATACCCAGCCAACTAATTGACACATAGCCCTAAAACACTGATTGATGGAAAGGAGGAAGGGTGAATCTTGTGGCACTAGGCACCTGGCTGTCTATTCTGCATGCTGCTAATTAAAGTGGAGATTTATGTTTAGGGGTGTAACTTGCCCAATCACAATGGACCATGTAATCTAGGGTCCTATAGACACTGTAACCAATGAGACGTCGTACTTGTAGTGACGTCAATCACGTGTGATGTAGAGGGATGGAGGTAGACGCCCACCCGATAAGAGTTATCCAATCCACATGCTTTATTTCTATATACAGATATAGCACCTATACTTAAGTTACCTTTCCCAACCAATTATATTGCATGATGATTTTTTATAGAGACTAGACGTCAGTGATGACGATTTTTACCTATGAGAATTGCTGTTCTACCAAAGTTTGTGGAAGTCGGAGCGAGACCGGTGATCGCACTAGAGCTGATTCCCATTTGTTTCCCTGTTTAATGTATGTATCATTAAACTGACTTCCCTTTGCCAAACTACTGAGTCCTCGTTATTGAGTCGTGTCGTAGTAAGTGAATCCAGCACCCCCAGTCCTCACATGGTGCAGCTATCTTCCCTTACAAGTTCTAGAGGGTGAGTGCTGACCTATGGGCCCGTCAGTGATTTCCTCCCCTCCTGGACACTTCTGCTTTACATCAAAAGACAGTCTTAGAGTCAAAGTAAAGATTGGAAAACGACAAAGGGACTAAAGGAAGTAGGGGTGTGATTTGACCTGGTATGCTATCCCATAGGTAGTTGTCCTTCTCCCTAGCTGGGGATTCCTTCCCCATGAGATGCTCCCTTATCATACCACCACCAGTGGGACTATCGGGTAGCAACCTCAACACCCAGGCCTCATGGAAAAGGCCTACCCTGTGGAGAGAAGCGACAAGAGCAAGTAAATCGTCAAAAGGCATACAATGCTAGATATTATAAATGATGCAAACTGATGAAATACTTTGAATAAATCATTGGTCAGATTGTTTAATGTGTTGGGGTTGGCAGCAGTAAAAGAGATACAGCGATTACTACTCCTAGCTGAACTCAAATGGCACTGATGAGCACAATGTACTTAAGACAATATATATATTTCAGGATCAGCAGTAGTGGCCCTGCAGGGTTACATGTCTTTCCATCAAATTTTTGCCATCGAGGGTAAGTACCATCACATTTCTTCCAACGAAAAAATGTGCATCGAATGCATTTATTTTATTTTTTTATTTTCTGAGGGGTCCCCCCAAGCCCATGTTTTTAAATCTTAAAACACACACACCAGACAAAATTAACCCTTTACCCCACAGAAATATGTATTTGATTCACATTTTTTGTTGGAAAACATTCAATGGAAAAACCCTTGATGGAAAAATGTTTGATGGAAAGTCTGCATACCCCCTGCAGTTGTGGTTCAGTTGGCTTTCCAATTGGAAAACAGTTTTTGGGTGGCTTTTAACCTGTGGACCAATCAGCGGGATAGTAGTATCTGCAGACCCTGGGCTAGGGAGGCCATTGGCCAATCAAGAAATGCGAGGTGCGTCAATGGGGAGTGGGAGTGGGACACCCAAGTGTGATAAGCGGTATCCCTCTTCCTTCAACATCTTTTCCCCATCCACTTGCATAAGACATTCAAAAACACTGCCCCCCCTTTTCTGACACAAAATTTCCCAGAAATTCTTCTCCACATCCCTCTGATTATTATTTTCCACACTCCCAACCTGATCAGATAAAATAATACAGTTCCCACAATCCCCCTTGTTTATTTCACGATTTCAGCTACTCCCATTTGCCCCGCAAACACTAGCAATCGCGTCGAAAGTGACACACAATTACAGTTGCCATAAACCCTCCTACTCATTTCAAAAACCCTCCAGAACCCACCCTTCTGAAATCATCCCCCCCCCCCTGAGAACAAAGACTATAAATCCCTGTAGCACCTCTACCTCATCCTGTCCCGGAGGATGCTCTGACACTCCAACCCCTCCCCTTTCCAACACTTACACTGTTTTACCTCATGAAAGACGACAGACTTGTGATAAAAATGTTTACCCAACATGTCCCGATCCCAATACAAGGGTCAGGCAAAGCCAGGCAATTGACTTAAATCACAAACACCTGACAGCCCTTCCTTTTCCCCACAGGGATAAAAGGTGGAGCAAGAGAGCACAGTATGAGGAAGGCAGACTGCACAACGAAGCAGCTATCCAGACCTAACAGTTCAAGAAAAGGAGAAAGGCAGCAAAGATTGGGAGGCCGATGAAGAGAGACACAGCCTTGCTCTGCTCGACAAAATCCTGCTAAAACTCTGCAGAAGGAATCGTAAGACCGAGGACAATAAGCCCAAATGTCATGCAGCAGATGTCAATGTTACACAGAGCATATTGATGCTGATATGCCGGAGAGAGGGAGACTCCTGCTTCTGTGGTACTGGCCTTGACTGCAGTGAAGGGAAAACCTAAGAGGTTCATCAAAGCTGGTGAGTCGAAAGGGGAACCAATAAGAACAGGCTGTTATGAATTAAAGTTGCAAAGTGGCAAAGTGAGAGAAGTTCAAAAAACTGTAAAATTGTAAAGGGGAGACCATCTGCAGAAGGGGACCGGCACCACGTGGGTGCTTCTCCGAGAAACTTTGGTCGATCCCCATCTGAGTGAAACTACATATACCAGAAGTCCATAGGAGAGCCTCCAAGATAGATCAAAGTGGTCATACAGGTCAAGCAAAATCCCTGTACAGTTGAAAGCCTTTGACCTAAGAACTATAAAGAAAGCAAGGACATTGAATCCCACAAGATGAGAAAGCAAGGGAAGTGAATCCTATAAATATTGAACGTAAATGTTAATGTGAAGTTGGCAAGAGTGATCCCAGAAGAGGGATGCTGACGAGGAGGGGGCAAATTCTAAATTCCCAAGAAACAGTGTGGTGACAAAAGTGAAACCGGCCGATGGATTTCCACTAGAACTGTTTAAAAAGACATTAAGATTTGTGACTAAAGGAAAATCCATAGTGAATCCAGTGGAGGAAGGCTGAAAGTAAAGAGGAGTTGGCGCCCTGAAGAGGGAGGCCCAGGGGTGAAGAATCCTCAGCCTAAGACACCAGGAAACGATCTTTCATTATGTTGAAGGAACTTTTTGTTTTATTATTTGTTATCAGGCCCTCAGAACCAGAGACGCAACTACTGATAGTAACTGTTTTGAGGAATCAAACCCAGAAGAGGGGGACACAGGAGTGAGAGAATCACCCGAAGAACATTTGAAACTGAAATTATTTTTGTTTATTGTTTTTCAAGCAGAACCCTTATGGTCCTTTTAATCGAGGCAACACATTGTATGACAGAGGGAGATGCAGAGTACCTCTTACCCCAAATGAGAAGACTGACTCAGGAAGTTGGCAAAGTGTCTTGAAAAACTGTTTTAATTTCCATTGTCTAAAACAGGGAGTTACAACAGACATCAACGGATGTCACACAGCATAGTCTCGATGCATTTCATAAAAAAACACACTTATATAGCAAAAATTAGACATATGTGACGTCATACTACGCTGCAAACTAAGAAAACCTACTTGGGATAGTGATTGGCTTAAGGGGAACATCTAAGTATACTTTCTGTAAGGGATTGGATTGTGACTGGATCTCTATAGTCAGGGGGACAACTTATGACCACCCCTAGTGCAAGTTATCCTCAACAGTTATTAAGTACACAACATCTCATTGGCTTTCAAACTATAGTGCTCTTGGTTATAAAACCCTGTATAAGTGGTTGGCATGCTTGTACCCTTCTGGAACATTTGACTCGCTAGCAGCATGTAAGCTTTTACCCCAGGTGTCATTGGGTGGACTTGACCATGTCTCCACACCCAATTAGCCCAACATCTATCATCACTCATATCTTCTACCATTTTAATTGTCTTTGAACTCCTGAGAAAAGAGGGGAGTGCAAGCACATTCTTATCTTCAGGTCTGGTGCTGCATGGCCAGTTTCTATTTGCATCCAACCCATATCACAGGAGACCGTGCTTTGGCTCCATTTTCATATTTAATCGCAGTGAATAAAACTTGGCACTCATGGTGTCTTTTCTTCGCACAGTGAAGACCTGCTCTCCAACCTTGACTCTAACATCCCTTCTGTCCTCATCTTACTCAATCTCTCCGTCTTCGACATGCCATACCATCCTGCTCAACCATCTTGGTGACAACCTGGGTATCACTGATCAGGCTCTGGCCTGATCGACCATCCAAGGTCCAACTTGGGTCCTTCCTTTCCTCTATCTCCCTCTCTACCTGCGGTGTTCCGCAGGGGTCTATCTCTCACCCTGGCTTTTCAACGAATACCTGGTAACTCTTGCCCGTCACATTGCCACTCTCTGCTCCAATTTTTGGTGCTATGCCGATGACACTGAACTCAATTTCAGGCTTCCATCTGCCAATCTTCTCTCATATCTGACTGCCTGTCTGCTATTCAGGAGTGGTGTGCTGCCAATTATCTCTGCCTTAATGCCAGCAAGACGGATATCACCCTCACCAGCACACATTCACCCTCCTTTCCTGTACCTCTCTGGCCGACCTTCCTTGGCCCTCCTCCTACCCCCACTTGCGAGGCTAAGAACCCCGGGGTCATCTTCAACTCCACGCTTCCCTTTTCTGCCCACATCTCTGATGTCTCCAAAAAGTCAAGCTTCCAACTGCACCTCCTCAGAATTATTCTGCCTTTATTCTCCTTCACCAGAAGCTCACTGTCTCTCGAGCACTGGCTCTCTCTAGGTTGGATTACTGCAACAGCCTCCTCCTAAATCTGCCTGCTTCTACTCTACACCCTTTGCAACTCAACCAGAACAGTACTGCAACACTTGTCCTTGTCCTCAATCGCTGGGATCGTATCTCTCCAGCCCTGAAATCTCTTCATTGGCTCCCAGTGGCTGCAAGTATTAAATTAAAGACCCATTGCATTGTCCACAAGGCTTTCTGGGGCCTGGGTCCAAAATACCTTCAACTCTCCCTCCGTAAATACTGTCCCTCTCAAGCTCTTCGCTCCTCCTCCTCCTCCAACTCCCTCAGGGTCAGTAGTTTCTCAAAGAAATGGGCTGTGGGTAGATCTCTGTCTTTGGCTGGGGCATCCCTCTGGAACAGCCTCCCTGCCACTCTGAAACTTGAGGGGAACCATCTCCAGTTCCGGAAGCACCTCACAACCTTCCTCTTTGCGTCTGCCTTCTCTCCTTCTCTCCCCTGCTGATCTGTTCTGCTTCAGCATCGTGCACCTGTGATTTTGGACCTAGTTACTTGCGCACCCTGCCACGCTCCTGCACTGCTCCCTGGCAACCCTTGCACTTGGGTCTATATGTGTAACCCTACAGCCCACCCACCCTTTTTCTGCACTTAGCAGACACCCCCTATCTTTGCCTCAAACCTAGCACTTGCCACTTGCTGGCTGCACTACCAAGTGTCGTTCTGTATGCCTTTCCTCAGCACTTTCGACTCCCCCCTCACCCCTGCACTTTCCCCCTTCACTCTCCCCTGCACTTGTGCATTCTCAAAGTCACTGGGCCTAGTAAGATCATTGTTTCCCTCCCTTGCATCGTCACGCTCAGAAACACATGTGTATGAGCACGATACAAATAAAATATCAATATCAAAATCAATACCTTAACAGAGGCTGGTTCCGCTTCTCATGTTCTCTGTATCTTCAAGGATAGATAACCAGTTCTTGGCTGCCCCTGCCTTTGACACCAGGCCAGAGAGCCTTCTTGAACCTGCCTCGATCCTATCTGCTTTCTTTGCTGTGTCACACTCTCAGCTTTTAATCCTACCTTCTCCATAAATCTGAGCTTACTAAAGTTGCGACATCGAATATCCAGATTCCACATATAGTGGTGGCACCGCCTGCAGTCTATTAACTTCGTATAGCCAGCCTTTATGATTACTTAGTCTACTTGCGTTGCTGCATCTGTACAGTTATGAAATGGCTCATATTTTCTGCAGTGCTCTTCACATGTGCAATCTTCATTCCGCTTGTGAAGGTTTTCTCAATTCTTTACTTTGTCATCATATTCTATAAGGATTATACATCCTTTCCTTCTCTGTGGACCACCTTTACTTCGTGTGACGTCACCAATCCTTCTCTTTCATTACATCTTCATATTCCTTTGGGAACTTCTTACAGGAGACCGTCAGTTCTCCGAGGATACATCAGATAGGGTTTTCTCTTGGATACCTTGTCTCAGAGGCTTTTCATGGTATAGGCATCATTACTGGCATTGCGCATGTCACAATGTCTGGCCTCCAACATATAGGCAAAAGGGGAGCAGGACTTCGGGTAGAGGCCTTCAGCTGCTCCTCTACAAACCCTTGAAGGCAAGAGACTTTTTAGCAAAAGAGACTTGGCTTTGAGGCTCCTGATAAGCTGAAACAGAACTGTCGACTTGTGCTGGGAAAGCTAGAGTGTGTGCTGTGCTCCAAGATCCCACCTGACCTGTGCTTAATACGTCAGGAAGGAAGACCCAGGCTACCACATCCTGACATATTATTTGTGAATGCTTCTTTATTTTCTTGAAAACTATCCCACTCCCTTTTTATATTAGTTTTAAGGTTTGGCAATAGGTTGCCTATTATAGACCTTTTTTATTTTGACACAACGCCACTAGGACTGCCTTATTTTCATTTCATTGTCGATGCTTGCTCCCATTTTATATTTAGGTTTAGATTAGGTGTTTTTCCAACCTGCATTAATAAACACCCTTGAACTGTGATCACTTGTCTCTGTCTTTACTACTGCCACCATGCGTTCCTTACACTCAGTACAACATGTTTTACGAAAACACATTTGCACTTGTGTTAATCATGTCCCTGCTGAACTTCTGGGTGGGTAGGAAAGTGCAGAATATATGTGTTTTGGGTTTTATGGTGTCCATGGTCTTGTTTTGGTGTTCGCAGAGAGAGTGGAAGACATCTGAGGACTAATTGACTGTCTGCAGACACCATCACATAAAACATGCTTGGTCTGTCTGACTTACCTATTGTTATTTTTTTAACGTACATGGATTGTATATATGTATGTTGGCCTGGATTCTATTATGATACATGTAATAGATTGGTACGAGTGAGTCCATGCCCAGAACTTTCTGGAGACTGGCCATGGTCATGAGGGATGATACCTGGTATTGACATTGGCAGTGGGCCTGGTCTGTTGTAAGAGTCTGAATAATAAATCTGGCCACTGCCCATGGTCGTAAAGGATTTTATGTGGGATATATTTCATTTTATTTATTTTATTTTTGCTTTTATAGCTGCACACCAAGCCCTCAGGCATATGCTCACTAGTTACATTGGAAGTTACAGTAAGTGCAGTAGGATAGTCCACAAGGTGCAAGACCGCGCAAACGGTCACAAGCATGAGGGAACCTATATATATAAAATGCTTAGGTATGTTTCTGTAATCGGCTGATGCAATTTATCAGTGTAAGTTTGCCCTCTGATATCCAAATGGCAAAGTACACCTCTGTGTGCACTTCCACTTCAACAGCAGCAATCAATATAACAAACAGAATGAGCATGGTTCTACGCAGTCACCTTCAACTTCCACCATTGCAAACATTCGGAATAATTTCAAGTTACTTCTTTCCACCCTCACTTCTCTTCACACATGGCATGGCGGATCCATTGTCAAAGAACAGTTAATTACTGGCTCAACCTTTCAGTCTCTAAAGAGAGAAAAACTGTAGGACGAATGCCTCTCCCTGATCTAAAACTGAAATTAGGTTCTGTAATTTGTGCTGCAATTATGCTACTACGCCAATCCATGGATTAAACTTAGCTATTGTTCTCATACCTTTCCATCTGATATAAATATGCCTATCAAATTCAAAAGAAGACAGGTTCCTATACATTTAGCTTTTTTAATAACCATTAATAATTCACAGGGACCTGTGCTCCCTTACTGGAATCAATCAGTGATAATTCCAATATTTCAAAAGGGGGACAAAAGTGACCCTAAGAACTACCAGCCAATATTGATGACCCATATTCACCTTTAACTTATGCTAGAACGGCATATGTAACACCAGGAACACCCAGTAAAGCCTCTCCTTGTGAGTGACAAATAAGTATGAGTGTACATTCTGGCAAAGCCTTGCCTCATTGTATAGGGGGATACTTCAAATGCGTAAGTAAAAATGGGTGACCAATAGGTATGCTTGCACATTATGGCAAAGCCTTGCCTCATGGTATGAGGGGCTACTTCGGGTATGCAGGCTGACATGAGTGACAAATAAGTTGGAGTGCACATTCTGCACATTCTGGCAAAGCCTTGCCTCATTGTATGGAAGCTACTTCAGGTAAGCAGGCTGACATGAGTGATGAATAAGTGTAAGTGTACATTCTGGCAAAGCCTCACCTCATGGCACGGTGGGCTACTTCAGGTATGTAAGCAAACATGAGTGAAAAAATTAGTATCATTTCACATACTGGTGGAGCCTCACCTCATGGTATGCAAAGCTATTTCAGGTATGTAAGCAAAAATGAGTGACACAATAAGTTAGAATGCATATACTGGTGAAGCCTCGCCTCTTGGTATGGGGGCTACTTCAGGTATGTAAGCAAACATGAGTGAGTGAGAAGTATGAGTGCACATTCTGGCAAAGCCTTGCCTCATGGTATAGGGAGCTACTTCAAATGTGTAAGTAAAAATGGGTGACCAATAAGTATGCATGCACATTCTGGCAAAGCCTTGCCTCATGGTATGAGGGGCTACTTCAGGTATGTATGCAAACATAAGTAGCATAGTAAGTATGAGTGCACATACTTGTGGAGCATCACCTCATGGTACGGGGGCTACTTCAGGTATGCAGGCAGACAGGAGTGACAAATTAGTATAAGTGGACATTTTGGCAAATCCTTGCATCATGGTACGGGCCATACTTCAGGTATGTAAGCAAACATGAGTGTCAAAATAAGTATGAGGGCACATACTGGTGGAGCCTCGCCTCAGGGTACGTGGCTACTTCATGTATGCAGGCAAACATGAATGGCACGGCAAAGAGACAGAGTAGGGTAGGTTGCATGTATGTTACAGGTTTAGCGTAGGCTAAGAGAAAAATTAGGTGTATTATAGATCTCTAACAAGATTAGCAGTATACAATGAAGTCACAATCAGTATTTTTCCATCTATGTTGCAGATTTAGCACTAGGCTTGAAAGTCAAATCAGGTGTGTTAGGAACATCATACAAAAATTTGCAATGAGCTAAAAATATGAAGTTGGAATGTTTCCATCTATGTTGCAGGTTTAGCACTAGGCTAAAAAAGTAAAATCCGGTACATTAGGGACATAATACAAGAATTAGCAATGGGCTTAAGAACAAAGCTGTAGTGTTCAAGGTGTTGTGTTGCAGGTTAGTAATTAGGCTGAGAGTTAAAGACAGATGTGTTGCAGACACATTGGGCCTCATTACGACCCTGGCGTAACGGGTTAAACGGCGCCGTAAAAGGTGACGGCGCCGTTCAACCCGTTCCGCCACATTACGAGGTCCCCTCGCAGGAAACGGTAAGCACGCCTGGGAAAACCAGGCGTGCTTACCGGGTCCCGCGAGGGGAAGAGGGAGCAAACAACGGGCCATCTTGTAATGGCCCGTTGTTTGCTCCCTCTCCCATCCCCATTCTGCCCTATGCGGCAGAATGGAGTTGAGGAGCACGGCATTACCGCCACCCGCGAATGGGCACTTACCGGGCCATTCAACTCGTAATGGGCCGGTAAGTGCCCATTCGTGGGTGACGGTGACGGATGCGAGTTCGGCAGTAGTCGTGCCTGTAATGCAGGCACGGCTAACATTCGAACTCGTAATGAGGCCCATTACAGGTAGGGTAGTGGCAGCGTAGCATGTTAACTCAGGCAGGGAAGTGAGACGGTAAAGTCTGGATGAAGAAGTGATAGCAAAGGAGCCGCATATCATTGTTGCTGGCTCGGTAATCGCTGCTGGTGAGAAGTGTCATGGGGAACGCGGACCAATGGGACAACCTTTGCGGAGTAGTGTGTGGGCTTGGATGATGCCAACATAAGGCAGAAGGAGCCGACCTGGGTAGGTAAAGTAGGTAATTCACATATGCAGCGTGAGGAAGGGATAGTGTGAGCAGTGAAAGAGGGTTGTCGGGGGGAAATTCTGCCGGGGTCGGCCGGGCCGTCCGCAGACCTCCGGGCAGGGAGGCCCCAACTCCTCCCGTATATCCCAAAAGAGATAGAGTATGAGACACACACAAGAAGCAAGGTGACTCTGCTGTTTATTAAACACAAACGGCAGGGATGGGTCAAGGATCATACGTGTCTGACCTGATACACACACAATCGTGGGGCTCGCAGGCCCTTTTTACTGTAGTATGACGCGCTACTTGCGTCACTCTAGAAAAGTAGCAAAAAACCTATTGCCACTCTTAATTGGTTGCTCGAGTGGTAGGGTTAGTATAGCATACGTATAGAGAATAATATGAGTGGACGAGGGTTAGTCAGGTGATATATCTGGGTTGTCCCTACAATTAGATACATGAGAATTGTTACATGAAGACTCCTAATGATTGGTTAATGTTACTGTCGTCAGTGATAAGAGCCCCATGTTCTGATTGGTGCGCCCGTGAGCTTCCCAGCCTGGGACCATCGCTGTTCCCAGCTCTCGGTGTACCTGCAATTTGCAACAATGTTTCACTATGGGTACATGCAGACAATGTGAAGACTTATTCATGAGCTGGATGGCCGAATACTCCCATCGTCGCAGATGTCCATTGATCCTTTCAAGTGTATCTGCCTGTGTCTCGTAACGAGGGATCCAGACGCCTCTTTCCTCCTGGGCTTGGCATCTTGTCAGGTTCGGCTTGGTCACGTGAGGTGGGACCGTGTTTGAGGCAGAATTCTGCACAATTAATATTGTTTTTCCACTGTGTGCCTGATTTAGTTGCAGGTGCAACTTTGATGTTGGTGCACGGCGTGCGAGATTGCAACATCGTGCCCTTGATGGTCTGCTTTTGGAATGTGGGTTTGCAACATTACGACCTTGGCTGTCTGCTTTCGCCAGGCTCCTTCTGCAGGATCAGCAACCTGACTCTTGTTCTATTAACGTCCACGGGAGCTCTTGCTTGCGGCCTACTTAGGCCTGGTGTATAGGTGGAACCGTTTGGTGCACAGGCGCTTTAGGTTATAGTCTCATACTGTCTTATGACCAGTATCGTGTCTTCGTTATAATTCTCATTATGGCACCCAGGTTTAGAGGAAGCGTAAGCAAGCTCTTTAGATGAGTTCATGATGCGTCTTGCGTTTCTGCATTTTGAGAACCTATGAGGAAAATAATAAAGATGCACGTCCGTGAGTATGTCTGTCGCCTACGTCATAGCACTGAGTATATTCTTCAGATTGGTGCGGGAGTGTCCAGTGTGTATGTTGGCACAGGTGTGCTATCCGTTGGCTAGGTCGTCATGGCATCTCTAACGACGTATAGTTTTAGTCCAGTTGATCCATGCCGCAGGCATCGGCATGGGCAGGGCGGGCTGCTGGGCAGGCAGATGGACACATCCTTATGTTCCTGTACCAGGGCATCTGGTCGTCTGGTAGATGGGCAAACTCTTCTCGTGGCGGGTGCTTGGGCCGTGAACCTTTAGGCCAGGCGCGAGAGGGGGAAGATGGGAGCCTGTTTTTCCATTTTCCCACTTCAGTCCCCCCTCTGGTCGACTTGTCGACCACAAACATATCCTTTTCGTTATCTCCTCTTACTCTCCACACTTTAGTTATTCCTCCTAAATGTCCATAATGGTTAACATGATCTTCAAATGACCAATACATATATTCACAGGTTCCTCCAGGAGTACAGTTTACCCATTTCCCTATGTAACACCTGGGGTTTCTTGGGTTCTCGACCTTCACCGATGGTGGGTCCAGGTGGTTGGTGATGATCTGGTTGCGCAATTTCTCTCTCTCTTCTATTATTATGCCTGTGTGTTGGCCGTCGTCTGCTGGCATCAGTGGGTGCATACCGACCATTTCGAGCAACTCGTCAGTGGTGCGTGCGTTCCGGGCTTTCCAAAATCTTATTATGATCAGTGTAGCTCCAGCCAAAATAATACAACCAACTATAATTTTCAGTCCATCTGACAGACAAGATGGCATCCATGACCATAATAGCGAAAACCAGCTCTCATCCTTTTTCACACCTTTACTTTCATCCACCATTATGGAGTGTAACTGGGCCAATTGTGAAACTGCTTCTGTCAGTGTACCGCGTTAAGCATCGTTGGCAGGAATGAATGTGCAGCATGATTGTCCTATCTTTGCGCAAACTCCTCCTTCCATGGCAGTGAGGAGGTCCAATACATATCTGTTCTGCAGTGCTACCATCCTTATCGCTCGCAGCTCCTCTTTTATCGCGTTGAATCCGTTTACTGTAGAATTGATGGTCATCATAAGTTCCCATCTAGTTATCTGGAGCCATTTTGCGTTTGCGTAAGCCTGTAGTCCCAGATGGATTATTGAGGAGAAGAACATTGCTGCTCTGCTGAATAGTCTGTGTTCTGGCGGGATTGAAGTCAGTGCCGTTTCCGACCTTCCCCATAGGTAATTTCCTGTCAGAGGTTCTCCTTGTCTTTTCTGTCTATTTAGCACAGTATCATTGCCGCTGGTCCTGTTCCCTGGCTCCTCCTGAGGTGGTGCAGATCTCTTATTTCTCTTGTCCCCTTCATCCATCTTGGGAAAGTTCGCCACATTCACATGCTTCTGGGGTACCACTAGTGATGGTACATTGACATGCACCATCGTACATACACCATTCCACAGAGGGGGCAGTGTGTGATATGCCTTTTCTCCACAGGTGCAGTAATGGTCCATTATCACTGCTGTTCCTGCTCCCCCCTCAGGTAACTCCATCACGCTTCCACAATTGGTGTTGTATCCTACGTCCACCTCTCCTTTATGTTGATAGCATACTTTAGGCGCAGTCAGCGGCAGTATTGTTATTGGGTCTTCATCCGTTTCTATCCATGTGAGCATAGGCACGTATTTGGTCCAAGTCGTCCAACATCTGTGATTGTGTGATAGTTGAAATAGTTTCTTTTGTTACCATGTTGCTGCCAACCACTCCTATCTCCCATTTGTTGTCCAGGTATACTTTCCCCGTTATCGTCACCAGTGGCCTCTCCCAGCATCCTAGTTTACCAGGAACTTCAGTGGCGTACCAATCACATGATAAATACTGCAGTGTTACTTTCTTTGTTTCTCCTTTTTCAGGGCCACTTGTTATGTATCTGAATGCTTCAGCATGTAAACTGCTCTTGTGGTAGCTCAAATAAGTCTTGAGGAAGTTGTTTTCGTATGGGTATGAGTCTCGTGTTTTCCACGTCATATGCACCACTGTCCCTTGAAATCTTCCTTTCGTTTGGAACAGTGCCAAGTATATTATGCATCGTGCTGTTTTTTCGTCTATTTCTGTGGCAACAAATGTTCGAGAAGCGCTCATGGCGTATGATATTAACGAGCAAACATAGCAGCTGTCTTCTGTTGTCTGCTTACCAATGCGGGTCATGTGTTGATACCATATGTTGTTTGAGACGTGTGCTGAATCTTGTATATAATTGTCAATACCTTTATTATCTGAGTATGTGCTGCGTTGGACTCTATTTTGTTTGTGCGCAAATTTACTAATATCACCTGACGTAACACCTGTTGCAGCTGGGGATGGGGGTGTGTTAGGTTTGGGTACAGCAACAATATTGATAGCACAGCTGTACTGCCATGCAGCTACGAACCCGGTGATTACCAAAATCCCTATTACTTTTATTACATATGCTAATTTCACCAGCATTTTGCTCTTACCTTGCTGCAGTCCGGCAGCGTATTCTTGCGACGTTGTAATTGCCTGCCTGAAAATTCTGAATATGCTGGTTATTAAATGTTAGTTGTTGTTTTTTTTGTTTTTTTAAGCTCTCCCTATCAAATAGTCATTCAGTGCCCAGGAGAAGAGCTGTTCCCACGCTACTCTAAGCGATCTATCTCTTAGGGCAGGCAAGTATGGGTGGAGGTGGGGCATCGAATATTCTATGGCCAAAAGGAACGCTGTGTAGTAGACACGTACCCTTTTCCTTTTCAGGTACGTTGGCCTTTTTATTTCATATACAAATTGGTGTGACAATTCTTCTGGGTAATTATCGTCTGAGGGTACCATCTACTCCTGGGCAGTGAATGTGTTAGTTATCTACTTTCTTAGCAATACAATAATACGCGGTTCCTGCATGTGCGAGAGAAAAGAAAAGAGAGCATTCACGTGTTTACATGTGTAGTTGTGCAAGACAATGTCCTTCAGTTCAGTTACTACTGTAATGGGGACAGGGCTCAGTGGAAGGTGGGCAGGGGGTGTTTGGGTTCAACTGGTGGCGTGGCTTTTACTCTTGAGCGTGTGATCATGGGGTGGGCTGTATGGGGATCACCCCTTTCTTCTTCAGTTATTGTCTCTGGGGAGTCTGGGGAGTGACAAGGTATGGGAATACTTGGGCAGCTGGCTGTGGTAGAACTTTCTTCTTCCGTTGTCGATGTTGTTGCTGTTCTCTCAATGGACCTGTTGATGGCGCTGTTGTCTGTAGATCTTTACGTCGTGTAGGTGGTTCCAGGCACGCTTGTCCTGTAACTTTACTGCTCTTGTTGATACCTCCTCTACCAGATGGGGACCAGTAAAGCGTGGGTCATTCCATTTCCTATTGAAGTTGCGAAGTAGTACGTGGTCACCTTTAGCAACCTTACACAGTCCTTCCTTTTCCAGTTCTTTATCCGTGTCTTCTTGTTGGCTTCTATTAGACCCGCCCCGTGTGCGCTCGAGCTATTGACACTTCACTAGTAATCAAAGAAGACACATATTGGTACATTTCATCACCCAGAACACTTTCAGTGCTTTCGTGGTCGGTAAATGCTCTTGACGTTGGCGTTAGGGGAAGGCGCATTTGACGTCCGGTAACCACCTCATGGGGAGTGAGGTGGTGGTCAGAACCTGGCCTATTCCTTGACTCAAATAAGGCTAATGGAAGACAATATAACCAACTCCTTTTTGTTGTTTGCTGTATCTTTGCAATTGCCTCCTTTAATAGGCCATTCAGGCGTTCACATATACCGTTGGCCTGTGGGTGGTATGCACATGCAAATTTATGTTGAATGTTCAGCAGTGATGTAATGTGCTGAAACATTTCATTTGCGAAATGTGGGCCGTTGTCTGACCTTAACACCTCGCACACTCCCCACCTAGGGAAGACCTCCCTCACTAGGAACTTGGCTGCTCTAAATGCATCTGGGTGTGAACAGGGCCCTGCCTCAATCCACCTAGAGAATGGGCATACTACTACAATCATATACCTATTTCCTTGACATATATTGATCATATCAACATAGTCAATATGGAGATGTCGGAAAGGTCCCTCTGGCCGGGGTATAGTACCTCTTATCACCTTTAGAGTGTGGCCGGCCTTAAACTGTTGACATGTGAGGCGATTACTGATAAAATTCGACACATGCGAATTTAACTCGGGGCAGAACCAGTCTTCCCTAATTCGTGCTGCAATTACTTCCTTGCCTGTGTGGGCTGGATAATGTAGTTGGTTCAGGGCGGTGTTCAAAAGTGCCAATGGTATTACAACCTTTCCAGTGCCACCCTGGCGCCATAGTGCGTCGGTTGGTGACATTGTACACCCTCTTTTTACCCATATTTCTTTTTCGGCCATTGGTGCAGCCGCTTGTAACTCCATAATCTGTGTGGCTGGGAGATGGGTGTACCCTTCTCTTATCAACATCTCCTTAGCCATTCCCCTCCCTCTCCCTCTCTGTGACTCTGGGGGGTTCCATATCTCACCAAAGTATGCAGCATACTTTGCATGTGCGTCCGCTGCTGCGTTTCCCTTCGAGACGTGGTCCTCACCATTGGTGTGTGCGGTGCATTTCACTAAAGCTAATTCTTGGGGGTCATTAATTACTTCAATTAGTTCAGCCAATAAGAGGGCATGTTGCACTGGAGTGCCATCAGCTCTCCTAAACCCTCTTCTTCTCCATTTCGACAACCCTGAGTGGACAGATGATGTAACATATGCGCTGTCAGAATATATGGTCACTCGTTTGTCAAAGCTTTCCTTCAATGCCAAGATCAGTGCGACCAGTTCAGCTGCTTGAGCGGAGTAATGCTGTGGTAATTGTACACATTTCACTGCCACACACACCGGTACCTCCATCATTTTCACCACTGCTGCCCCAGTCCTCCTCACACCATCCCTCTGATCGATAGTTGATGACCCATCAATAAATAAGAGCTCACCCCCCTCTAGTGCGTTTTCCTCAACTTTTCTAGTACATGAGTACATTTCAGTTATTTGTGTACAGTCATGTGCATAGTCTCCCTCCTCAATTACTTCTGCTAGGAACCTTGCAGGGTTGACCGTGCTACATCTAACAATTGATAGTTCGGCTCTGGATAGAATGATCTCATAACCTGATGCTCTTTGCGTGGTTAGGGTGGATTTAGGTTTATTTAATATCGCAAAAAGTGCATGTTCCACAAATAGTGTAGTCGGGCACCCCATGGTGATTGCTGATGCTTTTTCCACCGCAAAAGCAGCTGCGGCGAGACCTTGTTCGCAGGGGAAGTGGCCTAACATTACAGGATCTAAGTGGCCACTGTAAAATGCTACGGGTTTGTAGCCCATGCTTGTTTTTTGAGCCAACACTGCTTTCATTACTGCAGAGTCGCAATGTGAAAATATAAAAAATTGCCGCTCATAGTCTGGGGATGCCAGTACCGGAGCAGTTGATATCGCATCTTTTAATTCATCAAAAGCTTCTTTCATTTCCATCGTCCACCCCAGTTTTTTCTCCCCTTTATTAGCTTCCCGTAACGCCTCAAGGAGGGGTCCTATGTATGAACTGTAATCAAATACCCAAGCTCTACAGTAGTTGCAGAGCCCCAGGAACTGCTGCAGTTCCCTTACAGTTTGTGGCATTGGAGTGGTCGAAATAGCTTGTGCTCTTTGTGGTGCGATCTATCTTCCATGTTGGGATATAAGCTGACCAATGTAAAGTACCTGTTCTTGACAATACTGTATCTTTTCCATGTCTACCTTGTAACCTTTGTCAGCCAATATTGTCAACATTTTTAAGGAGTCCTCTCTGCATGTTTTTTCGTTTTTACTGCAAATTATTATGTCATCCACATACTGCAACACCGTGCTTTCTACTTCAATGTTACCCAAATCCATCTGTATCACTCTGTTGAAAATTGAAGGTGATTCACAATACCCTTGTGGTAATCTGGTGTGCTTCCACTTAGCATTTCTGTAAGTGAAGCTCGTCAGATCTTGTGAGTCTGGGTGTAATGGTATTGAGAAAAAAGCATTTTTAAGGTCGATCACTGTAAATCGTGATGCTTCTGCTGGAATGCCACACAATATTGTGGCCGGGTTTGTAGCTACGGGATATTCCGCTTCTACTATGTTGTTCAAGGGCCTGAGATCCTGTATAAAGCGCCAAGACCCCCCTTTAGCCTTGCGCACTGGGTACACAGCCGTATTACATGGTGATTCTGAGGGGACCAATATACCATTATTTATAAGGGCCGTAATGGTTTCATATATGCCCTCATCTGCCTCTTTTGATAGTGGGTACTGTTTTACTCTGGGGAGTATTGCACCTTTTTTCAATTTTATTTTTACTCCCCCTATACTTTTTATGCAGCCCACGTCTTAGGGGCCAATAGTCCACAATGATTTGGGTACCTTTGACATATCGTCCTTAAAGAAAGGGACCGGGGTGCATGCGGGTGCCTCAAGTGCCATTGCAATTTTCTGTGCTACTTGTTTGTAGGCCACTCTTAGCCATATTTCCACACTCATCATAAACACCATTTCACCTTCCTCCTTTTCATCTGAAAACAGCTCCTCATCTGACACCTGGGTGAGCCTACATCCTTCTGCTAATGCTATCACTGCCCTCCATGCTCTTCCTTCTCTGTCTTGGGCATGTACAGCAATATAATCAGCTATGGCAATAATGCTCTCAATATCCATTGAAACCACCTTCCCTTCTGGTTCATTAACAGGTGTTTCTGGTCTGAACCGATAGGCTGCTGGACTCCTCCGTATTTTCCCTTCTATCCCTGGCATCCATGCAATTGCCATGTCCGTTCCATACTGGAAGAGTTCACCATCTACTGGCTCTGCCCTAATCGCTGTCTGTCCACAGTATGCCTGCATAATTTGTCGTGCTGTGAGCATGTTAATCCCTGGAGTAGAGCAAATTATGCCGTCCTCAGTAAAGGAGATCGTCATATTCAACCTGTTCATTATATCTCTCCCCAGTATATCTACTGGTGAAGCACTATAATATAAAAGTGGAGCTGACAGATCGTAATCTCCAATAGATAAGGGAATATTATCAGTAAAGGGAGCCAACCCTCTAGCCCCAGAGAATCCTTGGGTGTTCATGGTCTCACCTGACATCTTAAATTTACCTTCCCTTATGCAAGACCGGGTCGCCCCTGTGTCAACAAGGAATGATAATTTTTTGTCACCTATCGTTACCTCTATGCATGGTTCCTCCGCACTATTAGGTGTTACTGACAGGATGGGACACACCAAGGCCGTCTGTGGGCTGTCCTATTGGGGGTACAACGACTGGCCATTCCCGGTATAAGGGTTGAGTCCCAAAACCGTCACCCTACCCAGTTGTGTTTGTGGTATTTGTGGTTGTTGTGTCATCGCTACCTGTTGTTGTGGCAGTGTTTGGGGCTGTTGTTGTGTTAATTGTTGTTGTTGTTCATTTCCTTGTGGCAACATTTGCTGTTGTGGTATGCCCTGATGTACCTGTGCGGGCCGTGGTTGTCCCTGATCACTCCATGATGGTGTTCCTGGTCTAACTCTACACGTGCGTGACATGTGCCCCAATAGTCCACAGCACCAACACACCAGTGGTTCCCTATTCTGCCATGGAAAGCTCCCTGTGTTGTCCTGGTATACTGGTTGCCCTGTGGGGTAGGAATTTCTAAATCCTCCCACCTGCGGTTGGGTACCATACCCGTACCCTCTCCCTCTCATAATTCCTCCTCTCCCCCTGTTATAATTGTAATATCCAGCTCCTTGCATTGGGTATCCTCCTCCCATGTTGGGCGTGTATGGTTGGAGTGGCGGCACCTGTTGTTTTGTAGTCTGCGAGGGTGGTATTTGGGAGGAATCTTGTGCAGCCACTACTTGTGTGGGGCTTTGGGTCATTGTTGTAGGTGTAGTTATTAGTGCCCCTTCCATTGTGTATTTAGTAAGCTTTTTCTGTACTAATTTAGCCTCTTCCGTTTTCCTGTCCTCTTCCTTTTGTTTCATTTTTCCTTGCCATGTCCTACAATGATGCACTATAGTCAGTTGTATTTCGGGCCATGGTTTTGCTTCCATTCCCACTACTTTCTTTAGTTGTTTCTGAACACCTTCTGGGAGCCCTTGTACCAGTATATGGTAAAATATTGCTGGTGTTTTATCCCATTGTTCTCTAGTTTCCATACGCCACTTCTCTTGGATTTCCTGGATATAATCAACAGGATCTTCGTTCTCATGCATCATGCGGGATGTTATTGCTCCTATATCTGATGTGTCTGGGTACTGTACCCTCAATGCCTGCCATAGTGCATGTCTGCAGTTTGCGAACGGTGCCCCATCGTGCGATGTATTTGTTATTGTTACCCCATGAAATCCCGCTCTTTTCCATATGTCATCCGCTCTATCCCCTAATATTGATATTAAAAGGCCCTTTACATCTCCTACTGCTAGCTTCTGTCCTGCGGTGTGTTTTTCCATTTCATATATCCATTTACCCGCACCTCCACTTAATGATGGGAGCCTACATTTTATATTTTCTTTATCGGTATGCTTCCAAGGAACATACTGTGGTCTAACCCCACCTCTCTCCAAAAGTGGCATTAAATTATGTCTTGTTTCACCCTTGTTCCATAATATTAAATCCTCACACCCTTCCTCCTCTTCCCTTTCTTCCACATTTTCACTTTCGTTTGTATTTCCCCTGCTGATACCTCCTTCTTCTCCATCTTTTCCCCTTCTTCCATCTTTCTCTGTATTTAATGTGGGCATGTGTATACCTCTTTCCTGCCTGCGACTAGGGAGGTCTCTAAGCCGCCATGTATAGGATGTCCGTTCGTCGGTGAAGGGCGCTAGTTTTATTTTGCGTAACAAACGTGAGGTGGTTGAGCATGTAGGGTGCGATAGGGGAGGGCGTGATGGGGATGATGGGGATGGGGATGTTGCGTCCTCATATGCCTGTCTTTTCTCTATTCCTTTCTTTCCCTCCTCACTTCTTTCCATCTCATCCTTTCTCCTACTGATCCATGGTGAGTCTATGTTGGTCCGGGTGATGTATAGTTTATCTAAGCTTTCCCTTTCACTGTTTGTCCCTTCACTTTCCACTCTCTCTTCCTCACTACAAAAGCTATTCATAAACGGCACCCCCCACTCGGTCTTTTTCCCCTTGATTGTTACTGTTTGTAAATCTATTAGGTCCAGTTCTCCTCTTTCTCCTTTATCAACCGCTCCCCTTTGTGCTGATGTTGTTGCTACTTCTGTGTCATTATATACATCCCCCCATATTCCACTCTCCCTTCCCCTATCCCCTCTTTCTCCTTCATACCTTTCCTCCATCTCCTTACTATTTTCCTCCCTTTTCCTTTTCAATTCCTCCATCACTTCACTTCTCATCTGTTCTAATATTCTTTCATCCTCTTTCTTCCTTTCCCATTTCGCCCTTTCTTTTCCTACTATACTCTCCATCACCCTCCCTTCTTCGTATTTCTTAGTTGATTCTGATAGTAACCTCCTCCTCCATATTGCCATTTCTTTTTCTTTTTCTTCTTCTTCCCTTTTCTTTTCCCGCAGTATTACCCTTGATACCCTTTCTGCTGCTGCTTTTACCCTGTCAGCTTCTCTCCTTTGCTCCTCAGTTCGTTCCCTTATTTTTTCCAATTCGTTCTTACCTTCTTTCCTTTTCCTCGCTCTCTCTCCTCCCTCTCAAGCTGCTTGATCAATTCATTCTGTTCATCCCTTAATTTTGCTAATCGTTCCTCCAAAATCTCTTCTTTTTGTCTTAACAGCTCTTCCCCCCTCAATTCACTCTCCCTGGCATTATCCTCGTCTGTTTTCTTTACTACCTCCTTCTCTTCTCCTGTTAATGAACCTCGTAATTTTAATAATATCTGTGCAGCTACCCATTCATCATTTCCTATTTCCACAGTCTGGTCTTCTCCAGTCCTCCCCTCCCCTGCTGGCATTTTCCTATGAGCCACATATGGTGGAGGGCTGTATGCCGGGTTCGAGTATCCCTCAGCCGCCCTTAACTGTCCTCTTTCTATTTCTCCCAATTCTCTTAAAGGGTACAACCCCCCTCCCTCTGTTTTTACTCCCGTTACTAGGGGTATATCATTGCTCGGTTCCTTTTTTATTTCTTCTGCTTTATTATTCTTTTCTCCTCCCTCACCTCTGTTTCCCGTGGTCTTTGGGTCCTCATACCCCTGTTTCCCATCCTCTCCTTCCTCCTTAATCTCTGTTTCTTCTGGTATTTCCCCTATAGTGAATATTCCATTTGGTCCTGGTCGGGACCCCTGGAACATCCTCCATAAGTTAAACACTTCCACGTGGTTTGCCAACTTCTTCCCTTTATATGTATTGTGTAGATGATTTAATAGTGAATGTTGGGCATATGGATCGAAGCTACCGTTAGGCGGCCACGGTGTTAGCATTTTGTTATCCGTCCCCTGGGTCCATTCTATGCTATACTTAATCAGTTTCTCCCTATGGGGTGGCAGTGTTGTGCATATGTATTGTAGTGGCGTGGTGAGGGTGTTCCTCCACCCTCCCGATCCTGTTCCGTATGACATAGTAGCGCTCCACTAGCTACCCTCCCTTAATCTGGTATCAGTTTATCCCACTAGTAGTTTACAATATACAGCCTTATATCGTTACCTGGCCCCGTAAGTTTGGGGACTTACGATAGTCCGCTTAAGGAAAATTATAAAAATATAGTATGTTACATTTGTAGATTTTCCTCTGCCTTTCTTCCTTTATACAACACCCTTACGGCCCCCTGCGGCCGAGGCGTACGCAGCCCCCTGCGGCTGCGTACCCCTTATTACTTTCTTATACAGTCGTCCTGTTTTCACGTGCTCCTCCCCCTTCTACACTTGCCGTGACCGGCTTTCTCCGTGCGCAGCCACTTTCCCCGTTTCGCCTTTCCTCGATCAACTCGTTTACCGTTTATCTCCGTTTCCTCTCCCTTACCATAGTTCTCTTCCCCACCACTCTCAAAAACGAAGATGCCTCACGCTTGCGATATCCTATGAAAACCCTACTGGTGACGTCACCGATCACGTAGAGCTACTGGTAAGTTCTTCATATACTCTTTAAATCCGAAATACACCTGCAATCTACCCCCGTTAACCCCACAGCTGTCTTCCTGTCACTCCTGGAACAAGGTAATCAAATCAACAATATAATTGGACTGCGCACGCTGCGTCGCCTCGCGTGTGATACGCCCCTCGACAGGAGGGCTTAACCAGCCAATTATCTTCCGTATTGGGCAACTAACTAGCTACCGCCTACAGGGAAACGTCATCTACCTATCAAGTATCTTGCTCGAACAATAGGGATCCTCATCTACTCATTGATCAATAAATGCCAAATCGTAGGAAACCACACACACACACACCCTTACACGTAGTCGCGCCTAGGCCAATCAGTGTCTACGAGCGGCCGCACGTGATGTTTTCGTGCTCCACCCCCTTCTCTCGCGTTACGTGGCCAACTGCTCTTGCGCTTGTTCAACTACCATTCATTCTATTTCTAACACTAAACTGTCAAACCTTCGCCGTTCACCTGTGCAACACCTCCCGCCTCCCGTATTTAATTCCTCCCCCCTCCCTCACATTTTCACATTGTTTGTTGTGCGTGGCATGCTCACCAAGTTCTCTTGATGCGGGGCCGCTCGACTGCGTGCACCCCTCCAAGCGGCTCGCCACCTCCCCTCGTCTGGACCACATCTGGACACTCGCCAACCGCGGGCGGGATACTTCTCAACCGGCTCCCGAGGGCCAATATCCGGATTGCGTTGTCCGGTCTTCTCGCAGTTCCGCGACGGTCCTGTAGTCCTCAGAAGGGGGCGACGGCAGAGGGGGCCGCGCCACCGGGCCTCCTCGCAACTGGAGTGCCTGGAAAAAGTAAAAAATAAAAATGCCGATCTTAAACAGATCTCAGCAGTGCCTCCAACTTGTCGGGGGGAAATTCTGCCGGGGTCGGCCGGGCCGTCCGCAGACCTCCGGGCAGGGAGGCCCCAACTCCTCCCGTATATCCCAAAAGAGATAGAGTATGAGACACACACAAGAAGCAAGGTGACTCTGCTGTTTATTAAACACAAACGGCAGGGATGGGTCAAGGCTCATACGCGTCTGACCTGACACACACACAATCGTGGGGCTCGCAGGCCCTTTTTACTGTAGAATGACGCGCTACTTGCGTCACTCTAGAAAAGTAGCAAAAAACCTATCGCCACTCTTAATTGGTTGCTCGAGTGGTAGGGTTAGTATAGCATACGTATAGAGAATAATATGAGTGGACGAGGGTTAGTCAGGTGATATATCTGGGTTGTCCCTACAATTAGATACATGAGAATTGTTACATGAAGACTCCTAATGATTGGTTAATGTCACTGTCATCAGTGATAAGAGCCCCATGTTCTGATTGGTGCGCCCGTGAGCTTCCCAGCCTGGGACCATCGCTGTTCCCAGCTCTCGGTGTACCTGCAATTTGCAACAATGTTTCACTATGAGTACATGCAGACAATGTGAAGACTTATTCATGAGCTGGATGGCCGAATACTCCCATCGTTGCAGATGTCCATTGATCCTTTCAAGTGTATCTGCCTGTGTCTCGTAACGAGGGATCCAGACGCCTCTTTCCTCCAGGGCTTGGCATCTCGTCAGGTTCGGCTTGGTCACGTAAGGTGGGACCGTGTTTGAGGCAGAATTCTGCACAATTAATATTGTTTTTCCACTGTGTGCCTGATTTAATTGCAGGTGCAACTTTGATGTTGGTGCACGTCGTGCGAGATTGCAACATCGTGCCCTTGATGGTCTGCTTTTGGAATGTGGGTTTGCAACATTACGACCTTGGCTGTCTGCTTTCGCCAGGCTCCTTCTGCAGGATCAGCAACCTGACTCTTGTTCTATTAACGTCCACGGGAGCTCTTGCTTGCGGCCTACTTAGGCCTGGTGTATAGGTGGAACCGTTTGGTGCACAGGCGCTTTAGGTTATAGTCTCATACTGTCTTATGACCAGTATCGTGTCTTCGTTATAATTCTCATTATGGCACCCAGATTTAGAGGAAGCGTAAGCAAGCTCTTTAGATGAGTTCATGATGCGTCTTGCGTTTCTGCATTTTGAGAACCTATGTGGAAAATAATAAAGATGCACTTCCGTGAGTATGTCTGTCGCCTACGTCATAGCACTGAGTATATTCTTCATGTAGATTGGTGCGGGAGTGTCCAGTGTGTATGTTGGCACAGGTGTGCTATCCGTTGGCTAGGTCGTCATGGCATCTCTAACGACGTATAGTTTTAGTCCAGTTGATCCATGCCGCAGGCATCGGCATGGGCAGGGCTAGCTGCTGGGCAGGCAGATGGACACATCCTTATGTTCCTGTACCAGGGCATCTGGTCGTCTGGTAGATGGGAAAACTCTTCTCGTGGCGGGTGCTTGGGCTGTGAACCTTTAGGCCAGGCGCGAGAGGGGGAAGATGGGAGCCTGTTTTTCCATTTTCCCACTTCAGGGTGATCCAGCCACAGACATGCTGTTTATAATCGTGTGCATAATATGAATAGAAGAACAGTCAGACCTCTTATTACATTTGTGGTTGATGAGTAAGCCTGAAGAGAAGAGCAACATGATGAACCGCGGAAACTTGGATATCGATCATGCTTGATGGAGGAGGTGGCAGCGGAGTCCATCTCTGAGATCTATGCATTTCAGCAGATGCAGACCTGCACAGACAGGCAGAGACAGGCATGATGAGCCTTTTTAACCGGGCCTTCGAACAGGTCGCTGGAAGCAGGGATGTGCAGCAGAGACAGGTGGAATTAGGCTGCTTCTCAGTGTGCTCTCCACGGCGGTGGCCATTTTTGCAGGGGGTTTAGCCTCCTCAGATAACGCTGGAGTCAGGATGGCACCGGCTGGGTGATTGATGGAATGGATCTCTGCAGCGTGCATGGGAATAAGTGGGACAGAGACAGGCAAGATGATCCTTCGAACAGGGCTGGCTTTGCCTCCCAGCTCACGGAAGTCTTTGCATTTGCAGGAGGAGTGAGCATTACCAGTGGGCCAAGCCGGTTGTAAGGGTCTGAATAATCAATTTAGCCACTGGCATGGCTGTGTGTTATAGTTTTATAAGGGGGTTCTGGCGTGTGGGTATTGGAGTAGTCATATTATGGCAGGCTGTGTCCACTGGGCATTGCCATGAGGGATTATATGTGGGCTTGAAGTTGGCAGTGCGCATGGCCTGTTGTAAGGGTCTGAAGAATTAATGTAGCCGCCGGCTAAGGCTGTGGACTGTAGTGTTGTCATGGGGTGCTGGATTGTGGGTATGTTAGTGGCTATGGCCCCAACTATTTGACCACTGGTCGTGGCCATTGGGATAATATCTTAGACGGACATTGGCCGTGGACAAACTGCCATCAGACTATTGTGCTCCAGAACATGTACACCATATGATGCCCGCTGTCAGGCACCGAGACTCATAAATGCCCCACATAATACCTTTCAAACCGGACCCGAATGTTTAGGGATGCCGCGCTCACTAAACAAGCTTTTCACTGTTTCTCGCAGCAAGATACTGAAATAACATATGGTGTCTGCTGTAGACAGGCACCTGGAGCGGCATGTGCGCCAACGCAACTATTTCAAATGCGGACTCCTACTTGTTGGGGTGCTGCTACTATAAATGAAGCATTCTTTATTCATTCACACACAGCCTGACACTGATATGCTGCAGGGTTTTGATTACCCAGTTTTTATAACCCCTCGAGTTTCAGATACTGTATCATGCAGCTTCACAAAGCCACAGAGCCGATGGAGCTCAGGCATGCATACGGACACATTCCAGGGTAATCGGTTCCTTTACGGTGCCAATACACCACAGACGCGGCGCTAGTTGCTCGGTAACTTCACTTTGGAAGACCAAGCCCCACTTATACATACATACCATCATCAGTAGGTCTGTGGTATGAGTGGCTTGGTCATCAATCAGTTTCTTACGATGGTCGAGCCCTTCCATACGGTCTCCATGATGACCCATCCATGATAATGACTACAATACCGGCATTAAAAACGCAGACACCGGCCCGGGCCACAGATGTTTATTGCTTCATAACAATATTTGGTTTAAACTCGCAAGTGCTGATATAGACAAGCAATTTTCAGTCTAGGAGATCACTGCATGGCAGGTTGCCCAGTTTTTTCAGTGGTCTTTGTTGCTAGTTTTATGTTGTTTATGCTGTGGTTTCTCACATTGATTTGTGTTATTGTCTGTCCAGAAATAAGATCATGTTATAGAGAGGCTACAAATTATTAGAAGAGGTAGATAGAACCTATCAGCAGTTAGGCCACAAGATTATCTCAAATGTAAATTCACAATTTTATTAAGATTCAATTGATAAAAAACACATAAATGTAGAAAAATACAATACATACACAAAAAGATTTGTTTTAGTCTTTGTGACAAAAAACATTTCTGAAGGCCAAATATACAATAGATTCACTTAATGTAGATAACAACCTTCACGTAATGATATTCTAATAATCAATATGAATTTGTGCTCATCTGAGAAAGTCTGCAATTGCTAGACTCTCAAACTCGACATGTTTCAGCCCTCAACAGTTATTAGGGGACTTTCTTCAGGAGTGATGTCACGTTGGTTGAAATTCTCATACAAAAGTTAGATAGATCTTCGCAATTGAAGTCGTTATCTTGTTAAAGTTGGCGTAGCTGCTGATGATAGAAGAAATAAAAAAATCAGGAAGAAGCACTTAATACTAAAATTCCTATACCATCATGTTTTAGGTTAGCTGAGAAAAGGTAAACAATTACCTTCTTCGGCATGTGGGTTGAGTCCTTTTAAAGATGCAAAACATCCTCAATGAATCAGGAAATGGCCAATATTCAAATTAATTTCTCGTTAGACCTCTAGGTAAATATATAAGTTAAGCTTCACAGTTATAGACAGGCTAACAGATGTTGGTAGCCCACCAATGTACTTCTAGTGAGCCTGTTTTAAGCATCTGAAGAATCACCCCTGGATGTGGTTTATGGTATTGTCATGAGGGTGCTGGAGTGTGGGAACTGTAGTACTCAGATTAGATTTGGTTGTTCCATGGTCCTGGGTCATGCATCCAACAATCTGACTACCGTCTATGTTCATGATGGCCATGAGGAATGATATTTGGGATTGACATTGGCAGAGGACCTGGCCTGTTTTATGGGCCTGAAGAATCAAACTGCAACTGGCCGTGCCATGAGGGATGATATATGGGATTGACAATGGCAGTGGGCCTGGACTGTTGTAAGAGTTTGAAGAATCAACATGGGGACTGCCCATGGCCATGAAGGATAACATGTGAGATAGATGTTGGTCGTGTGGTTGGCTTCCAGTGGCAATATTCATGAAGGATGATATGTGCGTTTGTTCATCTGCAAAGAAAAAAAAAACGGGAGTTAATTGTATAACCTGGTGTGGAAGATATATAAACTTTAACTTTTTGTGCATACATTAACTGTTTTTACCTTCATAAGTAGTACATTATGTGTGCCATGTTTTCTACAACATTTGTGTGTGCTACACTGTAATCGGACTTACATATACTAATAATTTAGTCATGGGAAAATATCCACATTGGATTGAAAAAAAATGTTATACTTTAAGGTATAATTTAATTATTGAATTTTGGTTTAAGGAATATTAAGTAGGCATTGTTTAGGTTTGCTGGTAACCTTTGTTTTTGTGTAGCAGAAGTGTTGTTGCATTCAAATCAACCACATCTTTGTTTTAAATATGCAGTATAGTGTCAGACTTGTGCATGTGTGAAGTTTGTGAGTTTACAGTTGTTTGTGTCCTATTTGCATTGTATTATTAATATCAGGTATTGTACATATGTATCTATTTGTATTGTTGAAAGGGGGTCTGAATTGCAAAGTGAGCACAATATGCCATGATTTACATTTTGGAGAAGTTGTTGGATTGGTATTGTATTGCAATTGGGTATAGATACTTGCACAACTTATTCATTAGGAACATGCTCTTGTGAACCATGGTTGCAGAGACTGCACAATGTTTCCATGTGTATGCCATCTGTAGGATTTAATTTATAGTGATGTTCTCTCACTCTATTACCTCTAGTAAGTACATGAGGCATTCCAGGGGCTCCTTCTGTGTATTTATGGTGA
This sequence comes from Ambystoma mexicanum, assembly GCF_040938575.1. Lineage (NCBI taxonomy): Eukaryota > Metazoa > Chordata > Amphibia > Caudata > Ambystomatidae > Ambystoma > Ambystoma mexicanum. The sequence continues at coordinate 1,028,237,971 of NC_090936.1, forward strand.
ATTTCACCATGTTTGCACAGTGGCCCAATTCCTGTTTTACACCTAATAAACTGTAGATAGTTTCAGGATTGTTAATGGCATTTCCTTGCAGGATGAACAGTTGAAAACATAACTGTTCTGAACTATGCAAGTACATATTTTCAAGTTGGACAAGTTGGAGTACATCTGACAATCTGTACAATATTCAGAATCTGCTCCATTCGTCTTTGTGAAAATATAATCATTTCACAACACCAATAAATAATGATAAGTTCTAACCCTGCACAATTTATGTACCGATACTGGTAAAACAGTCTTACAATAACCAAAAGATTCTGTTAAGAGCCACCATGAAGGAGTTAGAAAAAAATAATTGTGCTGATACAGCTTCCATTCCCTTTTTGTATCATGTATTCTTGTCTGCCTACCTCATAGAGGACTCCACAGCGGGTTACATTATTTGCATTATTCTATTATATTAACTTTACAAAATGTGGTTCCCAATGGTTACATTTTTCTTTTTTTGTGTTTCTTTTTTTTTTTAAGTAGGTGAGAAGGTCACACTAACCGCCTGAAAAGAAAGACTAAGACAGATAGAGGAGGTAAGAACTAGGTCACTATGATGGTTATTAAGGCAGAGGTCATTTTTTATCATATGCCTTCATGGCAACCGCAAAGACTCTCCCTCTACAAAAGAGTTTGTCACCATACATACAAAGGAAAGTTGTCATGTGAAGGTATGTGTGACACTCTAATCCGGCAAATCAAATGAAAACCCACAAGCGGGTGAATGTACATACAAGTTTCCACCAACCTGGTCAGAACGCCGGAACCGGGACAGCAACTGCGGAAATGAAGAGCCTCCCTGAGAGTCCTGAGCCCCCTACCCCTTCGGAAGGAAAGAAAACCTCAACAGGGAGAGGCAGGACCCCCAGGGAAACCCTCAAAGGGGAAAAAAACCCTGGATGCGTTGTCGGAGATCCTTGTAGAAAGATGGCTATCTTTCTACAAGACAGAACTCCTGGCTCGATGGCAGCATCACAGGTTCTATCGGGAGAAAATAACAGGTAAATATAGGAGGAAACCGGAATAGAAGAACTGAATTAATACAGGTGAGTCTGTTCTTACGGATGGTGTTGGTAGATTCTAGCTGTTGATGAGAGGTGAAGATTTCTCGGAGTGAAAGGTAGGTAAGGACTGGAGTTCTAGTTCCTTCAGGAACTTCTGTAGTAATGAGAGGAAAGAATACTAAACAGGAGCGGGAAAGAACGGATAAAAACTAACCAGAAACGGAGAAGAAACGGAGGACCGGGGAAGGAACTCACCGAGTCAGGAAGACTTGGGATTCCGCTGTTTTCACTTAGTAATAAAGGCTTGGGATAGGATAGCGAACGGGTTCCCGGAAATGCAGGCTGAACGGTAGTAATAGCTGGAAGGGAGCGCTGGAAAGGAACGCTAGACGTTAGGAGAGAAAAAGGAATAAGTAGTCACAGGCAGGATAGCTTGGATACACGAGAGTAAGGAGTACCTAGAATTCGAACTTACGGAGCGTCATGCAAGTCAGTAGCGACGCGAGAGGGCGAAAGCCTTCGGTTCTGAAATAGTGCAACATGACGTGTCGTAAGAGTCAGCTGGTAGCGTGGATGAATCATGTGACCTATTCTTGACGTGCGCTGGCAGCGCGGAACAACAGTACCGCTAAAACTGATAGCATTGACAGGAATAGACAGCGCTGCCGTATAATAAAGCGCGGAACTGCACAGTCTCCACTTATGCATATGTAAAAAGCAGCGATGACGGAAAGGTGTAACAGTATGGATCAATTGCCTCTTGCATATATTGTGTAGTTGCAAGAGTAACCCGCTGACCAACTTAGATGTCACGAGTATGGACTGAGGTTGAAACTGATGGTGATGTGGAGGAGGTCCTGTAGATTCCCGTGAAAGGAATTGCATTTCTCTGGGCAGCCGAAAAAAAAGCAACTTTGTGGCATAACATGGTTGTTGCGCAAAAAAAACAGTACTTCTCATTGTGACCATGAGTGAATGTGGAAAAACGTTCAGTGCTGTGCATGCTGACAGCCTAACCTTTTGGCACACCTCACAGTTATAAAGAAGTCCACGCCCAATATTCCTTCTGGCCAGTGGACATCTGAGGAACTTACTCCACATCATAATCCTCTTTGTTTTCCTCCTGTAGCTAATTTGTCGCAGTGCCCCTGTCCTTCCCTATTCTGTGCCTTCAGATGGTGGTGGTGGTAGTGGCCATGAGGCAGAGGAAGGCCATGACATATGCCAATTTCTGCTGGTTTCCGTAAAGGAAGCACAGGTTTCATAAGAACTCTCTGCTACTGGTGAGTATGATTGAGAAGGCGTGGGTGGGCCCCCCTGAATGCACTGTTAGTGTCTGTTTATCCATTTCCGCAGACTTCAGAGGTTAGAAAGAGTAAGGAAACATTGTACAGATTAGAGAGAATAACAGGAAATGGTAGTTGCACTAGTGCAAGGGCACAGTTTGAACCTAGGAGTTAGTAGGGGGGAAGAACAATAGCTTGTTAGGTGTCCGCAGACAACAGACATTGATCACAGACTACATCATCAGGCCAAACAGGTGCAGTTGTGCTATAACGTTTGTGGCCATTTGCAGCCCCCTTATGATGTTCATGGACTTCAGTGCTGCCATAGTGATTTGAATTGGATGCATCAACTTGATCGCATTTCTGCACTAAGCATTGTTAACAATGTGCCACTTTGCTCTGGATGTTGACCCCTGTTCGCAAACACATTTGGCCAGAGCTGACCTGTTAATATACCGTGACCATCATAATATTGGACAGGGGCGAGTTTTGAAACTTTCATAGTTATAACTGAGAAACAGAACTCAAGATATTCATTTTTGGTCACATATTACTGATAGTGTGTGCTTTTTTTATATAGCGCTACGAACCCTCAGGTATCTGAGCGCTGCTTATTATTACCCACGCTGTGTGGTGCGCATTAAACAACCTCGGGAAGGATGAAAGGCTGAGTTTGGCCCTGCTGGGATTTGAACTTGCCTCAGCAGGGTCTGCACAGAAGTCAAAGCGAATTTGAATGTGTGATTGTTTATCTACATTAGAATGCATGTTTTTTCTCTGTTTTGTTTTCCATCCATGGACCAGGTATATAGTTTGCGGACATCAAATTGTGATTTTAAAATACATATTCATATCTTAATGAAAATACTTTCTTACTGAGACAGTAATTTTCATTTGACCTAATAGACACTTGTGAAATTCAGTGTGGTGGCATTTTATTTAAATTTCTCTAATAAAATGGCATCACCATGACTCTTCCACAGTGATGTTATTGATGATGCCATTAGTGATGTTATGTTTGCATGGTTTTCCATTGCATGGCTTAAAATCACTGTCAAATTTCTTTAGATTTCTGATATTGTACTCCAACCATAACGTCCCTATTACAAAGTTTGTTTTTATCTAATTTCACAACTTTTTATTGGAGCAACTTAAACATACTGTACCTTAACAATGTATTTCTATAATGTATGTATACAAGCTTAAGTACCCGGCTTCATACGGGATGTCCATTCTCAGATTTTGTTTCATATCCACTGAAAAAGATGTACAAATATTGCCACCAAGGAAAAATGTGATACATGTTAATTCTGATTATTTGCAGTGTTGTTAGCAGCTGTGGCCATTTTTTCACTGCTACACACACACTGAAAATAATCAGAGTAAGCATACAAATATGATATTCATGTTAGAATTTTAATCGGAGATAAATAAAAATGTGGTGTTCAATTAATTAGTGAAATTAATATGTATTGAGCATATTGCAAAACAAATCAATGAAAAGAAAGGCACTCAATCTTTTTTAAAAAAGATTTCAAAACAAAGAAAATGTGATACCAGTTTAGCACAGACAGCGTGATGATGAGCACTTTCTTCAAATGACCTGTAGATGGCGCGTGGAACACCACAAAATGGAATGCCGAAAAACCACAACATTATTTATCTCACGAACAGGATGACCTATCGAGCTAGAAATAGTTGCATTGATTTGGCAATGAAATAAAGAATATTCCTTGCAAAATTCATGATGCCCGACCTCACCGTTCATGAGGAGTTACGTCCCAAATATCAATGCCATATACAAACCTACAAACAAACACAACTTTATTATATATATATATATATATATATATATATATATATATATATATATTCAATGAAAAAACTTTGTTAAGGGGACGTTATGGTTAAGTTGCACTAATAAAAACCTTTGAAATTCACTGAAAAAACTTTGTTAAAAGGACATTATGACTTCAAGTAAAATCGAAAACCCCCAGAAATTCACCAGTTATGATAAGCTAAACAACCATAACTCGCGCCACCACTGTGCACTGCTAAGACTAACACCCAGGACATCAAAGATGAGATCGCAAATGTAATTGAAAATAGTGATATCTATGTCCGCTCCGCGGACACACTTCCCTGTTCGCTCTGCGGGCAGGACACTGATTGGCCAATCGGCTTGCATCACGCAACGTGTCCGCCGATTGACTGGAGTGAGGCGTGAGGTGTGTCACATTGTTTCGATGCGCCTGCCATCTTGGATCCGCCAACAACGCGGAAGTGAACAGAGGCAAAATGCAATTTTGGGGAGTGTGTTGATGTGCAGAAGTGCTTGGGGTGGGTTGGGGAGGAAGAGATGGGTCAAATACTGTATTTGTTTAGGTGGCAGGTGCCCCGGATGTGGTCGCCATGCCTGCGGTCTTCGCAGCTGTCCGCGGACATAATGAATGCACTACTAGATATTTTACTTTAGTATGGTGTTGGTTTTGAGTTGTTAGTACAGGATTGATTGTAATTAATATCCCATAAAAGCATCCCAAATACCGCAGTTAACATATTTGGTAGTATAGGTGTGTTATGCTGCAGTGTTTGTGGCTAGCGCCTAGAGTCTTGAGTGCATGTTCGAAGGCTGTAGGCCGTAGGCCATGCACCCAAGACTCTAGGCCCTGGCCACAACCACCGCAGCATAACACAGCCATTGAATCAAACACCCATCAAATATCCACAACCGAAAGGTTTGTGTACTGTTTCATTTGTAGAGTTTTAATGTGAAGTTTTGGCGAGGCTATCCAGTTAACATTGTAGAGTTTGTAACAAGGATTGCAGTGTTTGCGAGTCTATTTATTTTATACTTACTGGTTGAGTTTTTTGTGTTTGTATGCAGTTTTTTCATGACATGGGTAACTGGATCAGACATACTTTTTCGATCTCTGTGATAAGCGAAAAGATCATATATTGGGGTAGGTAGTTCACAATGAGTTATTGCATTGCATAGTAGACATTTCTGTATGTTTTGACTCTCATATTCAGTATTTTACAAGTACTATAGTTCAAACCAGTGTACTGCGCAATTTGCTCCATTTCTGTCTTTGTTTTCTAAATCATTGGGTCTGTGAGAAAAAAAAAATCCATGCTGGATTTTAAAAAAAAAACTTCTATGTTGTGGTACAATATATTTCTTTCATTGCTTTACTGTTTATTTCTTGTTTCCTGCTAATCTTCTATCTGTTGACATGTTGCAGACTTTTGGGGCAATTAGATACCTGTTGGTGTATTCTAACTGTATATTTCTTGTTTCATTTTATTGGTAATTATTTATCCGTTTGCTTGTTGCAGATTTTTTGGGGCAGTTAGATACCTGTTGGCATATTCTAACTGTATATTTCTTGTTTGATTTTAGTGGTATTTATTTATCTATTTGCTTGTTGTAGAATCTTGGGGCAGTTAGATACCTGTTGGCGTATTATAACTGTGTATTTCTTGTTACATTTTAGTGGTATTTATTTATCTGTTTGCTTGTTGCAGAATCTTGGGGCAGTTAGATACATGTTGGGGTACTGTGTGCACAGTTTTGAAGTTGAAGTTTTGTTTATGTTCATACACAGATTACGTATAAAATTTTGTTTTTTAAGAATATTAGGTAAGCGTTTACAAGATTTGCTGGCAATCTCTGCTTTAGAGTAATGGTACTATCGTAACATTCGAACCATCCGCAATTCTTTTTTATATATGCACTCTAGTGACCTGCATTGGTTGTGGCTCCTGAATGTTAGATTATACCTATTGTTGTGAATGTTTTCTTACCAAGTGATACTTGACCATGTGTGAATCCAGTCAGTTTACAGTTGTTGTTGGTACCATCTGCATTGTAATGTAAAAGCATTTCTATTACGTATTTACTATGTGCTGTATTTGGAAGGTGGAGCAATTATCTGAATTGCAGGTAGTACATAATCTGCCATGGTTTGCATTTTGTACAAGTTGCTGAAATGGAATGGATTCACAGTTAGGTATGGATACATACACCAAAGTGTTAATTAGTGACTTGTTCCTGTGCCACATGGTTGCAGAGAGTGCATGTATGTTTCCACATGTATGAAATCTGGAAGATTTAATTTATAGGTATGCTTTTGTTTTCCAGTACTTGTTGTAAGTACATTAGAAATTCTTGTGGATTCTTCTTGTGAGTTTATAGTGAATTTGACAATTCCAGCACAGTTGTCCAATTCTTATCTTATTCCATGAACACTGTAAGTGTTGTCAGGATTGTTGGTTGCATTTTTATGAAGGAATAACATTTGAAAAGACAACTGGTCTGTACTGTGTGAGTAAATGTTCTCAATAATTGGTGACAATTGGAATAGAATATTTATTGCTACATTTGCGTAGAAATTTACAGCAGTTATATTTGGAAATGTGAATGAACCTGACAGTTTTGTGTGGAAGTCATTTGTTTGGAGTGTTTGTTGCTTCTTTGAAGAAGTAGTTGAGTTACTTTGACCAGTAGATTCTTCTTTGGTTGTGGTATTTGATGAAGTATTAGTTTCTTTTTTTTTCTTTGGAGGAATTGCAGTGATATCCTCAATTGTTTCAGTTTGAAGTACTTCTCTTTTATAATGTTTTGCTTTTTGTGGAACAGGATAGGTTTTTGGATGGGGGTGTGGAGTGAATGCAGCCAATTGTATTCTAGAATGCAAGGAATATCTGCATTTACTTTACTTGCATCAAAGTTTATTAGAAATAGCCTGTCAAGTGTACGTAAGTGTGATAGTGCTACATAGTTCATACCTTCGTTACAAAGATTGTGCTACAAATATCTATTAATGCTTTATCTAGGGTAAGACCTTGTGATTTGTGAATGGTAACTGTGTATGCTAGAGTTAGTGAAAATTGTTATCTGCGTACATACATCTCTTTGAAAAAAAGCAAGTGAGCTGTTGAGTGTCCTATCCTTTAACTTCTGATAGTTTGTCAAAGAGAATATTGACAAATTGAATGTTGTTGTCACATGGGTATATTTGAAAGCCAACAACTGTACCAAGTGCTCCATTAACTAGTCCTTGCTCCACTTCAAGGTTACGTTTAAGCATTACTCTACAGTTTAAAGATAATTTTAATATTTTCTCCAAACCAGCTGTGTTGGAGATAGAGTTTTCAAGGGTGTTTAGTCTTGTTGCAGCTGGTTGACACATTGGTAGTGGCATACCATGTACGTCCAGTTTATCAAATTTCAATTATTGGTTGGATTTCTTTTTTCAAAATTGATTCATTGAATTTTGAACAGCTTGCAAGAGTTGGCATCAAGGACATGCAATTGACATTTTTGTGTGCTAATTGTTCCATTACATCAGTAGCACATGAGTTATGGCCATAGAGTGCATGGATGTGCCTGGTTTGTAATATTGATTGTGCTTCTTTGAGATAGTACACCAACTCTATTACTTTTTAAAATGTTGGCGTATGTGAGGTCTGCAGACTGGCGCATATTTTCTGTTAATTCTCTGTATGGGAAATGTTACCAAAGGTTAACATTTCCTATGCTGCCAAGAGTTTTACGGCACAGTTTATGCCCCAAGGTTTTAAAAATAGGTTCAGCTTTTACAGGTGTCAATTGAAGAAGATCTCCGAAAACAATAATGTGTTTTCCTCCAAAGAGCTCTCTGTAGTCTGTTTTGAGGACCTCTTGTAATCTGAGGTGAATCAAAGCCAACATTAGGTTGGCGACCATGCTCATCTCATCTATTAGCAGCATTTTCATTTGTTTGAAAACTCTGAATAGTTCCATTGCAGCTTCTGTGGAAAGTTTGTAATAGTCTAATTTGTTTTGGTGTTCTACTGGAAGGAGTAGTAATTGTGTAAATTGACACTGCCTATGTTGTAGGCAGCTAAACCTGTGGGGGCAGTTACAACAGCTGACAGTTTGTTGTTTGTCAATTGTTGAAGGAACTTGCTGATGATTTTGATTAAGATTGTTTTGCCTGAACCAGCTTCACCACTCACGTATAGCAGTATAGGTTTGTAGTCTTGGCAGGTACAGTTTTTATTTTCATGTACCACACCATGTTCAATTTGTTTTGTTATTTCTTGGAAAATGCAATGATGCTCATTGTTCAGTTGTGATATCAGTACAGCGAAGTCTTCTGTAGATTGCTCTTACTGACACATGGTATTTTCTACTTCTATCATGGCTAATGCTGCCTCATTTGCTATTAGTGGCTGCCCAAGTGTTTCTTGGCTTCCTGTTACAGAAGGTTAACTTCTGTTTGGAATGTCCACTTGTAGATGGGCCTGGAGTTCCGCTTCATGTTGCTGTTCATTGTGCAATATTGTCTGTTATAGTGCTTTCATTTGCTTTGAAAGCGTCTTCATAGGTGACATACGTATCCAGTAACTCTTCTTCTTTTTCCATGGTTTAAAAAGTTGTTGCAGGGACATGTAATACAATTCTTTATGTTGAGTGGTTTTTAATGACAATTTGATATGATTAATTAAGCTGTTTTTGGTAAGTTTCACTAAGCTGCCATTTTAATTTACCACTCTGTATCTACCATTCTTTTCATCTGGTTTAACATTATTTTTGTACGTGAAGTTTTGGGCTACGTGGTAGAGACACAAGGTTTCCAAACTGGTACTCCTGTTTGGGTAGTATGCGTATAATAAATTGTTTTTCAAAATGTCTTGGCTGTTGGGATCATTTTTGACTATTGTTTCAATGGGCCTCATTACGACCCTGGTGGTAAGTACCGAACATTACCGCCATGGCGTAATCAACGTTTACACCATGGGTCGATGGCGTAAAGTGCGGCATATTCCGACCCATCGGGCACGTGCATTACGCCATGGCGTTAATGTAAAGTACGGCATGGCGTAAATGGGGCAAAAATGGCCCTTACCGCCATCGCACGCCGCGCAAGGAGCACTACCGCCACACACACCATAGCGGCGACCGCAATTAGCGGTCACCGCAATTAGCGGTCACCGTAAATAGGCGGAACCGGAAATAGCGTCATCGCGGCAGAACGGGAAACTGCACGACGGCCATCTTGAAAAACACAATCCATTGCCATCCTCCACAACCATACCTGATCCAACCCTGACACCTATCCACACCCAACACCCACCCAATTAGCCAAGTAAAAATGCCCAAAGCCATTAAAAAAGCATGTGACCGGCAGCGCCAAGACAGTTTCTCAAGGGAGGAACTAACCATGCTCGCAGAGACTCTGCAAGAAAATGCTGCAGCTGTATTCTCCGCGCAGATGACAAGGCCGGCAATAGGGAAAAAGAAGGCCATATGGGCCCTAGTGGCACAGCGTGTGAGTGCAGTGGGGGCCGTACCCCGCACTGCCCAGTAGTGCAGAAAGCGCTGGGACGATTTGAGGCTCCGTGTCCGAAGCATCCTCTCAGCTAACCGGAACCAAGCCACGTCAACTGGGGGTGGATCCGATTCGCCCATAAAGCTGCAAGCATGGGAGGAAATATGTGCATCCACCATAGGGATGGAGAGCATCCATGGTGTCGGAGGGATGGAGAGAGGAGCGCCGACCTCAGGAGATGCAGGTAGGTGGCCAGAGCAAGTCATGCTAAACTCAACAAAGTCCCATCATGTGAATTACCATGTAGCCCCATAGTGCATATGCAACACATCGGCAGGTGTATGTCCACAGACACATCCAGACTCCACCCTGTACACATGCAGCATGCACACCCTAACTGCTGGCACACACATACCACCATGCTACCTCCACACAAAAGGCACAAAACCTGTATGCCCCTGCCTGAAATGTGCTGCATGTACCCACTGTATAGATGTCATCCCTCACAATACACGGCCAATGTCCGCGGACCCATCAATAACACTATCCCTCCTTTGCTCCACCACAGGATCTGACACAGACCTCCAGGAAGAGGACAACACTGCATCCAGATCCACCAAGAGGGCCAGGCCACAGGCATCCACCTCAGCCGTCCTGAAGCAAACACACCAGCAGCCACAAACCCTGCCTGGGGAAGAGGACAGGCAAGTGCCAGCCCCCACAACAGCAAACACAGACACAGCAGCAGCACCGCACATGTCACTAGTCGTGCCCACTGAAGGGACAGGCACTGCTGCAAGCAGCACCCTCGGTGAAATCGCTGCCATGGCGGCAACCTCCGACAGTGAGGCAGGCAGCATCGAGGTCATCGATGAGGGAAGGCCCACTGCCCGGCCACATTCCCCCTGCACATCCCTAAGCCCCCTGCAGGCGGATGCCACACAGGGGCATCGGAGGCCGAGGATTGGCCAGCCACCCCATCCCCCCAGCCTGAGGTGAGCAGCCCAATGGATATGCAAATGCCACTGGGCATGGGCCAGCAGAACCAGCAGACACTTGAGGATATAGTTACCCGCCAGCAGCAGCTATCCGCCCTCCTCAACGAACATGTTGCACAGTGTGGGGTGCCAAGTGATGGCATGGAGAGTTTGGCAGACCGAGTCACAGCTGCCATAGAGTCCTCCACAAAGGACATATGCACGGAACTCGCGGCTGTGCGCAATGTCCTCACAGAACTTGTCCAGACCATCAGGGACATGCGTCCAGATGTGCAGGCCGGACCGTCCTCATCAGCCAGCTCGGCACAGAGCAGCCCCATCCGCAGATCAGGGCGCAATCTACGCAGCACGGGCAGGGGTGCCCCGGGGGCCAGGGGAGGGGATCCACATTAGTGGCTTGACAGTCGAGCAGGACTACTGCACACCCTGCTGCACAGACACTACCGCACCTTCATAGGGATTCCAGGGTGGAGGGGGAGGGGGTGTGTTGGGGTGTTCAGGGTGGAGGGGGGAGGGGGTGTGTTGGGGTGTTCAGGGGGGAGGGGGTGTGTTGGGGTGTTCAGGGGGGTGGGGGGGGGTGTGTTGGGGGTGTTCAGGGGGGAGGGGGGAAGGGGTGTGTTGGGGTGTTCAGGGGGGAGGGGGGAGGGGGTGTGTCACGACGTTTCATAGTTTGAATACACTTTTTTCTTTCCCAAAATGAAATGTGTGGACATTTTCATTGCATATGTGTGCTTTATTGGTGTACAGTCCACAGTGTGCATGTCCCAGAGACACACAGTGCCCCAA